>NC_142442.1:64610000-65235000 GCF_059453495.1 Arachis ipaensis | reverse complement strand
AGTGCGCGAATACCTGCTGCCAGGTCCTAGCCTCCCTAGTCAGATAGGTGAATAGCATCCCCTTGGGTCTGGTGTTGGTGGACTCCATGACCCAAGAGGCGTCCGGCGTGGCAATAACACTCTTTAGTGCCTCAAAATTAAAAGTTATAGTGTTGATTGCAGTCTCTGCCTCCTGATATGCACAAATGTCACCAGTTCGAGGTAGGCACTGTAAAACACTCTCAATGTCTGCCTCAAGGATCGAAATCTGCCCACCCCGCAGGTGCACTAAATCTAGAGTCTCTCGAAAGAAGTTACAATAAAATTCCTTGACCTAGGAAGTGTTGATCCGTCCCAAATCCCTATCAATAAAGCCAAGGCCCAATCTTTGAATACGTGCCTCAATGGGTTCCTTCAGGTCGTCGGGTAAGGCCAATTTCTTCTCAATATTCAGACCCGTCTTTCGATAGGCGGGAAAACGGAGCTCACAGTAGAGGTTTGGGAACATGTATGTATCGGTGGGTGGTTTTAGCTGATTCTCCTTATCCGCCTTCTTAATCGGATTCTTGGCATAATTGACATAAGGGGAAAGGGTAAGAGCTTGAGATTTCTTTCTCTTTTTGGAGGTAGTGGACTTTTCCATTCCTCTATCGGCCATCCTGAAAATCAAATATGATATATAAGCATTGAACCAAGTAGAGAGATAGCAAGCAAGCATAGGGAGTATAGCTATAGACCAAGAATTCAAACAATGCAAACAATATAGCACAAAACTAATGCATTAGACATATTCATTATCACACCTCAAAAGAATAGTCAGAGAGTTAGGTGAACTGAAAAGTGAAGTTAGTGTTAGACAAGTTAGTGAGTTAGAAAGAAATGAAATTGAAAGTTAGCGGTATGATGGAAAATAGCCTAAGTAATAGAGAATTGCTGAATGTGTACAACAAGCATGCTCATATACATGAGGGAAGTGCAGTCATTGATGATGAAATATAAAATTACAAAAGAGGCAATTAATTGAAAATAAATCATCAGTCAATTCTTTGCAATAGTTGATGCTCAAATTTGAAATGCAGGTTGTGTAACACAAATCAAAATACAAACAAATTTGAGTGCGAGTGAGTTACACAAGTTGAAGTCATCAACTATTCGCAATGCAAGAACCATACGCACAAAATTACAAGTTAGATTGAATGGGGAGTGAAGCACAAGAATAAGACATTCAGCTAACTTGAAAAGTGTAAACAAGGGATGGTTTAAAGCGAGTCACAGGAAATGTATGAAAGATGGAAAAACTGACCCAAGGATACCTAAGAATTGAACTTGATGTAGCTTGGTGAATAAGCAATTTTAAAGCCAACAAGTTCAATCATAAGCAAAACGTTTGAAAGCAAAGCAATTCTAGAAAATTGGGCAGCATGTCAGCAGTAATTCGGACGTTTTCGGACAGCAACTAATAAGCAAGAGAGTCACATGAATCTAAGGGCAAGAGGCATAATCAAATAGTAGCAAAAAGTAATGTTCGTGATGCCCAATGGGAGTCGCAAAGCCAGGCAGCAGCAAAAGAATTACAGAATGAGAAATGCCACGGCGCAATTATCACTCAGCAAAGCAATCAATATCAAACAGCAATTAATCAAAATAAGCTCAGATAGGTAAACAAGTACAGCGTAAATATCAGGCCTAGAATCCTCTAACCACATCCTAGCTACCTAACAGCAGATATCTTCTATCTAACCTAGCAATCAAAACCAAATCCTAACTAACTAATAGGGGCTAACAACACTAATAACAGAAACAAGCAAAGAAAATGAAACAGAGTGGAAGCAGAGGCTGAGAACCTGGAATGCAGGGCAGAGATGGGACTTGGAATTGGGTACGCAGTAGGGAGGAGAGGAGAATGAAAGTGTAGTGGCCATCTCAGATAGTAGCGGTAGTGATCCCGCGGTGGCGTAGTAGTGGAGTAGAGTGAAGATAGATGGAGACAGTGAAGCGTGGTCGAGGGGGTATGGAGAGAACGAGGCAGAGACGGTGAAGAGCAGGGTTGTAGTTGAGATAGGAATGGAGGGAATGAAGGGGGTTGGGCTCGCCGGTGGCGGTGGTGCGCGGCGGAGAGGGCAGAAAGAGCGAGGGAGTGAGAGAATAGGAATGAGCGAGAGAGAGAGAGACCGGGATGAGGGTCGAAGAAGAAGGGTAGGGGGCGACGGCGGCGGAGGTGCGCCGGCGCGGTGGTCAGAGGCGGGATGGGGGATGAGAGGGTTGGAAGGAGAAGAAAGGTGGGTTTGGGGGGGTGTGTCTGCGTGATTGTTCGTCGTGCCTTAGGGTTATCCCATTTTAGAATTGACGCGGGCGCGCACCGTGCGCGTCCGCGTGCCTTGAAGATTTTTTGGGATGACGCGGGAGCGTCATGTGCGCTCATGCGTGACTTGTGGAAAAAGCAAAGATGCGCATGTGCAATGTGCGCGTCCGCGTGGGATGAGTTGGGTTGGGGGCTCAGTGCTGGCCCAGCACCAGCACAACTCTCTGGACAAAGTATGGGCTGGGGCCAGCCACTGAGGGACGCGTACGCACAATGCGTGCGTCCGCGTGCTTGGCCATTTGGTGTAGTGGCACGCAAGCGCGATGTGCGCGCTCGCGTGTTTCCCCTCAACGTTACAGGGACGCGCACGCGTACCGTGCGCGTCCGCGTGGGATGAGTTAGGCTAAAAGCTCAACGTTTGCACAAGAGAGGCCCAACTCTCTGAAAACTCTATGGGGGTTGTATCCGCTCATGGACGCGTGCGCATACAGTGTGCACGCGCGTCCTTCCCTTCTCTCTTTTTTTTTTAAGAAGCAAAAACACAGAATTTAACACTCTCCTAACCTATAAACACCCTAAAGCAACCAAAATTCAAACTTAACAAAAATCTTTAGGTTCTTGAAGAATTTTTAAAAACAAAATAAACACAAATTGCACTTCAAGTAACCTACTTTAACAACAATCTAAACTAATGTATACACACTACAACAACCTATCAATCAAAACAAAATGTATAAGAGTATGGAAAAGAATAAAACTACCTATAATGGTAACTCAAATCACTTATTAAGTATATATACAAGAGAATGGAAGGAGTTTACCATGGTGGGTGTCTCCCACCTATCACTTTTAGTTTAAGTCCTTAAATTGGACATTTGAGAAGCTCTTGTCATGGTGGCTTATGCTTGTGCTCATCCTTGAATCTCCAAGGATCATTGTGCCTCAAATGGTTGATAGAAATTCCAACCGTCCTCACCGAGTTTGGGTGGAGTTCCATCCAAGATATGAGCTCCCTTAGTTGGTCTACATGCTTCTATCCGGGATCCCATATCTTATTTTCGCACCCGTCTTCAAGTTGATTTCCATGAATTCTCCGTTCGGGCGGTTGACAAGTAGAACAAGTAGAATTCTCTTGAGCATACCAAGTCCTCTTCCTATATCCATGTAAAGTAGAATTTATCCAATCATAGTCCCTATACTTTGAGGTTTTGACCTTGATGAGCCTAATTTCAAATCTCCAATCACTACACAACTCTCTCTTACTCTTAACTCCACAAAGAGCTCTAAGTTGATCATCATTTTCAATCAAACCATACTCAAGTGGGAAAGTAAAGATTAGAGATAATAATTTTACCCACTTGAATGTTGTGTTGGATGGTGACTTGGGGAGGGGGACCTCCCCACACTTAGACAATGCGAGGACTACTTTTTTAGGCTCTTCTTTAGTTGTTTCCACCTTTTCGCAAGCTTCTTCAATTTCAACCTTTTCCCTTTCATCAATTGGCTTGGTGTTGTCTTCAAGAACTTCATCTTGCCCAATGGGAGGGGATTCAATTTTGGATAGGAATTCATTGATGAATGAATCCATCTCTTGATCAACCTCTTCATATTCTTCAATTTTGATATACACCAATTCAACTTTTATCTCTTGGTAGCTCTCTTCCGATTCACTCTCTTCTTCATTGCTCACCAAGGGTATGGAAGGTTGTGCACATTCTTCTATAAATTCAACTTCATGTCCAATGGAAAAGGATTCAATTGTAGATAGAAATTCATCCATGATTGAATCCATCTCTTGGTAAACCTCTTCCAGGTCTCCAACAATGATATGCCTTGGAGGTTGTGCACCCTCATCAACATTAATATCAAGCATCTTGGAAGAGTGCTCCATGATGCTACATTCCCATGGACTTTCAACATCTCCTAAATCTTCAACCACTTCTTCCTTGTCTTCGACAATCATAGGCTCCTCCAATTGTTCTAACACAAAGTAGCATCCCTCATCACCCACCGGGTTTCCAATCTCTCTTTCATGCTACGCTCTTCAATTGATTTTTCACATGTGGCAAGGGAAGCACCTTGAGTGTTCAAGCATTGGTAGGCTAAAGTATGCACTACCTTGGTCAAGTTAGTCACAAACTCTAGGGTATTCCTTTGCATATCCGCTTGTCCTTGAAGTAACAAGGTGAGAGAGTCATCTATTGGGGCTTGGGGTGGATAGAAGGGTTCATCATTTTGGAGAGAAGGTTCATAGTAGGAAGGTGGTTCTTCTTGGTAGGGGTATGGAGATGGTGTGCATTGAGGTGGTTCTTGGTAATAGTCATGATAGGGTTGTGGCGGTTCCAAGGGTTCTTACTCATAATGGTCATAAGAATGTGGTATGGATGGTTGGTCATATGATGGATATGGGTCATAGGAAGGTGTTTGGTAATAAGAGGCTTGTGAGAATGGTTGAAGTTCATGTTGAGGATAAGAATCATAAGCATATGATGGTGGTAGTTGATTGTCACATAAAGTTTCACTATAGCCATTGAATTGACATGCATTAGGATGGGAATTATACCTATGAGTATCTGGAGGTTGTTGCCAATAGGAGTGATCAATTCTTTGAGGCTCCTCCCATCTTGAAGTGTTCTATCCTTGGTACATGTTGTCATTAAAGTCCACATTTTCTACAACACAATTAGCACCAAACTCATAGCCAAAATGAGAATTCATAGTGGAAAAGCAAAATAAAACTAACAAAATCTATTAAACAAGCAAAAGACAAACCTATTTACAATATTCACATATATACAATAACCAATAACATAACACCATTGCAATTCCCCGGCAACGGCGCCATTTTGATGATTAGACTTTTGTGTGGTTTAGAATTTCACAAATGAAAGCTCGTTGCAAGTATAGTTTCTAAACCAATCAATAATCCTTTCATACAAAAATTTGTTTGTCACAAGTACAAACCCCTAAAATCTATAAACCGAAGTATTAAACCTCGGGTCGTTCTCCCTAGGAATTGTAACAAAGTGTCTTGTTATTGGTTATGGAGTATTTTGGGGTTTTTGGGATAAGAGGCATGAAAAGTAAATGGCAATAAAAATAAACTAACAACTAGAAAGCTCTTGGCAAAGTTGTGAGAATTAGAAGTCCTACCCTAGTTATCCTCCTCGATTGTGACCACAATTATCCATTGCTACCACTTAGTTAACCTCTAACCATGGAGAAAAATTAAGTGGATGAATTAACTTGATTCCACAAGTCCTAGCCAACTCCCAAGGGAAAGACTAGCTTTAGTGGTATCCAAATCAATTAGCAACTTCTAATTATCAATCTACAAAGGAATTAGATAACTCAAGCGTCACTAATCACTCTACCATAGCCAAGAGGAACAAAATCTACACTAAAATCCAATCAAGCATTTCATCAAACACTTAGAAGGCATAACAGAAAAGCATAGTAAAAAGTGCAACGAAAGTAAATCTACACTACTCAATTACAAGAAATTAAATAACAACAAATCAAATGAACAATAAAGGGACATGAAAACATAAATTGCATTGAAATGAAAATAGAAGAAACAAAAGAGTGCATCAACAACAAAGTAAGAAATTACAAGAATGAAATACAAAATTAGAGAGAGGAAGAGTAGAGGAGGAAGAATTGTAAAAGGAAAAGTAAATCATAGCATGAATTAAACCTAGATCTAAGAAATTCTAATCTAGATCTAAAACCTAATCCTAATCCTAATTCTAGAGAGAAGTGAGAGCTTCTCTCTCTAAAACTAACCTCAACTAGCCTAATGTGTGTTCTCCTTTTTTTTTCTATCATCCTTCCCCTTCATACCTTGGTCTTTTTAGTCGTTTCCCGCCAAAAGCTCAGCTCCAAATGGGGCTGAAAACCCTCCAAAATTGCCAGGCACGTTTTCCTCTTTAAAAATCACGTGTGGTCATCGGCGCGTGCGCGCACAGTGCGTGCGCGCGCCCATGGCGAATTTTGCGATCTGCGCGTGAGCGCATAGTGCGCGTGCGCGCCTATGGGGTTTTCCAAACTTTTAGCTTTTCATGATTTCTCCAATTTGTATACTTTCCTTTCACTCCTTTGATCTCTTCCTAGCCCTTTTCAACCTGGAATCACTAGCAAACACATCAAAGCATCTAGTGGAATCAAAGGCAAATCAAAATTATCAAATTAAAGGTCTAAAAAGCATATTTTCACATCTAAGCACAAATATGGAGACAATCACAAAACCATGCTATTTCATTGGATAAATGTGAGGAAAGGTTATCAAAATGCTCTAAATGCAACACAAGATAAACCCTACAAAGGAGGTTTATTACCGAGCCTAATAATGAAGGAGATGCAAGAAAGGTTCTTGGTGACTAGACCATACTAACTTCTGATTTCTATGGAAGAAGTATCTCTATACCTGCCATTAGAGCAATTAACTTTTTGCTTAAGCCTCGGTTAGTCTCTCTTATGCAACAGAATTGCAAGTTCTATGCACTTTCACTAGAAGATCCATATCAGTTTCTATCTGAATTCTTGCAAATCTGTAACACTATTAAGACCAATAGAGTGGATCCTGAGGTCTACAGACTTATGCTCTTTCCCTTTGTGGTGAGTGTAACACCCTAATTAGCCTAAGCTTTACCTCGCGTCGTAAATCAATGGTTAATCAGAGATCACGACAGTTCTAAACTCATACATATGATATATATATATATATAAAGAATAGTATAATCTAGAAGCCCGATGAAGAATATAGCTCAAAATCAAGATTTGAAAATGGCAAATGTACTAACGAAGCTTCTAACTTAAAGCACAAGATATAGATAAGATAGATCAAAATATAATAGTGTAATATCATAATAGTCTAGCCACGGCTCGCAGAGTTTAAGCTAGCTAGCCATATATACATACATACAAAACCTGACAGTAAAAACAGCTTATACAAGTTTTGTTCTCTCAAATACAAGCCTCTAGGCAAAACAAAATACAAAAGTGAGAGACATATACAAAATAAGTCAAAAAACTCAAAAAGATATCCGGATCCTCCGCTTCTGTCACTAACCAGACAACTCACCGAGGTGGGTTGCGACCTGCATCTGAAAAAGACAACAGAAATATGGTATGAGAACCGACGGTTCTCAGCATGGTAACAGTTCCCAGTGATGTAGGATATAAGACCCCGGGACGCCAAAGGCAATCCTAAGCTTCATATCCATCACAAGATTTCAATCTTAAGGCATACTAAAACAAATAAGCATAATATATAAACCTTAACATAATTAAACCGGGTAATCTATCTTAGGGGGTTTCTACTCTAACCAAACACTGCTGTTCCACAGCCTTCACCAACCGACCCTCCATGCGATCCCATCGCCACCGCCTTCCGAACCTCCTCAATCCCAGTAGAAAGCACAGATAATATACAATGCAAGTAAAACACAAGTAGAGGCATATAAGGTAATTAATTCAAATAGCAATTAGGCATGTTATACAAATAGGCAGGCCATTTCAAGTAGTAAAAGCATGCAAACAGATAGAAAATGCATATGATGAATGTCTGTCCTACTGGCTGTGATATCACATTGTCGGTTCAACTGCCAACTCGACACATCTCCATGGAGATGTCGCCCTTCGGAATCATTATTGGGAACCCCCGAGATATAGTGCTTGGATCATTGTCCAGGGTTTTCTGCCTGCACACTCTGATGATCCGAAGGGATGCGAGCGGGATACTCTTGCCACCTTCCTCGCATCTAAGCGCAAGCAGGATGAACCACCGCCCTTACGCCGCCGCCGCTACCTCGACAGGTGGGATCCAACCACATGCCCCTGCTGGGCGCATAGCGTCTCATAATCTCAATATAAAATAGTAGTTCAGTGGTTTTTCAGAAAACATTTTGAATATAACAGTGATTCCTCATCACCCTTTCGAGTCCTCGACTCATCTCAACCACTGTCAATTCACATTTCCATTTCAAAGTCATCAGTTCCTCAATTCTCATCTCATACATCAACCATTCGTCACATACCATCAAACCATCCCAGTACACCCGAAACCTAGACCTCCATCTTCTAAGTTTTCCAAATAATATCATCCAAAATCCATTAAATTTTTTCCCATGTTTTAAATATTCAACACTAGGCCTAAGAGTCTTAAAATGGCATTATAGAAGCTTACAATCTTGTTGGGAAGGTAGAATAGTTGAAAACAAGGAAAAATTTGAGAAACAGAGTGTGTGCGGCCGCAGAAGAGTATGCGCGCGCACGCTCTAGAGAGTTTTAAAACGTGTGCGTATGTATAGTGGTGTGCGTACGCACATGTGTCAAAATTTGCAAAGTATGTTCACTCACACAGGGCATGCTAGCACCCCCAACAAACGACCCTTCCCGACTTGTGTGTGCGCACAGGGTTGTGCGTCCGCACACGTCGCAATTCTTCGTTGATGTGTACGCGCACAAGCTGTGCTAACGCTGCAAGCAGAACGCATTTTCCTGCCTGTGCGTGCGCACAGGTCTGTGCATCCACACAGATTAAGATTTTCGCAGGGTTGTGCATCCGCACAAGACTGTGCGTACGCACATATCAGAAATCCTGAAGTTCTACAACTTTGCAGAATTTCAGATTTTTAACACCAACTTTGAATGATCATAACTTCCTCTAAAAAATTCCAAATTTTACAAACTTTATATCTAATTCAAAGGGTTTTCAATAAGCTTTAATTTCAAATAAATTCCAATAAATTTTGAAAACTGAGGCAAAAGTTATGATCGAACAAAGTTCACCAAAAACTAACTTTTACCCAAGTTCACAATTTCCACAACTTCTCATAAAACACAATCAAAACCATACCATACCTTAGTGTCCATGAATATTATATACTACATAGAAAAAACTGAAACCATACCTTGGCCGATTCTCTACATGCACCAAAACCCAAAATGAGCACCAAATAAGCTTTCAACCACAATCCAACCACCAATGTACTCCAACAAGCACCAACAAGCTCCAAACTCACAATAATCAAGCTATATACATATAAATCACCACAAATCAACCTAGGGTTCAAGATAAACATAATCTCACAAAGGTTTAAAAGCTCTTACCTTTCTCGATAGCTTTGGAAGCCAAAACCCAATGCTAAGCAAGGATTAGAGTGAACCTAAACACCCAAAATCACAAAAACTCACTTAGCCAAATACCCTAAAACTCGAAACTTTGAGGAGAATAACTGAGAGGGATTCAAGCTTTACTTACCAGTTTCTTATATGAGTTTTGTAGAGCTCTTTACAAGGAACGCGTAGCCGCAAACGGTGCGACGATCGGAGCTTTGTAGCTCAAGATGTGAGCTTGGGAAGATTGAAGTGAATAGTAAAAAATAGAGGTTCTCTTCTTCTCCTTCTCAGCTGTGTGAGTGTGTTTGTTTGTGTGTTATGGGTGTTCGGGTTCATTAATGAACCCTTATATATATGTTGGGCTTGGGCCCAACTTGGGCCTGGTCCAACCCATTAGCGTTTTTAGCCCGTTTGGCCCAACTTTGGGCCAAACCTTTAAAATTAACGGCCGGTTTTCGACTTCTAATATTTTTCTATGGTTTTCGACTGTTTTCAATTTTCCTCACACAGTATCGGCCTGACTTGAACCAGTTCAATCGGTTCAACTGCCGATTCGCAGTTTTTCATGGTTTTTCACAGAAAATACATTTTCTGACTCAAAAAGACCTAGTGTGTCCAAAAATCATATTAAAATCCTCAAATTCTCACTCTAACTTTTCAGAACGTAACCTGAGCAATATAATCGCTTAATTAACCGGTTGATTAATTGCGGTTCTTACATTTTCCCTTCCTTAAAAAGATTTTCGCCCTCGAAAATCTGATTCACGCGATTTACTAGATATATATTCCCCACAAAGCATCCTATTTTCAATGTTACCAGCCAAACCAGTTGCCAAAGCATCTCGTTCTCCAATTTCCAAGTATGCTCTCCGACTCCTGCTCTCCTCTAAGCAACCTTAACCAATGTAACTTCCTCTCCTCGCAGCTTCTTCACACGGGTGTCGTCGACTCTTACTGGTGTCACTTGGAATGTCAAGCTCTCTCTCGACTCGACCGACTCAGGCTCTAACACATGAGCTGCATCCGATGTGTACTTATGGAGTTGTGACACGTGGAATACATCATGCAAGTTAGACAGATGGGGTGGCAAAGCTACTTGATACGCCACCAGCCCGAATCGCCTTAGAATCTCGAACGGTCCTATATATCTTGGATTCTACTTCTTGGTCTTGATTGCTCTTCCAATCCCATTTGTCGGTGTAACTTTCAGAAATACATGCTCTCCCACTTCAAACTCTAACGGTTTCCTTATCTGGTCCGCAAAACTCTTCTATCGACTCTGAGCAGTTAGAATCCTTTCCCAAATCTTCTTAATCTTCTCAGTAGTCTCTGCTACCAAATCTGGACCCAATGCACTTGCTTCACCAGATCCATACCAACAATGTGGAGACTGACACTTCTGTCCATATAAGGTCTCATACTGAGCCATCCCAATGCTCGCATGAAAGTTATTGTTGTACGCAATTTCCACCAATGGCATGTAACGGTCCCAACTTCCGGGTTGAACCAGAACACATGCTCTCAGCATATCCTCCAACATCTGAATATTCCTTTCCAACTGTCCATCAGTTTGTGGATGATATATGGTGCTGAGACATAGCTTTGTACCGAAAACTCTTTTGAAAGCTCCCCAAAACCTTGATGTGAATCAGGGATCACAATCCGATACTATGCCCGACGGCACACCATGCAACATTACTATCTCCTTTATATACAACCTTGCCAACTCCCCCATAGAACAGTTCACTCAGATAGGCAGAAAATGAGTGGATTTGGTTAAGCGATCCACGATTACCCAAATCGCATCAAATCCCAACCTAATCCTCGGTAAACTGGTCAAAAAGTCCATCGTAATTCCTTTCCACTTCTACTGAGGAATCTCAGGAGGCTGTAGCATTCCTGATGGCTTCTGAAGCTCTATCTTCACTTTCTGACACGTCAGGCACTTGGATACCACTATAGCTACATCACCTTTCATCCCAGGCCACCAGAACATCTTCTTTAAGTCATAATACATCTTCATACTTCCGGGATGAATGGAAAACCAACTGTTGTGAGCCTCCGACAACAAGTCTTGCCTCAAACTCCCGACATCCGGTATGCAATTTCTTCCCTTATATCTCCACAACCCTTTATCATCCTTGGTGAATTCTCAACGCCTCTTATCACCCAGTGGTTGAAATAATTGCTGAAGCTTTTGTTCATCTTGCTGAGCCTTTTGAATCTCCATCTTAAACGTACTTGAAATCTACAACTGATACAAACAAGCTCTTCCGGCGATTTCACCAATGGTCAACTTAAGATCCACAAACTTATCCACTAACTCTTCCTCCTTGATTCTCATCCAAGCTATTGTTAAGGACCTTCGATTCAATGTGTCTACTACCACATTCTGGTGTTGCATCAACACGCAACCCAAACCCTTCAGAGAAGCATCACAGTACATTTCGAATGGTTCATGCGGTGCCGGCAAGATTAAAACAGGTGCTGAAGTTAACTTCTGCTTCAAAGTCTGAAAACTCTCTCGCCTTCCGCTGTGTCACTCTCATTATCGTCGTTAAGAATTAGACGATTTTTCCTTAACCAAATGCCGATTTTGTAGTATTTTTCAAAATCTTTAAAACAAGTTCAATCTAAATGAGTCCATTGTTAAAACCTTATTAAAAGAGTCAAAAACATTTTATTTGTAAATGAATCATCTTAAAGAAGGATTTTCCTAAATTCATTGAAACCCTTAAATCAAAACCCTTCCATTTGAATCCCTTTTGGATTAGTTAAATTTTGCAAAACAAAATCGCAAGTTAACAAAATCTTAGGACTCACCTTCCTTTTTAAATCGTATCATTAGATCGAAAGTTCCAATCCTAGTTTAAAAACTAAATTATTTATACCAAAGCTCCAAACTAGACTTGAAAATCATTTTAAACCTTAAAACTACAAAAATCATAGTTTAAAAACCGCAAAGGCGTCAGTCGGTGTTTCCATTGCCACTACTACTGAACCGCACCCATCACCCATACAGGGTACCGTCAAGACTTCTAGTCATGCCTGGTAACCATTTCGGCACGTCCACTCGGATCGTTCGTCATCACAAGTCCGAAATCCTCGACTACTGCCACTAGAATCCTTCTTTTCCCATGGTTTACTCTCAACATGACTCTAAGCCCTTGAATCCTAACGGAGACTTTGCAAAGATAGAACTAGGCTACTCTCATATCCAAGCAATTTAATACTCAAAGCATACGCTTACCTCTCGTCGGAGAATCTGACCCTAGCGTACCTCGTGCACGCAAGGTAGGCACACGACCTAACTGTTAATTCTGACCCTCATCTCGGTTCCTCCTGCGGCAACAATACTTAGATATGTGTCCAGGCTTCCTACAAGCATAGCATCGGCCATTTCCTTTTGCCTGATGAAACTGGGCTTTGTTGTCCCTTCTGAGGTTCCCTTGACCTTGTAGATGCTGAGGAGTATGTCCATCTTTCTTGAAGTTCTGTCCCCTTGGTCCGAGGTAATCATCGCATTCCCTGCTAAAGTTTCCTCCATGAGTGCCCCTTGATGAGGCTACCGTCCTTGCATATTCTTCGACAACCCTCACCTTGTTCACCAATTCAGAGAATCTCCTAATCTCCAATGGAGCCACGACACGTCTGGTATCTTTCCTCAGCCCTACTTCGTATTTAACGCATTTCCAGCCTTCATAGGACTCAGGAGCACCCTTACGTATTGTCGAGGACTTACAAAGTTCTTCAAACTTACTAGTGTATTCAGCTATAGTCATGGACCCTTGCATCAGCTGTAAGAACTCCAACTCTCTGGCCTTCTTTATTAACTCAAAAAAGTACTTCTTGTTGAAAGCTTCCCCGAATAACACCCAAGTAATGCTCACGTTCTGTTGCTGTAATAGTTGGCGCTCTCCTCGCCACTATTGCTGAGCTTCTCCCACTAGTTGATAAGTCGCATGCTCTACGAACTGGTCATACAGTACATTTGGAGTTAGCAATGCACGCTCCACAGCTTGGAACCAGTTGTTTGCTTCAGTATGGTTTGTTGAACCAGTGAAAACCAGGGGGTCAGCTTTAGGAAAAGCAGCTAGAGTTCTCGGAACACCTTTCAAGTTGCCCTCAGCACCCTCTCCATTTTCGTTTCTGCTTCTGACCGGTTGAGCTAACCTCTGCACAGCTTGTAGAGTCGCAGCAGCATTCGTTTCCATGATGTTCGCCAGATTCGTCATCACCGCCATGAACTTGGCATGGTTATTAGCTGGTTGCTCATTCCTACTTTCTCGTGTACGTGCTCGACCTCATCCACGAGTGGCCATTGGGTTTCTTGTCTACACCAAACAGTCGATATCAAAGGGATCAGTCTCAATATCAAAAGCCTAGTGTTTTAATTATCCCCAGACAGGCACTCACAAACAAGCATGCTATGAAATATCAAGTAGATAACCTAAATAGCATGAAAGAAAAATGACCCAGAGTATGCAATGAAGCACAATCGGTCCATCCCTCAGGTTCACGAGGATGAACCAGGCTCTGATACCACTAAATGTCACACCCTAATTAGCCTAAGCTTTACCTCACGTCGTAAAGCAAAGGTTAATCAGAGATCACGACAGTTCTAAACTCATACATATGATATATATAGAAAGAATAGTATAATCTAGAAGCCCGATGAAGAATATAGCTCAAAAATAGGATTTGAAAATCACAAACGTACTAACGAAGCTTCTAACTTAAAGCACAAGATATAGATAAGATAGATCAAAATATAATAGTGTAATATCATAATAGTCTAGCCACGGCTCGCGGAGTTTAAGCCGGCTAGCCATATATACATACATACAAAATCTGACAGTAAAAACAGCTTATACAAGTTTTGTTCTCTCAAATACAAGCCTCTAGGCAAAACAAAATACAAAAGTGAGAGACATATACAAAATAAGTCAAAAAGACTCAAAAAGATATATGGATCCTCTGCTTCTGTCACCAACCAGACAACTCACCGAGGTGGGTTGCGACCTACATCTAAAAAACACAACAGAAATATGGTATGAGAACCGGAGGTTCTCAGTATGGTAACAGTGCCCAGTGATGTAGGATATAAGACCCCGGGACGCCAAAGGCAATCCAAAGCTTCATATCCATCACAAGATTTCAATATTAAGGCATACTAAAACAAATAAGCATAATATAAAAACCTTAACATAATTAAACCGGGTAATCTATCTTAGGCGGTTTCTACTCTAACCAAACACCGCTGTCCCACAGCCTTCACCAACCGACCCCCTCCATGCGATCACATTGCCACCGCCTTCCAAACCTCTTCAATCCCCGTAGAAAACACAGATAATATACAATGCAAGTAAAACACAAGTAGAAGCATATAAGGCAATTAATTCAAATAGCAATTAGGCATGTTATACAAATAGGCAAGCCATTTCAAGTAGTCAAAGCATGCAAACAGATAGAAAATGCATATGATGAATGCATGTCCTACTAGCTGTGATATCACATTGTCGGTTCAACTGCCAACCCGACACATCTCCTAGGAGATGTCGCCCTTCGGAATCATTGTTGGGAACCCCCGAGATATAGTGCTCGGATCACTGTCCAGGGTTTTGTGCCTGCACACTCTGATGATCCGAAGGGATGCGAGCGGGATACTCTTGCCACCGCCCTTACGCCGCCGCCGCTACCTCGACAGGCGGGATTGATAAACCCCAATTTTGTGCTTTATATTGTGTAGAATTTGGGGGTTTTGTCAATATTTTTCACACTTATCGACAAGAATTGTATGGTTTTGTGTTCCCTTTCCTAATATTGCTCCATGATGAAAAACATGCTTATTTTGCCTTTGAATTGCTATATTTTGATCCTCTTTCATTGCCATTCGGTGCCGTAATGTATTTGTTGTGTGATTTCCGGATTTATAGGGCAAGAATGGCTAGAAGAGAGAAACAAAGCATGCACAAGAGGAAGGAACATGAAGATTTGGATTTTAGGAATTCCAGCATGGGCGCGCACGCGCACCTCGCGCGCACGCCTGGATGTGGACAGTTGGAAGCGGCGCGCAAGGATAGACGCATCCGCACAGATTAGGAAATCCACACCGACGCACACGCGTACATGGCGCGCACACGTGGATCACAAAAGCAATCGGCGCGCAGGCACGCATGGCGCGCACGCGCGGAAAGCTGCACGTGACCTCATTAAAGGAAATCGTGCCTGGCGATTTCTGAGGCTCATCAGGCCCAAATTCAAGCTGGTTCTGCATGGATAAGACCCAAGGATGCTAGGGGGAAAGGGGAGGGATCAATCATTTTACACTTAGAAACAATTCTTAGCTAGTTTTTGGTTATTGTTCTTCTAGAGAGAGAAACCCTTGTTCCTCTCTAGATCTAGGTTTAATTTGATCTTCCCTTATTAAATTCTGAATTAGATCTTGTTAATTACTAGTTTTAATTATTTAATTTAAATTCTCTAGTATAATTTTGTTTGGATCTTGTGTTAGATTTATGATTTCTAGTCAATTGTCATTTTATACCCATCTCATGAATCTTGTGAATCTTGATTTGTTATTGTTGCATTGATGATTTCCATGATTAATTGTGTTGTTTGAGTGATTGTATGTTGATAATTGTTAGTGGGTACTTGTTAGTTCCAAATTAATTGCAATTTGAATAGGTCTTTTATTAATGCTTACCATGTGTTTGATGAAATGTTTCCTTTGATTATGGAGTAATTCTCTTTACTCTTGGCCTAGGCTAAGGGAATTGGGTAAACTTGAGTCATTGGGTCTAATAGATTTGATGATTTGGGAACCCTTAGTGGTCAATTTGATAGCCATTGACACTAGCTTACTACTAAGTTAATTAGTAGTTAGGTTGGACCTTATGGGTTGATGTTGACCAAACCATTTAACATACTTCAAGTATAGAAGTAGACTTAATGAGTTTGGTTCCTCATAATTGTCAAGATATGGTTATTAGACAAGGATAGTAACCCCAATTCCCATGTCTAGTCAAGAGTTGCTTTTATCATCCCCTTTGATGCGCATAAACTTGTTATGCTACGATTTAGGAAATTGCACGATCGGCAAAATTCCTTCCGGCAAGTGCACCGGTTATCGTCAAGTAAAAACTCACAATAGAGTGAGGTCGAATCCCACAAGGATTGGTTGAGTGAGCAATTCGGATTAGAAGTGTGTTCTAGTTGAGCGGAATCAAGATTTAGATGAGAATTGCGGAATGTAAAATTGGCGGGAAAAGTAAATGACAAGAAATTGAAATGGCGGAATCTTAAATTGCATGAATTAAAGAGCAGAATGTAAATTGCTGAAATTAAAAGGGAATGGGGGTGATTGCATGAATTGAGTTGCAGAATGTAAAGAGAAAGTGGAAATCAGAAATGGGGAATTCATTGGGTGTTAGGAGATATTGAGATCTCCGAATCAAAACATGTTTATCTCTTCCTCAACCAATGCGTTCATTGAATTTTGCTTGGCAATCTTATATGATTGGATCCCAATCCCTTGGCTCACCAATTCTCTCTAAAAACAAACAAATTCCCAATCCCTTGGTTTAAATGTTCATAAGAAGAGATGATGCTCGATCACTGATTATACCACACAGTTTCATGAACCACAATTTGGTAGGATTACATGTCACAATATCCATCCAAACCCCAATCCAATTCACTGTGAGAAAGCTTCTCTAGCATGAATCCTCCATTCCTTTCCCAAGGTTCCGAAGGATTCCAATTATGGGTAGTTTCTTTCCCAAGACAACTACCCAATGGAATTAGATCGAGAAGCTGTCTAACAAAATTCAAGAGAAAAGATTGAAGAAGAAGATAAACTATTATTGATTCATTGAATTACAATAGAGCTCCCTAACCCAATGAAAGGGGTTTAGTGAGTCATAGCTCTGAATTCAATTACAAAGATATGAAAACTAGCTAAATGAAAAGGTAAAAGTTGCTTCCTAACTTAAATTCTATCCTATTTATACACTTTCTATATTGAGCTTCTGTTGTGTTTCTTGGGCTTTGAGGCCTCTCCCTGCTTTCCTTTTGCCTTGGGTTTATGATCCATAATCTTGATGAGGCTGTTGATCCAAATTCTGTAACATTCATTGAGCCAACTTAGTGATAATCAAATAATGACACATGACTCAATAAATTGAAATTTCAGACTCATCAATCCTTCAGGCCCAATCCCATAAACCATGATATTCAATTGGGTTTCATACCAGAGTAAGTTTAAGTTAATGTTTGTGCTCAAATACTAACTTAAACCGCAATATTTTTGGCCCAGAAACCTTTTCCAAGAGTGGCGTTTAAGTTGCAGTTTAAGCTTAAACTGTAGCTTAAACGCCAGACACTTCCAGTGATGCCTTTTGTGGTAGCACGTTTAAGCTTCAGTTTAAGGTTAAACTGAAGCTTAAACGTGAAAATGGAAGAAGGAAGCCCTGGAGGGTAACTTAGTCGAACACGTTTAAGCTTCAGTTTAAGGTTAAACTGAAGCTTAAACGTGGAGGTAGAAAAGGCAGCCCTGGAGGTCGAACACGTTTAAGCTCCAGTTTAAGGTTAAACTGGAGCTTAAACGTGGAAATAGAGAAAGCCATCCTGGAGGTCGAACACGTTTAAGCTCCAGTTTAAGGTTAAACTGGAGCTTAAACGTGGAAGCTGAGAAAGGTAGCCCTGGAGGTCGAACACGTTTAAGCTCCAGTTTAAGGTTAAACTGGAGCTTAAACGTGGAAGCTGAGAAAGGTAGCCCTGGAGGTGTCGAACACGTTTAAGCTCCAGTTTAAGGTTAAACTGGAGCTTAAACGTGGAAATGGAGAAAGCAACCCTGGAGGAGAAACTTGGTCGAACACGTTTAAGCTCCAGTTTAAGGTCAAACTGGAGCTTAAACGTGGAAATGGCTCCCTGGTGCTTTTCCCCTTTCTGGCGTTTAACCTCCAGTTTAAGGTTAAACTGGAGGTTAAACGTGGAACTGCCCCCCCCTGGTGCCCTTCTCACTTCTGGCGTTTAACCTCCAGTTTAAGGTTAAACTGGAGGTTAAACGTGGAAGTGCTTCCTGATTGGAATTCTAATTCTGGCGTTTAACCTCCAGTTTAAGGTTAAACTGGAGGTTAAACTTCAATTCCAGCATTTCTTAGCCTTCATGATTCTGGCGTTTAAGCTCCAGTTTAGGCTTAAACTGGAACTTAAACTCCACATGTGATATTCAAGCTTCCTTTATTGATTTTGTTGCTTCCTTGCTTAGCCTCTTCTTCCCTGAAATCATCCAAACAATTGCATCAAAGTCTTGCAAAATTTCATGAGAAATCTTCCATTCATAGCATTCAAGTAATATAACTAAAAACTCATGGAATTTGCATCAAAATCATACTGTTTGGATGGTTCATTGCTTTGTTATTCATTTAACCATTCTTGGTTACTTTAAGCTCAAGAAAATGCATAAAACAACTAAAACTAACAGAAAAATGCTAGTGAAACTAGCCTAAGATGCCTTGGCATCACCCTTCCGAAGCAAGCTTAACCAAGGCTCTTGGGGACATGACCACTATCCTCATGCAAATACAAAAAGATCAAAAGGAATACTACTCCATCCAAGCCATCCAAGCCCCACCTCAAGTTGCTCAACTTGAAGGCCCTCCTAGAATTTGTGGTTTGTGCTCTAGCACCACACATTATACCGATCAATGCCATCAAATTCAAGAGGAGCATGCCCTTGTCGTGGCCAATGTGAATTATAACAACCGTTCGTCCTATCCTTCTCAAAGCCAAAACAACTACTCTCATGGTAGTAATCAAAATCAATGGTGGAGGGATAATGCACAAGGGAGCAATCAAAACCAAAGATGGAATAACTCTTCTTCTCATTACAACAGCAACCAATCTTCATCTCAATACCACCACAATAACAACAACCACCAAGCCAACCTAAATTACCACAACCAAAACCAAAACAACTACACCAAATACCAAGCACCACACCATAGACAATAATCCAACTAATCCTCTTCATCTTCCATCAATCAAGTTGATGAGCTTAGAGCCGCTGTGGATAAACGAGACGAGGGCTATAAGGCTCAATTCGAGGCCATGAGTGCTCAATTAGCCAATATCACCGACATGATTTCGAAGATGTCCATGTCCTCCTCCAACAACACTAACCAACCCTCAAGCTCTTGTAGCCTTCCTTCCCAACCCCAACCAAACCCCAAGGGCGGTCTCAATGCCATTACTCTACGGTCGGGGACTACATTAGAGGAGATACCTCCTAGGGTTATGGAAGACATTCATGAGGAAGAAGTGGTTGTTGAAGCTCCACATGAAGAAGAGGAGGTAGACAAAAGGCATGAGGAAGAAGGAGTAAGCCTTAAGGAACCCAAGAGGAAAGCTATAGTGGATGAGTCCATTCCTATCCCATTCCCTTCATTGGTGAAGAAAGCAAAGAAGACGCCGGAATTTGATTTGAACATGCTTCAAGTGTTCAAGAAAGTGGAGGTAACCATACCACTTCTTGATGCTATCCAACAAATTCCGAAGTATGCAAAATTTCTAAAAGACTTGTGTACACACAAGGATATGATAGGAGAGTTGGAGACATTATCCTTGGGTAGTTCAATTTCTTCTTTGATGGAACCTATTCCAAAGAAATGTGGTTACCCTGGACCTTGTTTGGTGTCTTGTTGTATTGGTGGGCGCACTTTTCATGACTGTATGTATGATCTAGGAGCTTGCGTAAGCATCATGCCACTTTCTATCTTTGTGCGGTTGAATTTAGCTCCATTAAAGAAGTCAGCGGCGAAGTTTGTCTTAGCCGATAAGAGTGTAATCACTGTGATGGGAATAGAAGAAGATGTACTTGTGGCAATCAAGGACTTGGTCTTTTCGGTTGACTTTTACATCTTTGAAATGCCTCCAACGGAAAATAGAAGCTCATCCTCCGTTCTACTTGGTAGACCCTTCCTTAAGACCTCTAAATTCAAGTTAGATGCCTTCACCGACACATATTCCTTTGAGGTTGGAGACAAGACTATCAAGTTCAATTTAGAAGAAGCCATGAAGCATCCTCCCGAAGAGCATTCCGTTCTCCGATGTGATGTAATCGATGAAGTGGTAGCGGAAGTACGAAAAGAAGACTACAACAAGTTATGCTACCCTATTGTTGAAGAGACGGATGACCAAGAGGATGAACAAGAGAAAATTGTTGAAAGTGAACTCCGTGAGCTTGATGAAAAGGAACCTCAGCTTGAGGGAAAGAGTGAACTAAAGCCTCTTCCATCTTATTTGAAGTATGCTTTCTTAGAGGACAACCAAAAGTTTCCGGTCATTATTGCTAGTGAGCTTTCTAGTGAAGAAGAAGGGAAGCTCCTAGATGTTCTAAGAAAGTACAAGAAGGCAATTGGTTGGAGTCTAGCTGATATTGTGGGATTGACCCTCGCAAGTGCATGCATTGTATATTTCTCCAAGAGGGAGCTAGGCCGGTTAGGAAACCGCAAAGGAAGAGGTCACTAGACTATTTGATGCGGGTATCATATACCCAATTTCTGACAATGAGTGGGTGAGCCCGGTCCAGGTTGTTCCCAAGAAATCGGGCATCACTGCGGTTAAAAAGGATGATGGTGAAGTGGTCACCAAGAGAGTACAAAATGCATGGCGAGTCTGCATCAATTATGGAAGGTTGAATGCCGCTACAAGAAAGGACCACTACCCTTTGCCTTTTATTGATCAGATGTTGGACCGTTTGGCGGGTAAATCCCATTATTGCTTTCTTGATGGATTCACTGGTTACTTCCAGATTCACATTTCTCCTGAAGATCAAGAAAAGACAAAATTTACTTGCCCTTTTAGCACCTTTGCCTACAAAAGGATGTCATTTGGACTATGTAATGCACCTGCTATCTTTTAGCGGTGTATGACCAGTGTCTTTTCCGATCTAATGGAGAATTGTCTGGAAGTCTTTATGGATAACTTCAGTGTTTATGGATTCTAATTTGATTGTTGCTTAAAGAACTTGGCCAAGGTCTTAGCTAGATGTGTTGACACTAACCTTGTCTTGAATTTTGAAAAATGTCACTTTATGGTAAGACAAGGCATAGTGTTAGGACATGTGGTATCTAGTGAAGGCATTTCTGTAGACCCGGCCAAGGTCGATATTATCACCACTTTACCTCACCCCTCATCTATGAGGAAGGTCCGCTCGTTTTTGGGACATGCAGGATTCTACAGGCGCTTTATTAAAGATTTCAGCAAGATTGCTTTACCATTGTCGCACCTACTCCAAAAAGATGTGGACTTTGAGTTTGACAGTGCATGTGTGAAAGCGTTTGAAGAGTTAAGGAGAGTTCTCACCACGGCACCAATTGTGCGAGGCCCCAACTGGACGTTGCCATTCGAGATAATGTGCGATGCGTCAAACCATGCTGTAGGTGCTGCGCTTGCACAGCGCGATGGTAAACTCCCTTATGTCATTGTTTACTCTTCTAAAACACTGGATGCAGCACAATCCAACTATGCCACTACAAAAAAGGAACTTCTAACTATTATTCATGCTTTAGATAAATTCAGATCTTATTTGCTAGGATCCAAGATAGTGGTATACACGGATCATGCAGCTTTAAAGTACTTATTGACAAAGAATGAGTCAAAACCTAGACTCATACGTTGGATCTTGCTTTTGCATGAATTCGACATTAAGATTAGGGACCGGAGTGGGTCTTAAAACTTAGTTGCGGATCATTTAAGCCTCCTTGAGAATTTAAAATTTGACCCATTTCTGATCAATGACTCATTCCCATTGGATAGTTTGCATGCTGTGTCAGATAGTTTTCCTTGGTTTGCCCCAATGGCGAACTACTTGGTTGCGAAAATCCTCCCTCCCAACTTTTCTAAAAACCAAAGGGACAAGTTGAGGAGTGACTCCAAATACTACATTTGGGATGACCCTCAATTGTGGAAGAGGGGTGTGGACCAAGTAATTCAAAGATGTGTGTCGGAATCTGAAATTCAACCTATTCTTGAAGCTTGCCATTCGTCCGAATGTGGTGGCCACTTTGGCCCACAAAGGACAGCTAAAAAGGTGTTGGATTGTAGATTCTGGTGGCCAACCTTATTCAAGGATGCTAACCAGTTCTATGTGTCTTGCCATCAATGTCAGAAGTAGGGAAACATGTCCCAAAGGGATGAGATGCCTCAGCAACCTATGTTGTTCTGTGAGATATTTGATGTATGGGACATTGACTTTATGGGACCGTTTCCCAACTCAAGTGGGTATCTATAAATTCTGTTAGCGGTTGACTACGTGTCAAAGTGGGTAGAAGCAATACTTACCCGCCTTGACGAAGCCAATACCGTCATTTCTTTTATTAGAAATCACATTGTATGCCGTTATAAGTTGCCACAAGCAATCGTGAGCGACCAAGGATCTCACTTTTGTAACAGAAAAGTAGAGGTGCTGCTCAAGCGCTATGGGGTATTGCATAAGGTTGCCACTGCTTATCACCCACAGACCAACGAGCAAGCAGAAGTGTCCAACCGGGAGATTAAGAGAATCTTGGAGAAAGTGGTTAATCCACAAAGGAAGGATTGGAGCTTCTGGCTAGGAGATGCACTATAGGCGTATAGGACGGCCTACAAGACTCCATTAAGGATGAGTCCCTTCCGGATCGTCTATGGTAAGGCATGCCACCTTTCGGTGGAAATCGAGTATAAAGCCTATTGGGCGGTAAAGTAGTGCAACATGGATCCAACCAAGGTGGGAGTGGCCAGGAAATTACAGCTAGAGGAGCTCGAGTGTTTGAGGAACGAAGCATATGAGAATGCCCGGATTTACATGGAAAAGACTAAAGCATTTCATGATCATCACATCCGGAAGAAGGATTTTCAAGAAGGTGATGAGGTTCTCCTCTACAATTCGAGGCTTAGATTCATGCCTGGTAAACTCCGTTCTAGATGGGAAGGACCCTTCAAGGTGAAGGAGATAAAACCCTATGGAGTAGTGGAATTGTTTGATCCTAAAAGTGAAGCAACTTTCAAGGTGAATGGACATAGAGTGAAGAAATACCATGGCTACAAGCTCCCAAAGGAGCTAGAGGTGTTCCTACTAACTGATGCACCTAGAGGAGGAGAAGCTTGAGCGACTGAGCGTCCAACTTAAGGATGTTAAAGAAAAATGCTTGGTGGGAGGCACCCCACCGTGGTAAGATCTGCCTTGTGTATACCGTTTTGTTTTTAGCTTTAGATTCTTGTGAATTTTGTGACTTTTTGATGTTGTTGATTGCTTAGGAATACTAGTTTTATTGTTCTTGTTGGATAACTAGAATATCTAGATAGATTTTATCATTTTGGTATGGATGAATTGTTGAAGTGGAGAGAATTCTATGTTTTGAATAGTGCATGAATTTGTGAGTGTTTTCTTGACTACTAGCTTAAACACCTCCCAAGAATGTGTTAGAATAGCCTGGTCTATGTTGTTCAAAAAAAAAAAGAGAGAGAAGGGGAAAAAGGGCATCCGCGCGCAAGCGCACTGTGCGCGCGTGCACCGGTGGTGCATTCCTTACTACTGGGACAAAAATCCGAGAGTCATGTCCATCTTGTGCCCATTTCGCGTTAGGCACCCACGCGCCAGCGTGCATGCCGCCTGCGCGCCCCCTGCAACTTGGCCATCGACGCGCAAGCGAACTGTGCGCGCGCGCCAATGGTGTAATATGAACTCCCTAATTCAAAAACCAGAGAGTTGTGCCATGCTTGTGCCTAGTCTGTGCCCACACCGACGCGCCCGCGTACTTGGCGCATCTGCGCCCATCGCCGCCATCATCAGGCATGCGTCCGCACACCTGCACTGCATGCCAACTCTGGTACATATAACTCGAGAGTTGTGCCTATTTCGTGCCAACTCTGTGCCAGGGGCCTAACTGTGTTCACACGTACGCGCCAATGACGCATACGTGTCCCTCACTCCACCTTCACCGACGCGCTAGCGCATCGTGCGCGCGCGCCCTGTTCTGTCCCTCTCCTACCCTCTTCCTTATTTCTTTCTTCTTCCTACTCCATCACCTCTCTTCTCTTCTTTCCCTTCCACAATCCACCACTACCGTCTCCAGCTACTTACCGGCGACCACCACCACCACTTCCGGTGGCCCTACATCTCTTCTATCTCTTTCTCATTTTCACAACAAGAAAATTCTACCTTGATTCTTATACACGTCTCAAGGTTCTACTTTTTTTACATTACTTCTTTTACTTTTTTTTCATATCTTCCTTTTCTAGTTAGATGTTTCTTGTTAACTCACTTATTTTCTCTTTTAGTTGCATGCTTATACTACTTACTTTTTTTATTTACTTTTTCCTTCTTTTTGCTTTTCCATGGATGTTGAATTTGAGTTTTCAATTGTTTTAATAGATCTTCTTGGTTGTTTTTCATTATCTTTATCAGTAAGTGATGTTGTGTGATGATTAATATTTCATTTTGAGCTTCTAATTCGTTGAGTATCTCATAATTGCTCATTGCTTGTTAACTGCACGCCAAGTGTTCATACCCCAGTCAAGCTGTCCGACCCGAGTTGCTCAACAATAAGTCGATCGACCTCTTCAGATCAGGACTACCCAACCTCTTCTCAAAGAGCTCGGCCAAATCACCAAGAAAGCCCAATAAGGGCCCAAACAGAGGAACACGACCCAAATCCAAAGGCAGCCTATAGAGATAAGGGCGGTTCCCTTGAAGATAAGATGACTTCACTTAAAGATAAAGATAAGATAACTATCTTATTCCCAGAAAGATCACTCTACCAACATTATAAATACATTGGAGCACCCAGGTATAACTCATACTCTGATTCTACTAAAAACCTGCTTAATACCCTTGCTAACCTAAGCATCGGAGTCCCTTGCAGGTACCACCACCCTCCGGTGACGAAGGATCAGCACCACCACTAAGTCCAACCAGTCGGACACGGCGGTTCTGGTCACTACTCACCAGCCGAGATCGACCTATAGTTTCAGGTAACCCTCAGAACATTGGCGCCGTTGCCAGAAAACTTGGAAGTCATTCCATCATCATGGCAGACAACCTTGACAACGACCACAACTATGATTTGGAGAACAGAACGCCACATAAGAACGTGAAGGTCACACTAGACGATACTTCTCAACCTAACAAAGACAAGAATCCACCGAATACGGGAGCCATGGAGGCACTTCAGGATCACCTAAAAGAACTCGAAAAAGAGGTCGAATATCAACGGGAAGCCGAGAGAGACCTACGAAGGGAATCTAAGCGACGTCGCGAACTAGAGGACAAGCTCCTAAAGATCGAAGCCGACCTCAAAGCTAAAAATACCAGATCCAGCTACGAAGATAGCTCCCGCAAAGACCAAGACCCGTTCACCAAGGAGATTATGAAGGCCAAAATCCCAAAAGACTTCAAACCTCCTGACATGACTCTATACGATGGCATGATAGACCCCGACCATCATCTTAGCAACTTCCGAAGCAGAATGTATCTCACCAACGCCTCAAACGCAACTCGGTGCAAAGCCTTTCCTACTACTCTAACAAAAATGGCAATTAAGTGGTTCGACAACCTGCCCCCCAAGTCCATCTCAAGCTTTGACGACCTGGCCAAAAAATTCCTAGCCAGATTTTCCATCCAGAAGGATAAAACTAAACATGCCCCAAGTCTACTAGGGATCAAGTAAGGAGATCGGGAAAGCCTTCGCAATTACATGGAAAGATTAAACAAGGCATGTTTGGACATACAAAATCTACCAACAGAAGCGGCCATTATGGGCCTCATCAATGGCCTACGAGAAGGACCTTTCAGCCACTCCATATCGAAAAAACATCCCACATCTCTAAATGAAGTACAAGAACGAGCAGAAAAGTACATCAACATGGAGGAAAACTCCCGATGAGGAGAAACCTCAAAATCTGGATTCTCCTATAAAGATAAAGAGACTAAGAAAAAAGAAGATAAAAAAATACCACAATTATACCTCTCTTTGGGTGTCCCTTGTGGACGTCTATCGAGAAGTATGCCACACTGAAAAGATCCCCCCACCTCGCCCACTCAAAAGTAAGAAAGAAGGAGGAAATCGGATAGAATACTGTGAATACTATCGAATCTATGGACATCCCACCAACGAGTGCTTTGATTTAAAGAATATCATAGAAAATTGGTAAGAGAAGGAAGACTAGATCGGTACTTAGCCAACAAATCAGATAAGCCAAGAAAAAGAAGAAGGGACAAAGAGGTCGGACGACCTGAACAACCACCTCGTACCCCGGAGCGACATGTCCACATGATACATGGAGGATTTGCGGGAGGAGGAATCTCCAAATCATCTCGCAAAAGACATTTGAGGGAGGTATATCATGTCGAAGGAGGAGAAGGAGCACCCGAACTCCCCACTATCACCTTCACCAAAGAGAACGCAGCTGGCGTCATCTCAGGACATGATGATCCCATGGTCATCACTATCATATTAGCCAACACTAATCTCCACCGCACATTGGTGGATCAGGGAAGCTCAGCTGACATACTATTCAAAATTGCCTTTGATAAACTCGGCCTAGAAAAAAAGAGCTCAGAGCTTATCCAAATAACCTATTCGGGCTAGGAGACACTCCAATTCAACCACTTAGATACATCTCCCTGCACACCACCTTCGGAAAAGGAAATCGGTCAAAGACAATCAACATAGACTACATAGTGGTCGACGTGAGTACAACCTATAATGCCCTGATAAGTCGGACAATGCTGAATCAACTCAGCGCAGTAGTCTCGACTCCACATCTGTGCATGAAGTTCTCAACCACAGAAGGAATTGCTACAATAAAAGCAGATCAGAAGACAACGCGCCGCTGTTACAATGAAAGTCTAAACCTTAGAGGCAGAGGAGAAGAATTCCACACCATCGAACTCTGAGGAGTTCGAGGACGGGAAGAACTTCGTCCACAACCCGAAGGTAAAATAGAAAAGTCCAGATCAGAGATGTCCCAGACAAAACAACCAATATCGGCACAATCCTAAAAGGAGACATAAAGGAGTCACTCATACAGTTCTTAAAAGACAATGTCGACCTCTTTGCATGGAAGGCCGCAGACATGCCAGGCATAGACCCTAAGTTAATATGCCACAAGTTGGTAGTTTACCCAGGATCTCAGCCAGTATAGTAGAGACGCAGAAAGCTCAGACCAGAACGATCCCAAGCTGTGCAAGAGCAAGTACAAGCTCTACTGGAGGCAGGATTCATAAGAGAAATTAAGTACCCACTATGGCTAACTAACATCGTCTTGGTAAAAAAATCAAATGGGAAGTGGCGGATGTGCACCGACTACACTGATCTCAACAAAGCCTGCCCAAAAGATCCTTATCCACTCCCAAGTATCGACGCTCTGGTGGATGCCTCCTCCGGATACAAATACCTCTCGTTTATGGACGCATATTTAGGATACAATCAAATTCCGATGTACCCACCTGACCAAGAAAAAACCTCATTTTTAACCCCGAAAGCAAACTACTGCTATATCGTCATGCCATTCAGACTCAAAAATGCAGGAGCCACTTATCAAAGACTAATGAACAAAGTCTTCGCATACCACATTGGGAAAATCATGGAAGTCTACATGGATGATATGTTAATAAAAACACAAAGTGAAGAGTCGTTACTATCCGACCTCACCTAAGTATTCGACACTATAAGAAGGCATGGCATGCGGCTTAACCCTGCAAAATGTACCTTCGTAGTAGAAGCCGGCAAATTCTTGGGTTTTATGCTCACACAAAGGGGAATTGAAGCCAACCCGGACAAATGCAAGGCTATACTCGACATGAAGATTCCGACCAACATTAAAGAGGTACAACAATTCAATGGAAGATTGGCAGCCTTGTCCAGATTTCTAGCTGGATCGACAATAAGATCTCTCCCCTTCTATGCCACTCTAAGGAAGGGAAAGAGGTTTGAATGGACAACAGAGTGCGAGCAGGCCTTCCAGGACAACCACCTATTCTAACTCGGCCACGAGAAGGAGAACCACTTGTATTATACTTTGTAGTGGGAAATCAGGCAATAGCCTCAGCATTGGTCCGAGAAGATGACAATAGACAACAACCTATATACTTCATCAGCAAAGCATTACAAGGGTCCGAATTGTACTATCAAAAGATAGAAAAATTTGCTTATGCTCTCATACTAACATCCTGACGACCCCACCCATATTTCCAAGCCCATATCATCAAGATTCGGACCAACCAGCCCATAAAAAGTATTCTGCAGAAAACAGACTTAGCAGAAAGAATCTTACAATGGGCAGTCGAGTTGTCCGAACTCGACCTTCAATATGAAAGTCAAACAGCCATCAAATTACAGTATCTGGCTGATTTCATTGCAGAGTTTACGGACACCTCGGAAATATCTATAGAGTGGAATCTCTATGTAGACGGCTCCTCAAACAAAACCGGAAGTGGCGCAGGCGTGATAATTGAAAGCAACCAGGGAACCCAAATCGAACTTTCCCTCAAATTTGGGTTTCCTGCCTCAAACAACCAAGTTGAGTATGAGGCACTACTAGCTGGTTTGAAGCTGGCTAAGGAGGTTAGAGGTCAAAAGCTTATCATCTTCAGTGACTCACAGGCAGTCACCTCACAAATAGCAGGGAGTTACCAAGCCAAGGATCCCACCATGAAATAGTACTTGGACAAAACCAAGGAACAGCTCGAACAACTCGGGGAATATGAGGTCCGCCACATACCCCGAGAACAGAATGCTCAAGCTGATGCACTCTCAAAATTAGCCAGCACCAAACCAGGGGGCAACAATAGAAGCCTCATCCAAGAGATGCTGCAGAACCTGTCAATCTCGGAAGAAGAAAAGGTCCTAGCCATAACAGGTCTGGATCAGGGATGGATGACTCCCATAATTAATTACCTCAAAACAGAAACACTCCCTACAGATAAGAAGGAGGCAAAGAGGTTAAAACAGGAAGCACAATACTACACCATCATAAATAATACTCTATACAAGAGAGGAATTTCAATACCACTATTAAAATGCGTACCGACTTTCAACACAAAAGAAGTTTTAGAAGAAGTACACAGTGGCATCTGTGGCAACCATCTCGGAGCGCAGGCACTTACCAAAAAAGTAC
This sequence comes from Arachis ipaensis, assembly GCF_059453495.1. Lineage (NCBI taxonomy): Eukaryota > Viridiplantae > Streptophyta > Magnoliopsida > Fabales > Fabaceae > Arachis > Arachis ipaensis. The sequence continues at coordinate 65,205,434 of NC_142442.1, read as the reverse complement.
TCCGAGCCTGATTTTATTAGCCGACTTTACAAAGAGAAGCAACAGAATTCGTGAAGACATGTCCACCATGTCAGAAACATACCAACTTTCACATCGCCCCGCTAGAGGAGCTCATCAGCGTAATCTCACCCTGGCCATTTGCAAAATGGGGACTCGACCTCCTTGGGCCCTTCCCTCAAGGATCAGGACAGGTCAAGTTCCTCATCGTCGGGGTAGACTATTTTACAAAATGGACTGAGGTAGAACCCTTAGCTAACGCCACTGCTCAAAGAAGTCAAAAATTCTTATATAGAAACATTGTTACAAAGTTTGGGGTTCCATACTCTATAACCACAGACAATGGCACTCAATTTACAGATGCAAGCTTCAGAAAGTTGGTGGCCGATCTGAAAATAAAACACCAATTCACATCCGTAGAACACCCCCCAGGCCAATGGACAAGCAGAAGCTGCTAACAAAGTCATATTAGTCAGACTAAAACGGAGATTACAGGATGCAAAGGGAGCCTGGGTTGTAGAGTTCCCACAAGTCCTATGGACATATCGGACAACTCCACACTCCACCACAAAGGAATCACCCTTCCGATTAACTTACGAAATGGAGGCAATGATCCCAGTGGAGGTCGAAGAAAGGTCGCCCAGAGTGATCCACTATAGTGAAGAGGCCAACTCCCAACTTCAAAGGGAAGAACTCGACCTACTTTCAGAAATCCGAGAAAGAGCTCGGATTAGGGAAGAGGCATTAAAACACCGAATGGCTTCAAGATACAATCAAAGGGTAGTGCCACGAGGTTTTGCCGAGAACGACCTCATCCTAATCCAAAATGATATCGGAACAATTGACCTAGAGAAGGAAAGCTGGCAGCAAACTGGAAAGGACCCTACCGAGTTATAGAAGTACTTGGAAAGGGCTATTACAGACTGTCCAAACTCGAAGGGCAAGAGCTTCCAAGGTCATGGCACGCCTGCAACCTACGAAGGTATTATAGTTAAAGGCAATAAGGATCTTAGGATAAGGTGCACTCTTTTTCCTAAAAAGGTTTTTTAACGAGGCACCAAGCCAAGATCTACAAACCGCTCGACTTAGAGGGAAAAACACTCACATGTATATATTTGCATATTTTCTGTCTTGAATAAAGTTTTTTCAGATTCTCTACAAATCTTCTCTTGCATGACGCATTAATCTGAAACACAAAAATTCATCGCCCGATTATAAAGTTACAGATCGGCAAAAAGTGAAAACCAAATTCACTACACGATCACGATAAAGACCCACAAAGATGAAAACCAAAGTCATCAAAAGGTTGACCAAACGGGGATCAAACCCAATTTCTACGAAATCGTCAAAGATGAAAAGGCGACAAAAATAGAATAATGCAAGAAGTTATCGAAAGTGATCCATAGAAAGGACCTGACGAGGTCTTAATAAAAATGGGTTGCTAAAAAATAACTTAAAAAGACGGACCGACATGAAGAAATCGGACCAGTCGACCACAAACAAAGTTATAAAAAGTAAATCCCTAGAAAGAGGCCTGGCCAGCCCTAAAAAAGAGGATTACTAGAAATAACTTAGAAGGGACCGACATGATGAAGTCGGCCTCCCACAAACCAAAGTTATAAAAGTAATCCATAAAAAGAGATCTGACAAAAGATCCAAAAAGGATTACTAGAAATAACTTAGAAGGGACCGACATGATGAAGTCGGCCTCCCACAAACCAAAGTTATAAAAGTAATCCATAAAAAGAGATCTGACAAAAGATCCAAAAAAGGATTACTAGAAATAACTTAGAAGGGACCGATATAATGAAGTCGGCCTCCCACAAACAAAAGTTATAAAAAGTAATTCCTAAAAGAGTCCTGACAAAGGTCCAAAAAGAGGATTACTAGAAATAACTTAGAAGGAACCGACGTGATGAAGTTAGGCCCAGAACAAAAGTTATAAAAAGTAATCCTTAAAAGAGACTTGACAAAGGTCCAAAAAGAGGACTACTAGAAATAACTTAGATGGAACCGGCGTGATGAAGTCGGCCCAGAACAAAAGTTATAAAAATTAATCCCTAAAAGAGACTTGACAAAGGTCCAAAAAGAGGATTACTAGAAATAACTTAGAAAGGACCAGCATGATAAAACCGGCCCAACCAAGATACCAAAAAAGGTAAACCCATAAAAGAGACCTGGCAAAGGTCCAAACTAACAGGTTATTGAAAATAGCTTCAGGTCGAGATGAAGAAATCGGCCAACAGAAGGCATACAAGTTGGACCCAGAAATCCACAATCAAACTACAAGTATGAAGGCAATCAAGAGAGGCCGGACAATAAGGCTCCAACATTCTCAAAGAAACCTAGAAGGTGTTAGATAGGTGCAGACAAGCATATCATAAAAGAAACAAGGTTATAATAATAGCAAGACTTGAGAGGCCACCCAAAGTCGACCCTAAGAACCTAAGAAGCTACTTTGTTTTTTCAAAAATAAAGTTGCTAACAGAGAAGCAACTAAAAGTATCCAGCAGTTAGAAACCACAAATTACAAAATATAAAAAGTTCAAAGCCCACAAGCCGGGCTATATACAAAATATCCAGAGTAATCATAAAGGACCTAAAGAGTTCCCAGTTGCAGCATTCCGGGGTAAAGGAGGACGAGTATGAAGAGGCACCGCATCTACCGTCCCATCATCCCGGTTCAGGACCTGACAATCAGGATCCGACTCGGGATGACCAACCTCAGCTGTAGAAGTTGAAGAAGTCGGCGCAACAGAGACTTTGGTAGCAGGCACAGGAGGAGGCTCGACATCGTCATCATCATCAGGGTCATCAGCGACAATTTTACCATCCCTCACAACGTTGTCCAAGCTGAACAGAGTAAGGTCGAGCTCGGGCGCAAGAACACGAACCTGCTCCTTCAAATTCTCACAAGCAGCATTAACGCTACCCACAAGATGACCTTGAAGCTCAGCATAATCATCTTGGACAGACTCCAAACTCTCCCTGAGATCCATCATCTCCCTATAAGTGGTGACATAGCTCTCCTTATGCTTCAATGCTGTATCCTCAGCCAACTTTGCAGAAGCCGCCAAAGCAATAGCTCTAGTCTTTTCACCCTCCAACTCTTTCTCCAACTTAGTCACTTTTGCCTCAAGCTCTTCCTTCAAACCCTTCATCCGATCGAGCTCTGATTTGACATCCTCCATAAAAGCCTTTGTTGCGTAGATAGGAAGATCCTAGGCAGTTCGATATAAAGCTACTCCCATATGTGACATTTTAATGCTGCTCCGAGTAATGAAATCCAAATGACGAAGAAGAGAGACATCGTTAGTAGGAATAACACCACATGGAGTAATCTGTTGATCAACAAACCCAACAGTATTAAAGTCGGGGGCATCCAGATTGAAGGGCTCAACAGTTCTTTGTCTCTTAGGAGGAGGAACGACAGTAGGTGAAGAGGTAGCAGCAGAAGTCTGGGGAGGATCGATCACATGAACCCGAGGGGTAAGAATCATCCTCCTCAGTCCTGGAGAGCTCGGTACTGGCTGATTGGGCAGAACATGAGAAGATCCTTCCCCAGCCACCTTGGCCGAGATGTTCTGGGCAGCTGTAGCCTTCCTCGTCTTTTTAAAGGCCCTCATGGAGTCATTATTTTTAACATTTCTGAAAAATACAAACAAAACAAAGTTATAAAGCTGGAAGAAATAGAAAACAAGAAAAAAGTAAGTCAAAACTAGAAAGAAGTCGACCACTACCCAGCTCGGCTCGGACAAGGGAAAGGTCTCCTCAAAATCTCTTTGTGTCAAGATGAGGAGGTTCTCCCCAAATCCCCTCCAACAAAGTCATGAAAGCCTGCTCAATCCCACGTATATCTAGATACTACAACTTTCTTTTGCCAACATAAGGGGAAGGCAGGTTCACCATTCGACTCTAAGAAAAATGGTCGAGCTCCCTCAACAGCTCGGACCTTGAAGAAGTAGTTCTTAAAACCCCTAAAAGACTCATCATACATAGAAAACACTTTGTGCCCTTGGGCAGACCTGAAAGAAACCCAAGAAGCTTTCTTTTTGGTAGTCCCAAGCTTGGTCAAAACGAAAAGATACAGAAAGAAAGTTTGAGATGGTGTGACATCCAACTCTTGGCAAAGCAACTGAAAGATCTTGATGAAGTCCCAGGAGTTCGGATGGAGCTGGGATGGGGCCACATTGCACGACCACAATAAGTCGGTCTCAAAAGAAGTAAAAGGAAAGAAGGGACGTTCCCCTTGGGTCAAAGATGGAAAGTAAACCCTTTCATCTGAGTCTGGCGCTACCAATTCATAATCTTTCTACAGGTGATGCCAGGACATTTTGGCCAGTTTTACTGACCTTTTTCTTTACTCTTTTAGGATAGTTTCATGCATTTTCTTAGTAAATAAGTAAGTTTTGGGTAGATATACACTTACACCTTGATTCAAGCAAACATTGTGAACTTTGCATGATTTCATGAGAGTTTTGCATGAATTGAATGATAAAATGGATGATGCATGATCTCATGATTAAGAGCCAAGCTTTGATGCAATTTATTTGCTTGATTTCAGGATAAAGGAAGCAAGGAAGAGCCACGTTAGTAGCCACGTTAGTCTAATTAACGTGACCACTAACGTGGAATGGGAGTAAGTTTGCAGCGTTAATGGAAAAAGTGATCACCAATAACGCCTTCGAAAGCCATCATAGCCCACGTTAGTTGCCACGTTAGTTACACTAACGTGGAGGAAAAGGGGAGCTCCAACGTTAGTGGTAAAAGTGAATACCACTAACGTTCAAAAAGGGCACAATTGGCCACATTAAGAGTCACGTTAATTACATTAACGTGAACTCTAATGTGGGAGGAACAAGGAATCGCCAACGTTAGTGACACTCACCTTTGTCACTAACGTTGGACTAAGCCAATACTGCCCACGTTAGTGGTCACGTTAAGACCACTAACGTGAAGGGTAACGTAGAGCAAGGAATGATAGGCCAACGTTAGTGACATTCACCTTTGTCACTAACGTTGGAGATGGCAATCACCACCACGTTAGTGGTCACGTTAATGCACTTAACGTGAGGCACTAACGTGGGAAGAAGGGGCGTTTGAAGCGTTAGTGACAAAGGTGAGTGTCACTAACGCTCTCGAAGCTTGGGCATGCCCACGTTAAGGGCCACGTTAGTTACATTAACATGGATCACTAACGTGGGGAAAAGAAGCAAGGAGCAACGTTATTGGAAAAGGTGAATGCCAATAACGTTTGCGAAGGACCAAGAGCCAACGTTAGTGGCCACGTTAGTGCCACTAACGTTGAAGTTAACGTGGATCAATTAGGTTTGGAGCGTTAGTGAAAAAGGTTATCATCACTAACGTTTTCGAACCCAAATTTACACTTAACGTTAACGCCACTAACGTCCTAACTAACTTTCTACCATGCCTGACTCACTTTCTCTCTGCAAGCAAAGCTGAGCCCACTAGAGACTGCAACTGCTTCAACTGAAGATCAAAGGCCCATATCCAAGACTTGAAGAGCTAACTAGAAGATCTGATGAGTAGTATATATAGGGATAGTTTTGAATTGAAAAGGGGGATCGGAAACTTGAGAATTATACTCTGTATATTTTACTTTCTCTGCAACTTCTAGTTATTTTTCAGAATGTACTTTTCATTTTGGCTTTCCATTTCTAGAGCTATGAACAACTAAATCCCTTTTCATTGGGTTAGGGAGCTCTGTAGTAATTTGATGGATCAATAATAGTTTTCATTATTCTTCTTCTTTCTTTTCTCTTGATTTTACTAGAAAGCTTTTGTTCTTCATCCAATTGGTTAGCTATCTTGGAATAGAAGCTCTCCATAATTGGATCTCCTCGGAACCTTGGAAGAGGAATGAGGAGATCATGCTAGAATTGCTTTCTCATGCTGGACCAAATTGGGGTTTGGAATGGATATAGTGACATATAATCCTACCAATACTTTGGTTTGGGAATGCATGTGGTATAATCAGTGACCATACTTCATCTCTTCCCATGAGCAATTAAATCAAGAAATTTGGCAATTGTTCAAGCTTAGAAAGATTGGGTTGCCAAGGAATTGGAATCCAATCACTTAAGATTGCCAAGGAGATCAATGAATACATTGATTGAGGAAGAGATGAGAATGAACTTGATCCGGAGAATGCAACAACTCCTAAGCCCAATGAATCCCCCATTTCTGATCTTACCCATTCTCTTTATTTTCTGCCATTTACTTTTATGCTCATCTTCACAAATCCCCATTTAAGATTCTGCAATTTACTTTTTGCCATTTACATTCTGGCATTTATTTCCAGCATTTACACTTTCTGTTATTTACTTTCTCGCCATTTAATTTCCTGCAATTACTCAACTCAATTTCTGCTTCGCTCAACTAGAACATTCCTCTAATTAAAGTTGCTTGACCAATCAATCCATGTGGGATTTGACCTCACTCTATTGTGAGTTTTTACTGGAGAATAATTCAGTATACTTGCCGAGGAAAATTTGTTGAGAGACAAGTTTCCGTGCATCAAGTTTATGGCACCGTTGCCGGGGATTGATTTTGTATCGACAATGATTAAGTTTGAGGATAACTAGATTGAGCATTTTTCTTTTGTTTTGCTTAATTCCATTTGAGTGATTTACTTTCAATTTTAGTTATTTTCTTTCCTTTATCCCTTACCCGTTTATTGTGTTTTCTTCATTATTTACAATTCAGTTCACTAACCCACTAACTGTTTGATATATTGCATCACTCACACTAACAGCCATTCTAACAAGAGTAATTTCCAGTCAATTTCTCTCTTGCTTTTTGCCTTGTTAGTTGTATGATAGGTAGAAGAAGCGAGGCTTCAACTTCCTTTGATTCTGAACCTGAGAGGACCTTCCTTAGATTAAGGAGGGAAGCAAGAGGAAATAGAGTCAGTGGTGCTGAGGAAGAGAAAGAGTATTTTGATCCAGACATGGAGGAGAATATGGAGAACCACCATGAAAAGGAGGTTCACAACCATGCTAGAGAAGGTCCAGTGAATCATGCTGGGCAAGAGAGAAGAGTTCTAGGCTCTTATATCAATCCAAACCTAGGAAATTGTGGAAGTAGCATCCAAAAGCCAACCATACATGCCAATAACTTTGAACTAAAGCCCCAGCTCATCACCCTGGTCCAGAACAACTGTGCATTCAGAGGAAGTGCCCAAGAAGACCCCAATCAACATCTCACCACCTTCTTAAGGATATGTGATACTGTGAAGTCTAATAGTGTTCATCCTGACACTTATAGGCTGCTTCTGTTTCCCTTTTCACTCAAGGATAAAGTAGCTAAATGGCTAGAATCCTTCCCGAAGAAGATTCTGACAACCTGGGAAGATGTGGTGAACAAATTCTTGGTGAGATTCTATCCTCCTCAAAGAATCAACAGGTTGAGAGCTGAGGTGCAAACCTTCAGGCAACAAGATGGTGAAACTCTCTGTTCATACCCTGGGTCGAGCTACCTGACCCAGGATGTTTAGCGACAAGGCGACCGACCTCGACAGGTCCAACTATCCGACCTCTTCTCAAAGAACTCGGCCAAACTGCCAAGAAAGGCCAGTAAGGGGCCCAAATAGAGGAACACGACCCAAATCCAAAGGCAGTCCAAGCCTATAGAGATAAAGGCGGTTCCCTTGAAGATAAGCTAACCTCACCCAAAGATAAGATAAGATAAGATAAGATAACTAACTTATCTTATCTAAAAAGTTCAGCCCACACTATTATAAATACACTGGAGCACCCAGGTATAACTCATACTCTGATTCTACTGAAAACCTGCTCAATACCCTTGCTAACTTAAGCATCGGAGTCCCTTGCAGGTACCACCACCCTCCGGTGACAACGGATCAGCAGCGCAGCAGTCCAACAAGTCGAACACGATCATTCCGGCCACCATCCACTAACCAGACACGTCATCTCCGACCAGTATAGAAGATCTCATCCGAGATCGACCTACAGTTTTAGGTAACCCTCGGAACATTGGCGCCGTTGCCGGGGACCCTAGAAGTCATCCCATCACTATGGCAAACAACCATGACAACGACCACGATTCGGATCTGGAAGATAGAACGCCGCACAAGAACGCGGACACTACACCAAACGATACTCCTTAACCTAATAAAAACAACGATTCATCAACTGTGGGAGCCATGGAGGCACTTCAAGATCGCTTAAAACAACTTGAAAAAGAAGCCCAACATCAGCGAGAAGTTAGGAAAGATCTACAAAGGGAGATAAGGCGGCGCCGGGAATTAGAAGATAAACTTCTAAAACTCGAAGCCGATCTCAAAACCAAAGCTACCCGATCCATCCATGAGGACAGCTCTCGCAAGGATCAAGATCCATTCACTAGGGAGATCATGAAGACCAAAATCTCTAAAGACTTTAAACTCCTGGATATGCCTTTATATGATGGCACTACAGATCCTGGTCATCATCTCAGCAATTTCAGAAGTAGAATGTACCTCACCGACGCCTCAGATGCAGTTCGCTGCAAAGCCTTTCCAACTACCTTAACAAAGACAGCGATCAGATGGTTCGACAATCTACCTCCTAGGTCCATCTCAAGCTTCAACGACTTAGCTAGGAAATTTCTGGCCAGATTCTCCATCCAAAAAGATAAGGCTAAGCACGCCCCAAGTCTATTAGGAATCAAGCAAGGAGATCGGGAAAGTCTTCGCAACTACATGGAAAGATTCAACAAAATATGCCTGGACATACAAAGCCTACCAACAGAGGCCGCCATTATGGGCCACATCAATGGCTTACGAGAGGGACCTTTTAGCCAATCGATATCGAAAAAACACCCCAAATCTCTGAACGAAGTACAAGAACGAGTAGAGAAGTACATCAACATAGAGGAAAACTCCCGACTAGGAGAGACCTCAAAATCTGGATTCACCTATCCCTCCCAGGATAAGGACAAGGAATCCAAAAAGAAGGAAGATCGACATGGGGAGAAAATAAAAAAATATCACAATTACACCCCTCTTCGGGTGTCTCTTGTGGATGTCTACAGAGAAGTCTGCCACACTGAAAAAATACCCCCAGCTCGACCACTCAAAGGCAAAAAAGGAGAAGGAAATCGGACTGAATATTGCGAATATCATCGAATCCGTGGGCATTCTACCAACGAATGTTTCGACTTAAAGAACATCATAGAAAAACTAGTAAAAGAAGGAAAATTAGATCGGTACCTGGCCACCTGAGACGATGAGCAAAGAAAAAGAAGAAGGAATGAAGATGTCAGACGAACCAATCGATCACCTCGTACACCAGAAAGACATGTCCACATGATACACGGCGGATTTTCGGGAGGAGGAATCTTGAAATCATCTAGCAAAAGATATCTTAAAGAAGTATATCATGTCGAGGGGAAAGAGGAAGCACTCGACATCCCTGCAATTACTTTCACCAAAGAGGACACAGCCGGTATCATCTCAGGACATGACAATCCCATGGTCATCACTATTATATTGGCAAACGCAAATCTCCACCGCACACTAATAGACCAAGGGAGCTCCGCCGACATCTTGTTCAAAACTGCCTTCGACAAGCTCGGCCTAGAAGAAAAAGAACTTAGAGCATACTCAAACAACCTGTTCGGACTGGGAGACACCCCAGTTCAACCACTTAGATACATCTCACTACACACAACCTTCGGAAAAGGAAACCAGTCAAGAACACTCAAGATAGACTACATCATGGTCGACGTGAGTTCAGCCTACAACGCCTTAATAGGCCGGACAACATTGAATCAGCTCGGCACAATAGTCTCGACTCCACATCTGTTGCATGAAATTCCCAACTACAGAAGGGCTAGCTACAATAAAAGTAGACCAAAAGATGGCGCACCGCTGTTACAACGAAAGTCTAAACCTCAGAGGCAGAGGAGAAGAATTCCACACAATCGAACTCGGTGGAGTTCAGAGGCGGGAATAACTCCTCCCACAACCTGAAGGTGAAGTAGAGAAAGTCCAGATCAGAGGCATCCCGGACAAAACAACCAATATTAGTACGAGCCTAAAAGGAGACATAAAAGAATCACTGAAGAACTGAAGATTGATGGTTTAGAGGTTATAGTAAACTCTCGTTGTAAGTATAGTTACTAAACCAAGCAATCAACCTTTCTTACAAAAGTTTTGGTTGTCACAAGTAACAAACACCTAAATAAATTGATAACCGAAGTATTCAAATCTCGGGTCATCTTCTCAAGGAATTGTAGGGAGGTATTCTTATTATTGGTTATGAGTCTTGTAAATTGGGGGTTTTGGAAAGAAGGAGCAAGTAATGTAAGATAACAAGTCGTTAAAATAATAAATAACAAAGCTCTTGGCAAGGTATAAGAACTGGAAGTCCTGTCCTAGTTATCCTTATCAATTGTGATGAGAATTGGATTTTTCTCCCACTTTGTTAACCTCTAACTATAAAGGTAAGTTAAGTGGATGAATTAATTTTTCTTCCTCAGATCCTAGTCTTTCCTTGAGAAAAGTTAGAGTTATTAGAACTCGAATTAATTCTTGAAGAATTCCAATTTTCAATCAACAATGAGTTTGATAACTCAAGTGTCTCCAATGACTCAACCAAATCCAAGAGGGAAAATTCTAAATTAAATTAAAAGCATCAATATAAATAAAGCAAAGCAATCTTAAATCTGAAATACCTCAAATAATATTAATTAAGAAAATCATAACATGAATGTAGCATAAGCTAAATAGGCAACGTAACTAATATAAGCATTAAAGTATCTGAAAGTAAGAGATAAATATAAAGTAAAAGAACATTGAACCTGGGATTGAGAGGTACTCCTAAAACTAAGAGACATCGTAAATCCTAATCCTAAGAGAGAGGAGAGAACCTCTCTCTCTAAAAACTACATCTAAATCCTATAATTGTGAAAATGAAAGCTTGTTAATGAATGGATGCATTCCCCCACTTTATAGCCTCTAATCTGTGTGTTCTAGGCTGAAAAGTCGGTCAAAAATAGCCCAAAAATCACTCCCTGCGATTTCTGTTACGTTCAGGTCGCGGGCAAGTGACGCGGAGGCGTCGTCCACGCGTCTGCGCGGATTGAAGTTCGCAGATACGATGTGGGCGCGTCATTCACGCGTTTGCGTCGCCTAACGTTGAGGCAGCTATGACAAATTATACATCAAATCGAAGCCCCGGACGTTATCTTTCCAACGCAACTAGAACCGCGTCATTTGGACCTCTGTAGCTAAAGTTATAGCTGTTTGAGTGCGAAGAGGTCAGACTGGACAACTTAGCAGTTTCTCCAACTTCTTGTATTCCTTCCACTTTTGCATGCTTCCTTTTCTATCCTCTGAGTCATTCCTGCCCTGTAATCTCTGAAAACACTTAACACTCATATCAAGGTATCTAATGGTGATAAGAGAGGATTAATATTAGCAATATAAAGGCCAAAGAAGCATGTTTTCAATCATAGCACAAAATCAAAAAGGAAAACATAAAGCATGCGATTAGTATGAATAAATGGGTAAAGAGTTGATAAAAACCACTCAATTGAGTACAAGATAAACCATGAAATAGTGGTTTATCAACCTACCCACACTTAAACAATAGCATGTCCTCATGTTAAGCTCAAGAGAAACTATAAAGGGGTGAAGAGGAATGATAGAATGTATGAAATGCAACCTATCTATATGAATGCAACTACATGCAAAATGTTTCTACCTACTTGGTTAAAAATAAATAAATTCTCCAAGACAAATATAAATAGGATTCCACTAATTCAAATCATACAAAATAAGGTACAAGTAAACTTGTAAGAAGATAGCTCATGAAAGCAGGGAACATAGAATCAAGCATTGAACCCTTACTGGTAGTGTATATCACTCTAGTCTCTCAAGTGTATAGGGTAATTCACTCTACTCTTCTCTAATCATGCTTTCTAAACTTTGTTCTTCATCTAACCAATCAACACATATTTAGCATACTAATGCAAACATCATGAGGTCTTTTCAAGGTTGTAATGGGGCTAAGGTAAGGGTGAGGATATATGTATGGCCAAGTGAGCTATAATATGAATCTTTGACTAACCTAAGTTCTCACCTAATATACATATACTCTATATACTGTTAAATTCATGCCTAACTACCCAAAATTCCCACTTTTATATGATTCCCATACTCATGTACCAAAATTTTGATATTTCTTTACTTTTATCACATGTGCAGTGATCTTTTTATTAACTTAGCATTGGGGTAATTTTGTCCCCTCATTTATTTACTTATTTATTGAATATTTTTGGATTTTTCTCTTTTTTTTTGTAGAGAGATAAACATAACTTATCAATGTACATGGATTTTCCATTATTTTTCTATTTTGGTTTTTCATGAGTAGGTTCCCAAATTCCCAATATTCAAATAAATTAGAAACATGATACATTCCCTTATTAACCCATGTTCCCATAATTTCCCCACACTTAGTTGATGCACAATCTCTATCTTAAGCTAACCAAAGATTCAATTGGGGTATTTAATTTGTTTTTCTGCTTAAGGCTAGTGATATGGTAAAATATAGAACAAATGGGGATTAAAAAGGCTCAAAGTGGCTAACAAAGGTAATTTAAAGGGTAGGCTTATTTGGGATAAGTGAGCTAAATCAAATAATGGCCTCAATCATATGCAAGCATGTAAATATACTAAATAATGGACATATAGAATGGAACAAAGCAAAGATTGCAATCATAGGGAAGAAAACACACAAGAATAAAATACTTATGGTTAAATAATGTAACCATATAATTAGGTTCAAAATCTCACAGGTTGTGTGTTCTTTAACTCAAAAACCATGTTCCAAATACAACTTCTGATAAGTTTAACACAAAAATTTTGATTTTAAATTAGTGAAAATTTTTCAAAAATAGGGTCTTTAAAAAGAAACTTATTATTTCTCAACCAAGCAGTAGCTAAATGCATAAAATCAAACAAACATGCAATTAAACATGCAAATGCAATAATGAACAAACAAAGAAAATAAAACAATGGTGTTGAAAAGAAAATACTAACCCATGGAAGTCGGTATCGACCTCCCCACACTTAAAGATTGCACCGTCCTCGGTGCATGCTGAGATGTGCAAGTGGACGGGTTGTTCCAACTGATGCTTTTCTTCAAGGATTGTGCAGATGGACTTGTTTTTCTCCCCTTTTTGAAGTTTCTCCCTTTTTCCGTCTTCGGTGGCGAGCCTGAAAGAAGAGAAAAAAGAAGAACAGTAACCCAGAGATAAAGATAAGAAAATAAATGAAGTATGGGTGGGTTAATGCCAACTGATAAGGGTCTCATTTACATGGAAGCTTCAACATGTATGTGAGAAAACAATAGAAGCCATGGCATACCAGTGGTGCAAAATTTTGCAATAATGAGGGAGTGTGGGTAAAGAGAGGTAATGTAAATTCATGTCAATGCAAAATTGATGCAGGTATAAAAGATTGGCATTGTTTTAAATAATATTACCTAACCAGAGTAAAACAAGTCTCTAAGCACCCAAAATAATTCAAGAGAAAATGCAACAGTTAAATAAGAAAATTTTAACACCAAAGGAAGAATAATTAATTTAGAAAAGAAAATAAAAATATGCACAAAATTAAGATGCAATGAATGAAATATACAAATAAATTAAGTGAAATAAAATGAAAGATAAGAAGAATGAGAAGGAAAAGAAGTGAAGAAAAAGAAAGTAAGGAGGAGAGAGAAAGAAGAGAAGATGGAAGAAATTAGGATTAGAGAAGAAAAGATAAGATAATTGGCTGATCTGGATAAGCTGTGCGGCGCAGGCGACGCGGACGCATGGATGACGCGGTCGCGTGACTTGTGCTTAAATTAATCGACGCGGTCGCGTCGGTCACGCGGTCGCGTGACACAGCTTATGCTACTGGCGCGAGGGCAGCCTCGCACTCGCACAACTCTCTGTTCATAATCATATTAGTGCCAAACTTTGGGTGACGCGATCGTGTGGGGCATGTGATCGCGTGAGTGGGCTTTTAGAAGGATATGACGCGGTCGCGTCGCTCACGCGGCTGCGTGGGAAGGATTATGCACTCAGCACCAATCCAGCTCCACTCTAGCACAACTTTCGATCGTGCACCCTTGTTACGTCGAAATCCAGGTCACGCGGCCGCGTGGGGCACGCGGTCACGTGGGAGGCCAATATTCCCATTCAACGCAGACGCGTCAATGATGCAGTCGCGTCGCGTAACGTTTTTTTTTATAATCTAAAAAAAATGCAGAATGCAGTGTTAATATGAATGTGATGCAAAACTCCAGGTTCAATATAATAAAATAAAATAAAACTCGAAAACAAATAAAACTAAATGAAAAAGGAACGATCATACCATGGTGGGTTGTCTCCCACCTAGCACTTTTAGTTAAAGTCCTTAAGTTGGACATTGGATGAACTTCCTGTTATAGTGGCTTGTGCTTGAACTCATCCAGGAATCTCCACCAATGTTTGTAATTCGAATGGCCTCCGGGATCCCAAACTAGGCACGTAAAGCCTTTGAGCAGCTTCAAACAGATTCTTAGGCTCCCGGGGTGTTGGATGTCAGAACAGATTCCAGGATCCCAAACCTTGCTATTGCACCCGTCTTCTTGTTGATCATCATGATTCCATCCGGGTGGCAAGCAATCTGAATTCTCACTAAAGCGGCCAACCAACTTCCTAGACCCATTCAGTTGAGCTTTACACCAACCTTTGCGTTTAAACTTAAAGCTTCCAACCATAATGAACCTTGCAGGACAATTCTTACCACTGACCATCTTCCTCTTACTCTTAATGCCACAAAGAGCTCTAAGTTGACCATCCGTCTCCAGTAGCCCATATTCAAGTGGAACTAGAAAGCTAAGGGATATGAATTTTACCCATTTGAATGTTGTGAAGGATGATGGCAACTTAGGGGGAGGGGTCTCCAATAACTTTGGCAAGGTGATTTCAAGCTCCACTCCGTTGTGCTCTTTGACAACTTCCACCTCTTTACAAACTTCTTTGATTTCAACCTCTTCCTCTTGGTAGCCTTCTTCCAATTCAATCTCTTCTTCATTACTTACCAAGGGCATGGGAGGTAGTACTTTTTCTTCTTGAATTTCCATCTCTTGATCAACCTCTTCAAAGTCTTTAGCCATGATATGCCTTGGAGGTTGTACACTCTCCTCAACATCAACATCAACATCAAACACCATGGAAGGAGGCTCTGTGACTGGACTTTTCAATGGAGGTACAGCATCTCTTATGTTTGCAACCACTTCTTCCTTTTTAATAATTGATGCTTTGTCCAGTTGTTTAAGTATAAAATCATACTCATTCTCGATGATTTTCTTTCCATGACAACTCCTTTCAACTACTCCTTCATCTTCAAGGGTCTCTCCTACCTTTACCCGTAGGGCCTCCTCTAGCTCTTTATGAAGTATGGATTCGCGAAGATGATTCCTTCTTTCCTGTTCCATATCAATAGTATAATTGGGATCATCTTGCACTTGGATTGATGGATGTGGGTGCTCTTCCATGGAGGGTGGTGATGGGATGAAAAGATCATTATGTGGTTAAAAAGGAAGTGCACTAGAGCTTGAGGGTTGAATATTGGAGGTAGAGGGTTGGTTCATGCGGGATATAAGATTTTGGAGTGTAGAGGTGAGACCAATGATGTTAGAGATGAGTGTATTGTTATCCAATAGAGGTTGGGGTGGATCTATGTATGGCTCATTTGGTTCATAGGATGGTTGGTATGGTGGATGTGGGTTAGGGTCATATGGAGGTGTTTGGTGGTAAGGGGCTTGTGAGTATGGTGGTCCAGAGTTATTTTGAGGAGAGGATTCATAGGCATATGGTGGTGGTTGTTCATAGTCCATTGGAGGTGGTTGTTGCCATGAGGGTTGATCAAATCCTTGTGGCTCCTCCCATCTTTGATTGTTCTAACCTTGATGCCTGGTCTCCTTGTAATTTCCTCTTCCTGCAACATAATTGTAACCAGACTCATAGCCAAAGGGGTGAGAGTTTATAGTAGCAAATAAAAATTAAAAATGAAAATAAAAATAAATTTAAATTAAAAGGTTATCTAAATTTTGAATTTGAAAATTAAATTTTAAAATTTGAATTTTAAATTTTTGAAATTTTAATTTTGAAACTTGAAATTTGAAATTTGAAAAATTTTAAATTTGAATTTTGAAAAAAAAATTTAAAATTTGAATTTTGAAATTTGATTTTTGAAATAAGATAAGATAAGATAAAAATTTTAAAATAAAAATATGAAATTTTTTTTTTTTTGAAATTTGGAAAATTCAATTAAAATAAAGAGAAAAGATATTTTTGAATTGAATGAGGAAAGAGAAAAACAATAAAATGACACCAAACTTAAAATTTTTTTAAATCAAAACGAAGAAAACAACTAAGAACAACTTGAAGGTCAAGATGAACACAAAGAACAAATTTTTTTTGAAAAATTTTTTAATAAATAAATAAAAAACCAATAACCTCTTAATTTACGAAAAAGCAAAAATAAAAACAAAAATAAAAACAAATAAACAAGTAAAAAGCAGATATTTACAATAACCAATAATAAGGCACACGTTTGCAATTCCCCGGCAACGACGCCATTTTGAAGAATTGAAGATTGATGAGAGGAACTTTTGCGTGGTCTAGAAATTTGCAGATAAAATCTCGTTGCAAGTATAGTTTCTAAACCTTCAAAAGTCCTTTCATACAAACGTTTTGGTTGTCACAAGTAACAAACCCCTAAATAAATTGATAACCGAAATATTCAAATCTCGGGTTGTCTTCTCAAGGAATTGTAGGGAGGTGTTCTTATTATTAGTGATGAGTCTTGTAAATTGGGGATTTTGGAAAGAAGGAGCAAGTAATGTAAGATAACAAGTCGTTAAAATAATAAATAACAAAGCTCTTGGCAAGGTATAAGAACTGGAAGTCCTATCCTGGTTATCCTTATCAATTGTGATGAGAATTAGATTTTTCTCCCACTTTGTTAACCTCTACCTATGAAGGTAAGTTAAGTGGATGAATTAATTTTTATTCCTCAGATCCTAGTCTTTCCTTGAGAAAAGTTAGAGTTATTGGAACTCGAATTAATTCTTGAAGAATTCCAATTTTCAATCAACAATGAGTTTGATAACTCAAGTGTCTCTAATGACTCAACCAAAGCCAAGAGGGAAAATTCTAAATTAAATTAAAAGCATCAATATAAATAAAGCAAAGCAATCTTAAATCTGAAATACCTCAAATAATATTAATTAAGAAAATTATAACATGAATGTAGCATAAGCTAAATAGGCAACGTAACTAATATAAGCATATAAAGTATCTGAAAGTAAGAGATAAATATAAAGTAAAAGAACATTGAACCTGGGATTGAGAGGTACTCCTAAAACTAAGAGAAATCCTAAATCCTAATCCTAAGAGAGAGGAGAGAACCTCTCTCTCTAAAAACTACATCTAAATCCTATAATTGTGAAAATGAAAGCTTGTTCATGAATGGATGCATTCCCCCACTTTATAGCCTCTAATATGTGTGTTTTGGGCTGAAAACTGGGTCAAAAACAGCCCAAAAATCGCTCCCTGTGATTTCTGTTATGTTCAGGTCGCGGGCAAGTGACGCGGAGGCGTCGTCCATGCGTCCGCGCGGATTGAAGTTTGCAGATGCCATGCGGGCGCATCATTCACGCGTTCGCGTCACCTAACGTTAGGGCAGCTATGGCAAATTATACATCAAATCGAAGCCCCAGACGTTAGCTTTCCAACGCAACTAGAACCGCGTCGTTTGAACCTCTGTAGCTAAAGTTATAGCCGTTTGAGTGCAAAGAGGTCAGGCTGGACAGCTTGGCAGTTTCTCCAACTTCTTGTATTCCTTCCACTTTTGCATGCTTCCTTTTCTATCCTCTGAGCCATTCCTGCCCTGTAATCTCTGAAAACACTTAACACATATATCAAGGTATCTAATGGTGATAAGAGAGGATTTATATTAGTAATATAAAGGCCAAAGAAGCATGTTTTCAATCATAGCACAAAATCAGGAAGGAAAACATAAAGCATGCGATTAGTATGAATAAATGGGTAAAGAGTTGATAAAAACCACTCAATTGAGCACAAGATAAACCATGAAATAGTGGTTTATCAATCACTCGTATAGTTCTTATGAGATAACATCGACCTCTTTGCATGGAAGGCTGCAGACATTCCAGGCATAGACCCCAAATTAATGTGCCACAAGTTGGCGGTCTACCCAGGATCTCGGCCGGTACAAGAGAGTCGAAGAAAGCTCAGACCAGAATGATCCCAAGCTGTGGAAGAGCATGTACAAGCTTTACTGGAGGCAGGATTTATAAGAGAAGTCAAGTACCTGCTATGGCTACCTAACGTCGTCTTGGTGAAAAAATCAAATGGGAAGTGGCGAATGTGCACCGACTACACTAATCTCAACAAAGCCTACCCAAAAGATCCTTATCCACTCCCAAGTATCGACACTCTGGTAGATGCATCCTCCGGATATAAATACCTCTTGTTCATGGATGCATATTCGGGATACAATCAAATCCCAATGTATCCACCCGACCAAGAAAAAACTTCATTCTTAACGCCAAAAGCAAACTATTGCTACATCGTCATGCCTTTTGGTCTTAAAAACGCGGGAGATACTTACCAAAGATTAATGAATAAAGTCTTCACGGATCACATCGGAAAAATCATGGAAGTCTACGTGGATGACATGTTAATAAAGACACAAAGTGAAGAGACGTTGCTGCCCGACCTCGCCCAAGTATTCGACACCATAAGAAGGCATGGCATGCGACTTAATCCTACAAAGTGCACCTTCGCAGTAGAAGCTGGCAAATTCCTGGGTTTCATGCTCACACAAAGAGGAATTGAGGCAAATCCAGATAAATGTCGGGCCATACTCGACATGAAGAGTCTGATTTATGTCAAAGAAGTACAACAACTCAACGGAAGGTTAGCAACCTTGTCCAGATTTCTAGCCAGGTCAGCAATAAGATCTCTCCCCTTCTACGCCATCCTAAGGAAAGGGAAAAAGTTTGAATGGACCACCGAGTGCGAGCAAGCCTTCCAATATTTCAAAAGATTCTTGGGACAACCACCTATCTTATCTCGACCACGAGAAGGAGAACCACTCATATTGTACCTCGCGGTAGGAAGTCGGGCAGTAGCCTCAGCATTAGTTCGAGAAGACGACAGTGGGCAACAACCCATATACTTCATTAGTAAAGTATTACAAGGATCCGAGTTGAACTACCAAAAAATAGAAAAATTTGCCTACACACTCATACTGACATCTCGACGACTTCGTAATGGGAAAACAGAAAACAGACCTAGCAGGCAGAATCTTGCAATGGGAAATTGAGTTGTCCGAATTTGATCTTCAATATGAAGTTCGAACAGCCATCAAATCACAATACTTGGCCTTCATTGCAGAATTTACAGACACTCCAGAACCCCCCACAAAATGGAATCTCTACGTGGACGGTTCCTCAAATAAAATTGGAAGCGGAGTGGGTGTGATAATTGAAAGCGACCAAGGGACTCAAATTGAACTCTCCCTCAAATTCGGGTTCCCCGCCTCAAACAACCAAGCGGAATATGAGGCACTACTAGCTGGTTTGAAGCTGGCTAGAGAGGTTGGAGCTCAAAAGCTTATCATCTTCAGCGACTCACAAGTAGTCACTTCACAAATAATAGGGAGCTACCAAGCCAAGGATCCCACCATGAAAAAGTACTTGGATAAAACCAGGAAACAGCTCGGACAACTCGGGGAATATGAGATCTGCCACATACCCCGCGAATAAAATGCCCGAGCTGATGCACTCTCAAAGCTAGCCAGCACCAAACTGGGGGACAACAATAGAAGCCTCATCTAGGAAATGCTGCAGAACCCATCAATCTCGAAAGAGGAAAAAGTCCTAGCCATAACAGGCTTGGATCAAGGATGGATGACTACTATAATCAACTACCTCAAAACATAAACGCTTCCTACAGATGAAAAGGAGGCAAAAAGGTTAAAACGGGAGGCACAATACTACACTATCATAAACAATACCCTATACAAAAGAGGGATCTCAATACCATTTTTAAAATATGTACCGACTTTCAACACAAAAGAAGTCCTAGAAGAGATACACAGTGGCACCTGTGGCAATCACCTCGGAGCGCAAGAACTTACCAAAAAAGTACTCTGGGCAGGGTTTTATTGGCCAACTCTACAAAAAGAAGCCACGGAGTTCGTAAAGACATGTACACCATGTCAGAAACATGCCAACTTTCACATCGCCCCGCCAGAGGAACTCATCAGCGTGACCTCACCTTGGCCATTCGCAAAATGGGGACTCGACCTTCTCGGACCCTTCCCTCAGGGATCGGGACAAGTTAAATTCCTCATAGTAGAGGTAGACTATTTCATAAAGTGGATCGAGGCAGAACCCCTAACTAATGCCACTGCTCAAAGAAGTCGAAAATTCCTATATAGGAACATTGTCACAAGGTTCGGGGTTTCATACTCCATCACCACAGACAATGGCACTCAATTTACAGATGCAGGCTTCAGAAACCTAGTGGCCGACCTGAACATAAAACACCAGTTCACTTCCGTAGAACATCCCCAAGCCAATGGACAAGCCGAAGCTGCCAACAAAGTCATACTGGTGGGGCTCAAGCGAAGATTACAAGACACAAAGGGAGCCTGGGCTGAAGAACTCCCACAAGTCCTGTGGGCATATCGAACGATGACGCATTCCACCACAAAGGAATCACCCTTCCGATTAACGTACGGAATAGAGGCAATGATCCCAGTGGAGATTGAAGAAGGGTCGCCTAGAGTGATCCACTATAACGAAGAAGCCAACTTCCAACTTCAAAGGGAAGAACTCGACCTACTCCCAGAAGTCCAAGAAAGAGCTCGAATCAGGGAAGAGGCATTAAAACGACGAATGGCTTTGAGATACAATCAAAGGGTGGTGCCGCGAGGATTTGATGAGAACGACCTCCTCCTAATCCAAAATGATATCAGAACAACTCGACCTGGAGAAGGAAAGTTGGCAGCAAACTGGAAGAGACCCTACCGAGTCATAGAAGTACTTGGAAAGGGCTACTACAGACTGTCCGAACTCGATGGGCGAGAGCTTCCTAGGTCATGGCACGCCTGCAACCTAAGAAGGTACTATAGTTAGGGATGATAAAGGATCTTAGTATAAGGCGCACTCTTTTTCCTGAAAAGGTTTTTTAATAAGGCGCCAAGCCAAGACCTATAAATTGTCCGACTTAGAGGGATAAAGCTCCCACATGTATATATTTGCATTTTCTTTTGAATAAAATATGTTCAGATCTTCTACAAATGCTCAAGACGCATTAATCTGAAACATTCATCGTCCGATTACAAAGCTACAGATCGGCAGAAAGTGAAAATCAAATTCACTGCACGATCACGATAAAGACCAACGGATATGAAAACCAAATTCATTAAAAGGTCGACCAAAAGAGTATTAAACCCAATTTCTACAAAATCGGTAAAGATGAAAATAGAATAATGCAAGAAGTTATCGAAAGTGATCCCTAGAAAGGACCTGACGAGGTCTTAATAAAATAGATTGCTAAAAAATAACTTAAAGACTGACCGATGTAAAGAAGTCGGACTAGTCACAATAACCAAAGTTATAAGTAAATCCCTAGAAAGAGGTCTGGCCAACCCTATAAAAGAGGATTGCTATAACTTAGAAGAGATCGACATGACGAAGTCGGTCTCCTACAAACAAGTTATAAAAGTAATCCCTGAAAGAGACCTGAACAAGGTCCAAGAAAGAGGATTACAAAAATAACTTAGAAGGGCCCGACATGAAGAAGTCGGCCCAAAACATAAAGTTATAAAAGTAATCCCTGAAAGAGACCTAAACAAGGTCCAAGAAAGAGGATTACAAAAATAACTTAGAAGGGCCCGACATGAAGAAGTCGGCCCAAAACATAAAGTTATAAAGATAATCCCTGAAAGAGACCTGAACAAGGTCCAAGAAAGAGGATTACAAAAATAACTTAGAAGAGATCGACATGACGAAGTCGGTCTCCTACAAACAAGTTACAAAAGTAATCCCTGAAAGAGACCTGAACAAGGTCCAAGAAAGAGGATTACAAAAATAACTTAGAAGGGCCCGACATGAAGAAGTCGGCCCAAAACATAAAGTTGTAAAAGTAATCCCTGAAAGAGACCTAAACAAGGTCCAAGAAAGAGGATTACAAAAATAACTTAGAAGGAACCAACACAAGGAAATCGGTTCCAAAATCAACAAGTTATAAAAAGTAACACCTGAAAGAGACTCCACGAGGGTCCGAGAAAGACGGTTACTAGAAATAACTTAGGCAAGACTGACATAAAGAAGTCGGCCTCCCCCAAACAAGTTGCAAGAGTAACTCCTAAAATAAGACCCAACAAGGTCCAAAAGAAAGGATTACTAGAAGTAACTGAAATGACAAAATCGGCTTCCCAAAAACCTTAACAAAGGTAAACACTAACGAAGACCTCACAAAGGTCCCAACAAATAGGGTTATTAGAATTAACTTCAAGCCTACATAAGGAAGCCGACATACAAGTGGGATCCAAGCAACTACAACATCAGAGGAATCAAGCCACAAGTATGAAGGCAATCTAAAGAGGTCAACAAATCTCCAACACTCCGAAAAGCCTAAAAAGATACCAAGACAGATGCAAACAGACATGATATGAAAAACATAAAGCTATAATAATAACAAGCTCAAGAGGCTGCCAAAATCAGCCCCAAGAACTTGGAAACTATTTTGTTTTTCAAAATAAAGTTGCTAAACAAGCAACCAAAAGAGTGTCAAAAGTCAGCAAACATCACAAAGAGTTTAAAAGCCCACAAGTCGGGCTATCTACACAAACATTTAGAAAACTATTTGTCCAACGGCTTCTCGGCAACATCAACACGGGGTGAAGGAGGGCGAGTCCGAAGAGACACTGCTTCCACTGTCCCGTCATCCCTATTCAAGATTTGGCAATCAGGATCTGATTTAGGATGAACGACCTCAGAGGAAGGAGCTGAAGAAGTTGGCATAATAGAAGCTTTGGCCACAGGCATAGAGGGAGGCTCAACATCGTCATCATCAGGGTCGTTAGGAATAATTTGGCCATCTTTTACAACATTATCCAGACTGAATAGAGCAAGGTCAACCTCGGGAGCAAGAACCCGAACCTGCTCCTTCAGTTTCTCATAAGCAGCATTTACGCTGCCCACAAGGTGACCCTGGAGCTCGGCATAATCAACCCGGACAGACTCCAACTCCTCCCTAAGACGCATCACTTCCCTGTAGGTCGTGACATAGCTGTCCTTGTGCCTCAATGTCGTATCTTCAGCCAACCTCACAGAAGCCACCAAGGCAACAGAACTAGCCTTTTTGACCTCCAACTCCTTCTCCAGCTTAGTCACCTTCGCTTGGAGTTCCTCCTTCAAACCCTTCATCCGGTCAAACTCCTGTTTAGCCTCCTCCATGAAGGCTTTGGTGGCATGAAGAGGAAGGTCTTGGACAGTTCGGTACAGGAAAACTCCCATATGTGCCATCTTAATACTACTCGGAGTTATAAAATCTAAATGGCGAAGGAGAAATACATCATCCATAGGGAGGGCACCATAAGGACCGATCTGCTGGTCAACAGAGCCAACAGCGTCGAAATCAGGCGCATCCAGATTGAAGAGCTCGACATTTCGGGGTCTTTTGGAAGGAGGAATGACCGGAGGGTAAGAAACGGCGGCAGAAGACTGCGGAGGATCAAGTACACAGACTCGAGGAGTAGGGATCATTCTCCTCGGTCCAGGAAAACTCGACACAGACTGCTTCGGTGGAACCAGAGAGGACCCTTCCCCATCCGTCCTGGTCGAGATGTTCTGGGCCGCTGTAGCCTTTCTCGCTTTCTTGAAAGCCTTCATCGATTCATTATTCTTAGCCATTTCTGAAGAATGAAGAATAAACAGCTTTACAAACCAGAAAAAGAAGAAGGCAGTAAAAAAAACAAGAAACAAAATATATCAAGTAAATGCCCAATGCAGTTCGTACAAGGGAGGGGTCCCCCAAAGATTTTTTAGTATCCAAATGAGGAGGTTCCCCCCAAATGTCCTCCAAAATAGTTACAAAGGCCTGCTCGACCTCGTCCAACATCTCCCAGGTGTATCGGGATACCACTACATTTTTCTGCCACTCTAAAGGAAAGCAGGGTTCGTCATTCTCATCCAGAAAGAAAGGCCAAGCTCCTTCAACAGCCCGGACCTTAAAGAAGTAATTCTTAAAATCTCGAAAGGATTCATCATACATAGAAAAAACCTTATGCCCCTGGGAAGACCTAAAAGAAATCCAAGAAGCCTTCTTCTTGGTAGTCCCAGGCTTGGTCAACACAAAAAGATACAAAAAGAGAGTTTGAGAAGGAGTAACAGTAAATTCTCGACAAACCAACTGAAAAATCTTGATAAAACCCCAAGAGTTTGGGTGAAGCTGAGAAGGGGCAACATTACAGGACCATAACAGGTCAGTTTCGAAAGAAGTAAAGGGAAGAGTGATGTTCATTTGACTAAAAAAGAAATCATATGCATAGAAAAAGGGACGCTCCCCCTGAGTTATAACAGGGAAGCAAACCCTATCGTCAGAATCAGGTGCTACCAACTCGTAACTATTCTCCTGATCTCCACTGCTACAAATTCGATGATGTTTTCTAAGCTCTACGCAAAATTCAGAATTGACTAAAGAAACACACAGCAACACAAGAGAGTCCAACCAATCAGACATCCCCTCAGGAACCTTAGAAGACGCCTCGACAATATTTTTGCGAGAAGACATGGCCAACTAATCCTACAAACAAGAAAAGAAGATTCGATTACTAAAAAACATCTCGAACGAAACCAAAACAACTCGGCCAACGTAACCCAGCGCAATACAAGCAACAAAAGGAAACCCCAGGATCCACATCAAAAAAGATCCAGGGGCATCCTTTGGAGGCAGTTAATAGGATAAGGATTCAGGAAAACCTACAAGCTCACATACATCCTAACAGAAAAATAATAAACTCCTCTTTTGATCTGCAACTAAAGCGACACTCCGAAAAGAAAGCTACGAGCCACAAATCGAGCAAAGTCATCAAAATAAACTACCTTTCAGACTCACCATCCCAGTTGTAATCAACAAACGAAGCTACTAAGCAACAAAATATCATCAAAGACGCAACCTTGTCCTCAGAGAAATAAAATCCCCCCAAACAAACGAAGTGAAGTCAAAACAAGCACCGATCTTCTTTTACAAAAGTTCAGCAGTAAGAAAAGCTACCAATAGGGAAAAAATCAAGGGGCAATCTTTGCAGAAGTAAACAAATGCAGCTTTCGAGTATCAAAAAATAACAAGAAGCAAACAGCAAAACATGCAAAGCCCTAAAAAGCCTCCACAGAAGTACTAGGAGTACGCATAAAGATGAAAAGGAAGCCAAAAAATACGTCACAGTGATGAACAAACACAAGACTACAAAAAGGTTCAAGCTTTCTAACATACATTCAGAATCAAAGCTTTACCAGAAAAACAAGAAAGTAAGAAAAAACCAACCAGGAAAAAGCAGAAAGCTTCGAGAGAATGTTGAAGAGAGGAACAAAATCTGGAATTGCCCTTCCACAGCCAGAAAGAAACAATAACCAAGCAATGTTGCGGGAAAAGAGGCGAAAACTACAAACTCCAGGCGAAAACAGAAAGAGAGAAAGAACAGGTAAGTTACGGAAAAGAGAAACCATTTTTTTTAATGTGAAATTCAAAAAGAGGCTAAGAGAAACGGGCAATTAAAACTAATTAATGAGGGTATTAAAATCCTCGCACATTCCCAAGGCTAAAGAGCGCTAATGCAAAAGAACAAGCTTTCAGATGAGGAAAGGAAAAACGTTCCGTATTCAAAAAGGAGAACTCTACAAAGAAAGAAGTCGACAAATGCTCGAGTTTGGCTTCACCAGAGAAGGATCGAAGTCCTAAGACTAAGACTCGACCTCAAAAAGAAAGACCGAGCTCGGGCAGGGGCACTGTTCATATCCTGAGTCGAGCTACCCGACCCGGGATGTTTAGCGACAAGGCGACCGACCTCGACAGGTCCGACTATCCAACCTCTTCTCAAAGAACTCGGACAAACTGCCAGAAAGCCCAGTAAAGAGCCCAAATAGAGGAACACGACCCAAATTCAAAGGCAGTCTAAGCCTATAGAGATAAATGCAGTTCCCTTGAAGATAAGCTGACTTCACCCAAAGATAAGATAAGATAAGATAAGATAACTAACTTATCTTATCTAAAAAGGTCACCCCACGCTATTATAAATACACTGGAGCACCCAGGTATAACTCATACTCTGATTCTACTAAAAACCTGCTCAATACCCTTGCTAACTTAAGCATCGGAGTCCCTTGCAGGTACCACCACCCTCCGGTGACAACGGATCAGCAGCGCAGCAGTCCAACAAGTCGGACACGACTGTTTCGGCCACCATCCACTAACCGGACACGTCATCTCCGACCAGTATAGAAGATCTCATCCGAGATCGACCTACAGTTTCAGGTAACCCTCGGAACACTCTCTATGAAGCATGGGAGAGGTTTAAGGACTTAACAAGAAGGTGCCTGTCAGATATGTTCAATGAATGGGTGCAGTTACATATTTTCTATGAGGGTCTTTCTTACGAATCAAAGAAGGCAGTAGACCACTCATCTGGGAGATCTCTGAACAAGAAGAAGACCATTGAAGAAGCCATAGATGTCAATCTGTCATAGAGACTGTAGCTGAGAATGACTACTTCTATGCTTCTAAAAGGGGCAACACTCGAGGAGTAATGGAGCTGAACAACATGGATGCACTGCTGGCTCAAAACAAGATGATCACCAAGCAGCTGGCTGACCTTACCAAGAAGATGGAAAGGAACTAAGTGGCAGTAGTCACCACATCATCAGCAGCTCAAGAGGGAGCAAACACAAAAGAAGAAGGTGACTAGGAATAAGCCAACTATATTGGGAACTCACCTACGCAGACCCATGATCCATACTCCAAAACTTATAATCCTGTTTGGAAGAACCACCCAAACTTCAGGTGGGGAAATCAACAGGATCAAGGCCAAGATCAGAGACGTCACAATCCCAACCACAATGCAACTCACCAACATTCCACACAGAGATCATATCAGCACCCATCCAACAATACCTCCCAACATCCATATCAAAACCAAAATGGCCCTTCTCATCCCTCCAATCTCAACCCACCATCACCATCCGAAGATAGACTCTCAAGGATTGAGACTCTACTTGAGCGTATATGCAAAGAAGTTCAAGACAGTAAAATGTTCCAAGAGGAAGTGCGATCCAATATGCAGAATCAAGATGCTGCCATCAAGAAACTTGAAACACAAATTGGCTACCTATTTAAGCAAGTTCCCAGCCACAACCTTTGCAGCAACACTGATTCAAACCCAAGGGAGGAGTGCCAGGCTATCACCCTCAGAAGTGGGAAGGAATTGAAGGAGACCTCCAAGAAACCACAAGAGAAGGACTCAAATACAAAGAAAAAGAAACAAGATGAAGTTCAAGTTTCCGCTCCCAATTCACATCAAGAAGAAGAAGTACTG
Organism: Arachis ipaensis; assembly: GCF_059453495.1. NCBI lineage: Eukaryota > Viridiplantae > Streptophyta > Magnoliopsida > Fabales > Fabaceae > Arachis > Arachis ipaensis. The sequence goes on along the minus strand of NC_142442.1, from coordinate 65,177,740 downwards.
AAGCCATATGCAAAGAAGTTCAAGACAGTAAAATGTTCCAAGAGGAAGTGCGATCCAATATGCAGAATCAAGATGATGCCATCAAGAAACTTGAAACACAAATTGGCTACTTATTTAAGCAAGTTCCCAGCCACAACCTTTGCAGCAACACTGATTCAAACCCAAGGGAGGAGTGCCAGGCTATCACCCTCAGAAGTGGGAAGGAATTGAAGGAGACCTCCAAGAAACCACAAGAGAAGGACTCAAATACAAAGAAAAAGAAACAAGATGAAGTTCAAGTTTCCGCTCCCAATTCACATCAAGAAGAAGAAGTACTGAAGCCATATGTACCAAAAGTCTCATACCCTCAACAATTAAAGAAGAAGGGGGACGACAGCCAATTCTCAAGATTTTTAAAAATCTTCAAAAAACTACAGATCAACATACCCTTTGCTGAAGCAATAGAGCAAATGCCGCTCTATGCCAAGTTCTTGAAGGAGTTGATTACCAAGAAGAGAAGCTGGAAGAACAACGAGACTGTGGTACTAACCGAAGAATGTAGTGCCATCATTCAGCACAAACTACCCCAGAAATTGAAGGACCCTGGGAGTTTCCAGATTCCCTGTATTATAGGGGAAATCACAGTGGAAAAGGCTCTATGTGATTTAGGAGCCAGCATAAATTCGATGTCCTTAGCAATGATGAGAAAAATGAGGATTGAGGAGGCCAAGCCAACAAAAATGGCCCTGTAACTGGCAACCGATCATTCAAGTTTCCTCACAAAATAGTAGAAGACTTATTGGTGAAGGTAGGAGACTTTATCTTCCCAGCAGACTTTGTAGTGTTGGATATGAAGGAAGGAGCCAAGGCTTCTATCATCATGGGAAGACCATTCTTAGCCACTGTCGGAGCTATTATTGATGTCCAAAAGGGTGAACTTACCCTTAGATTACACAATGAGAAGATGACATTTAATGTGTTCAAGGCCATGAGTTACCCACAAGAACTATTGGGAGAATGTATGAGGTTGGATTCATTGGAAGATGCAGTACAAGAGACTTTTGAAGAAGAAGAACTTGAGGGGTTAATAGAAGAAGAGGAATCAGCATCAAAAGAAGAGGCTGCAACAGCTGAGGTTCATGTTCAGGGCACACTAGAGGAGGAAAACGAAAAAAAGAAGCACCCAAACTTAAACTAAAGGCACTACTGCCCACTCTCAAATATGCATATTTGGGAAAGAATGAAAGTTACCCAGTGATCATAAACTCAGCCCTCAGCCAAGAACAAAAGGAGGAACTACTCCAAGTATTACAAAAGCATAAGGATGCCATTGGATGGACCCTCACTGACTTGAAGGGAATTAGTTCGGCCATATGCATGCATAAGATATTGTTGGAAGATGATGCTAAACCCTCCATTCAACCCCAAAAGAGGCTAAATCCAGTCATGAAAGAAGTGGTACAGAAGGAAGTCATGAAGCTATGCCAAGGAGGGGTAATCTACCCAATTTCGGATAGCCCATGGGTCAGCTCTGTCCAAGTGGTCCCCAAGAAAGGAGGAATCACTGTAGTACCCAATGAGAGGAACGAGCTTATCCCTACAAGAACGGTCACAGGATGGAGGATGTGTATTGACTACAGAAAACTAAATGAAGCTACAAGAAAAGATCACTTCCCACTCCTCTTCATGGATCAGATACTGGAAAGACTTGCAGGACACGCATATTACTGTTTTCTCGATGGTTACTCAGGATATAATCAAATAGTGGTCGATCCGAGAGACCAGGAGAAAACATCATTTACTTGCCCATATGGAGTGTTTGCGTACAGGCGCATGCCATTCGGGCTATGTAATGCTCCTGCAACATTTTAACGCTGCATGCTTTCTATCTTCTCAAATATGATAGAGAAATTCATTGAAGTCTTCATAGATGATTTTTCAGTATTCGGGAATTCCTTTTCTAATTGCCTAAATCACCTTGCCTTGGTGTTAAAAAGATGTCAAGAGATCAATCTGGTCTTGAATTGGGAAAAATGCCACTTTATGGTGACAGGAGGAATAGTCCTTGGCCATAAAATTTCTAACCAAGGCATTGAGGTAGACAGAGCTAAGGTGGAACTCATTGAAAAATTACCCCCACCAAGTGATGTCAAGGTAATTAGGAGCTTTCTAGGGCATGCTGGTTTTTACAGAAGAATTATTAAAGATTTTTCAAAGATAGCCAAGTCCTTAAGCAATCTCCTTGTATCTGATACACCATTTATCTTTGATGAGAAGTGCATGCTAGCATTCGAAAACTTGAAAAAGAGGCTGTCCTCTGCCCCAATCATTTTCCCACCTGATTGGAACTTACCATTCGAACTGATGTGTGATGCATCTGATTTTACAGTTGGGGCAGTGTTAGGACAGAGGAAAGATAATTTGGTCCATGTGATATACTATGCCAGCAAGGTCCTCAATGACACTCAAAAAAATTATACCACTACTAAAAAGGAATTGCTGGCAATAGTTTTTGCATTTGACAAGTTTAGATCATACCTCATTGGTTCCAAAGTGATTGTTTTCACAGATCACACAGCACTTAAGTATTTGTTTGCCAAGCAGGAATCAAAACCAAGACTGATAAGATGGATCTTGTTGTTGCAGGAATTCAATATTGAGATTAGAGACAAGAAAGGAGTGGAGAATAAGGTAGCAGATCACCTGTCCAGAATCCCTCATGATAAAGGTGGAACACATGAAGCAAATGTAAATAAGTTCTTCCCAGATGAACAGTTAATGACGGTTCACAAAGCACCCTGGTTTGCAGACATTGCCAATTTCAACTGGGGCTTTGCCTCCAGAGATCAACAAACATCAAAGAAGAAAACTCATTAATGATGCTAAATATTTCGTCTGGGATGAGCCATATCTCTTCAAGAAGTGTTCAGATGGAATCCTTAGAAGATGCATTTCAGAAGAAGAGGGACGAGAGGTCCTATGGAACTGCCATGGCTCGTACTATGGAGGTCACTTTGGAGGGGAAAGAACTGCAGCCAAGGTGCTACAAAGTAGATTTTTTTGGCCCACCCTTTTCAAGGATGCTAAAGAACTAGTGAAGAACTGCAATGAATGCCAAAGAGCTGGAAACTTACCCAAAAGAAATGAGATGCCACAGAATTTCATCTTAGAGCTGGAACTATTTGATGTGTGGGGAATCGATTTCATTGGACCATTCCCAACCTCATATTCAAACAAATATATCTTAGTGGCAATGGATTACATATCCAAGTGGGTAGAAGCTATTGCAACCCCAACAAATGATAACAAGGTGGTCATGAATTTCCTCAGAAAGAATATCTTTAGCCGATTCGGAGTCCCACGAACTCTCATCAGTGATGGAGGGAGCCATTTTTGCAATAGATCATTAGAAGCTCTTCTCCTAAGATACGGGGTAAAACACAAGGTTGCAACACCCTACCACCTCCAAACAAGTGGGCAAACCGAGATATTTAACAGAGAGTTGAAAAGAATTCTGGAAAAGACTGTAGGAGCATCAAGAAAGGACTGGTCGAAGAAGCTAGATGATGCTCTTTGGGCATACAGGACGGCATTCAAAACACCAATCGGGATGTCCCCATATCAACTGGTGTATGGAAAGGCCTGTCATTTACCATTGGAGCTGGAACACAAAGCCCTCTGGGCTCTCAAGCTACTAAATTCTGATAGCATTACTGCCAGTGCAAAAAGAGTCTTGCAGCTGCAGGAACTGGAGGAGTTTAGGTCTAAAGCCTATGAAAATGCCAAGATCTATAAGGAAAAGGCGAAGAGAAGGCACGACCTCAATCTGACACCCAGAAGCTTCGAAAAAGGACAGCAAGTGCTCCTCTACAACTCCAAATTGAGACTTTTCCCTGGAAAACTCAAATCAAAGTGGTCAAGACCCTTTCTTGTCACAAAGGTCTCACCTTATGGACACATAGAAATCATGGAGGAAAGCTCAAAGAGGACTTTCACTGTGAACGAACAAAGGCTCAAGCACTACATGGGCAACATGGGGGAGAGCCCCAAAATGAAGTATCATCTCAACTAAGGGAGAAATCGTCGAGCTAGCGACGCTAAAAGAGCGCTTCGTTGGGAGGCAACCCAACCCAAGGTAGTTTTCCTTTTCATGAGTATTTCAATAAAGATTACAAGTAGTTTTTCCTATATTGTGAGGAGCTAAGTTTGGTGTTCCACACCAAAACAATCCAAGGGTGAATGCGTAATTCTAAGTTTGGTGTCCCACCAAAAACTTCAGTTAGAATCACACTACACCCCTTCAATGACAAGCTACTAGCTCCAACCAATCAGGGAAACTACTTAACAATAGTTTAGTTTCTAGTTCATAGTCGTTTTCTTAATAAAAGCACATGAGGTTCTCAACATGTATCTGAGCTGTTGCATTAGGCAAGGAACTAAGTTTGGTGTTCACACACCAAATTAAGTTTAGAAATTCACGAGCATACATGCATGCTAACTATTTTTCAAGTGCTTTGGGAACAAGCAACTTCCAATAACTTTGCAAGAATTCAATCAATCTTCTGAAAAAAAATGGTGCACCATCATCCAAAGAAACGAAGAAGGATGCAAAAGCTATGGATGATGACAATAAAGGGAGAGCTAGAAGTCACCACCAAAAGGTTGTGTTGTTACTTAATTCCATCCACTTTGGAATGTTCAAATTGGAAGTCTGAATGTAACCCTGTTTAAGTTACTAGAATTTAGTGTTTATTTTCTTTGCCTAAGTCTATATGTGCTGGTCTAAGTTCCCTACTTTCAATTTCACCCTGCTTAAATGTATGCTTGTCCTTTAAGTTAAATAAAAGAAAATATTATGAAAAACCATAGTAGGGTTCATCTTGTGAAGTAAGTTCTTAATGTTTGTGGTTTAGTAATTGATTAGCTAAGTTGGTTCACCAACAAGTTATACAAGCAGCTACATGTTTTGAATCTTATGCTTGAAGCACATTCTATGAGACTAGTTAAATAACAAGGTCCTAATAAGAAAAAGAAAAAGAACAGTGAGATTTAGAAAAAGAAAGAAAAAGAATAAGAAATAAGGCTAGGCACCAAGGGTTTAAATCTTGAGGGATGTGTCTGTGGTGTTCCTGTACCAAGGATCTGCTTGGATGAATAAGTTCTTAGGAGTGCTTCCTCACTTGGTAACTTGGGTTAACTAACCCGGGATTATCAACTAAAAGTCCACTATCAAGAGCAACCTTGCTACAGAACACTTAGTAATCTAAAGAGGTACTGGACACCAAGGCCTCAAGGAAAGAAAATAACAAACCATATGCCTGTGGTGTGCATGTATGGGGGAGAGAGACTTGAGGGAGTAAGTCCTTAGGGGTGTTTCAACACCTAGCACCTTGAACCAACTGGTTCGGGAGTGTTGGCTGAAAGCTTATTTTAAAGAGTCGCCCCCTCACAGAGCACTTAGCCTAAGAAATGCAATAAACCCTGAAAAGAAGGGGGATATCAAGGAATAAGGATCTCATAGGATACAGTCAAGCAAGTATTCAAGAGCATGATAGGAACTTGAAAACCAGTAAAGGAATGAACCTAAGTTGCTATGCATGAAACTCCATAAACCAAGAACTTTACTTCTATAGTAAGAACTTGTTTCTCTTGTTCTTTCATTCATCATTCTTATGTTTCAGTACTTGCTTAGGGACAAGCAAGCTTTAAGTTTGGTGTTGTGATGCCAGGGCATTTTGGCCAGTTTTACCGACCTTTTTCTTTACTCTTTTAGGATAGTTTCATGCATTTTCTTAGTAAATAAGCAAGTTTTGGGTAGATATACACTTACACCTTGATTCAAGCAAACATTGTGAACTTTGCATGATTTCATGAGAGTTTTGCATGAATTGAATGATAAAATGGATGATGCATGATCTCATGATTAAGAGCCAAGCTTTGATGCACTTTATTTGCTTGATTTCAGGACAAAGGAAGCAAGGAAGAGCCACGTTAGTAGCCACGTTAGTCTAATTAACGTGACCACTAACGTGGAATGGGAGTAAGTTTGCAGCGTTAATGGAAAAAGTGATCACCAATAACGCCTTCGAAAGCCATCATAGCCCACGTTAGTTACCACATTAGTTACACTAACGTGAGAGCTAATGTGGAGGAAAAAGGGAGCTCCAACGTTAGTGGTAAAGGTGAATACCACTAACATTCAAAAAAGGCACAATTGGCCACGTTAAGAGTCACGTTAATTACATTAACGTGAACTCTAACGTGGGAGGAACAAGGAATCGCCAACGTTAGTGACACTCATCTTTGTCACTAACGTTGGACTAAGCCAATATTGCCCACGTTAGTGGTCACGTTAAGACCACTAAAGTGAAGGGTAACGTGGAGCAAGGAATGATAGGCCAACGTTAGTGACATTCACCTTTGTCACTAACGTTGGAGATGGCAATCACCACCACGTTAGTGGTCACGTTAATGCACTTAACGTATGGCACTAACGTGGGAAGAAGGGGCGTTTGAAGCGTTAGTGACAAAGGTGAGTGTCACTAACGCTCTCGAAGCTTGGGCATGCCCACGTTAAGGGCCACGTTAGTTACATTAACGTGGATCACTAACGTGGGGAAAAGAAGCAAGGAGCAACATTATTGGAAAAGGTGAATGCCAATAACATTTGTAAAGGACCAAGGGCCAACGTTAGTGGCCACGTTAGTTCCACTAACGTTGAAGTTAACGTAGATCAATTAGGTTTGGAGCGTTAGTGAAAAAGGTTATCATCACTAACGTTTTCGAACCCGAATTTACACTTAAGGTTAATGCCACTAACGTCCTAACTAACTTGCTACCATGCCTGACTCACTTTCTCTCTGCAAGCAAAGCTGAGCCCACTAGAGACTGCAACTACTTCAACTGAAGATCAAAAGCCCATGTCCAAGACTTGAAGAGCTAACTAGAAGATCTAAAGAGTAGTATATATAGGGATAGTTTTGAATTGAAAAGGGGGATCGGAAACTTGAGAACTACACTCTGTATATTTTACTTTCTCTGCAACTTCTAGTTATTTTTCAGAATGTACTTTTCATTTTGGCTTTCCATTTCCAGAGCTATGAACAACTAAACCCCTTTTCATTGGGTTAGGGAGCTCTGTTGTAATTTGATGGATCAATAATAGTTTTTATTATTCTTCTTCTTTCCTTTCTCTTGATTTTACTAGAAAGCTTTCGTTCTTCATCCAATTGGTTAGCTATCTTGGAAGAGAAGCCCTCCATAATTGGATCTCCTCGGAACCTTGGAAGAGGAATGAGGAGATCATGCTAGAATTGCTTTCTCATGCTGGACCAAATTGGGGTTTGGAATGGATATAGTGACATATAATCCTACCAATACTTTGGTTTGGGAATGCATGTGGTATAATCAGTGACCATACTTCATCTCTTCCCATGAGCAATTAAATCAAGGAATTGGGCAATTGTTCAAGTTTAGAGAGATTGGGTTTCCAAGGAATTGGTATCCAATCACTTAAGATTGCCAAGGAGATCAATGAATGCATTGATTGAGGAAGAGATGAGAATGAACTTGATCCGGAGAATGCAACATCTCCTATGCCCAATGAATCCCCCATTTCTGATCTTACCCATTCTCTTTATTTTTTGCCATTTACTTTTATGCTCATCTTCCCAAATCCCCATTTAAGATTCTATAATTTACTTTTCGCCATTTACATTCTACCATTTATTTTCAGCATTTACACTTTCTGTTATTTACTTTCCCGCCATTTAATTTCCTGCAATTACTCAACTCAATTTCTGCTTCGCTCAACTAGAACATTCCTCTAATTAAAGTTGCTTGACCAATCAATCCCTGTGGGATTCGACCTCTCTCTATTGTGAGTTTTTACTTGACGACAATTCGGTATACTTGCCGAGGAAAATTTGTTGAGAGACAAGTTTCCGTGCATCACTTAGTCTCTATGACTACAGATACGATGACGTTTCCTAAGTTCCACAAGATACTCGGAATTAACTACTGAGACACACATCAGAACAAGGGAGTCCAACCAATCAGACATACCCTCAGGAACCTTGGAAGACGTTTTAACAATATTTTTGCGAGAAGACATGGCCAACTAGTCCTACAGCAAGAAAAAGAAAATGGATTACTAACCGAAGCAGCTCGGGCGGAATCAAAACATCTCAGACAAAAATGACTCAAAACAATACAAGCAGTAAAAGGAAAATCCCAAGACACACACCAAGGTCCAGGGGCATCCTTTGGAGGCAGGGATAGAGTCTACAAAGCTACCCCCCAACAAAACTCTCAGCAAAATAAGTCTCCTTCCAAACAAGCATCAACATGAATTAAAAGCAAGACCAGAAAATCGTTACCGCCCACAATGTTTATCAAAACAGAAAATTACCAACATGGCGAAAAGTCATCAAAGGAGCAATCTTTCTTAAAAAGCAAACAGTGGTTCATCAAAAGTACAATCAGAAAAGCGGCGACAATGCGACAACATGCAAAGCCTTAAAAAGCATCAAACTACCAGGGAATTCACCCAAGAATATACATAAGGTCGAAAGAAAACCAGAAAACATACATCACAGTGACAACCAAACATGGTAAGAAGAAAAGGTTCAAACTTTCCAACATAAATTCAAGTAAAACCGAAACTTTACCGAGGATAGAACAATGCAGACACAAGAGAAGAATGACAAAAAAAGTAAAGAAACAGAAAGAAGAACCAACCTGAAAGAGGAGGAAGCGACGAGAAAGTTGAAGATGAAGGAGCGAAAATCCGGAATTGCCTTTCAAAGGAAGCTCCTATAACCACCAATGATGCCACAAAGAAAAGCGTGAAAAAATGCAAGTCCCGGGCAAGCCAAACGAAACAGAAAATGAAGAGAAAAGGGGAAGTTCAGGAAAACAGTTTTGGTGTAAATTTAAAATGAAAGTGAGAGGCAAAAGAAACGAAGCATTAATGGGTTATTAAACCCTCGCACGTTCCCAAAACAAAGAGGCGCGCATTTTTCAAAGAATGAAGGAAAAAGAAAAAAACGTTCCACATTCAGAAGAATCTCTACAAAAAGAAATCGACAATGCTCGAGCTCGACTTCTCAGAGAAGGATCAAAATCCTAAAACTAGGGACTCGACCTCAAGAAGGAAGATTGTGCTCGAGCAGGGGCACTGTTTATACCCCGAGTCGAGCTGTCCGACCCGAGTTGCTCAACAATAAGTCGACCGACCTCTTCAGATCAGGACTATCCGACTTCTTCTCAAAGAGCTCGACCAAATCACCAAGAAAGCCCAATAAGGGCCCAAACAGAGGAACACGACCCAAATCCAAAGGCAACCCAAGCCTATAGAGATAAGGGCGATTCCCTTGAAGATAAGATGACTTCACTTAAATATAAAGATAAGATAACTATCTTATCCCCAGAAAGATCACTCTACCAATATTATAAATACACTGGAGCATCCAGGTATAACTCATACTCTGATTCTACTAAAAACATGCTTAATACCCTTGCTAACTTAAGCATCGGAGTCCCTTGCAGGTACCACCACCCTCCGGTGACGAAGGATCAGCACCACCACCAAGTCCAACCAGTCGGACACGGCGGTTCCGGTCACCACTCACCAGCCGGACGCGTTAGCTCCAACCAGTACAGAAGATCTCGTCCGAGATCGACCTACAGTTTTAGGTAACCCTCGGAACACCAAGTGTTCGAGAAAATGCACATATGCCATTTTGGTTTATTCTAGTCATATATCTTCAATTTGGTGCTTCCTCCTCATTCACTTGCTTTCTTCTAGGTGCATTGAATCCACTTTACTTATTACTTGCTAATTAGATACTCATTGAACATGACTTGCTCATTGTTATGGATGCTTGAGATTATTCTTCTCATGCCATATTGCATGCTTCACTCCCTCTTGCATCCTATGCCAAGTGTTATGACCCATGTCTCTATGATTACTTTGTTGCAATATTTTTTTTGGGCACGATCTTTCACTTGCATGTTTTTGTTGAGATGATTCTTTGGGTTTAATACTTTCCTTTTTCCCCTCCTTTTTCAGGATGGCCACCAAGAAAGGCAAGGAGAAAGCTTCAAGGAAACCGGCCGCAAAGAGGGCACCCCAAAGGTCAAACTCTAAGGCGCACTCTTTATTAGGAGCCAAGCCCCTATCTAAGAAGGCGAAGGCACCCGCTCCTATTGATGAAAATGAGAAGAGTAAACCGGCAAAGGATTCTTCAAGGTTCCCCAACCGCTTCTGTGAACTTGTGTTCCCCGCCATGGTTGAGAGGAACTATCATGCTGAGCATCTACTCGCCTCGCCGGACAAGGTTGCTCCTTGTATTCTACCCCGCATTGGACGGCGAGGATGGGAGTTTCTTCTGAGAAAACCACAAGAGGTCAACCTCTCATGGGTGGTAGAATTCTCCACTAACTACCATCTTCCATCTCTTCAAGCGGTATACGTGCGTAGGAAGCAAGTACCGGTACCAAGTGACATGGATGGCTACCAAGAGGTCTTACATCAGTGAGAAAAGTTTGGATTTGACTGGGACTTGATTCTCCGAGTCATTGCTGAACCAGAGGCATTTTGGATCCATGGTCGACTCCGGATGAGGCCCAAGTGCATTGACACACGTTTCCTCACTGTAGAAGCTAGAGCTTAGGCCCAGATCCTTTCCCACTATGTACTACCTAGCACCCACAAGTCGTCTTTCACGGTGGATCTTGTTTTGCTTGTTTGGTGTGTTCTCACGGAAAGACCGGTGAACATTCCGCCTCTTATTAAGCAAGTGATGGGTCAAGTCCACGGCCGTGGTAATTTGCCATTTCCAGCATTGGTATCTAATTTAGTTGCTGCTGTGGGTGTTCCTTGGGAAGACATGGACACGAAGGCCATAATTCCGGCTAAGGGCGATGTGGTCCCAAGCGAAAAATACTTACATCTTTCCATGAACAACCCAAGCCTTGACATACCCCTTCCATCTACTATTCCTTCCACCTCATCATCACCACCACAGCAAAGATCCACCCATCAAAGGATAGAAGATCTACACCGAAAGATTGATAGATATGAGCGGCGCAACCAACGCTGATACACTTATATCAAGAAGCTTCTGCGTTGTGTTACCCCTAGCATGGAGGAACCTGAAATATCCACGTCCACCTCAAACCCAAGTGATGGGAGCTCTAATGAAGGGGATAGTGATGGTTCCGGTCCCGACCGTCCCTTGTGCATTGTTGATAGCACGGAGGACCGTGCTAAATTCTAAGTGTGTGGAGGTCGTTCGACCGATCTCCATGGGTAACAATCTCTTCCTTTCAACACCCATGGATTTATCTTTTGCTTAATAGTTAGTACATTGCATGTGTAGTTAGTCTTGCTTGTAAATACTCCCTACATGATAGTTAGTTCCTATAGAGTTACTTGGTCAAAATAATGACTTCTTCCCCAAGAAATTGTAATTTCGGGGTACCCTACCAATTTTGAAAAAAAAATTTTTTGCGGTAAACTTGCTTTGAAAATGTATTTTGGAACATAGTGATTGAGCTAAGAACACAAGCATGTGAGTTTTGAGCCTATTGTGTGGTTACTTCTTCTAACCACTATTTCCCATTCTTGTGTGCATTATTCTCACTCTATGATTGTAATCCTTGCTTTGTCTAATTCTATATGTCCATTACTTTGTGTATGAATGCATTTACATGATTGAGGCCATCATTTCAATAGTCACTTTTCCCAAACGGCCTTAACCCTTTTAACTACTATTGCTAACCAATTTTGAGCCCATGATAAACCCTTTTTGTTCTTAAATAGAGCACATCAACAACCCCAAGCGAAAAACAATGAATGTTCCTAGATTTGGATCCTTGATTAGCTTAGGTAAGTGGAGGTGTGTATCATTCAATTGGGAGGATGTACTTGGGAACTTGGGTAGATGTAAATGTGTGTATTGATAAACCCCGATTTCGTGATTTATCTTGTGCTTATTTTGGGGGATTTTATCAACTTTTCTCACATTTATTCAATGAAATAGCATGGTTTTGCAATTCTCCCTTGATTTGTGCTTAAAGGTGAAAACATGCTTTTTAGGCCCTAAAATTGGTGATTTTATTTCACTTTAATTCCATTCGATGCCTTGATGTGTTTGTTGAGTAATTTCAGGTTCATAAGGCAAGTATTGGATGGAAGAAGTGAGGAGAAAAGCATGCAAAGTGGGAGAACTCATGAAGAAATGGAGGAACCGTAAAGCTGTCAAGTCCGACCTCTTCGCACTCAAACAACCATAACTTGAGCTACATAGGTCCAAATGAGGCGGTTCCAGTTGCGTTGGAAAGCTAACATCTGGGGCTTCGAAATGATATAAAATTTGTCATATGTTGCTTCGCGTTCAGGGGGGCGCACGCGCACTTTGCGCGCACGCGCCGATGCTGTCCGTGGCCCACTTTAATGAAATCGCCCCCAGCGATTTTGCAGCTCCTTTTGGGCCCAATCCAACCCATTTCTGATGCTATTGAACCCAAGGATTGAAGGGGGAATGAAGGAAGTAGTCATAGTTTAGTTTTCATCATGTTTTAGGGTAGAATTCTAGAGAGAGAAGCTCTCTCTTCTCTCTAGAATTTAGGGTAGTTTAGGTTTAATTTTCTTGAATCTCACTTTTAATTCTTGTTTTGATTTAGCTTCTCTTAATTTCTTGTTATTATATCTTAATCTTCTTAGTTTCTCTTGTTCATTTCCTTTATTTTGCCACTTTTATGTTTATGAACATTGTTGGATCTTAATTTCCTTTAATGCAATTTTATGTTTGATGTTATTTTTATTGTTGATTTGAGTTATTGATTTTACTTTTCTTGCTATTGGTAGTTGGTAGATTTTATTATTCTTGCACAATTACTATGCTTTCCTTTTATGCCTTTCAAGTGTTTGATAGAATGCTTGGAAGGATGTTAGAGTAGATTTTGAGCATTCTTGGCTTGAAAAGAGTAATTAGGCAATCTTGAGTCATGGAAACCCAACTCATGTTGGTAATCTAGAGTTGTTAGCTAATATTGTTTCCATTGACGCTAATCTTTTGCTACTTTAATTAGTGAGTTGATTAGGACTTATGGAATATTGTTTCCATTGACGCTAATTTTTGCTAGTTTAATTAGTAAGTTGGTTAGGACTTTTGGATTGAGATTAGCTAGTCTCGTTAGACTTTCTCCCTATTTGTTGGAGTTGACGTAATGAGATAAATTCTTGTTTATATTTGTGACATGATTAATTAGTCTTGTTTGACATTCTCCCGATGTGTGAGTTAACTAAATAAGATGAATTAATCATTCATGACTAGGATAGAAAGCCTATGATCTCAATCCATTGCCATGAATGTCTCTCTTTATTACTTGCCTCATTTAATTTCTTGCCCATTTACTTTCTTGCCTCTTATCAATCAAAAACCCCCTTACATCCTTCATAGCCAATAATTGAACACTTCATTGCAACTCTTCGTGAGACGACCCGGAGTCCAAATACTCCAGTTAATTTTCAATTGGGGTTTGTTACTTGTGACAACTCAAATTTTTGATGTGGGAATTGTTTGTTAGTTTGGAACTATGCTTACAACGAAGTTATTCCTTCTATAAGAAGAAATTCTAGACCATCAAGCAAAACTCGTAAATCAAAATGGCACCGTTGCCGGGGAGTTGCAATGGTGTTATATTGTTGGCTATTGTGAATATTGTGAATATGTTTGCTTTTTGCTTATTTGTTAGTTTTTGTTAGTCTTAGAATTTTGTTGCTTATTTTTGTTAGTTTTTGTTTTTGTTTGTTACTATGAATTCTCATCACTTTGGCTATGAGTTTGGTTCAATTTATATTGTAGAAAATGGGAACTACAATGAGAATGTGCATCAAGGATGGAACAATCAAAGATGGGAGGAGCCTCAAGGGATTGATCAACCTTCTTGGCAACAACAACCTCCGGATTCTTATGGGTATAACTCTCATCCTAATGCATATCAATCTAATGGATATGGTGACCCTTATTATGATTGTCAACAACCACCACCATATGCCTATGAACCACCTCCTCAACATAATTTTGAACCACCTTACTTACAAGCCCCTTTTCACCAAGCACCTCCATATGACCCCAACCCATATCTACCATACCAACCACCTTGTGAATCATATGAACCATATGAAGAACCACCCCAATTCCACCACCAATACCCTCAAGAACCACCACCTCACTACCCTTACCAAGATGAATCACCTCCCATGTATGATAACTTTCAACCATATAATGAATTTCCCTTTCCACCACAACCCTCCAAGGAAGAACACCTACATCCATCCATCCAAGAGTCAATGGATCATCTCAATGAAGAAATGGATCGGCTTCAAGCAATAATCCGTCAAAAGGATCAAGAGGAAGCCCAAAGGAGGAATTATGAAGCTATTGAGGCTAACCTTGCCAAAATTAAAGCCAACTTGGACTCATGGGACTCATGCAACAAGCAAAGCATCTCCACGGATGAGTGTGAGAAATCAACCGAAGAAAGGAGCATGAAGGAGATTTTAGAATCTCAACATGAGGACAAGGAGATAGGGTATGTCTTGCAACAAGTGAAGGAGGGAGAGATTGTTGAAGAGTTAGAGGAAGTTGAACAAGAGGTGGATTTGAAACTTAAGAGCACTTCCACACCGAGTAACATTGTTGATGATTTTGTGGAAGTTGTTGAACCTTCTTCCAATGAGCTTGAATTTGGTGTTGAGGAGGATAATGCGCAACCTCCTGAGCATATAATGAATGATGAAGAATTGGAAGATCTTGAAACTTTTCTCCCAAATAATGAACCTTCTCTTCCACTATCACCTCCCGATGAAGCCCCCATGCAAGAATTGAGAGATCTTGAATCTCATATCTTAAGGCAACATGAGGAGGATGAAAAGAAGTTTAAGGAGCTAGGAGCCAAGATGGCCATCCTAGTGGAAGCTGTTAGCAATATGGCCTCCTCCCAACTAATCCCAAGCAACCAAGGCACTCCCATTGACGAATGTGGAGAAGCAACCAAGGAGCTTAGTGAGGGAGTGAGCTTAGAGCTTCAAGGTGAAGAAGAGGAGTTAAAGCAAGGAGTGCAACAAGAGGAGGAAGTTACGATAATTGAGCCGGAAGAAGTGGTTGAAGCCTTTGAAGAGGTTGACCAAGAGATGGATTCAATCATTGAAGAATTCTTATGTACAATTGAATCCTCTCCAATTGGGTTTGACATAGAGGGTAAGGAAGAAGATACCTCACCTCTCATGCCTTTGGTGAGCAATGAAGAAGAAATTGAAGTGGAAGCAAGCCACCAAGAGGAAGAGGTTGAAGTTGAGGAAAGTTGTAAAGAGGTGGAGATAGTCAAGGAAGAGCACAAGGAGTGGAACTTACAAGATCATTGGAACTACCCCTTCCTAAGTCACCATCCTACACAACATTCAAGTGGGTAAAATTCTTATCCCTAAGCTTTACTTTCCCACTTGAATATGGTTTGATTGAAAATGATGGTCAACTTAGAGCTCTTTGTGGAGTTAAGAGTAAGAGAGAGTTGTGTAGTGGTTGGAAGCATCACTCTAAGTTCATGATGGTTGCATGCTCAAAGTTGAATAGCCATGGTTGGTGTAGAGCTAAATTGTATGGGTCTAGGAAGTTGTTTGGAGGCTTCTTTGGGAATTTTATGTGCCTACCACCCAATTGGAATCATGATGATCAACTAGAAGATGGGTATGAAAATAAGATATGGGATCCCAGATCACAACATGAAGACCAATTTTGGGAGCTCATATCTTGGGAAGAACCTCACCCAAGCTTGGTGAAGGCGGTTGGAAATTCTGACAACCGTTTGTGGAGCAAGCATTCTTGGAGGTTCAAGGATGAATACAAGCACAAGCCACCATAACAAGGAGCTTCCCATAAGTCCAACTTAAGGACAATAAACAAAAGTGCTAGGTGGGAGACAACCCACCATGGTAACATCTTTTCATTTTTCTCTTTTGTACATATTGGTAAAATAGGTTTAATTTCATATTTTGTTTAATTAGTTGAGTTTAGTTGGTAGTTTAGCATGTTGAATAAGGCTTTTGTGGTATTTGGGTAGCTGTTTGGAGGTTTGGAGTGCTTGGTTTGGTGCAAGAACTTGGAAAATTTTGAAAAACAGAGCACCAATCCGCGCGTGCACGCACCTGGCGCATACGCGCGCCTCAAGCATTTTCGAACATCCACGCGGACGCGCCATGTACGCGTACGCGTGGATGTAAATATTTCACCTCCAAGCCAAATTCCAGAGAGTTGTACCTAACTTGCGCCTACTTTGTGCACGAGACACAAACCAACCACGCGTGCGCGCACTTGGCGCGTACGCGCCCTTTTGGCAATTCACAGATCGACGCGCTAGCGCACCTTGTGCGCGTGCGCCGATCACCCATTTGCACTCCTGGTACATTTTCCAGAGAGTTGTGCCACTTTTGTGCCTATTCTGTGTTTGTGCTTCTTAAAAAAAAAAAAAAAAGGAATCGGCGCCCAAGCGCGCAGTGCGCGCGCGCACCGGTGGTGCATATCACACTCCTGGTACAAAAACCAGAGAGTTGTGCCCACTTTATGCCTACTTTGTGCCAGGCAATCCGCGCGTAAGCACGCATGGCACGCGCGCGCCGATTGTCCCTGTCGCATCCGCGCTTTAGCACGCATGGCGCGCGCGCGCGGATTGTATCTGCTGCATCCGTGCCTAAGCACGCATGGCGCATATGCACGGATTTGCACCCTGTTTTTCTCCTTTCCCCTTTCTCCTTCTTTCTTCTTTTCTTCTTCTTTCTTTCTACTTTTTTTTTTCTTTTTTTCTTTTTTCTTCTTCTTCCTCTCTTGAAAAATTCTTTTTAAAAAAATTTTTTTTTCTAAAAAAATAAAAAAATAATTAAAAAAAAAGAAAAAAAATTTTTTTCTTTCTTCCATTTTCTTTTATTGCATTTGCTTATTATCACCCATTGCATTTTAATTTTGTTTTTATAGCTTGTTCTTATTTTCTTTTCTAAGTTTCTTATTTTAATAATGGTGTTGAATTTTCTTACTCAATTGTTGAGAATTTCTTGGTTAATCTTGGTGCTTCTTGACTTGTTTGATATTGTTGGGTGATGAAACTTTTGAATCAATGCTTAATCTTGTATGACTCTTATATTCTTTGTGCATTGATATGAACTTGCATGTCTTTCATGACCCACTATTCTAGTTGAACTTGATGCTTTTGAGTGCTCTTCATGCTTTAACTTGTTCTTGCATCAAGTATTAGTTAATATGCCTTTGCTTGAATTGCTTTCTCACTTATATGCATAGCTAACATGTAGTGAGAACCTTACTCTTACTTAGCATTAGCCCCCGCCTACTTTCTATTTGTTTTGATATCTTTGTTGTAGGCTTAATTTTCTTTCTTTTTCTCTCCTTTGAGGTTGGCCACCAAGAAGGAAAGGAATGAAAATGCTTCTAAATAGGGCAACAAACAAGTTCATCCGCACAACTTTTTGAAGGAGATCATCAATTGTAGCAACCCGTCCACCTTGCTCTCCTTTGCATGCACCGAGGACGGTGCAAATTTCTAAGTGTGGGGAGGTCGTCCGACCGATCTCCATGGGTAACAATTTCTTTCTTTCAACACCAATTCTTGATTTCCTTTGCTAGTTAGTTGTTGCATTGCATGATAGGTTGCATGTAGTCATAATTTGTACATATTTGAGCATTTTTTTTATATTAGGACTACTTGGTTAGGGTGATGATTTCTTTTCCAAGAAAACTGTTTTTAGGGCACCCTACCAATTTGGAAAAATTTTTTTGTTGTACTTGCTTGAAGAATTTATTTTGGAACATGGTTTTTGAGCTAAGAACACAAGCATGTGAGTCTTGAGCCTAATTGTGTGGTTACATCTTATAACCACTTATTTCCATTCTTGTGTGCATTGTTCGCTTTCTATGATTGTAATCTTTGATTTGTTTGATTCTTTATGTCCATTATTCCATGTATACATGCATTTATATGATTGAGGCCATCATTTCATTTAGCTCACTTACCCAAATAGCCTACCTTTCATCAACCATTGTTAGCCAATTTTGAGCCTATTTAATCCCTTTTGTTCTTAATGTTAGCACATCACTACCCATAAGCGAAAAACAATAAATGTCCTTAATTTGGATCTTTGATTAGCTTAGGCTAGTGAGGGTATGTATCATTTGGGTATGGAAAACTTGGGACATTAGTTGAGGTAAAAGTGTGATTTTAATTTTTGTTAAAAATATTGGGAATTGGGTACATGCTCATGTATTAAATATGTAAAACCATATGCATTGATACGTTTCTATATACTTTTGAAAAAAATGATAAAGAAAAAAAAAGATATAGAAAAAAAATGATAATAAAAAAATAGAAAAAGGAAAAAGAGAAAAAGAAATAAAAAGGGGACAAAATGCCCCAAAGCAAAGTGAAGCTCAATAAATATCAATGCATATGAGTTGTAATAAAAAAGAAAATGCATGAGTATGTGAAAAAGTGAAAAATGGGTAGTTAGGTTAGCCTAAATTGTATAGGTTGCTATAAAGGTTAGGTGGGAAGTTTAAGATAATCAAAGATTCAAATTTCAAGTCCACTTGACCAAATATGCATCCCTACCTTAACCTTAGCCCCATTACAACCTATGAAAAGTCCTCATGATAGTTGTATGCATGCATGAAATAAATGTTGATTGTTAGATGAAAAACAAATCTTGGAAAGCATGATTAGAAGAGAATTGAGTGATCGACCCTATACACTAGAGCGACTAGAGCGGATACACTTCCGGTGAAGGTTCGATACTCAATTCCTTGTTCCCGGCTTTCATGAGCTTTTCTTCTTGCAAGTCTATTTGTGCTCTATTTTGGTATTTGAATTGGTAGGATTCATGAATCGTCATATGACCTTTGCCCTACTTGCTCATACATGCTCTTGGAGATTGATTTACTTTTAACCAAGTAGGTAGAATCATTTTGCATTTAGTTGCATTCATATAGATAGGTGTATATAGTTTATTTGCATTGAATAAAGGTTCATACCCTTTTCTTGTCCTTCTTTATTCTTAGCATGAGGACATGCTTGGTTTAAGTGTGGGGAGAATTTATAAACCCCGATTTCGTGATTTATTTTGTGCTTATTTTGGGGGATTTTATCAACTTTTCTCACATTTATTCAATGAAATAGCATGGTTTTGCAATTCTCCCTTGATTTGTGCTTAAAGGTGAAAACATGCTTTTTAGGCCCTAAAATTGGTGATTTTAATTCACTTTAATTCCATTCGATGCCTTGATGTGTTTGTTGAGTAATTTCAGGTTCATAAGGCAAGTATTGGATGGAAGAAGTGAGGAGAAAAGCATGTAAAGTGGGAGAACTCATGAAGAAATGGAAGAACCGTAAAGCTGTCAAGTCCGACCTCTTCGCACTCAAACAACCATAACTTGAGCTACAGAGGTCCAAATGAGGCAGTTCCAGTTGCGTTGGAAAGCTAACTTCTGGGGCTTCGAAATGATATAAAATTTGCCATATGTTGCTTCGCGTTCAGGGGTGCACACGCGCACTTTGCGCGCACGCGTCGATGCTGTCCGTGACCCACTTTAATGAAATCGCCCCCAGCGATTTTGCAGCTCCTTTTGGGCCCAATCCAACCCATTTCTGATGCTATTGAACCCAAGGATTGAAGGGGGAATGAAGGAAGTAGTCATAGTTTAGTTTTCATCTTGTTTTAGGGTAGAATTCTAGAGAGAGAAGCTCTCTCTTCTCTCTAGAATTTAGGGTAGTTTAGGTTTAATTTTCTTGAATCTCACTTTTAATTCTTGTTTTGATTTAGCTTCTTCTCTTAATTTCTTGTTATTATATCTTAATCTTCTTAGTTTCTCTTGTTCATTTCCTTTATTTTGCCACTTTTATGTTTATGAACATTGTTGGATCTTAATTTCCTTTAATGCAATTTTATGTTTGATGTTATTTTTATTGTTGATTTGAGTTATTGATTTTACTTTTCTTGCTATTGGTAGTTGGTAGATTTTATTATTCTTACACAATTACTATGCTTTCCTTTTATGCCATCCAAGTGTTTGATAGAATGCTTGGAAGGATGTTAGAGTAGATTTTGAGCATTCTTGGCTTGGAAAGAGTAATTAGGCAATCTTGAGTCATGAAAACCCAACTCATGTTGGTAATCTAGAGTTGTTAGCTAATATTGTTTCCATTGACGCTAATCTTTTGCTACTTTAATTAGTGAGTTGATTAGGACTTATGGAATATTGTTTCCATTGACGCTAATTTTTGCTAGTTTAATTAGTAAGTTGGTTAGGACTTTTGGATTGAGATTAGCTAGTCTCGTTAGACTTTCTCCTTATTTGTTGGAGTTGACGTAATGAGATAAATTCTTGTTTATATTTGTGACATGATTAATTAGTCTTGTTTGACATTCTCCCGATGTGTGAGTTAACTAAATAAGATGAATTAATCATGCATGACTAGGATAGAAAGCCTATGATCTCAATCCATTGCCATAAATGTCTCTCTTTATTACTTGCCTCATTTAATTTCTTGCCCATTTACTTTCTTGCCTCTTATCAATCAAAAACCCCTTACATCCTTCATAGCCAATAATTGAACACTTCATTGCAACTCTTCGTGAGACGACCCGGAGTCCAAATACTCCGGTTAATTTTCAATTGGGGTTTGTTACTTGTGACAACTCAAATTTTTGATGTGGGAATTGTTTGTTGGTTTGGAACTATGCTTACAATGAAGTTATTCCTTCTATAAGAAGAAATTCTAGACCATCAAGCAAAACTCGTAAATCATGTATTTGTAATTAAAATTGAAAATTCTGGGATTTGAGAACATACTCGTGTGTTGAATGATTGAACCATATGCATTGAAACCTTTGTACATGAAACCCCAAGAAAAAGAGGACCAAAAAGAAGAAAAAAAAATTTTTTTGTGTATATATGAGTATGTAAGAAAAAGAAATAGAAAAAATATATATATAGAAGAAACAAAAATAGAAAAAGAAAAAGCAATGAAAGGAGACAAAAATGCCCCGAGACAAAGTAATAATAACAATGCATATGGGATGTGAATTGAAAAGAATGCATGAGTATGTAAAAAGTGAAACTCGTGGGAGCTAGGTATCGTATTATAGTTGTATAGGTTGTTCTATGTGTCTAGTGGGTTCTTAGGTTAATCAAGGATTCAAATTTTTAAGCTCACTTGACCATATGCATCCCTACTTTCACCCTAGCCCCATTACAACCCATGAATAAGACCTCATGATACTTGTAAGCATGCATTAAGTAATTTTTTATTGTTAGATGAAAGACAAATCTTGGAAAGTATGATTAGGAGAGGAATGAGTGACGAACCCTATACACTCGAGCGAATAGAGCGGACACACTTCCGGTGAGGGTTCGATGCTCAACTCCTTGTTCCCGGCTTTCACAAGCGTTCATCTAGCAAGTTATATGCACTCCATAGTAATGTTCAATTTGGTAGGATTTATGAACCACATATCACTTTCATCCTGTATGCTCATATGTGTTCTTGGAGGATAGATTTACCCTTGACCAAGTAGGTAGATGATTTTACATTGGTTGCATGTATTCATTTAGGAAATTTGCATTTCATAAACCCTTTCTTACCATGATCTTTGGTCTTTTTATTTTAAGCATGAGGACATGCTTGATTTAAGTATGGGGAGATTTGATAAACCCCAATTTTGTGGTTTATAATGTGTAGAATTTAGGGGGTTTTGTCAATATTTTTCACACTTATCCACAAGAATTGTATGCTTTTGTGTTCCCTTCCTAATATTGCTCCATGATGAAAAACATGCTTATTTTGCCTTAGAATTGCTATATTTTGATCCTCTTTCATTGCCATTCGATGCCTTGATGTTTTTGTTGAGTGATTTCAGAATTTATAGGGCAAGAATGGCCTAGAAAAGAGAAACAAAGCATGCACAAGAGGAAGGAACAAGAAGATTTGGATTTTGGGAGTTCCTGCATGGGCGCGCACGCGCACCTCACGCGCACGCGTGGATGTGGACAGCTGAAAGCAGCGCGCAAGGATGGACGCATCCGCGCAGATTAAGAAATCCACACCGACGCGCACGCGTACATGACGCGCACGCGCGAAAAGCTGCACGTGACCTCATTAAAGGAAATCGTGCCTGGAAATTTCTGAGGCTCATCAGGCCCAAATTCAAGCTGGTTCTGCATGGAAAAGACCCAAGGATGCTAGGGGAATAGGGGGGATGAATCATTTTACACTTAGACACAATTCTTAGCTAGTTTTTTGTTCTTGTTCTTCTAGAGAAAGAAACCCTTGTTCCTCTCTAGATCTAGCTTTAATTTGATCTTTCCTTGTTAAATTCTGAATTGGATCTTGTTAATTACTAGTTTTAATTGTTTAATTTGAATTCTCTAGTATAATTTTGTTTGGATCTTGTGTTAGATTTATGATTTCTAGTCAATTATCATTTTATACCCATCTCATGAATCTTGTGAATCTTGATGTGTTATTATTGCATTGATGATTTCCATGATTAATTGTGTTGTTTGAGTGATTATATGTTGATAATTGTTAGTGGGTACTTGTTAGTTCCAAATTAATTGCAATTTGAATAGGTCTTTTATTAATGCTTACCATGTGTTTGATAAAATGTTTTCTTTGATTATAGAGTAATTCTCTTTACTCTTGGCCTAGGCTAAGGAAATTGGGTAAACTTAAGTCATTGGATCTAATGAATTTGACGATTTGGGAACCCTTAGTGGTCAATTTGATAGCCATTGACACTAGCTTACTACTAAGTTAATTAGTAGTTAGGTTGGACCTTATGGGTTGTTGTTGACCAAACCATTTAACATACTTCAAGTATAGAAGTAGACTTAAAGAGTTTGGTTCCTCATAATTGTCAAGATATGGTTATTAGACAAGGATAGTGACCACAATTTCCATGTCTAGCCAAGAGTTGCTTTTATCATTCTTATTTGAAAACCCAAAAATCTTAATTGCTTTGTCTTAGTTGTAGTTACTTGTTTAGTTTAGAATAGAATTACATTGGATGTTATTTTATTAGTTTAGAATTATTTACATCTTGCTTTAGTCAATTGAATTAGTTTCTTGCATTTCAAGATTACTTGCTTGATAGGATTCCTAGTTTAATTTCTTGCTCATGACTTGCAACCCCGGATTTTTAACCAATGTCGAAGCACATGTTTGCCCATTCCTTGTGAGACGACCCGAGGTTTTAATACTTCAGTTACTTTTATTGGGGTTGAACTTGTGACAACCAATTCCTTCTAAATTTGATACTTGCGGATTATTTGTCGGTTGAGGACTATACTTGCAACGCAAAAAATCTTGTGAAATTCCTTATCGACGGTATCCGTGAGGCGATCAGGGATCCAACCACACGCCCCTACCGGGCACATAGCGTTTCATAATCTCAATATAAAATAGTAGTTCAGTGGTTTTTCAGAAAACATTTTCAATATAATAGTGATTCCTCATCACCCTTTCGAGTCGTCGACTCATCTCAACCATTGTCAATTCACATTTCCATTTTGAACTCATCAGTTCCTCAATTCTCATCTCATACATCAACCATTCGTCACATACCATCAAACCATCCCAGTACACCCGAAACCTAGACCTCCATCTTCTAAGTTTTCCAAATAATATCATCCAAAATCCATTAAATTCTTTCCATGTTTTAAATATTCAACACTAGGCCCAAGAGTCCTAAAATGGTGTTATAGAAGCTTACAACCTTTTTGGGAAGGTAGAATAGTTGAAAACAAGGAAAAATTTGAGAAACAGAGCATGTGCGGCCGCAAAGGGGTGCGCGCGCACGCTCTAGAGAGTTTTAAAACATGTGCGTACGCACAGTGGTGTGCTTATGCACAGGTGTCAAAATTTGCAAAGTCTGTTCACTCGCACAGGGCGTGCTAGCGCCCCCAATAGACAACCCTTCCCGACTTGTGCGTGCGCACAGGGTTGTGCGTCTCCACAGGTCGCAATTCTTCGTTGATGTGTACGCGCACAAGCTGTGCTAACGCTCCAAGCAGAACACATTTCCCTGCCTATGCGTGCGCACAGGTCTGTGCATCCGCACAGATCAAGATTTTCATAGGGTTGTGCGTCCGCACAAGGCTATGCGTACGCAAATATCAAAAATCCTGAAATTCTGTAACTTTGTAGAATATCACATTTTCCTTCATATTTCATCCTCCTCCTTCTCAAGGAACGCATAGCCGTAAATGGTGCGGCAATCGGAGCTCTGTAGCTCAAGATGTGAGCTTGGAAAGATTGAAGTGAATAGTAAAAAATAGAGGTTCTCTTCTTCTCCTTCTCAGCTGTGTGAGTGTGTTTGTTTGTGTTATGGGTGTTTGGGTTCATTAATGAACCCTTATATATATATATATATATATATATATATATATATATATATATATATATATATATATATATATATGTTGGGCTTGGGCCCAACTTGAGCCCGGTCTAACCTGTTAGCGTTTTTACATGGGTGTCGTCGACTCTTACTGGTGTCAGTGGGAATGTCAATCTCTCTCACCGACTCAGGCTCTAACACATGAGCCGCATCCGACGTGTACTTATGGAGTTGTGACACATAGAATACGTCATGCAAGTTAGACAGATGGGATGGCAAAGCTACTTGATACGCCACTGGCCCGAAACACCTTAATATCTCGAACGGTCCTATATATCTTGGATTCTACTTCTTGGTCATGATTGCTCTTCCAATCCCATTTGTCGATATAACTCTCAGAAATACATGCTCTCCCACTTCAAACTCTAACGATTTCCTTCTCTGGTCCGCATAACTCTTCTATCGACTCTAAGCAGTTAGAATCCTTTCCAGAATCTTCTTAATCTTCTCAGTAGCCTCTGCTACCAAATTTAGATCCAATGCACTTGCTTTACCAGATCCATACCAATAAAGTGGAGACTGGCACTTCCGTCCATATAAGGCCTTATACTGAGCCATCCCAATGCTCGCATGAAAGCTATTGTTGTATGCCATTTCCACCAATGGCATGTAACGGTCCCAACCTCCGGGTTGATCCAGAACACATGCTCTCAGCATATCCTCCAATGTCTGAATAGTCCTTTCTGACTGTCCATCAGTTTGCGGATGATATGCGGTGCTGAGACATAGTTTCGTACCGAAAGCTCTTTGGAAAGCTCCCCAAAACCTTGATGTGAATCGGGGATCACGGTCCGATACTATGCTCAACGGCACACCATGCAATATTACTATCTCCTTTATATACAACCTAGCCAACTCCTCTATAGAACAGTTCACTCAGATAGGCAGAAAATGAGCGGATTTGGTTAAGCGTCCATGATCACCCAAATTACATCAAATCCTGACCTAGTCCTCAGTAAACCGGTCACAAAGTCCATTGCAATTCCATCCCACTTCCACTGAGTTATCTCAAGAGGCTGTAGCACTCCCGACGGCTTCTGAAGCTCTATCTTCACTTTCTGACATGTCAGGCACTTAGATACCAATGTAGCTACATCACCTTTCATCCCAGGCCACCAGAACATCTTCTTTAAGTCATAATACATCTTTGTACTTCTGGGATGAATGGAAAACCCACTGTTGTGAGCCTCCAACAACAAGTTTTGCCTCAAACTCCCGACATCTGGTATGCAATTTCTTCCCTTATATCTCCAAAACGCTTCATCATCCTTGGTGAATTCTCCACGCCATTTATCATCCACTGGTTGAAACAATTGCTGAAGCTTTTGTTCATCTTGCTGAGCCTTTTGAATCTCCGTCTTAAACGTACTTGAAATCTGCAACTGATACAAACAAGCTCTTCCAGCGATTTCACCAATGGTCAACTTAAGATCCACAAACTTATCCACTAACTCCTCTTCCTTGATTCTCATCCAAGCTATTGTCAAGGACCTTCAATTCAATGTGTCTACTACCACATTCCGGTGTTGCATCAACACGTAACCCAAACCCTTCAGAGAAGTATCACAGTACATTTCGAATGGTTCATGTGGTGCCAACAAGATTAAAATAGGTGCTGAAGTTAACTTCTGCTTTAAAGTCTGAAAACTCTCTCGCCTTCTGCTGCGTCACTCTGATTATCGTCGTTAAGAATCCGAAGATTTTTCCTTAACCAAATGCCGATTTTGTAGTATTTTTCAAAACCTTTAAAACAAGTTCAATCTAAATGAGTCCATTGTTAAAACCTTATTAAAAGAGTTAAAAACATTTTGTTTATAAATGAGTCATCTTAAAGCAGGATTTTCCTAAATTCATTGAAACCCTTAAATCAAAACCCTTCCATTTTAATCCCTTTTGGATAAGTTAAATTTTGCAAAACAAAATCGCAAGTTAACAAAATCTTAGGACTCACCTTCCTTTTTAAATCGTATCATTTGATTGAAAGTTCCAATCCTAGTTTAAAAACCAAATTATTTATACCAAAGCTCCAAACCATACTTGAAAATCATTTTAATCCTTAAAATGCAAAAATCATTGTTTAAAAACCGCAAAGACATCAGTCGGTATTTCCGTTGCCACTACTGCTGAACCGCACCCATCACCCATACAGGGTATCGTCAAGACTTCTAGTCATGCCTGGTAACCATTTCGGCACGTCCACTTGGATCGTTCGTCATCATAAGTCCAAAATCCTCGACTACTGCCAATAGAATCCTTCTTTTCCCATGGTTTACTCTCAACACGACTCTAAGCCCTTGAAATCCTAATGGCGACTTTGCAGAGATAGAACTAGACTACTCTCATATCCAAGCAATTTAATACTCAATGCATACGCTTACCTCTCGTCGGAGAATCTGACCTTGTCGTACCGTGCATGCAAGGTAGGCACACGGCCTGACTGTTGATTCTGACCCTCATCTCGGTTCCTCCTGCGGCGACAATAATTAGATATACGTCCAGGCTTCCCACAAGCATAGCATCGGCCATTTCCTTTCGCCTGATGAAACTGGGCTTTGTTGTCCCTTCTGAGGTTCCCTTGACCTTGTAGATGCTGAGGAGTATGTCCATCTTTCTTAAAGTTCTGTCCCCTTGTTCCGAGGTAATCATCGCGTTCCCTACTAGAGTTTCCTCTATGAGTTCCCCTTCACGAGGCTACCATCCTTGCATATTCTTCGACAACCCTCGCCTTCTTCACCAATTCAGAGAATCTCCTAATCTCCAATGGAGCCACGACACGTCTAATATCTTCCCTCAGCCCTACATCGTATTTAACGCATTTTCAGCCTTCATAGGACTCAGGGGTACCCTTACTTATTCTCGAGAACTTACAAAGTTCCTCAAACTTACTAGTGTATTCAGCTATAGTCATGGACCCTTGCTTCAGCTGTAAGAACTCCAACTCTCTGGCCTCCTTTATTGACTCAAAAAAGTACTTCTTGTTGAAAGCTTCCCCGAATAACACCCAAGTAATGCTCACATTCTATTGGTGTAGTAGTCGGCGCTCTCCTCACCACAATTGCTGAGCTTCTCCCACTAGTTGATAAGCCGCATGCTCTACGAACTAGTCATACGGTACATGTTGAGTTAGCAATGCACACTCCACAGCTTGGAACCAATTGTTTGCTTCAGTATGGTTTGTTGAACCAGTGAAAACCGGCGGGTCAGCTTTCCCGAAAAGCAGCTAGAGTTCTCGGAACACCTTTCAAGTTACCCTCAGCACCCTCTCCATTTTTGTTTCCATTTTCGGTCGATTGAGCTAACCTCTGCACAGCTTGCAAAGTCGCAGCAACATTCACTTCCATGGTATTCGCCAGATTCGTCATTGCCGCCATGAACTTGGCATGGTTATTAGCTGGTTGTTCATTCCTACTTTCTCGTGTACGTGCTCGACCTCATCTGCGAGTGGCCATTGGGTTTCCTGTCTACACCAAACAGTTCATATCAAGGTGACCAGTCTCAATATCAAAAGCCTAGTGTTTCAAGTATCCCCAGACAGGCACTCACAAACAAGCATGCTATGAAATATCAAATAGATAACCTAAATAGAATGAAAGAAAAATGACCCAGAGTATGCAATGAAGCACAATCGGTACATCCCTCAGGCTCACGAGGACGAACCAGGCTCTGATACCACTAAATGTAACACCCTAATTAGCCTAAGTTTTACCTCGCGTCGTAAAGCAAAGGTTAATCAGAGATCACGACAGTTCTAAACTCATACATATGATATATATATATATATATATATATATATATATATAAAGAATAGTATAATCTAGAAGCCCGAGGAAGGATATAGATCAAAAACAGGATTTAAAAAGCGCAAACGTACTAACGAAGCTTCTAACTTAAAGCACAAGATATAGATAAGATAGATCAAAATATAATAGTGTAATATCATAATCGTCTAGCCACGGCTCGCGGATTTTAAGCCGGCTAGCCATATATACATACATACAAAACCTGACAGTAAAAACAGTTATACAAGTTTTGTTCTTTCAAATACAAGCCTCTAGGCAAAACAAAATACAAAAGTGAGAGACATATACAAAATAAGTCAAAAAGACTCAAAAAGATATCCGGATCCTCCGCTTCTATCACCAACCAGACAACTCACCGAGGGGGT
Source organism: Arachis ipaensis (assembly GCF_059453495.1). Classification (NCBI taxonomy): domain Eukaryota; kingdom Viridiplantae; phylum Streptophyta; class Magnoliopsida; order Fabales; family Fabaceae; genus Arachis; species Arachis ipaensis. Next base: position 65,149,067 of record NC_142442.1, on the reverse strand, counting down.
TGCGACCTGCATCTAAAAAATACAACAGTAATATGGTATGAGAACCGGAGGTTCTCAATATGGTAACAGTGCCCAGTGATGTAGGATATAAGACCCCGGGACGCCAAAGGCAATCCTAATCTTCATATCCATCACAAGATTTCAAACTTAAGGCTTACTAAAACAAATTAGCATAATATATAAACCTTAACATAATTAAACCGGGTAATCTATCTTAGGGGGTTTCTACTCTAACCAAACACCGCTGTCCCACAGCCTTCACCAACCGACCCTCCATGCGATCCCATTGCCACTGCCTTCCGAACCTCCTCAATCCCAGTAGAAAACACAGATAATATACAATACAAGTAAAACACAAGTAGAAGCATATAAGGCAATTAATTCAAATAGCAATTAGGCATGTTATACAAATAGGCAAGCCATTTCAAGTAGTCAAAGCATGCAAACAAATAGAAAATACATATGATGAATGCCTGTCCTACTGGCTGTGATATCACATTGTCGGTTCAACTGCCAAGCCGTACATCTCCATGGAGATGTCGCCCTTCGGAATCATTATAGGGAACCCTCGAGATATAGTGCTTGGTTCACTATCCAAGGTTTTATGCCTGCACACTCTGATGATCCGAAGGGATACGAGTGGGATACTCTTGCCACTGACCTCGCATCTAAGCGCAAGTGGGACAAACCACCGCCCTTACGCTACCGCCGCTACCTCGACAGGCGGGATCCAAACACACACCCCTACCGGGCGCATAGCGTCTCATAATCTCAATCTAAAATAGTAGTTCAGTGGATTTTCAGAAAATATTTTCAATATAACAGTGATTCCTCATCATCCTTTCGAGTCCTCGACTCATCTCAACCACTCTCAATTCACATTTCCATTTCGAACTCATCAGTTCCTCAATTCTCATCTCATACATCAACCATTCCTCATATACCATCAAACCATCCCAGTACACCCGAAACCTAGACCTCCATCTTCTAAGTTTTCCAAATAATATCATCCAAAATCCATTAAATTCTTTCCCATGTTTTAAATATTCAACACTAGGCCCAAAAGTCCTAAAATGGTGTTATAGAAGATTACAACCTTGTTGGGAAAAATTTGAGAAACAGAGCGTGTGCGGTCGCACAGGGGTGTACACGCGCATGCTCTGGAGAGTTTTAAAATGTGTGTGTATGCACAGTGGTGTGCGTACGCACAGGTGTCAAAATTTTCAAAGTCAGTTCACTCGCAAAGGGCGTGCTAGCGCCCCCAACAGACGACCCGTCTCGACTTGTGCGTGCGCACAGGGTTCTGCGTCTGCACAGGTCACAATTCTTCGTTGATGTGTACGCGTACAAGCTGTGCTAACACTGCAAGCAGAACACATTTCCCTGCCTGTGCGTTCGCACAGGTCTGTGCGTCCGCACAAATCAAGATTTTCACAGGGTTGTGCATCCGCACAAAGCTGTGCGTACGCACATATCAGAAATCCTGAAATTCTGCAACTTTCTCTACAAAATTTCAAATTTTACAAACTTCATATCAAATTGAAGGGTTTTCAATAAGCTTTAATTTCAAACAAATTCCAATCAATTTTGAAAACCGAGGCAAAAGTTATGATCGAACAAAGTTCACCAAAAACCAACTTTTATCCAAGTTCACAATTTCCACAACTTCTCATAAAACACAATCAAAACCATACCGAATCATTCCAAATTCCGTTTCTCATCAAAATCTACCCTCTTTGTCATACTACACCTATCTTACCACATTTTCCTTCACATTTCATCCTCCTCCTTCTCAACATAAATATATCACATATAACACATTCTAATCAAACTTCTTTCACATTTTCCAACCACTTTACCAATTCATCAATTCCAACATCACACATATTATCACAATTCACTTTTCAAATTCACAATATCAATCATCATCACCATATCACCACCAATTCACAATAAATCATCATACATCAATATTCACAACTCATCAACCATTATAATTCATACCTATCCTTTAGGTGACTAGCCTAAGTGTCCATGAATATTATATACTACATAGAGGAAACCGAAACCATACCTTGGCCAATTTTTTATATGCACCAAAACCCAAAATGAGCACCAAATGAGCTTTCAACCACAATCCAACCACCAATGTACTCCAACAAGCACCAACAAGCACCAACAAACTCCAAACTCACAATAATCAAGCTATATACATATAAATCACCACAAATCAACCTAGGGTTCAACATAAACATAATCTCACAAAGGTTCAAAGTCTCTTACCTTTATCAATAGCTTTGGAAGTCAAAACTCAATGCTAAGCAAGGAATAGAGTGAACCTAAACATCCAAAATCACAAAAACTCACTTAGCCAAAAACCCTAAAACTCAAAACTTTGAGGAGAAGAACTAAGAGGAATTCGAGCTTTACTTACCAGTTTCTTATATGGGTTTTGTAGAGTTCTTCACAAGGAACGCGTAGCCGCAAACGGTGCGGCGATCTGAGCTCTGTAGCTCAAGATGTGAGCTTGGGAAGATTGAAGTGAATAGTAAAAATGGAGGTTCTCTTCTTCTCCTTCTCAGCTGTGTTAGTGTGTTTGTTTGTGTGTTACGGGTGTTTGGGTTCATTAATGAACCCTTATATATATGTTGGGCTTGGGCCCAACTTTGGCCCGGTCCAACCCGTTAGCGTTTTTAGCCCGTTTGGCCTAACTTCGGGCCAAACCTTTAAAATTAACGCCCGGTTTTTTACTTCTAATATTTTTCTAAGGTTTTCAACTGTTTTCACTTTTCCTCACACAGTATCGGGTAGACTTGAACCGGTTCTACAGGTTCAACTGCCGGTTCATGGTTTTTCACGGTTTTTCGCAGAAAATATATTTTCTGACTCAGAAAGACCTACTGAGTCCAAAAATCATATTTAAATTCTCAAATTCTCACTCTAACTTTTTGGAACATAACGTGAGCAATATAATCGCTTAATTAACTGATTGATTAGTTTCAATTCTTACAGTGAGAGATAGAGCTAAGATATGGTTGGACTCTCAACCTAAAGAAAGCCTATACTCTTTGGAAAATTTGGTCAATACTTTCTTGGCCAAGTTCTTTCCTCCTCAAAAAATGAGCAAAATCAGAGTGGAATTTCAAACCTTCAGACAAAAAGAAGGTGAATTCCTCTATGAAGTATGGAAAAGATACAAGCAATTGATCAGGAGATGTCCTTCTGACATGCTCTCAGAATGGTTAATCTTAGGCATATTCTATGATGGTCTCTCTGAGATATCTAAAATATCATTGGACAACTCTGCAGGTGGATCACTCCACTTGAAGAAAATGCTTGCAGAAGCAATAGAACTCATTGAGATGGTTACAAACAACCAATTCATGTACACTTCTGAGAGAAAACCTGTGAATAATATGGTAGCTCAGAAGAAAGGAGTTCTTAAAATAGACACTCTGAATGCCATATTGGCTCAGAATAAGATCTTGACCCAACAGGTTAATATGATCTCTCAGCATTTGACTGGAATGCAAGCTGCAGCTGGCAGCACTCAAGAAGCTTCCTCTAAAGGAGAAGCTTGTGATCCTGAACAACCCATGATGGAGGAGGTGAATTACATGGGAGAACCCTATAGAAATACCTACAACCCTTCATGGAAGAACCATCCTAACCTTTCATGGAAAGATCAACAGAAGCCTCAGCAAGGCTTAAATAATAGTCAAGGTGGAAGAACCCAGAATAGGTTCAACAACAGGCCACCATACCCATCTTCTCAGGAACATATGGAGACTCCTAAGCAGATCCTTTCTGACTTAGTCACTAAAGTCTCCAACCTCTCTAAGACCACCCACAGTTTCATAACTAAAACAAGGTCCTCCAAGAGAAATTTAGAGGTACAAGTTGGTCAACTGAGCAAGAGAATCCCTGAGACTCCTCCTAGTAACACTGAAGTAAACCCAAGAGAAGAGTGCAAGGCCATCACTACTGAAGCAGAGGCCGAATCTGAAGGGAGTAATCTGGCGTTGAACGCCAATGATGAGCTCCCTAATGGGCGTTCAACGCCCAACGCTACACCTTTAATGGTGTTGAACGCTAGGAAGGAGGTCCCTCCTAGGCGTTCAACGCCCGAAATGGCAGAGAAGCTGGCATTGAATGCCAGTGAAGATATCCCCACTGAGCGTTCAACACCCCAAAAACCACAAGAGATGGATTTTAATGCCAGTAAAGGTATTCCTACTGACTATTCAACACCCACTGATGAAGTCCCTATCCAAGAATTAAAAGAAGCCAAGGCTCATGTAGAGACCATAGAGGTCCCCTTGCAAGCACTCTTGCAATTCATGAGTTTTGATGAATACTCATCCTTTAATGAGGATGAGAAAACTAGGGAAGAGCAAGTTGCTCGGTACCTAGGAGATCTCATGAAGCTAAATGCCAAGCTATTTGGAGTAAAGACATTGGAGGAAGAACCTCCAGTGCTCACCAAAGAACTCAGTACTTTGGTTCAGCAGAAGCTGCCTCAAAAGCTTCTGGATCTCGGACGCTTCCTAATTCCTTGAACCATAGGCACCATGACCTATGAGAAGGCTCTGTGTGACCTAGGGTCAAGTATAAACTTTATGCCACTCTCTGTGATGGAGAAGTTGGGAATCTTTGAGGTAAAGCTGCAAACATCTCACTGAAGATGGTAGACAAGTCAATGAAAAAAGCATATGGCTTACTGGAGGATGTCTTAGTAAAGGTTGAAGACTTTTACATCCCTGCAAATTTCATAGTTTTAGATACTGAGGAAGATGAGGATGAGTCCATCATCCTTGAAAGACCTTTCCTAGCCACTACCAATGTTATCATTGATGTAGCAAAGAGAGAACTGCTTTAACAACTAGCGGAGAAGTACATCTTGTTCAAGATACCTTGATGAGCGAATATTTTATACGCTTTTTGGGGTTAATTTCATATAGTTTTTAGTATATTCTAGTTAGTTTTTAGTTTATTTCCATTAGTTTTTAGGAAAAATTCATATTTATGGACTTTACTATGAGTTGTGTATTTTTCTGTAATTTTAGGTATTTTTCTGGCTGAAATTGAGGGAACTGAGCAAAAATCTGATTCAGGCTGAAAAAGGACTGCTGATGCTGTTGGATTCTGACCTCCCTGCACTCAAAGTGGATTTTCTGGAGCTACAGAACTCAAAATGGCGCGCTTCCAATTGCGTTGGAAAGTAGACATCCAGGGCTTTCCGGCAATATATAATAGTCTATACTTTGCTCAAGGATAGATGACATAAACTGGCGTTCAACGCCAGTTCTCTGCCCAATTCCGGCATCCAGCGCCAGAAAAGGATTAAAAGTTGGAGTTCAACGCCAGAAATGGATCCAAACCTGGCGTTGAACACCCAAAACAGCCTTATGCACGTGAATTGTTTAGGTCTCAGCCCCAGCACACACCAAGTGGGCCCCAGAAGTGGATCTCTGCACCACCCATCATAGTTTACTCATTTTTTGTAAACCTAGGCTACTAGTTTAGTATTTAAACAACTTTTAGAGACTTATTTTGTATCTCATGACATTTTTAGATCTGAACTTTGTACTCTTTGATGGCATGAGTCTCTAAACTCCATTGTTGGGGGTGAGGAGCTCTGCTGTGTCTCGATGAATTAATGCAAGTATTTCTGTTTTCCATTCAAACATGCGTGTTCCTATCTAAGATATTCATTTGCACTTCAATATGAATGTGATGAACGTAACAATCATCATCATTCCTCCACGAACGCGTGCCTGACAACCACTTACGTTCCACTATAGAATGAATGAATATCTCTTAGATTCCTTAATCAGAATCTCCGTGGTATAAGCTAGATTGATGGCGGCATTCATGAGAATCCAGAAAGTCTAAACCTTGTCTGTGGTATTCCGAGTAGGATTCTGGGATTGGATGACTGTGATGAACTTCAAACTCACGAGTGCTGGGCGTAGTGACAGACGCAAAAGGATAGTAAATCCTATTTCGGTACAACTGAGAACCTGCAGATGATTAGCCGTGCGGTGACAGCGCACCTGGACCCTTTTCACTGGAAGGATGGATGGTAGCCATTGACAACGGTGATCCACCTACACACAGCTTGCCATAGAAGGACGTGCGTGCGTGAATCAGAAGACAGAGGAAAGCAAAGATTCAGAAGACAAAGCATCTCCAAAACTCCAACATATTCTCCATTACTGCATAACAAGTAACTTTTAACCCATACTCTCTTGTTTATTCACAATTCAACTGATAAATAAAATTGACTTCCTGACTAAGAATTGCAAGATAACCATAGATTGCTTCAAACCAACAATCTCCGTGGGATTCGACCCTTACTCACGTAAGGTATTACTTGGACGACCCAGTGCACTTGCTGGTTAGTGGTACGAGTTGTGAAAAGTGTGATTCACAATTCGTGCACCAAGTTTTTGGCACCGTTGCCGGGGATTGTTTGAGTTTGGACAACTGACGGCTTATTTTGTTGCTTAGATTAGGAAAAACTTCTCTTTTTAGTTTAGAGTCTCTTATTGTTGTCGTGTTAGAATTTTAGAATCCTTATTTTCCTTTTCTTAAAATCTTTTTCAAAAGAAAAAAATAATTTTTCTAGTAAATCCTGTGCCAAACTTTAAGTTTGGTGTTTTCTTGTTGATTTTTCTGTGTTTTTCGAAAATTTTAGTTTGATTTTCTAAAAATTTTAAGTTTGGTGTTCTTCCTTCATGTTCTTGTGTTCTTGTGAGTCTTCAAAGTGTTCTTGAGTTTTCCTCGTGTCTTGATCTTAAAATTTTTAAGTTTGGTGTTCTTTGGTGTTTTTCCCTCAAAAAAAAAATTTCGAAAACAAGGAGCATTAGATCTAGAAATTTTAAATCGTGTGCTATCTTATTGCTTTTCTCTCTATTTTAAAGCATCTTTTTCGAAAACCAATTTTTAAAATTCAAATTTTTTTCAAAACTTCCTAACCACTTTCTCTCTCCTCAATTTTTCAAAAATCTTCACCCATTTTTATTTATCTTTATCTTATTTTCGAAATAAATAAATAAATAAATAATATTTTCTCTATTTTACATCATCTCCCTTTCTCCATCATGGACCTAAGCGGAAATGAACAGTCCAGGAGGACTCTGGGGTCATATTCTAACCCCTCTACTGCTTCATATGGGAGTAGCATCTGCATACCCTCCATTGGAGTCAGTAGCTTGGAGTTGAATCCTCAGCTCATTATCATGGTGCAGCAAAGTTGCCAGTATTCCGGTCTTCCACAGGAAGAACCTACAGAGTTTCTGGCACAGTTTCTACAGATTGCTGACACAGTACATGATAAAGAAATAGATCAGGATGTCTACAGACTATTACTGTTTCCATTTGCTGTAAAAGATCAAGCTAAGAGGTGGTTGAATAACCAACCTAAGGCCAGCATAAGGACATGGAAACAGCTGACAGAAAAATTCCTGAATCAATACTTTCCCCCAAAACGGATGACACAGCTAAAGCTGGACATCCAAGGCTTTAAACAAGGAGATAGTGAATCTCTTTATGATGCCTGGGAGAGATACAGAGAGATGCTACGAAAATGCCCTTTTGAAATGTTTTCAGAGTGGGTTCAGTTAGACATCTTCTATTATGGGCTTACTGAAGGAGCTCAGATGTCTCTAGATTACTCAGCTGGTGGATCTATCCACATGAGAAAGACAATTGAAGAGGCTCAAGAGCTCATTGATACAGTTGCCAGGAATTAGCATCTGTACCTAAGCAGTAACCCTTCCATGAAAGAAGAGGTTAAAACAGCAACTGCTGAACTCAGTCCTGTAAAACAAGCTGCTGAATTCAATCAGCAATTGGACTTTCTAACAAAGCAGTTAGCCGAATTCAAGGATAGACTACAAGAGACAAGGATGGCTAATATACATATGGAAGAACAGTTTAAGCAAACAAAACAGCAGCTGTCAAGGCAAATAACAGAAGAATGCCAAGCAGTTCAATTAAGAAGTGGGAAAACATTGAATACCCTACCTCAAGGCAGCAAAAAGCTAAGAAATGAGCAAACTACCCAAAATTCACCTGAGGACAGTAAGAGCCCAGGGAAAAGTAATTCTGGAACTAAAACGCCAGAAATTTGGTGGAAGGCTGGCGCTGAACGCCCAGACCATGCTCAGGACTGGCGTTCAACGCCAGAAACAAGGCAAGACTGGCGTTCAACACCAGAAATAGGCAAGGATCTGGCGTTGAACGCCCAAAATGGGTAAGATCTGGTGCTAAACGCCCAAAATGGGCACAGTTCTGGCGTTCAGACGCCAGGAACAGACAAGGAGCTGGCGTCCAATTTCACTCCAACTTCTAACCCTGGCACTCAATTGCCAGTGAGGGATCAGACACACACAAATGCTGATAACAACCCCTCTAAGAAGGCTTCTTCAACCATTTCTGTAGGCAATAAACCTGCAGCAACTAAGGTTGAGGAATATAAAGCCAAGATACCTTATCCTCAAAAACTCCGGAAAGAAGAGCAGGATAAGCAATTTGCTCGCTTTGCAGATTACCTCAGGACTCTTGAAATAAAGATTCCATTTGCAGAAGCACTTGAGCAAATACCTTCTTATGCCAAGTTTATGAAAGAGATCTTGAGTCATAAAAAGGATTGGAGAGAAATAGAAAGAGTTCTCCTCACTAAAGAATGCAGTGCAGTCATTCTGAAAAGCTTTCCTGAAAAGCTTAAAGACCCTGGGAGTTTTCTGATACCATGCATATTAGAAGGTCAATGCACCAAGACAACTTTATGCGATCTTGGGGCAAGCATCAACCTAATACCTGCATCCACTATCAGAAAGCTTGGCTTAACTGAAGAAGTTAAACTAACCCGGATATGTCTCCAACTTGCTGATGGCTCCACTAAATACCCATCAGGCGTGATTGAAAACATGATTGTCAGAGTTGGGCCATTCACCTTTCCCACTGACTTTGTTGTGCTGGAAATGGAGGAACACAAGAGTGCTACTCTCATTCTAGGAAGACCCTTCCTAGCAACTAGACGATCCCTCATTGACGTCCAACAGGGGGAAATAACCCTGAGAGTCAATGATGATGAGTTTAAGTTGAACGCTGTCAAAGCCATGCAGCATCCTGACACATCAAAAGACTGCATAAAAGTTGATCTTATTGACTCTTTGGTAGAAGAGATCAACATGGCTGAGAGTCTCGAATCAGAGTTGGAAAACATCTTTAAAGATGTTTAGCCTGATTTAGAGGATTCAGAGGACATGAAAGAGCCTCTGAAATTTCTTCTGGAAGAAGAAAAACCTCCTAAACCCGAGCTCAAGCCATTACCACCATCCTTGAAATATGCATTTCTGGGAGAAGGTGACACTTTTCCAGTGATCATAAGCTCTGCCTTAAATTCACAGGAAGAGGAAGCACTTATTCAAGTGCTAAGGACACACAAGACAGCTCTTGGGTGGTTCATAGGTGACCTTAAGGGCATAAGCCCAGCTAGATGCATGCACAAAATCTTATTGGAGGATAATGCTAAACCAGTGGTTCAACCACAGAGACGGCTAAATCCAGCAATGAAGGAAGTGGTGCAGAAAGAGGTCACCAAATTACTAGAGGCTGGGATTATTTATCCTATTTCTGATAGCCCCTGGGTGAGCCCTGTCCAAGTCGTCCCAAAAAAGGGAGGCATGATAGTGATTCATAATGAAAAAAATGAACTGGTTCCTACAAGAACAGTTACAGGGTGGCGCATGTGTATTGACTACAGAAGGCTCAATACAGCCACCAGAAAGGATCATTTTCCTTTACCATTCATAGACCAGATGCTAGAAAGACTAACAGGTCATGATTATTACTGCTTTTTGGACGGCTACTCAGGCTACAACCAGATTGCAGTAGATCCTCAGGATCAAGAGAAAACAGCATTCACATGTCCATCCGGAGTGTTTGCTTATAGAAGGATGCCATTTGGGCTGTGTAATGCGCCTGCAACCTTCCAGAGATGCATGCTCTCTATTCTCTCTGATATGGTGGAAAATTTTCTGGAAGTCTTCATGGATGACTTCTCAGTATATGGAGACTCATTCAGCTCCTGTCTTGATCACCTGAAACTTATTCTGAAAAGATACCAAGAGACCAACCTAGTTTTAAACTGGGAAAAATGTCACTTCATGGTGACTGAAGGGATTGTTCTTGGGCATAAAATCTCAAACAAGGGAATAGAGGTGGATCAAGCAAAAATAGAGGTAATTGAAAAATTACCACCACCTGCCAATGTTAAGGCAATCAGAAGCTTTCTGGGGCATGCAGGATTCTATAGGAGGTTTATAAAGGATTTTTCAAAAATCGCAAAACCTCTAAGCAATCTGCTAGCTGCTGACACGCCATTTGTGTTTGACACAGAGTGCCTGCAGGCGTTTGAAACGCTGAAAGCTAAGCTGGTCACAGCACCAGTTATTTCTGCACCAGACTGGACATTACCATTTGAGCTAATGTGTGATGCCAGTGATCATGCCATTGGTGCAGTGTTGGGACAGAGGCATGACAAGCTTCTGCACGTCATTTATTACGCTAGTCGCGTTCTAAATGATGCCCAGAAGAATTACACAACCACAGAAAAAGAATTACTTACAGTGGTTTACGCCATTGACAAGTTCAGATCATACTTAGTAGGATCAAAAGTGATTGTGTATACTGATCATGCTGCTCTTAAATATCTACTCACAAAGCAGGATTCAAAACCCAGGCTCATCAGATGGGTGTTGCTTCTGCAAGAGTTTGATATAGAAATAAGAGACAGAAAAGGGACAGAGAACCAAGTGGCTGATCATCTGTCCCGGATAGAGCCAGTAGAAGGGACGCCCCTCCCATCTCTTGAGATCTCTGAGACTTTTCCAGATGAGCATTTATTTGCTATTCAGAAAACACCATAGTTTGCCGATATTACAAACTACAAAGCTGCAAGGTTCATACCCAAGGAGTACAACAGGATACAAAAGAAGAAATTAATTACTGATGCAAAGTACTACTTGTGGGATGAACCCTATCTCTTTAAGAGATGTGCAGACGGAATAATCCGTAGGTGTGTGCCTAGAGAAGAAGCACAGAGGATCCTATGGCATTGCCATGGATCTCAATATGGAGGCCATTTCGGAGGTGAGCGAACAGCCACCAAGGTCCTCCAATGTGGCTTCTATTGGCCCACACTCTATAAAGATTCCCAAGAGTTTGTACGTAACTATGACAGTTGCCAAAGAGCTGGTAATCTGCCTCATGGTTACGCCATGCCTCAACAAGGAATCTTAGAAATTGAGTTGTTTGACGTATGGGGAATTGACTTCATGGGACCTTTTCCACCATCATACTCAAACACTTATATTCTAGTGGCAGTTGACTATGTATCAAAATGGGTTGAGGCCATTGCCATACCCCCCAATGATACTAAAACAGTGCTGAAGTTCCTCCAGAAACATATCTTTAGCAGGTTTGGTGTCCCTAGAGTACTCATCAGTGATGGGGGCACTCACTTCTGCAATAAACAGCTTTACTCTGCCATGGTTCGGTATGGAATTCGCCATAAGGTGGCTACTCCATATCATCCACAAACTAATGGGCAAGCTGAAGTCTCTAACAGAGAATTAAAGAGAATCCTAGAATGGATAGTAAGTACCCGTAGAAAGGATTGGGCACGGAGCTTGGATGATGCTCTGTGAGCTTACAGAACAGCATTCAAGACTCCTATAGAGACCTCTCCATACCAACTTGTGTATGGTAAGGCATGTCACCTGCCCGTGGAACTGGAACATAAAGCCTACTAGGCAACCAGATTCCTAAACTTTGATGCCAAATTAGCAGGAGAAAAAAGATTGCTCCAGCTAAATGAGCTAGAGGAATTCAGATTCACAGCTTTCGAAAATGCCAAGCTTTATAAAGAGAAATAAAAAAAGTGGCATGACAGAAAGCTATCATCTAGAATCTTTGAGCCAGGACAGAAGGTTCTGCTGTTCAACTCTGGACTCAGGCTATTCCCCGGGAAATTAAAATCCCGGTGGAGGGGACCATACGTGATTACAAGTGTATCACCATATGGTTATGTGGAGCTTCAAGATATTGATTCTGATAAGAGGTTCATTATCAATGGACAGAGAATCAAGCACTATCTTGAAGGCAACGTTGAGCAAGAGTGCTCAAGGCTGAAGCTAGACTAAAAGCTCAGCAAGGTCCAGCTAAAGACAATAAAGAAGCGCTTGCTGGGAGGCAACCCAGCCATGGGGCATCAATCCTCTAAGCATTTTGCCCTATTTCTATTTTTATTTTTATTTGTTTATATAGAGTTCATTGATAACAAGGTAAAGAATCAATTGCATAAGTTCACAGGGTTACAGAAGGAATCTGCACACAAAACAGAGAAAAAGAGCTCACTGGCAAGAAAATGCCAGTAAGAGCCTATTTTGGGCGTTCAGCGCCCAAAAGGGGCAGCCAGTGGGCGCTGAACGCCAGTAAGGATAGCAATCTGGCATTCAACGCCAGAAAAGGGCAACAACTGGGCGTTGAACGCCCAGGAGAACAACATTTGGGCGTTGAACGCCCAAAACAGGCAGTGTTTGGGCGTTCAAACGCCAGGATGATGGGGAGGAGGCAAATTCATTTTTCTTTATATTTTTTTCATTCTAATCTTAATTTTCATACTTCAATTCATGATTTCTTGCATAAACATGTTAAGAATCCTGATTTCTAAAATCCCTAATTTCTAAAAATCGTACTTTAAAAATATCAAATATATCTTAATCCATAAGCACAAACCCTCTTTGTAAATTCAATCCAACTCTTTTCAAATCTTTTTAAAAACAAATCTATCTTTTCAACTCATCAATATCTTTTTCAAAATCTCCACTTTATCTTTTTCAAAATCTAGATCTATCTTTTTCAAAAATCTTTCATATCTTTTTAATTTTAAACTATATCCTCTCTTATCATATCTTCTATCTTATCTTTTCCAAATCAATCTCTTTTATCATATCTTTATCTTTTTTTCGAAAACCCACCCTCCCGCCCTTTAAATTTGGGTTCGGCCTCCCTCCCCTTCCATCAATAATTGCACCTAGCTCTCCTTCTATCCCTCTCCTTTCTTTTCTTTTGCTTGAGGACAAGCAAACCTCTAAGTTTGGTGTGTTTATCCGCGATCACTAAGATCATGGCTCCTAAAGGAAAACAACCCACTCCAAGAGGCAAGAAAGAGAGCGTTCCAAAACCACTTTGGAATCAAGGGAAGTTCTTATCTAAAGAACATTCAGACCATTATAACAAAATAATGGGTCTAAGATTAGTGATCCCAGAAGTTAGATTCGATCTGAAAGAAGATGAATATCCGGAGATCCAGGAGCAAATTCGAATCAGGAACTGGGAAGTCCTAGCTAATCCTGAAACGAAAGTGGGAAGGAATATGGTCCAGGAGTTCTATGCTAATATGTGGCAGACTGACAAGAAAAAACTATCTGGAACTGCTTTCTATGAATATCGGACCATGGTCAGAGGAAAGATTGTTCATACCATCCCTGACAAGATCAGAGATATCTTAAAGCTACCTCAGCTGAAAGATGATCCAGACTCCTTCAACAGGAGAATGATGAGAACAGACAAGGGCATGGATAAGATTCTAGAGGACATATGTATCCCTGGAGCCAGGTGGACCACCAACACAAAGGGTGTCCCAAATCAACTCAAGAGAGAAGATCTCAAAACAGTCGCCAGAGGATGGCTGGACTTCATTGGGCATTCTCTGCTGCCCACTAGCAACCGTTCTGAAGTCACTGTTAAAAGAGCAGTGATGATCCATTGCATCATGATGGGAAAAGAAGTGGAAGTTCATCAGCTAATCTCAGCTGAACTCTACAAAATTGCTAACAAAAATTCTAAAGAGGCCAGGTTGGCTTATCCAAGCGTGATTTCTCTGCTCTGCAAGGACGCTGGAGTGAGGATGGAAATAACTGAGCATATCTCAATTGAGAAACCAATCACCAAAGCATCAATGGAAAAACAACAAGCACAGGACGATCCTATCAAGAAGAAAACACAAGAATTTCTCCCAGAAATCCCTCAATCTGAATACTGGGAGTATCTTGAGACGTCTGTTACCAAGATACGGGAGGCTATGGAACAAATAATAAAAGAACAGAAGGAACACAGTCAAATTCTTACCTATATGTTTAAAGAACAAGAGGAGCAAGGGCGTGACTTAAGGGAATTGAAGCGCCAGAAGTTATCTCTTGAAGGACCAAGCACCCCACAGATCAGAGGAACATCCACTTCCCAGAATAAAGGTTGTTAAATTCCAATTTCTGCTTTAACTCTGTGATAGTGTCATTATAAAAGTTCACCTTAGGAGTCATATAGTAGTAATTAGTATCTATTTTGATTTTATCTCCAATTAAGCCATAGTTTATTTTTCTCATCATCAGCAAACATGAATAAAATAGTAGATCTTTTGAATAAGAGGTAATAAAATTTCGAGTTTTAATAAGAGAAATTCTAATTAGTTACATGTGGTGGCAATACTTTCTGTCTTCTGAATGAATGCTTGAACAGTGCATATGTCTTTTGAATTTGTTGTTTAAGACTGTTAAATATGTTGGCTCTTGAAAGAATGATGAACATGAGACATGTTATTGATAATCTGAAAAATCATAAAAATGATTCTTGAAGCAAGAAAAAGCAGCAAAAAAAAAAGCCAATAGCCCTTAAAACCAAAAGGCAAGGGTAATAAAAAGGATCCCAAGGCTTTGAGCATCAGCGGATAGGAGGGCCTAAGGGAATAAAATCCTGGCCTAAGCGGCTAAACCGAGCTGTCCCTAACCATGTGCTTGTGGCGTGAAGGTGTCAAGTGAAAACTTGAGACTGAGCGGTTAAAGTCAAGGTCCAAAGCAGAAAGAAGAGTGTGTTTAAGAACTCTGGACACCTCTAATTGGGGACTTTAGCAAAGCTGAGTCACAATCTAAAAGGTTCACCCAATTATGTGTCTGTGGCATTTATGTATCCGGTGGTAATACTGGAAAACAAAGTGCTTAGGGCCACGGCCAAGACTCATGAAATAGCTGTGTTCAAGAATCATCACACTGAAATAGGAGAATCAATAACACTATCTGAATTCTAAGTTCCTATAGATGCCAATCACTCTGAGCCAAAACTGTTCGGAAGCAAAAAGCTACTAGTCCCGCTCATCTAATTAGAATCTGAGCTTCACTCAAAAACTTTGAGATATTATTGCTTCTCAACCTATTAGTCTTCTATTTTATTTGTCTAGTTGCTTGAGGACAAGCAACAGTTTAAGTTTGGTGTTGTGATGAGCGGATATTTATACGCTTTTTGGGGTTAATTTCATATAGTTTTTAGTATATTCTAGTTAGTTTTTAGTTTATTTCCATTAGTTTTTAGGAAAAATTCATATTTCTGGACTTTACTATGAGTTGTGTATTTTTCTGTAATTTCAGGTATTTTTCTGGCTGAAATTGAGGGAGCTGAGATGAAAAAGGACTGCTGATGCTGTTGGATTCTGACCTCCCTGCACTCAAAGTGGATTTTCTGGAGCTACAAAACTCAAAATGGCGCGCTTCCAATTGCGTTGGAAAGTAGACATCCAGGGCTTTCCAGAAATATATAATAGTTCATACTTTGCTCAAGGATAGATGACGTAAACTGGCGTTCAACGCCAGTTCTCTGCCCAATTCCGGCGTCCAGCGCCAAAAAAGGATTAAAAGTTGGAGTTCAACGCCAGAAATGGATCCAAACCTGGAGTTGAATGCCCAAAACAGCCTTATGCACGTGAATTGTTTAAGTCTCAACCCCAGCACACACCAAGTGGGCCCCAGAAATGGATCTCTGCACCACCCATCATAGTTTACTCATTTTTTGTAAACCTAGGCTACTAGTTTAGTATTTAAACAACTTTTAGAGACTTATTTTGTATCTCATGACATTTTTAGATCTGAACTTTGTACTCTTTGACGGCATGAGTCTCTAAACTCCATTGTTGGGGGTGAGGAGCTCTGCTGTGTCTCGATGAATTAATGCAAGTATTTCTGTTTTCCATTCAAACATGCATGTTCCTATCTAAGTTATTCATTTGCACTTCAATATGAATGTGATGAACGTGACAATCATCATCATTCCTCCACGAACGCGTGCCTGACAACCACTTACGTTCCACTATAGAATGAATGAATATCTCTTAGATTCCTTAATCAGAATCTCCGTGGTATAAGCTAGATTGATGGCGGCATTCATGAGAATCCGGAAAGTCTAAACCTTGTCTGTGGTATTCCGAGTAGGATTCTGGGATTGGATGACTGTGACAAACTTCAAACTCGCGAGTGCTGGGCGTAGTGACAGACGCAAAAGGATAGTAAATCCTATTCCAGTACAACTGAGAACCTGCAGATGATTAGCCGTGCGGTGACAGCGCACCTGGACCCTTTTCACTGGAAGGATGGATGGTAGCCATTGACAACGGTGATCCACCTACACACAGCTTACAATAGAAGGATGTGCGTGCGTGAATCAGAAGACAGAGGAAAGTAGAGATTCAGAAGACAAAGCATCTCCAAAACTCCAACATATTCTCCATTACTGCATAACAAGTAACTTTTAACCCATACTCTCTTGTTTATTCGCAATTCAACTGATAAATAAAATTGACTTCCTGACTAAGAATTGCAAGATAACCATAGATTGCTTCAAACCAACAATCTCCGTGGGATTCGACCCTTACTCACGTAAGGTATTACTTGGACGACCCAGTGCACTTGCTGGTTAGTGGTACGAGTTGTGAAAAGTCTGATTCACAATTCGTGCACCATACCTCACCCCAACTCTCCCTCTGAGAAAAGAGAGATAACTGTGCAACACATAGTGTTCCAACCATCTCTCTCAATGCAGAGCTTTACTAAGCCCCCAGACACCAATTCTAAGTTTGGTGTTGGGCAGCCATCCACAAGCACTGAGATCAAAGGTACTAAAAAGAAAGTACTTAAAGGTTGGAGGGACAAAAGGATCCCCACAGAAGGCCTCTCACCTGGCATGAGAGTTGTCTTTACCAAGAAACCAGTTATACCACATACAGTGAGTCATATCTTGTCTCTAGAGCATGTGGAGCTCATCCATGAGAAGACAGAAAGAAAGTTCACCATAAGGGGCAAAATTCTGAGCCCATATCAATCTCCGTAAGGAGCTAACCGTCAAGTTAGTGACGTTAAAGGAATGCTTGTTGGGAGACAACCCAACCATAATTATTATTTATGTTTTTCTTTGAATTTGTTTGTCTTAGTTATTTTCTTTAGGTTCATGATCATGTGCATCAGTCAGAACAGAGACAGAAACGTTCAAAAGCGGAAACAGAATACTCTGGAGTACATGTCTTGCTGGCGTTGAACACCAGACAAGAGGCAAGAGTGGGCATTCAACGCCCACAAAGGGTAACATTACTGGCATTGAATGCCAGAAAGGAGGTCCCTCCTGGGCATTCAATGCCCTGAGTGGAGTAGGAAGCTAGCATTGAACGCCAACTATGGAGCATGAGCTGGGAGTTCAACGCCCATAAGGGGGGCAGGGAATTCGAATTCCCTAGCCTCTCAGGACTAGTGGGTCCTACAGCATCTTCACCTACCCCACATTCTTCTCTCTTCTTTTCACACTTCCCTATTAATTCTCAACCAATCACATCCATACCTCTTCCCTAAAACCATCATAACTCCCACCAAACCCCACCCACTAAAATTCAAATTTTCCCACCCATATTTCCCCCCACTATTCGAAACCTTAACCATACCCTCACTATAAATAACCCCCTCATTCTACTTATCTTACCCACTACCCATACCTCTTTAGCCCTCACTTGGCCGAATTGCTCTTCTCCCTCCATCTCCATTTGTTTTTCTTCTTCTTCTACACCATTCTTCTCTTTTGTTTATTTTTCTTGAGGACGGGAAAAGTTTTAAGTTTGGTGTTGGAAAAGCCTTGCTTTTTGCTTTCCATTTCCACTTATGGCACCCAAGGTCGGAGAACCCTCTAGAAAGAGGAAAGAAAAGGCCGTAGTCACTACCTCTGAATCTTGGAAGATGGAGAGATTCATCACCAAAGCCCACCAAGACCACTTCTATGAAGTGGTGGCAAAGAAAAAGGTGATCCCTGAGGTCCCTTTTAAGCTCAAGAAGAATGAGTATCCAGAGATCCGAAGAGAAATCCAGAGAAGAGGTTCAGAAATCCTAACCAATCCCATCTAAGAGGTTGGGATCTTAATGGTGCAAGAGTTCTATGCTAATGCATGGGTCACAAAAAACCATGACATTAGTGTGAACCCTCATCCTAAGAATTGGAGCACCATGGTCTGAGGGAGAATCTTAGATTTTAGCCCGGAAAGTGTGAGGTTGGCGTTCAACTTGCCTTTGATGCAAAGAGACCCACATCCTTACACAAGAAGAGTCAACTTTGATCAGAGTCTGGATCAAGTACTCTCAGACATCTGTGTGGAAGGAGCATAGTGGAAAAGGGATTTCCAAGGCAAACCTATCCAACTAAGAAGGCTTGACCTCAAGCCTATACCTAGAGGATGGTTGGAATTCATCCAACGCTCTATCATCCCTACTAGCAACCAGTCCAAAGTGACAATAGACCGAGCCATCATGATCCGTTGCATCATGCTTGGAGAGGAGGTGGAAGTACATGAGGTGATACCTCAAGAATTGCATAAAGTAGCGGACAAGCCCTCCACCCAAGCAAGGTTAGCTTTCTCTCATCTTATCTGTCACCTATGCAATTCAGCTGGGATTGTCATAGAAGGTGACATTCCAATTAAGGAAGACAAGCCCATCACTAAAAGAATGATGGAGCATACTAGAGATCCGGCACATGAACCACAACATGAGCATGTGGAGCCACCTCAACATGAGATCCCTGAGATTCTTCAAGGGATGTATTTTCCTCTTCAAAGCTATTAGGATCAATGGCATACTTCTATAGGAGATTTAAGCTCTAACATGAATCAGCTAAGGATGGAGCATCAAGAGCATTCCACCATCCTCAATGAAATGAGAGAACATCAAAAAGCTATGAGGGAAGAACAACAGAGACAAGGGCGTGACATTGAAGACATCAAGCGCTCTATTGGATTCTCTAGAGGAAGTGGTAGCCGCCTTTACTAAGGTGGTCCCGTTCTATCACCCTTGCTTTTATGTCATTTTTCTATTTTTCATTATATTTTATTGTCTGTTCTCGTGTTCTTATTGCATGATCATTTCTATGTATGTCTTAAAGTTATAAAATGTTCCATATATCTCTCACCCTACTTAAAAGAAAATTTTATTTGAAAAAGAAAAAAAGATGCATGAATTTTAAGTTCATCTTAAGAATAGTTCAATTATCTTGATGTGGTGGAATTACTTTTTGCTTTCTGAATGTATGAATGAACAGTGCATATTTGAAATTGGAGTTAAGAATGTTGGCTCTTGAAAGAATGATGATGAAAATAAAGTATTATTGGTAATCTGAAAAATCACAGCAAAAAGAAAAAGAAAAAGCATGTTGCAATAATATATATATACATGCATGCAAAAAAAAAGAGAAGAAATAAAATGTAGAAAAAGCCAATAGCTCTTTAAACCAAAAGGCAAGAGCAAAAATCTAATAGCCCTTTAAACCAAAAGGCAAGGGTAAAAGGATCTAAGGCTTTGAGCATCAATAGTTAGGAGGGCCTAAAAGAAATAAAATCTTGGCCTAAGCACTTCAAATAAAAAGTGTCCTGACCTATATGCATGTGGTGTAAAGGTGTCAAGTAAAAAGCTTGAGACTGAGCAGTTAAAGTCGTGATCCAAAGCAAAAAGAGTGTGCTTAAGAGCTCTGGACACCTCTATCTAGGGATTCTAGCAAAGCTGAATCACAATCCGAAAGGGTTCACCCAGTTAAGTGTCTGTGGCATTTATGTATCTGGTGGTAATATTGGAAAACAAATTGCTTAGGGCCACAGCCAAGACTCTAAAAACTGTGTTCAAGAATAAAAAAGAACTAAACTAGGAGAGTCAATAATATCATCTGGATTCTAAGTTCCTAAGGATGCCAACACTTCTGAGCTTCAATGGATAGTGAGATGCCAAAACTATTCAGAAGCAAAAAGCTACTAAGTCCTGCTCATCTAATTGAAACTGAGCTTCATTGAAAACTCTGAGATTTATTATATCTTACTCTTCTTTTTTATCCTACTTTGTTTTTAGTTGCTTGGAGACAAGCAACAGTTTAAGTTTGGTGTTGTGATGAGCGGATATTTTATACGCTTTTTGGCATCATTTTCATATAGTTTTTAGCATGTTTTATTTTTTATTATATTTTTATAGGTTTTAGTGTAAAATTTACATTTTTGGATTCTACTATGAGTTGTTATGTTTTATGGTGATTTCAGGTATTTTCTGGCTGAAATCTGAGAGTTTTGACAAAGTCTGATTCAGAAGCAAGGAAAGCGTAGCAGATACTGTCAGGATCTGACCTCCGTGCACTCAAGGAAGCATTTCTGGAGCTATAGATATCCAAACGGAGCGTTCTAAATGGCTATGGAAGGCTAACATCTAGGGATTTTTAGCAATATATAGTAGTCCATACTTGGTTTTGGAGATGAAGGCCCAAAACCAAGTACTACTTGGACGACCCAGTGCACTTGCTGGCTCAGTTGTATGGAGTGTGGTAATCCATGCACCACTTGTTCCCTACTGAGAACTTGTGGTTTAGTTCTCACCCCAAATTTCCATTTCTTTTAGAGCCACAGGCTTGAGGACTTGGTATAAAGCTGCAAACGAATAATGGAACTCATTTATGAAATCAAGTTGCTTTCATAGAGTCTCCTCTCTCTTGTTGCTTAAAATTCTATTTTATACAGAGGGATAGGTGTTATATTTGAGTTTTATTTAATTTCATTTATATAACCTTTATTACTAGTAGTATTTATGGGATTATTTTTACTTGGAGATCTTTGTTGAACAATTTTTAATGAATAAAAACAAAATTTACTAGCTTTTTCTTAAAACTGAACACGTGTTAATGTCGTAAAGGCTCAATATTAAATACATAATAAAGAAAAATAGGTCAGTAACACCACACTTTTAGTACGATCATGACGTGCTATAATTTTGGTTGTTATGTTAAAAGCCAACAAAATATTATAGGCCTCTTCCAAGACAGAAAAAATTCAATGAAAACCACACTCACAAAATCCAAATCGTCTCTTCTAACTACAAAAAACCTTGCTATATCAATATATATTGTAGGATCAAAAAATAAATAAATAATCTTAATATAGACCTGCATATTGAAGAATAGATTAACAACCTTCTCATTAATAGTTTTGAAGAGGAATCAGAACATGAGTTCTCTGAAGATCTAAACAACATTCATGATGATGATGATACTTCTTCATCATCTCATAAAAACTACAAAACCCAGAATAATTATAGATAGTTAATTAATTAATTATGAGCAAAGAATATTAAGAAATTAAAATATATAATTTGGAAAGATAAAATATTTAAAATGTAAATTAAAACACTAATCTTAAAGGTTTTGGCCCAAAATTGGGCGCACGGGCTAAAACGATTGAATTAGGTCTCACTAGGCCTAAGCCCAAGTTTATAACACCCTCCATTTAATGAAAATTTAGCATTCCCTTCATTTCGAGAAGAGAGGGGCGGATAGAGAGAAGAGAGAAAGGGGAAAGAAACCCTAACATTCATCACAACCTTCATTTGTCCATAATTTTTTATCCGAAGTTCCGATTGATGCATCGTTTGCGGTCATGCGTCGTTCTCCTCAGCCTCTTCATTTCTTTGTAAGTATTATGGTGAGTAAATCCAAAATTCTTGCCCATATTTTTAGTTTCTCCATTGTTTCACATTTTTGGGATACTTGGTGTTGAAATCCTGTAATTTTGGTTCTTTAGGGGTACTCTTGCATGGATTCCAAGTGGGTTCCAAACCATATTCGAGTGGGTTAAGGTCGAATGCTTTCTCCCTTTGGATTTTCCCATTTTATGAACCCTAGATTGAGAAAATTGTAATTTCTATGGTGAATATCTTGATTGTTGAGTTGGTGTTGCGACATTGGAGCTTGGTTTGTTTTGGAAACACTTGGTGGAGGCCTGGTGCCATTGGTTGAAGTTTGAGTTAATTGGAAGAGGAAATTCAAGAGTTGAAACCACTATCATTAAGGTACGGGTTTTAATTTTGAGTAGGCATGATGTAAAACTATGTGAAAACCAAGGTTAATTGCCCCTAGGTTTGTATTAAATAAAAATGTTGATGATGGATTGTAATATAGTTGTTTATGTGAATTGGGTGTTGATGAGTGCTTTATTATTGAATGAATAAAATTGGATATGCATTAATTGATTTGGTGTGGTATGATTGTCTATAATGGCAATTGATATAGAAATTTGGACCGAAGGCCAAGATAGGGTGAGTTATCCCCTATAGGGTAAGTAACGATAAGTGATGGATTGCTACGATTGAACTTGAAATGATCGGTATGTGTAGTTGTGTTTTGGTATAAATTATGGATGTGGTGAAGCTTGTTAGGGATTTAAATATGTGTAGTGTTATATATATATATATATATATATATATATATATATATATATATATATATATATATATTGTGTGTTTTGATATGATTGATGATTGAAGTTGGAGTTTGTATGATGATTGAGAATTAAGAGGTGTGAATTGATATGTTTATGAATGATTAAGAATGAGATTTGGTGGTGATTAATGTTGTGGTTGAAATTGGATTGTTGGCATGAATTGGTCAGGTGAGTATATATAAATTGAAGTTTGAAAGGGTATAAGAAATGAGGTATGAACGGGTGTTGTGATTAAGATAGGAATTTATGTTGTTTACAACAGAGGTATTTGGAAAAAAAGGGCAATTTTTCTTGTTGCAGAAATTTTAGGTAAAAAGTGATTTTGATCAACTTTTGTGCGCCATAACTTGCTGCTCGAAACATGGATTCATATGAAATTTGTCATAAAATAAAGCTAGTTAAACAATTTTTAAAATGGTTTAAGAATGGAATAAATTGGAATTTTATAGAGAAAGATATGAACAAATAAAAACTGGTATAAAAACTGAATTCTGGGATTATGCAAAAAACCAAGAATTCTAGTATGTGTACCCACACACACAATAGTGCCCACGCATGAAACAGAATAGATGGAAATACTCATGCGTATGCACGAGGGGTATGCATACGCATGCCCAGAAATTTTGCAAGTTGTGCGTATGCACAGGGGTCATGTGTATGCACAAGGGTGATGCATACACACAAGCCCAATTTTCACACTTAAACTCTATTTTTAACTATTTGGCTTTCCTGGCAAGCTTTTAAACTTCTGTAACCCTAATTAAGGTCTAAGACCTAGTTTTTAGGCTCTAGAATGAGTGTGAGTGCACGGAATAAATTAAAGTGAGTTATTCTTGGTTAAACCGGATGACATGGTTGCAGGGATGGTAGTTTATCTCGCCTGCGGTGAGATCGATGGTATTATCCTTCTCACGAGTTAATGAATTTGGCAATTGATAAACGAATTAGGGTTAAAGAACATACTAACTTATAAAACTAATTTAAGTAAATGAAAATTATGAATTGTGGTTTGAGTGACTGGATTGGCGAGGATGGTGGTAACATCCCGCTTGCCCAGTGCGTTATTGCTTTGTCAGGATGGTGGCTTTGTCCCACCCACGGTGAGGACAGTGGCATTGTACCCCTCACGAGGTAAATAAATTAATGAACTTGATAACTGGTAAAATTGATTACAGACAATGATTATGATTAATTTGGCAAGGTCTGGGTGATATCTCGCTTGTGTATTGATTAAATATATGTTTGTGGCAAGGACAGTGGTGAATCCCACTTGCACACTGAGCTGAGTTACACCAAAACAAGGATGGTAGTCAATTCCACTTGTTTGTGGTTCTCTCTGGTTGAATGGTGACAAGACACGTATTCTCTCTAATAATGACAGGGCACATATTCTCTCTAATGGTGACAGAGCACTTTTCCTCTGAGACAAGTGACAAGGCACTCTCCCTCTAAGATCAGATTGTGATAAGCTGAGAATGTTCATTTTTGGGAATATGGTGGGTTGTTTTGCACACATTCTCTCTGATTGCAAGGTGACAGGTCACTCTCCCACTGAGACAAGTGACAGGACACTCTCCCTCTAAGACGGAATGATACCTCCAGTGAGAAGGTGACAGGGCACCCTCTCTCTGAGATGAGTGCCGGGAAAATTATCGTCGGTCCAGAATTTCTCATTAGAAAAGAACTTCGTTGCAAGTATAGTTCCAAACCGACAAACAACACTCCATCAAGGTTTAATTTGTTTGTCACGAGAACAAACCAATAAAAACCAAGAGTATTTAAACCTCGGGTCATCTCTCAGAGGAATTGAAGTGAGGTATGCATGTTATCGGTTATGAGTATACGGAGGGTGGTTTGCGGATAAAAAGGCGAGAAAGTAAAATGAAAAGAAAGTAAAACTAACAACTAAATAAGTATAAATTCTAAAAGACACTCAATGGAAGGATTAAGAATCAAATATTCCTTTTCAAGTCATTGACCACAAACATGGTGATTATCCAGAGTTAATCCCATTTAGTCATCTCCAATATCGGGAGAAAGTCAAATAAGCATAGTCAGTCTTAATCCATAGGTGTTACTCGTCAATGGAAACAAGAACAACAAACAACCCTCAATCACCAATCAATATTGGACATCAAAGGCATCAAGGTCACTTTTATTGCTCAATGCCAAGTCAAGAGTGTAGAAATCTACTTTAAAACTAAGCGAGACATTTCTACAAACACTTAGAAGGCATAAGATGAAAGCATAGTAAAATTACAATAATAATAAAATCTAAGACTACCAAATGAAAGATAACAATAATATCAACTCAATTAAACATCAATAAGCATGAAAACATAAAATGCATTGAATGGAAATCAAATTCAACAAGAGTTCATAAGCACAAAAGTGACTAAATAAAAGAAATAATATGTAAAACCAAGAGAACAAGATACAATAACAAGAAATTGCAAGGAAAACTAAATCAAGACAAGATTAAAACCTAGATCTAAGAGAAATTAAGCTAAATCTATCCTAATTCTAGAGAGAAAAGAGAGCTTCTCTCTCTAGAATATAACCTAAAACATGATCTAAAACTAAACCAAATTGCTCTCCCCTTGTTCTTTCTTGAATTTTGCTTCAAATACTTTAGAACTGAGTTGGATTTGGGCTTGAAGGAGTCCAGAAATTGCCAACCACGTTTTCTTTAAGTGAGTCACGTGCTTCGTGTCACGCGTACGCATGAGGCATGCGTACGCGTCATATGGCAAAGTCTCCAATGCACACGTACATGGAAGGCATGCGTACACATGATTGTGAATTACTCCAAATCCTCATTTCTTCATGAATTCTTCACTTTGAATGCTTTTTCTTCACTTCTTCAATCCAATCTTTGCCTTATAATCCTAAAATCACTTAACAAACACATTAAGGTATAGAATGGAATTAAAGTAAATCAAATTTAGCAAATTAAATGTCTAAAAGCATGTTTTCATTCTTAAGTACAAATTAGGAAGAATTCACAAAACTATACTATTTCATTGAATAAATGTAGGAAAAGTTGATAAAACCCACCAAATTCAATACAAGATAAACCATAATGTATTCCATGTCTCACAACTCTGTAAGTACATGTCGGATGTAACTCATGTGTTAGAGCCTGAGTCGGTCAAGTTGAGAGAGAACTTGACATTCCAAGTAACACTAGTGAGAATCGACAGCACCAGTGTAAAGAAGCTGCGAAGGAAGAAAGTTTCATTGGTTAAGGTTGCTTTGAAAAGAGCTGGAGTCGAAGAACTCACTTGGAAATTGGAGAACGAGATGCTTGGGCAACTTGTTGGGTTGGTAACATTGAAAGTAGGATGCTTCGTGGAGAATATGTAATATATATAGCTATTACATTGCGTGAATCGGATTTTCGAGGGCGAAAATCTTTTTAAGGAGGGGAGAATGTAAGAACCGTAACTAATCAACCAGATAATTAAGTGATTATATTGCCCAAATTAGATTCCGAAAAGTTAGAGAGAGAATTTGAGGATTTAAAGGTGATTTCTAGACTCAGTAGGTCTTTTTGAGTTAGAAAAAGTGCTTTCTGTGAAAAACCGTAAAAAACCGCAAACCGACAGTTGAATCGGTTGAACCGGTTCAAGTCTTCCCGGTACCACACGAGAAAAAGTGAAAACCGTCAAAAACCTTAGAGAAAAACATTAGAAATGAAAAATCGGGTGTTGATTTTAAAGGTTTGGCCCAAAGTTAGGCCAAACGGGCTAAAAATGCTAACGGGTTGGACCGGACCCAAGTTGGGCCCAAGCCCAACTTATAAAAGGTTCATTAATGAACCCATTTCCAGCACACACACACACATAAACACAACACACTCATGCTGAAATAGAAAAGGGGAGAAGAGGAAGAAGAAAACATTATTCACCCATTTCTTCTTTTCGCGATATCTCGAGCTACGGTGCTCCGATTTGCATGCCATCAACGGCTATGCATTCCTTGTGAAGAGCTCTATAAAACCCACCCAAGAAAGTAGTAAGGTAACCACGAAATCATCTCAGTTCTTCTCTCCAAAATTTTGGGTTTTTAGGGCTTTGGGTTAAATGAGTTTTTGTGATTTTGGATGTTTAGGTTTGCTCTACAAAACCCACCCAAGATAAGCAATAATCATAGGTGGAGATATAGAATTGAGCAATTGAACCCTCATTGGATATGTATATACTCTAGTCGCTCAAGTGTTTAGGGTCAATCCACTCAATCCTCCTCTAATCATGCTTTCTAAAGTTTGTTCTTCATCTAATCAATCACCAAATATTTAATGTACATATGCAAATATCATGATTACATTTCAAGGTTGTAATGGGGCTAAGGGTAAAGATAAGGATATATATATATATATATATATATATATATGGCTAAGTGAGCTTGAATTTGAATCTTTGACTAACCTAAGCTCTAACCTAACACATATGCAACCTATGCAAATATAATATCAAGCCTAGCTACCCATAATGTCACTGTTATACATACTCCTATATCCAATTAGATTCAATTCACACCACATCTGCATTGATTATTATTGAACTTCACCTTGAGGTATTTTTGTCCCCTTTTTATTATTTCTATTTCTTTTTCTTCTCTTTTTTTTAAACATCATTGACATAATATATAACAAAAATATCAATACATATGGTTTCCATACTAAGACAAGAGTATGCACCCAAATTTTTGAGATCTTTCAACAAAAATAAAACACACATTTCTATCTACCAATGTTTCTCGGCTTTCTCCACACTTACACGTTACACACTCTCACTAACTTAAGCTAATCAAAGATTTAAATTAGGTAAATTTATTACTTTTTCAATTAAAGCTAGTGATGTGCTCAATCAAGAACAAAAGGGGAATTAATAGACTCAAAGTGGTAAACAAAGTTAAATAAAATAGTAGGCAATTTGGGGTTAAGTGAGCTATAATGAAATGATGGCCTTAATCACATAAATACATATATATACATTAAATAATGGACATATAGAATTAAACAAACCAAAGATTGCAATCATAGAGAGAATGACACACAAGAATGAAATAAGTGGTTAAATGATGTATGTAAGAACCGTAACTAATCATCCAGATAATTAAGTGATTATATTGCCCAAATTAGATTTTGAAAAGTTAGAGAGAGAATTCGAGAATTTAAAGGTGATTTCTGGACTCAGTAGGTCATTCTGAGTCAGAAAATGTGCTTTTTGTAAAAAACCGTAAAAAACTACGAACCGACAGTTAAACCGGTTCAAGTCTGCCCGGTACCGCATGAGAAAAAGTGAAAACCATCAAAAACCTTAGAAAACATTAGAAATAGAAAACTGGGCGTTGATTTTAAAGGTGTGGCCCAAAGTTGGGCCAAACAAGCTAAAAACGCTAACGGGTTGGTGATGAGCGGATAATTTATACCTTTTTTGGCATTGTTTTTACATAGTTTTTGGTATGTTTTAGTTACTTTTTATTATATTTTTATTAGTTTTTATTCAAAAATCACATTTTTGGACTTTACTATGAGTTTGTGTGTTTTTCTGTGATTTTAGGTATTTTCTGACTGAAATTGAGGGACCTAAGCAAAAATCTTATTTAGAGGCTGAAAAAGGACTGCAGATGCTGTTGGATTCTGACCTCCCTGCACTCGAACTGGATTTTTTGGAGCTACATAAGCCCAATTGGCACGCTCTCAATTGCGTTGAAAAGTATACATCCTGGGCTTTCCAGCAATATATAATAGTACTTACTTTTCTCGATATTTGATGGCCCAAACTGGCGTTCAAAGTCAGCCTAAAAATTCTGGCGTAAAACGCCCAAACTGGCACCAGAATTGGAGTTAAATGCCCAAACTGGCACCAAAGTTGGCATTTAACTCCAGGAACAGGCTAAGCACAAAAAAGCTTCAATGCTCAGCCCAATCACACACCAAGTGGGTCCCAGAAGTGGATTTCTGCACTATTTGCACTTAGTTACTCATTTTCTGTAACCCTAGGTTACTAGTCTAGTATAAAAACTACTTTTAGAGATTCATTTTGCAACTCATGACATTTTTACATTTCATATTGTACCTTTGAAGGCATGAGTCTCTAAACCCCATAGGTGGGGGGTGAGGAGCTCTGCTATGTTTCAATGGATTAATGCAATTACTACTGTTTTCTATTCAATTACGCTTGATTCTATTCTAAGATACTCACTCGTACTTCAATATGGAGAATATGATGATTTGTGACACTCATAATTATCCTCAACCCTATGAACGCGTGCCTGACAACCACTCCATTCTATCTGAGCTCAACGTAGTCATTGGGCGACAGCTTGAGTGCGTATCTCTTGGGTTTCTAATCCACGGACCGAGTCCGGAGGTTAGAACCTTCGTGGTATAGGCTAGAATCATTGGCAGCATTCCTGGGATCCAGAAAGTCTAAACCTTGTCTGTGGTATTCCGAGTAGGATCTGGAAGGGGATGACTGTAATGAGCTTCAAACTCGCGAATCTTGGGCGCAGTGACAGTGTGCAAAAGGATAATGGTCATATTCCGACGCTAGTGAGAACCGACAGATGATTAGCCGTGCGGTGATAACGCCTGGTATTTTTCATCCGAGAGGATCATACAGCCTGCTATGGAAGGAGGCCATGCGTGTTTGGAGAAGAAGACAGTAGGAAAGCAGAGATTCGGATGATAGAGCATCTCCGGAACCTCAGCCTGTTCCCCATTACTGAATCACAAGTACTGTTTAATTCATGCTATTTATTTTTATAAAAAGAACCACTATTATCATTAATCTCCTAACTAAAATTTACAAAATAACCATAGCTTGCTCCAAGCCGACAATCTCCGTGGGATCGACCCTTACTCACGTAAGGTATTACTTGGACGACCCAGTGCACTTGTTGGTTAGTTGTGCAGAGTTGTGAAAAGTGTAATCACAATTTCGTGACCGGGCCCAAGTTGGGCCCAAGCCCAACATATAAAAGGTTCATTAATGAACCCATTTCCAGCACACACACACACACATAAACACAACACACTCATGCTGAAATAGAAAGGGGAGAAGAGGAAGAAGAAAACACTATTCACCCATCTCTTCTTTTTGCGATATCTCGAGCTACGGTGTTCCGATTTGCGTGCCGTCAATGGCTACGTATTTCTTGTGAAGAGCTCTACAAAATCCACCCAAGAAAATAGTAAGGTAACCATGAAATCCTCTCAGTTCTTCTCTCCAAAATTTTGGGTTTTTAGGGCTTTGGGTTAAATGAGTTTTTGTGATTTTGGATGTTTAGGTTTGCTCTAATCCTTGCTTAGCATTGGATTTTGGCTATTAAATCTGTTAGAAAAGGTAAGAGACATTAAACCCTTGTGATTTTATGTTTAAATGAAACCCTAGGTTGATTTGTGATGGTTTATACATATATTGTTTGATTATTGTGAGTTTGGGAGCTATTGGAACATATTGGTGCTTGTTGAAGTGGAATTGAAAGTTTGGTTTGGAGTTGAGAGCTTGCTTGTGCTCGTTTTGGGTTTTGGTGCATATAGGGAATCGGCCAAGGTATGGTTTCGGTTTCCTCTATGTAGTATATAATATTCATGGACACTTAGGCTAGTGACCCATAGGATAGGTTTGGAAATTGTATCTTGTTGATGATTGTTTGTGTTGATGAGGTATAATGAATTGATGTGTTGTTGTGATTAAATGATGAATTTGAAATATAATGGATATAGATGAATGAGTATTGTTAATTATGAATAAGAATCATGGTTGATTTGATGATGAGAATTGGTAGTGAGATAATGATGATTGGTGGATATGTTGTATATGTGATAATTGAGGTTGGGAATAATAAAATGTGAAGAAAATTGTGGTATGATTGGTGTGATATGATATAAAAGGTAAATTTTGATGAAAAAGGGAGTTTGGAATGGCTTGGTATGGTTTAGAATGTGTATGGTAAGAAATGGTGGGAATTGTGAACTTGGGTAAAAGTTGGTTTTTGGTGAACTTTGTCTGATCATAACTTTTGTCTCAGTTTTCAAAATTGATTGAAATTTGTTTAGGATTAAAGTCCATTGAAAACTTTTCACATCGATATAAATTTTGTAAAATTTGGGTTTTTGTAGAGGGAGTTATGATCATTCAAAGTTGGTGTTGAAAATCTGAAATTCTGCTAAGTTGTAGAATTTTATGATTTCTGATATGTGCGCACGCACAACCCTGCAAAAATCTTATTCTGTGTGGACGCACAGACCTGTGCGCACGCACAGGCAGGGAAGTGCTTACTGGTTGCAGTGTTAGCACCGCTGGTGCGCGCACACATCAATAAAGAATTGTAACATGTGTACCTGTGCGTGCGCACAGCCCTGTGCGCACACATAAGTTGGGAAGGGGAGTCTGTTGGGGGTGCTAGCACAGCTTGTGCGAGTGGATAGGCTTGTAAATTTTCGTACCTGTGCGTACGCACACCCCTGTGCGTACGTACACTTTTAAAAATCGTCCTGGGCATGCGTTCGCACCCCTGTGCGGACGCACATGCCCTGTTTCTCAAATTTTACTTTGTTTTCAACTATTCTACCTTCCCAACAAGGTTGTAAACTTCTCTAACACAATTTTAGGAGTCTTGGGCCTAGTTTTGGATAGTTAAAACATGGGAAAGAATTTAATGGATTTAGATAATATTATTTGGAAAGCATAGAAAACGGAGGCCTAGGTTTCTGGCGTGCTGAGGATGGTTTGATGTCATGTGAAGGATGATTGATATATGAGGCGAGAAATGATAAACTGTTGATGTTTGAAAACTAAAATGTGAGTTGACGGTGGTTGAGATGAGTCGAGGACTCTGAAGGAGATGACGGATCCATGTATACTGAAACTGTTTTCTGAAAACCACTGAGGTACTGATTTGTATTGAGATTATGAGACGTTATGCGCCCGGCAGGGACGGTGGTTAATCCCGCCTGTTGAGGTAGCAGTGGCGGCATAAGGACAGTGGTTAATCCCGCTTACGTTATGATGTGAGGTCTAAGGCAAGAGTATCCTGCTCGCATCCCTTCGGATCAATAAAGTGTATAGGCGCAAAACCCTGGATAGTGATCCGAGCACTATATCTCGGGGGTTCCCATATAATGATTCCGAAGGGTGATGTTTCCATGGAGATGTGTCAGGTTGGCAGTTGAACCGACAATGTGATATCACAGCCAATAGGGTAGGCATTCATCATATGCATTTTCTATCTATTTGTATGCTTTGGCTACTTATAATGGCTTGCCTATTTGTATAACATGCCTAATTGCTATTCGAATTATTTGCTTTATATGCTTCTACTTGTGATTTCCTTGCATTGTAAATACTTGTGATTTCTACTGGATTGAAGAGGTTCGGAAGGCAGTGGCAATGGGATCGCACGGAGGATCGGTTGGTGAAGGCTGTAGGACAGCGGTGTTGGCTAGAATAGAAATCCCCTAAGATAGATTACCCGGTTTATTTATGCTAAGGTTTATATAATTATGCTTATCTGTTTTAGTATGCCTTAAGTTTGAATCTTGTGATGGATATGAAGATTAGGATTGCCTTTGGCGTCCCGGGGTCTTATATCCTACATCACTGGGCACTGTTACCATAATGAGAACCTCTGGTTCTCATACCATATTTCTGTTGTATTTTTCAGATGCAGGTCGCAACCCACCTCGGTGAGTTGTCTGGTTGGTGATAGAAGCGGAGGATCCGGATATCTTTTTGAGTCTTTTTGACTTATTTTGTATATGTCTCTCACTTTTGTATTTTGTTTGCCTAAAGGCTTGTATTTGAGAGAACAAAATTGTATAAGCTGTTTTTACTGTCTGGTTCTGTATATCTGTATATGGCTAGCCGGCTTAAACTGCGTGAGCCGTGGCTAGTTTCCTATGATATTATATACTTATCTTTTGTTATATCTTATCTATTTCTTGTGCCTTAAGATAGTAGCTTTGTTAGTACATTTTGCGCTTATAAAATCCTATTTTTGAGCTATATCTTTCATCAGGCTTCTAGATTATACTATTCTTTCTATATATGTATTATGTATGAGCCTAGAAATGTCGTAATCTCTGATTAACCTTTGCTTTACGACCCGAGGTAAAGCTTAGGCTAATTAGGGTGTTACAATGTAACCACACAATTAGGCTCAAAACGCACAAGGTTGTGTGTTCTTAGCTCAAAAACCATGTTCCACAATATATTTCAAGCAAGTTTCATTGAAAAAAATATCAACTCAAATCAATTTTGGAATGCCCTATAAAGAAATGGCCTTGAAATTTTCATTATTGACTAAGCTTATTATATATATGCATGTATGAAAAGAAATACAATAAACTAAGAAAGATGCAAATAGAGCTCTAAAATATATGCAAACCAAGAAAAATGCAACTTAGAATTCTAGAAGACCAAGTAACAGAAGAAAAAGAATGTAATGTGAAAATGTTTGGATTAGAACTTTTCACCCAAAATTGGCTGATTGGTCGGACGACCTCCCCACACTTAAAAGTTTGCACCGTCCTCGGTGCATTCAAAGATGTACAAGGGGGTATGGCGACTTTACGAATTGCCACCTTCAACTGGTGGATTAACCGGCTACTGCATGTTCCTTCTTCTACTTTTTTTTTTTGCTTATGGTGAATATCCTGAAAGATAGAAAACAGGATAGTAAGATAAGTAAATGCAAAAGCAAGGAAGCATAGATTATTGGAATGAATTGATGATCACTAAAATGAAGTGAGTGAATTAGTGTGTGACATTGATGAAAACAAGTGTCTAAATTCTAAGTTACGCATGGTTTAGAACACACACACTAGCACAGAAAGCTATGTCACAATTACACAAAAGAAGCATGCACTTCACTCATTCTAGTGTGCTTGAGATACTTTAAAAGAAACTTGTAGGTTAAGATAAATAAACAAGTAATAAAGAAGCACAAAAGCATTCAAGCAAGATTCAAGTGATTATGAAATGGATAATGGACGGAGATTGTTTGATGGGCAAGAGAATTCATCGAACCAAATAAAATATGGAACTCGCACATCAATCATTGATACACTTTGAAGTTTGTTTGAATCACCTAATTGACATGAAGTGGGAAACATAGTTGCTATACAACTTAGAAAAAGAGAGATAAAAGATGAGATCAATCACATAGTAAGCATGGTCCACAAAGCTTAAAAAGCTCAAAAAATGTCACTAGGTAAGCTTATGATCCAATTTCACAATTCCTCAATTTCAATGCATCAACTAGGTGACGGAAATAAAGATCAATCATAAACAAGCATCACCTAACAAAAAAAGCATCGATTATACACAATTTCCATACAATAAATAGTGAATTCAAATTACATGGTGGCTAGCTACAACATGCAATTTAAAAATCCAAAAACATTCTTGAAGGCAATGTCATAAGTACTTGGTATGCACAAATATCAAGCATGCAAAACTCAATACCAAGCAACAAAATATATCCTCATAAAGAAATTCAACAATAAATATTCACAAAAATGATGCTAAAATAGCATCATGTCAGTAATCAGCAGCAAGAAACAACAAATCAGATTAATAATCCAACACTTTTCACCTAATCTAACCTATATTAAAAACTTAATCTACTAAAAAAAATCCAACTAACTAACTAATGAAGATAGTGGTGGATGGTGAATGATGATGAGGGATGGTGGTTGAATGAGGGAAAGAAGAGAAAAGAAGAGAGAAGAAGAAAAGAAAAGCAAAGTATGTGAGATAGGGGGGTCACGCATACGTGGAAGGTCATGCGTACGCGTCACATGGGAAAATAGGCGGTTGCGCGTACGCGAAAGCCACGCATACGCACGAGTTGGAATTGTGCTTACGCATAGTTTCCACACAGTTCTCGCACAACAGCCAATTCTTGCTGTCCAGGTGGCATGCAGGGCACAGCACACACACGATCCATGCACAGCCATGATTCCCTTCAGGATGGGGGATCGCACGTACGCATGATGCCCGCGTAGTGCAGGTGCTTTTTTTTAACACAAAGGGGAGCATCTATGATAGAAATCTAAACACCCAAAAAGTTACCAAACCATATTGAACATATTAAACTATCAAGTAAACTCAACCGACCAAACTAAACATGAAATTAAACTTATTTACCATTATCTACAAAAGAGAAAAATGAAAAGAGTTTACCATGGTGGGGCGTCTCCCACTTAGCACTTTTAATATTCATCTTTGAACTTCTAACAATGCTTAAATCTCCAAGATGCTCCAAAATTCCAAATTAATTGCATCAAGCTTTGATGAAGTTCCAAACAAGTTGAGAGCTCCCAAAATTGATCCTCTTTTTGTAATCCAGGATCCCATATCTTATTTTGACACCTGTCTTCAAGTTGATCATTACAATTCCATTCGGGTGGCAAGCATTTTGAATTCTCATTCATACACCAAAGCATCTTCCCAGACCTATTCAATGTAGCACTACGCTAACCTTTGCATTTAAACCTTGATGATACAACCACAATGAACCTAGAATGATGTTTCCAACTACTAACTATCTCGTTTTTGCTCTTAAAGCCACAAAGAGCTCTAAGTTGACCATCTGTCTCAAGCAAACCATATTCAAGTGGAATAAGAAAGTTAGAAGATATGAATTTTACCTACTTGAAAGAAAGAATGGATGGTGATGGTTTAGAGAGAGGTGCCTCCAACAGTCTTGACAACGCAATTTCCATTCCCGTCCGTCTTTTTTGAGGGACTTCAACCACTTGACAATGTTCTTCATCTTCAATCTTTTCCTCACCAATTTCTTCTAACTCTTTCCCATCACTCAATTCATAAGTTGGAGGTTAAGTAAAGCCTACCTCAACGTCCAATTCCAATTCGATGGGGGAATATTCATTAAACTTAAAAGGATCATATGTTGATCCAGAATCATCATCACTAAGAGAACTTGTTGCTTACTCTACTTCTTCTAATTCTTCATTCACCATATACTTTGGAGGTTGTGCACCCTCCTCAACATCACTTCTAAGCTCAACGGAAGAAGGTTCTATAACCCTAAATTCCTCTATGCATTCAACATGTTCTAAGTCTTCAACCACTTCTTCTTCTTCAATAATTTCAGCTCCTTCCACTTGTTCCAAGATAAAAGTCCACTCCTCATTCTCCACTTGAGTTTCTAATCTCTTTTTCATACTACACTCTTCACTTGATTCTCTACATTTGGTAATGGGAGTACTTTGATTGTGTAAGCATTGTAAGGCAAAGTTGCTTACTACCTCGTTCAAGATAGCCATAAATTCTTCTTGCCTCCTTCAAACTTGACTTTGCTCTTGAAGGAATGAAATGAGAGTGTCATCTATGAGTGCTTGAGGTAGAGAGGAGGGTTTATTTTTTGGGAGAAAGGTTTCATAATTGGAAGGTAGTTCATATTGGTGGGAGTAGTGAGGTGGTGTATAAGGAGGTGGTTCTAAAGGTCTTCGTTCATAATGGTCACAAGGGTGTGCATAAGGTTGGTAATATGGTGGAGGTGGGTTATGGAAAGGTGTTTGGTGATATGGAACTTGTGAGTATGGTGGTTGAGGGCAATGTTGAGGAGGGGATTCATAGGCATATAGTAGTTGTGGTTGATAACCATAAGGAGGTCCACAATATCCATTAGATTAGTGTGCATCATGGGTTGAATTATGCTCATAGTATGCTGGAGGAGGTTGTTGCCATGAAGATTGTCCATATTCTTGAGGTTCCTCCCATCTTTGATTTCCCAATCTTTGATGCAAACCCTGATTGAAATTTCCAGTTCCTATAACATAGTTAGAACCAAACTCATAGCTAAAACGGTGAAAATTCATGGTAACAAGAGAAAATAAAAAAAAAGGCTACTAAGAATTAAAGAAAACAAACTTCTAAAACTAGCAAAAACTAGCAAAGGAACAATAATAAACTATTCACAATATTAACATATATACAATAACCAATAACAAGCCACATTGTAATTCCCCGGCAACAGTCCCAAAAACTTGTCAAGAGAATTATCGTCGGTCCAAAATTTCTCAATAGAAAAGAACTTTGTTGCAAGTATAGTTCTAAACCGACAAACAACTCTCCGTCAAAGTTTAATTTGTTTATCACGAGTACAAACCAATAAAAATTGAGAGTATTTAAACCTCGGGTCATCTCTCAAAGGAATTGCAATGAGGTATGTGTATTATCGGTTGAGTATATGGGGGTGGTTTGTGGATAAAGAGGCGAGAAAGTAAAATGACAAGAAAATAAAACTAACAACTAAATAAGTATAAATGCTAAAAGACACTCATGACAAGGATTAAGAATCAAAGATTCCTTTTCAAGTCATTGACTATGAACACGGTGATTATCCAGAGTTAATCACATTTAGTCATCTCCAATATCGGGAGAAAGTCAAATAGGCATAGTCAATCTTAATCCATAGCTCTTACTCATCAATGGAAACAAGAACAACTAACAACCTTCAATCACCAATCAATATCGGACATCAAAGACATCAAGGTCACTTTTATTACTCAATTCCAAGTTAAGAGTGTAGAAATATACTCTAAAACTAAGAGAGACATTTCTACAAATACTTGGAAGGCATAAGATGAAAGTATATTAAATTACAATAATAATAAAATCTAAGCCTACCAAATGCAAGATAACAATAATATCAACTAAATTAAACATCAATAAGCATGAAAACATAAAATGCATTGAATGGAAATCAAATTCAACAAGAATTCATAAACATAAAAGTGACTAAATAAAAGAAATAACATGTAAAACTAAGAGAACAAGGTACAATAACAAGAAATTACAAGGAAAACTAAATCAAGACAAGATCAAAACCTAAATCTAAGAGAAATTAAGCTAAATCTACCCTAATTCTAGAGAGAAGAGAGAGCTTCTCTCTCTAGAATATAACCTAAAATATGATCTAAAACTAAACCTAATTGCTCTCCCATTGTTCTTTCTTGAATTTTTCTTCAAATACTTCAGAACTGAGTTGGATTTGGGCTTGAAGGAGTCCAGAAATTGCCAACCACATTTTCTTTAAGTGAGTCACGTGCTTCATGTCACACGTACGCATGAGACATGTGTACGTGTGATATGGCAAAATCTCCAACGCACGCGTACGCGCAAGGCATGCATACGTGTGACTGTGAATTACTCTAAATCCTCATTTCTTCATGAATTCTTCACTTTGCATGCTTTTTCTTCACTTCTTCAATCCAATCTTTGCCTTATAAGCCTGAAAAGCACTTAAAAAACATATCAAGGCATTAAATAGAATTAACGTAAATCAAATTTAACAAATTAAAGGCCTAGATAGCATGTTTTCATTCTTAAGTGCAAATTAGGAAGAATTCACAAAACTATGCTATTTCATTGAATAAATGTAGGAAAAGTTGATAAAATTCACTAAATTCAATACAAGATAAACCATAAAATTGTGGTTTATCAACGAGACCGGCTTGTTATAGTCTGGAATATATTTTTCCTCCTGAAGATATACAATCTAGAGACAATATCCGGGTTAGCTACCGGATGTGTTGGGTTTTGACAGTTTAATCGACACGTGAGCTCATGGCCAATAGGACAAGCATGCAACATTTGCATATGTATGTATTGATTGGGTGTGCATCTTGTATTTGGTTTTCATTGTCGATTACTTGTATCTATGTGCTACTTGACCTAATTGCTTTATCTGTTCTTTCTACTTATGTATCCTTGTATTGCATTGTATGTGTTTGAATAACTGAGAGGTCCCTTATGCTGGCGATGGTGATGCTGAGGGCTATTCTTGATGAGATGATAATAATTGAATGATTGGATGATAAAAATGAGTATTGATTGAGATGATTGGAACTCCCTGGGATGCAGTGGTTCGCCCCACTTGCTCCGGGTTGAGAAATTGAAAGTACTAGTATAACTGATAACTTGTATTAAGATTGTTAAAATTTACTAAAACTGTTGAGACTAATGATGATAATGGATACCGTTGAGACTGAATGTTGTTAGCAATAATTGTTAGCATCTGATAAAATCGGAAAGACTTAATACTGAAAAATGAATAATAATGACATTAAGAGAATTAATAGCTTAGTGTTGAAAAGAATTGAGATTAGAGATAATTGACAAGGGCTGAGACTTAGTAACTTAACTGTGTTGGGATTAAAAAGGACCTTAGGCTTGAACTTTGAATGTTTGGAGTTTAGGATTGCCTAGAGGGTTCATATCTTTTTACATTATCTCTATTTGGAATTATTACCCTACTGAGAACTCGAAAGGATGATGTTCTCACCCGTTGTAGAAATTATTAATTTTACAGATACAAGACACGACGCACCTCATTGAGCATGCCATTTTCTTCTAGAAAGCGAAGATTTATTTTGGGTCTTCACTTTATATTTAGATGTTATTCTCCACTTTTGTATATTGTATCTGTATGTCCCTCTTAGAGGTTGACTTTTGAGAAACAAGTTGTATTTTGTATCTTTCTAGGTTGTACTATACTTACTAGTCGACCTTGTCTTCACAGATTAGGACTAGTAATTGTTATGCATTTCCTTTATATATATTCCTGTCATTTTCATATATCATCGACGTTCGAGTGTGATGCAATTTTTTGTTATGTCTTTTTTTCTGGGCTCCTAGTATATCATATTTCTTTAAAGACTATATATATATAGATATTTTCTTGCCTCACCACCTTTGATTTATGGCTATAGTATAAAGCTCTGTGTGATAGGGTATTACATTATGGTATCAGAGCAGTTCATTTAGGATTATGCTTCTGAGCATACTCTGGATTATGTGTACATGCTATTTAGGATATTTGCTTGACATATATAGCATAAATGTTCATGAGCATACCTTTGAGGATTTGAAACTCTAGACTTGAGATATTAAGACTAATCACCTTAATATCAATTGTTTGGTGTGGACAAGACCCAAATAGTGTCTCGTGGATGAGAGAAAGGTTATCGGGTTGATTTTTATAGGCGCTCTGGAGATTATGGCTGCTACTATGCAAGTTATTGCTGATGAGTTAGGACAACATGTTGAAAAGGGAAATGAAGGTGGTAATGGACATGGTGTTAGAGATGATATGATGAGTACAGTGGTTCTAATAGAAATTAGGAGTTTTCTAGAATTGGTTAACAAGAGTAGAGTGACAGAGGACTATGCAAGGAAGAGTGCAGTGACCAAAAAGTGACCACCGGAAATTCTACAAAAAGCGTTAGAAGGATTGGCAGTGGCCCGAGGTTATTGTTTGAACTCGGTAATGATGAGTTGTAGTGGAAGTGCATGCCTAAGAATTGATTTAAAAGGTTGATGATGTTTAGTTAGAGAGATAAAGATATTCAAGGAGATTTTTGGTTGATATGGGTGAATGACTAAGTTCTTAATGGCAAACGATCAGAGTGGCGCAGCAGAAGCGCGGTAATTTTGGTGGCCTTAGGTGTAAGAATCGGAAATTAATAGCCATTTTGAAAAGAAATATTAATTTGAAAATTTAAAGGTGAGATCTGGATTCAGCAGATTTTTCTGAGTGGGAAAAACGAATTTTTTGGGGAAAATTACGTAAAAATGCATACCGATAATTTAGCCGACAGTACTGGCTTAAGTTTGTCTGGTACTGTGTAAGAGAAATCAAAGCGGCAAAAAAACTTAGAAAAATATTTAGAATTGAAAATCGGATACTTATTCTAAAGGTTTTGTCCCGAAGTTGGACCAAATGAACCAAAAACACTAAACAGTTAGACTGGACCCAAGTTAGGCCCAAGCTCAACATATAAATACCCTATTAATGAGCATTTTAGCTCATTTCCTTGCTGAGAGTGAGACAGGGATGGTGAAGAGAGGAAGAAGAGAAGAAAAGGGTTTTACTATTCACCCTCCTCTTTAAATCACCATAACTTGTGATTTCGAGCTCCGATTTGCGTGTCGTTTACAGCCACGCGAAGCTCTTAACAAGCTCTTCATTTCTAGCTAAATAAAGTGGTAAAAAAAATTTCAATATCTTGCCCAATTTTCTCTTCCACATAATTTCAAATTTTTTGCTATGGTAATTGAGTGAGTTTTGTGATTTTGGTTGTATAGGTGTGATAAACCCAATTTCGTGGTTTATCTTGTGCTTATTTTAGGAGATTTTATCACCTTTTTCCATATTTATTCAATGAATAGCATGGTTTTGTAATTCTCCCTTGAATTATGCTTAAGTATAAAAACATGCTTTTTAGGCCCTTAAATTGATGATTTTAATTCACTTTAGTTCCATTTGATGCCTTGATGTGTTTGTTAAGTAATTTCAGGTTCATAAGGCAAGTATTGGATGAAAAAAATGAGGAGAAAAGCATACAAAGTGGAGAATGTATGAAGAAACAAGAATTGGGAATGCATTGATGGGCGCGCACGCGTACAAGGCGCGCGCGCGCAAAAGTGGCTTCGCATAGAGACGCGCACGCGTACATGACGCGTACGCGCAGGTAAAGAAACAGCCAATTGACGCACACGCGCACATGGCGCGTACGCGCCGATACTCTCACATGACCCACTTAAAGACAAAACGCTAGGGGTGATTTCTGAGCTGCCCAGGCCCAAATCCAACTTGTTTCTGAGTGTATTTCATGCAGAATTAAAGTCCAAGAAAAGGGGGAGCAATTAGTTAGTCAACATGAGCCTTTAGTTAGTTTTTTAGAGAGAGAAGCTCCATCTTCTCTCTAGAATTAGGTTAGGATTAGGTTAATTTGTCTTGGATCTTGAATTAATTACTCGATTTCATCTTGTTTCTTTTACAATTTCTCAATTCTACATCTTGATTTCTTCAATTGCAAAGTCAATTTCTCATTTTGCTCTCTTGTATGTTGATGAACATTGTTAGATCCAATTTCCTTTTAATGCAATTTCATGTTCCTGTGTTTTTTTTATGTTGATCTTGCTTGCTATTATTGGTTTCTCGCTTATGAAAGTTATGGGTCTCCTTAATTTTAGCAGTTTGTGATGTTTACTTTTATTGCACATTAGGTGTTTGATATAATGCTTCCTATAGTTTTTGAGTAGTTCTCTTGACCCTTGGCCTAGGCTAAGGGGATTGAGTGATCTTGAGTCCTTGGGCTTCATTGAATTGGTAATTCCAGAACCCTTGGGGATCAATTTGATAACCATTGACTCTAACCCCTACTAAGTTAATTAGTAGCTAGGTTGGAACTTATGGATTGATGTTGATCAACCCATTTGACGTACTCTAAGCCTAGGAGTAGGTGATGAGCGGATAATTTATACGCTTTTTGCATTGTTTTTACAAAGTTTTTAGTATGATTTAGTTAATTTTTAGTATATTTTTCTTAGTTTTTAAATAAAAATCACATTTTTGGACTTTACTATGAGTTTGTGTGTTTTTCTATGATTTCAGGTAATTTCTGGCTGAAATTGAGGGACTTGAGCAAAAATCTTATTCAGAGGCTGAAGAAGGACTACAGATGCTGTTAGATTCTGACCTCCCTGCACTCGAAATGGATTTTCTGGAGCTACAGAAACCCAATTGGCACGCTCTTAATTGCGTTGGAAAGTAGACATCCAGGGTTTTCCAGCAATATATAATAGTCCATACTTTGTCCGAGTTTTGATGACGCAAACTGGCGTTCAAACACCAACTTCCTGCCCTATTCTAGAGTTAAACGCCAGAAACATGTTGCAAATCAGAGTTAAACGCCAGAAACAGGCTACAACCTGGCGTTTAACTCCAAAAAGAGTCTCTACACATGAAAACTCAATGCTCAGTCCAAGCACACACTAAGTGGGCCCGGAAGTGGATTTCTGCATCATTTACTCATTTCTGTAACCCTAGCTACTAGTTTAGTATAAAAACTACTTTTAGTGATTTATTTTACATCTTTGGAACATTTTTCCCTTAGACTTGGGGGCTGGCCATTCGGCCATGCCTGGACCATCATCACTTATGTATTTTCAACGGTGGAGTTTCTACACACCATAGATAAAGGTGTGGAGCTCTGCTGTTCTTCATGAATTAATGCAAAGTACTATTGTTTTTCCATTCAATTCAAGCTTATTCCTATTCTAAGATATTTGCTTGCACTTCAACATGATGAATGTGATGATCCGTGACACTCATCACTATTCTCAACCTATGAACGCGGGCCTGACAACCACTTCCGTTCTACCTTGGATTGAGCGTATATCTCTTAGCCTCCATTTCGAAAGATCGGAGTCTTCGTGGTATAAGCTAGAATTATTGGCGGTCATTCTTGAGATCCGGAAAGTCTAAACC
Source organism: Arachis ipaensis (assembly GCF_059453495.1). Taxonomy (NCBI): domain Eukaryota; kingdom Viridiplantae; phylum Streptophyta; class Magnoliopsida; order Fabales; family Fabaceae; genus Arachis; species Arachis ipaensis. Next base: position 65,106,073 of record NC_142442.1, on the reverse strand, counting down.
TTGTCTATGGTATTTCGAGTAGGATCTGGGAAGGGATGACTGTGACGATCTTCAAACTTACGAGTGTTGGGCGTAGTGATAGACGCAAAAGGATCAACGGATCCTATTCCAACATGAGTGAGAACCGACAGATGATTAGCCGTGCGGTGACAACGCATTTGGACCATTTTCACTGAGAGGACGGGAAGTAGCCATTGACGACGGTGATGCCCAACATACAGCTTGCCATGGAAAGGAGTATGAATGATTGAATGAAAGCAGTAAGAAAGCAGAGAGTCAGAAGGAACCAAGCATCTCCATACGCTTATCTGAAATTCTCACCAATGAATTACATAAGTATCTCTATCATATTCTATGTTTTAATTATATTTTAATTATTAAAATCCCATAACCATTTGAATCCGCCTGACTGAGATTTACAAGGATGACCATAGCTTGCTTCAAGCCGACAATCTCCGTGGGATCGACCCTTACTCAAGTAAGGTTTATTACTTGGACGACCCAGTGCACTTGCTGGTTAGTTGTGCGAAGTTGTGAAGAAGAATTGAGATTATGATTGTGCGTACCAAATTTTTGGTGCCATTGAGATCACAATTTCGTGCACCAAGTTTTTGGCGCCGTTGCCAGGGATTGTTCGAGTTTGGACAACTGACGATTCATCTTGTTGCTCAGATTAGGTAATTTTATTTTAATTTTAAGCTTTTTGTTTTTATTCTTTTTATTTTCGAAAAATACCCAAAAAAATAATAAAATCATAAAACCAAAAATAATTTTGTGTTTCTTATTTGAGTCTAGTGTCAAATTTTAAGTTTGGTGTCAATTGCATGTTTTTAAAAATTGTGCATTTTTCGAAAACTCATGCATTATGTTCTTCATGATCTTCAAAGTTGTTCTTGATAATCTTCTTTGTTTGATCTTTACATTTTTATATTTTGTGTCTTTTCTTGTTTTTCATATGCATTTTCAATTTGTTAGTGTCTAAAGTTTGAAAATTTCTAAGTTTGGTGTCTTGCATGTTTTTCTTTTCTTAAAAATTTTCAAAAATAAGTTCTTGGTGTTCATCTTGACATTCAAAGTGTTCTTGGTGTTCATCTTGACATTCAAAGTGTTCTTGCATGCATTGTGTGTTTTGATTCATAATTTCCATGTTTTGAGTCTTTTTGTTGTTTTTCTCTTTCTTCATTAAAAATTCAAAAATAAAAAATATATCTTTTCTTATTTCACTCATAAAATTTCAAATATTTGAGTTGACATTTTCAAAAATTTTTCAAAATTTAGTTGTTTACTATGAGTCAAGTCAAATTTTTAATTTAAAAATCCTATCTTTTCAAAAAATTTTCAAAAATCAAATCTTTTTCAATTTTCTTCTTAATATTTTAGAAAATTTCAAAAATGATTTTCAAAATCTTTTTCTTATCTTTTTCGAATTCATTGCTAGCATTTAATATTTTGATTTAAAAATTTCAAGTTGTTACTTGCCTATTAAGAAAGGATCAATCTTTAAATTCTAGAATCATATCTTTTAGTTTCTTGTTAGTCAAGTAATCAACTTTAATTTTCAAAATCAAATCTTTTTAATTTCCAATTCAAATCTTTTTCAAAATGAATTTCAATCATATCTTTTTCTATTTTAATCATATCTTTTTCAAAATCAATTTCAAAATCTTTTCTAACCTCTTATCTTTTTAAAATTGATTTTTAAATCTAACTACTTGACTTTTTGTTTGATTTTAAAAGTTTTTTATTTCAATCATATCTTTTTCAAAACCACCTAACTAATTTTCTCTCTCTAGTTTTCGAAAACTCATCCCCACTTTTTCAAAATTCTTTTTAAATAACTAATTGTTTCAATTTTTAAATTTAATTTTATTTCTTCTCTTAAATTTCGAATACTAACCAATAATTAAAATAAAAATAAAAATATTTTTCTTTTATTTTAATTTAAAATTTCAAATTTTTTTTTCTCTTCTTCTTCTATTCTTCTCTTCTTCTACTCACATAAAGGAATCTCTATACTGTGACATAGAGGATTCCTCTTCTTTTCTGTTCTTCTTTTTCATATGAGCAGAAACAGGGATAAAGACATTCTTATTGAAGTTGATCCTGAACCTGAAAGGACTCTTAAGAGGAAACTAAGAGAAGCTAAAGCACAACCCTCTGGAGAGGACCTGACATAAATTTTCGAAAAAGAAGGAGACATGGCCGAACTCAATAACAATGGTGGAGATGCAAGGAAGATGCTTGGTGACTTTATTGCACCCTCTTCTAACTTCTATGGAAGAAGCATCTCACTTCCTGCAATTAGAGCAAACAATTTTGAGCTTAAGCCTCAATTGGTTTCTCTAATGTAGCAGAATTGCAAGTTTCATGGACTTCCAATGGAAGATCCTCATCAATTTTTAGCTAAATTCTTACAAATATGAGACACTGTCAAGACCAATGGAGTTGATCCCAAGGTCTACAGGCTTATGCTTTTCCCTTTTGCTATAAGAGACAGAGCTAGAACATGGTTGAATTCACAACCTAAGGATAGCCTGAACTCTTGGGATAAGCTAGTCAGTGCTTTTCTGGCCAAATTCTTTCCACCTCAAAAGATGAGCAAGCTTAGAGTGAAAATCCAAACCTTCAGACAGAAGGAAGGAGAATCCCTCTATGAAGCTTGGAAAAGATACAAGCAACTGATCAAAAGGTGTCCTACCGACATGCTTCCAGAATGGAGCTTCATAAGTATATTCTATGATGGTTTGTCTGAGTTGTCAAAAATGTCATTGGACCATTCTGCAGGAGGATCTCTTCATCTGAAACCCATGTAGAAGCTCAGTAACTCATTGAAATGGTTGCAAATAACCAGTTCATGTACACCTCTGAGAGGAATTCTGTGAACAATGGGACCCCTCAGAAAAAAGGAGTTCTTGAAATTGATACTCTGAATGCCATATTGGCTCAGAACAAAATATTGACTCAGCAAGTTAATATGATTTTTCAGAGTCTGAATGGATTGCAAGCTGCATCCAACAGTACTAAAGAATCATCTTTTGAAGAAGAAGCTTATGATCCTGAGAACCCTGCAATGGCAGAGGTGAATTACATGGGAGAACCCTATGGAAACACCTATAATCCTTCATGGAGAAATCATCCAAACTTCTCATGGAAGGACCAACAGAAGCCTCAACAAGGCTTCAATAGTAATGGTGCAAGAAATAGGTTTAGCAATAGCAAGCCTTTTCCATCATCTTCTCAGCAACAGACAGAGAATTTTGAACAGAGCCATTTTGGCCTGGCAAACATAGTCTCTGATCTATCCAAGACCACACTAAGTTTCATGAATGAAACAAGGTCCTCCATTAGAAATTTAGAGGCACAGGTGGGTCAGCTGAGTAAGAAGATTACTGAAACTCCTCCCAGTCTCTCCCAAGCAATACAGAAGAAAATCCCAAGAGAGAGTGTAAGGCCATCACCATGACTAACATGGCCGAACCTGGAGAGAGTGAGGAGGACATGAGTCCCAGTGAGAAAAGCCTCATGGGAGGTTCTCTAGACAGAAAGGAGTTTCCCTTTGAGGAAACCAAAGGAATCTGAGGCTCATACAGAGACCATAGAGATTCCATTGAACTTCCTTCTGCCATTCATGAGCTCTGATGAATATTCTTCCTCTGAAGAGGATGAAGACATCACTGAAGAGCAAGTTGCTAAGTATCTAGGAGAAATTATGAAGCTGAATGCCAAGTTATTTGGTAATGAGACTTGGGAGAATGAACCCTCCTTGTTCACCAATGAACTGCATGCATTAATGAGGCAAACATTACCTCAGAAGAAACCGGATCCCAGAAAATTCTTCATACCTTGTACCATAGGCACCATGACCTTTGAGAAGGCTCTGTGTGACCTAGGGTCAGGGATAAACCTCATGCCCCTCTCTGTAATGGAGAAACTAGGAATCTTTGAGGTACAAGCTGCAAGAATCTCACTAGAGATGGTAGACAAATCAATGAAACAAGCTTATGGACTAGTAGAGGACGTGCTAGTAAAGGTTGAAGGCCTTTACATCCCTGCTGATTTCATAATCCTAGACACTGGAAAGGATGAGGATGAATCCATCATCCTTGGCAGACCCTTCCTAGCCATAGCAAAAGCTGTGATTGATGTTGACAGAGAAGAGTTGGTCCTTCAGTTGAATGAGGACTACCTTGTATTCAAGACTCAAGGTCCTCCTTCTGTAACCATGGAGAGGAAGCATGAAAAGCTTCTCTCAATACAGAGTCAAACAAAACCCCCACATTCAAACTCTAAGTTTGGTGTTGGGAGGCCACAACCAAACTCTAAGTTTGGTGTTGAGAGGCCACAACCTTGCTCTGATTATCTGTGAGGCTCCATGAAAGCTCACTGTCAAGCTATTGACATTAAAGAAGCGCTTATTGGGAGGCAACCCAATGTTATCTAATTTTATCTATTTATGTTTTCCTTTGTTATTTTATATTTTCTTTAGGTTGATGATCATGTGAAGTCACAAAAACAACTGAAAAATCAAAAACAGAATGAAAAATAGCATTAGAAACAGCTCACCCTGGAGGAAGAGCTTACTGGCGTTTAAACGCCAGAAAAAAGCATCAAGCTGGCGTTAAACACCAGAAACAAGCTACATTCTGGCGTTTAACGCCAGAAACAAGCACCAACTTGGGTTAAATGCCAATAAAGGGAGAAAAGCTGGCGTTTAATGCCAGAAACAAGCAGCAGTTTGGCGTTAAATGCCAAGATTGCACTCTAAGGGCATTTACACGCCTAAATAGAGCAGGGATGATAAGTTCTTGACCCCTCAGGATCTGTGGACCCCACAGGATCCCCACCAACCTCAACTCACTCTCTCTTCTTCACACCTTTTCATAACACTCTTCCCCAAATACCCTTCACCAATCACCTCCATATCTCTTCCCAAATACCCTTCACCAATCACCTCATTCACTTTTCCCCAAAACACCACCTACCTTCAAATTCAAAACTCTTTTTCCCTCCCAAATCCAACCCCAAATACACACTACTACCCACCTTGGCCGAACCCACACACACCTCCATCTCCTCCATTTCTTCTTCTCCTCCTTTCTTTCTTCTTTTGCTCGAGGACGAGCAAACATTTTAAGTTTAGTGTGGAAAAAGCACTGCTTTTTTATTTTTTCATAACCATTAATGGCACCTAAGGCCGGAGAAACCTCTAGAAAGAGGAAAGGGAAGGCAATTGCTTCCACCTCCGAGTCATGGGAGATGGAGAGATTCATCTCATCTGTCAACTCTGCAATTCGGCTGGGATTGTCATAGAGGGAGACATCCTCATTGATGAGAACAAGCCCATCACTAAGAAAAGGATGGAGCAAATAAGAGAGCCCACTCATGGACCTCAACAAGAGCATGAGGAAGTTCCTCATCATGAAATCCCTGAGATGCCTCAAGGGATGCACTTTCCTCCACAAAACTATTGGGAGCAAATCAACACCTCCCTAGGAGAATTAAGTTCCAACATGAGACAACTAAGGATGGAGCACCAAGAGCACTCCATCATTCTCCATGAGATTAGAGAAGATCAAAGAGCTATGAGGGAGGAGCAACAAAGGCAAGGAAGAAACATAAGGGAGCTCAAGAACACCATTGGTTCTTCAAGAGGAAGAAGACGCCACCCTCACTAAGGTGGACCCGTTCCTTAATCTCCTAGTCTATTTATTTTTCTGTTTTCGTTCTCTATGCTTTCTTTTTATTTATGTTTGTGCCTTATTACATGATCATTAGTGTCTAGTGTCTATGTCTTAAAGCTATGAATGTCCTATGAATCCATCACCTCTCTTAAATGAAAAATGTTCTAAAAATAAAAGAACAAGAAGTACATGATTTCGAATTCATCCTTGAAATTAGTTTAATTATTTTGATGTGGTGACAATACTTTTTGTTTTCTAAATGAATGCTTGAACAGCGCATATGTCTTTTGAATTTGTTGTTTATGAATGTTAAAATTGTTGGCTCTTGAAAGAATGATGAAAAAGGAGAAATGTTATTGATAATCTGAAAAATCATAAAATTGATTCTTGAAGCAAGAAAAAGCAGTGAATATAAAGCTTGCGAAAAAATGGCAAAAAAAGGGAGAAAAAGAAAAAGCAAGCAGAAAAAGCCAAAAGCTCTTTAAACCAAAAGGCAAGAGAAAAAAGCCAATAACCCTTTAAACCAAAAGGCAAGGGTAAAAGGATCCAAGGCTTTGAGCATTAATGGATAGGAGGGCCTAAAGGAATAAAATCCTGGCCTAAGCAGCTAAAAACCAAGCTGTCCCTAACGATGTGCTTGTGGCGTGAAGGTGTCAAGTGAAAAGCTTGAAACTGAACGGTTAAAGTCGTGATCCAAAGCAAAAAGAGTGTGCTTAAGAACCCTGGACACCTCTAATTGGGGACTTTAGCAAAGCTGAGTCACAATCTGAAAAGGTTCACCCAGTTATGTGTCTGTGGCATTTATGTATCCGGTGGTAATACTGAAAAACAAAGTGCTTAGGGCCACGGCCAAGACTCATAAAGTAGTTGTGTTCAAGAATCAACATACTGAACTAGGAGAATCAATAACACTATCCAAATTCTGAGTTCTTATAGATGCCAATCATTCTGAACTTCAAAGGATAAAGCGAGATGCCAAAACTGTTCAGAGGCAAAAAGCTACTAGTCCCGCTTATCTAATTGGAGCTAAGTTTCATTGATATTTTGGAATTTATAGTATATTCTCTTCTTTTTATCCTATTTTATTTTCAGTTGCTTGGAGACAAGCAACAATTTAAGTTTGGTGTTGTGATGAGCGGATAATTTATACGCTATTTGACATTGTTTTTACATAGTTTTTAGTATAATTTAGTTAGTTTTTAGTATATTTTTATTATTTTTAAATAAAAATCACATTTCTGGATTTTACTATGAGTTTGTGTGTTTTTCTGTGATTTCAGGGAATTTTTTGCTGAAATTGAGGTACTTGAGCAAAAATCTGATTCAGAGGCTGAAGAAGGATTGCAGATGTTGTTGGATTCTGACCTTCCTGCACTCGAAATGGATTTTCTGGAGCTACAGAAACCCAATTGGTGCGCTCTCAATTGCTTTGGAAAGTAGACATCTAGGGCTTTCCAGCAATATATAATAGTCCATACTTTGTCCGAGTTTTGATGACGCAAACTGGCGTTCAAACGCCAACTTCCTGCCCTATTCTAGAGTTAAACGCCAGAAACAGGTTGCAAATCAGAGTTAAACGCCAGAAACAGGCTACAACCTGGCGTTTAACTCCGAAAAAAGTCTCTACACATGAAAGCTCAATGCTCAGCCCAAGCACACACCAAGTGGGCCCGGAAGTGGATTTCTGCATTATTTACTCATTTCTATAACCCTAGCTACTACTTTAGTATAAAAACTACTTTTAGTGATTTATTTTACATCTTTGGAACGTTTTTTTCTTAGACTTAGGGGCAGACCATTCGGCCATGCCTGGACCATCATCACTTATGTATTTTCAACGGTGGAGTTTCTACACCCCATAGATAAAGGTGTGGATCTCTGCTCTTCTTCATGAATTAATGCAAAGTACTATTGTTTTTCCATTCAATTCAAGCTTATTCCTATTCTAAGATATTCGCTTGCACTTCAACATGATGAATGTGATGATCTGTGACACTCATCACTATTCTCAACCTATGAACGCGTGCCTGACAACCACTTCCGTTCTACCTTGGATTGAGCGCATATCTCTTAGCCTCCATTCCAAAAGATCGGAGTCTTCGTGGTATAAGCTAGAATTATTGGCAGTCATTCTTGAGATCCGGAAAGTCTAAACCTTGTCTGTGGTATTTCGAGTAGGATCTGGGAAGGGATGACTGTGACGACCTTCAAACTCACGAGTGCTGGGCGTAGTGACAGACGCAAAAGGATCAACGGATCCTATTCCAACATGAGTGAGAACCGACAGATGATTAGCCGTGCGGTGACAGCGCATTTGGACCATTTTTACTGAGAGGACAGGAAGTAGCCATTGACAACGGTGATGCCCAACATATAGCTTGCCATGAAAAGGAGTATGAATGATTAAAAGAAAGCAGTAGGAAAGCAGAGAGTCAGAAGGAACCAAGCATCTCCATACGCTTATCTGAAATTCTCACCAATGAATTACATAAGTATCTCTATCCTATTCTATGTTTTAATTATATTTTAATTATTAAAATCCCATAACCATTTGAATCCGCCTGACTGAGATTTACAAGGATGACCATAGCTTGCTTCAAGCCGACAATCTCTGTGGGATCGACCCTTACTCACATAAGGTTTATTACTTGGATGACCCAGTGCACTTGCTGGTTAGTTGTGTGAAGTTGTGAAGAAGAATTGAGATTATGATTGTGCGTACCAAATTTTTGGCGCCATTGAGATCACAATTTCGTGCACCAGTAGGCATTACGTACTTAAGGCTTTGATGGGTAGACCTAATGAGCTCGGTTCTGCATAATTATCAATATTTGAATTGTTGACAAGGATAGTGATCTCAATTACTTAAGTCTTAGCCAAGAGTCCTTTATCTTGCTTCCTTTAATCACTTGCTTGATTTACGTGTTTTGTCATTTAAATTCTTACTCATTTAATTTGTTGCCCTCTTATTAATCAAACCCCCCTTACATTCTCATAACCAATAATTGACCATTTCATTGCCATCCTCGTGAGACGACCCGGAGTTTAAATACTTCGGTTAATTCTAGTTGGGGTTTGTACATGTGACAACCAAAATTTTTTATGCGAGAATTGTTTGTTGGTTTGGAGCTATGCTTACAACGAAGTTCTTATTTCTATAAGAGAAATTCTAGACCGAAACGACAAATCTCATCAATCAAGGTGTCAACTAACGTTGGAAAATTGTTGAATTTTGCCCCCAAATACCATTGGGTGAGGTAAGCCACTTCAACACCCTTGTGGTTTGATGTATTTGTGAGCCCTAGTGATTAATTTGGTAATTTTTATGGATATAGCTTGAATTATTGGTGATTGAAGTTGAATTGAAGAATTTGTGCACTTGGAATTTAGAATTTTGGCTGGAGCTTTGTTGAACTTGTTTGGAGGTCATTTTTGGTGATTTTGTGCTTGTTGGGAATCGGCCAAGGTATGGTTTCGGTTTCTTTTAAATAATATGTAATGTTTTAGGCAACTTAGGCTAGTAGATCTTAGGATAAGATTGAATTGATGATGCATATTGATGTTGAAGACATTGATGATGATTGTTGATGTTGATGAGGAGTTGTGATGATTATTGATGTTAATGATTATTGATGATGATTGTTGATGTTAATGAAGAGTTTTGATGATTAGTGATGTTAATGATAATTGATGATGATTATGAGATTTTGCATTGATAATTGTTGAGATTGGTAAATTATGGTAAGAATTTTTGAGAGAGTTGATAAATTGGAAAACTTAATGGTTTGGTGTTGTATGGTTGAATAATGATGGAAATTTATGAGTCTTTATGTGATTTAATTTGGATTTGGAATTGTTGAATGAATAGCTATAGTAATAAATGAATGGTCTAGGGATTAGAATGCTTGAAAGATGGTGGAGGACTATTTATATATTGTTTTGAGCATGGTTGGTTTGGTTTTGGTTTGAGTGTTTTGAAAACTAGAGGCTTTTGATAACTTTGGTAAAAACCTATTTTTGACAAACTTTCACGAGCCATAACTTGGCTTCCGGACCCTAAAATTTAATGAAACTTGTTTTGCATGAAAATTGGGTCCATGAATTTTATGCCGTTTGAAGAACAGGTGAAAAAAAATTTTTAGTAAAGAAGTTATGCACGTTTGAAGTTTGGTGTGAAAAACTGAATTTTGTAACCAAACAGCTTTTCTGAAATTGGGAGGCATGCGTATGCGGAACAGGCATGCGTACCCTAGGATGGGCCTCTACCCAACACTCATGGCTACACAACCTTGGCATGCGTACGTGAAAATGAAAATTTTACACCCATGCGTATGCAACAATTGGCATACGTACGCGAGACCCTGTTTCTATTTCAAACATTCGCATATGCAGACGTAGCTTGCATACGCGACTTTTTTTTTATTTTACACTCATGTGTACGCAAGAACAGACATGCGTACGCATGATCCCTGTTTTGCTGAAAATTTGATTTTTGAGTTTTTAAGCACTCTTTTAGCCTTCTAAACATCTGTAATTATTGGTTGAGATGCCCTAGCTAATTATTAGGCTTTGGGACAAGTGAGAGTGTATTGGATAGACAAAAATAAGTGTTTTAGATAATGAGCTTAGAGCCAGTGATTTAGGTTTTAAAAGGCTTGTGGATGAAATTAGTGAGAGTTGATTTGTGGAGTATTTCATTGATGAAGAATTGAGAAATGAATGAGGTTGAGTAATATCTTATTCAAATGGTTTATGAACTTGAAAGAACTTGAGAAATGAGGATGATTATGATGAGTTAAGAAAATGAAAGTTGATGAGAATTTACAAAAGATCGAGGTTGATGAATTTGTTGAGTACGAGTAGTGATCACTAAATGATGATTATGATATGCATTGATTTGGTAAGTCGCTATGCGCCTGACAAGGATGATGGTTTAATCCCACTTATCAAGGTAGCGACCCCGGCGTAGGGGCTATGGCAGTCTCCTGTCTACGTTCAGATGTGAGGATTGAGGTAATTTCCCGCTCGCATAACCTTGCTTGCCATAAGAGTAAGTCGGATACTATATCCCAAGGTTGAGAGTGAGCCTAATGTATATGTATATTAATTGTGTTTTACTTGTTTGCATTAATTGTGTTGTGCTGGGATTAAGGAGGATTGGTAGGCGGTGGCAATGGGATCGCATGGAGGGTAGGTTGCGAAGGCTGTGGGATAGCGGTGACTATAGTTAGAAGAGAAATCCTTAAGTTAGATTACCCTATTATGGTTAATTACATGTTTCTTTAAGCTTGAATATTTATATCGATGGAAAGTTCTAGGATTGCCTTTAGCTTTCCAGAACCTTATATCTTATCTATTGGGCACGGTTACCATACTGAGAACCTCTGGTTCTCATATCATATATTGTTGTTCTTTTTCAAATGCAGGTCGCAACCAACCTCAGTGAGTTTGCGGATGGTGACAGAGTGGAGGATGGCTCGCTTTTGTCTTTTTGTTTATTTTGATGTAGTTATTCTCTCAATTTTGATTATTGTACTTGTTGCCTTAGAGGCTAAAACTTTGAGAGACAGGATGCATCCGTTTTAACTTTCAAAACTCTGTTGTATCTGTTTTAACTTGTCAATATAAACTCCGCAGGCTGTGACTAGGTTTCTTTTGTGACTAGTCAATATATATATACCTTGTTTATTTTGTATCTATAATCTCTTTTTCTTACCTTTACGCTTTAGTTATCGTGTGTGAATGCTTCGCGATTTGTTTCTTCTGTTTACCTATCTTTGAACTCATGTTCCTTATATCGGGCTTCTAGTCTTATTACTTCTTTCTATATATATTACTATATGTGCTTTAGAACTGTCATGATGCTTTGTCATCCTTTACTTTACAGCTAGAGGTAAGGTTTAGGGTGATAGGGTGTTACATTAGGATGGTTATAATGTGAAAGAGAAGTTTTGGGATATGAGATTGTTGCGAAGGTTGACAAAGTATCAAGGAATAGGAAGTGTGAGTATCTGGTTTATGCTACCACAGATTAACTTAAACCAAGGTGTTTAGATGATTACTACAACATTTTGGGTCTATAGCCACGGTTTTTTTGGTCACGGTTTTTTAAAAAAGGGTGGCCTAAAAAGGTTTATGGTCACGGTTTTGGGGAGTGACCTAAAGGGATCTATGGTCACAGTTTTTTACAGTGACAAAAAAGGTTTTATGGTCACGATTTTTCAAAAAAAGGTGACCTAAAAGGGTTTATGGTCACGGTTTTGGGGGTGGCCTAAAGTGGTCTATGATCACAGTTTTGGAGGGTGGCCTAAAAGGATCTATGGTCACGGTTTTGGGTGTGACCTAAAGGGTCTATGGTCACATTTTTTACAGTGACCAAAAAGGTTCTATGGTCACGGTTTTTCAAAAAAAGGGTGACCTAAAAGGGTTTATGGTAACGGTTTTGGGGGGTGACTTAAAAGGGTCTTTGGTCACGGTTTTAGGGGGTGGCCTAAAAGAGTCTATAGTCACGGTTTTTCGAAAGGGTGACCTAAAAGGGTCTATGGTCACGATTTTTTGAAAAAGGGTGACCATAGAGTACCCTGTCCAAAACGGCGTCGTCCCCCACCCCCTTTCGAAAATAACATTTTTTTAAATCCCTAAACCCAGAAGTCTAGAATGACGTCGTCCCAACCCCCACCTCCCCCCCCCCCAAATTTCCCTATTCCCTCGTAAGTTCCACTCTTCGCTGTCTCTTCCTCTCTGAACCCTCACTATCTGATGCAACCCCTTCCTCTCACTCTTCATCACTCCTCGCTGGCTCTGCCTCTCTCCTTCTCCGCTGTAATCGCAGCCTCACTCTGTGATCTGGCACTCTCTCAACCCCCACTCTCCCAAACCCTCACTCATCGCTGCCTCTCCCTCTCTTAAAAGTTACCAAGATTCGGTAACCGAAAAACTCGAAAATAGATTAAAATACAAGTAATATTTTGAAAGAGAAAGGTTAAGGATTTCGATTTTGGTATAAGAGAAAGATTAGTAATTAAATTATATTTTTGAAGGGGTAAAAATATTTTGTAAAAGATCCGGGTTTTTTTATAAATATGAAAATAAGTGAAGGTTCAAATATAATTTTATAAAATATTAAAGTTAAAAATAGAATATTAAAAAGTTTGTGATTTAGAAAGTAATTAATAAAAGTTTAAAATAAGGTTTTATATACTAAGTTTTAAAAGAAGATTATAAATATTATTTTAAATACTTCTTTAAAATTACTCATTTATATTAAAATAAATTATTATTATAATTAGTATTTATCAAAGATATTATCTTGTAAGAATATCATAATGTGTATTATTAATGATAAAGCAAGCAAGCAGAGTAATCTTAAAAACTTTAGAAAACACATACTTAATTAAAGAACTTTATAGTTCTTTTCCATAAGACACTTAGGGAAAGGCGAGTGAATAATGCAAAAATAATTTATATTATCGAATAGTAGGAAAGAAAAGAAGAAGAAAGAAAAGAAAGGGAAAAGAAATATTAAAAAAACCTCTGCCACAGGAGAGCAGAGAGCAAAGATTAAAAGAATCTAAAGGAATGCATGCCACAGGAGGGCAGAGCACAGAAAAGAAAAGAAAGAAAGAAAGAAAAAAAGAAGATAAGCAGAGATATTATTTGGCATTGAGAACGAGCTGAGATGATTGTGTACCTGCTGATAATGAGCAGATATATGGTGGTGAGTCCACTGAGATTTGCTTCCAGAGATACATCGGCCAATCTAGGGGATGGTCGCACCTGTAAGACAGAGGTTGCTTACAGAGGTTATCGAAACATACATTGGCTAGAGAGAGCCTCACCTGTAAGACCGAGGTTGCTTACAGAGGTTATGTTTGCATACATCTGCTCAAGAGAGTCGCACCTATAAGAAAGAAGTTGCTTTTAGAGGTTATGGCACTAGAAACCAAACTCAGACAAATTTTGCTTAGTTACGTCGGGAGCGGGTCGAAACCAATAGATGAGCTCATTACCTACACTAGGAATAGACATGCATCATGATTGTTTGAGCATATCTTCTATGAATTCTATTTTCTGTGATTGTGTATGTGTTGTGTTTGTTTCTCTTTATGTTCTTTAGTTATTGTGTTTGATACATGATTCGGTTGTTGCTGCTGACTGGGTATAGTATTAAAACGGACTTAACTAACCACCCCAACCCTACTAAGAACTCTCCAGTTCTTACCCCTACTCTTCCCCTTTAGATTTTTATAGGAACTCTAGTTAAGATCACCCCTATATATACGAGGACCCAGACAAGGATACGAAGGTGATAGAGATCTCATCTTCTGGTTGCAATGATCGATTAGAGATAGTAAGAGTTGGTAGCGTGTTTTGGGTGGCGCCTTAAGTTTAGTATAGAAATTTTGGTTTAGTCTCTCACTTTTGGATAGATCCACCGAGAGATTAGGAGCTGTAAATACTGGCTAGGCTAGTTTTGGACACCAGCTTAGGGACTTCCTATATGGACCAGGGTCCGGAGTGTTGATTATGTATATAGTAGCAAGATGTGAAGGGTTGTACGCTAACTTATGGCATATATGACAGTATCATTATATGTACGTATGATCTATCATACATGTTATGTATATATATAATGTTGGCCCTGTGTATGTTTTACTTAATTCCTTTATATGGCTTGTATATGTTTAATTAATTGTACTCGCAAATCTTTTTATAAAGAAATTTTTTTTGAAAATTCGATAGTGTGCTAATACCATTACAGGGTTAATAATAAATAGTGAAAGTTTTAGTGAAGCAAGTTGGTGACACTCGGTTTCCATATGATCATGACGTACTGGGAATTGGCACTACTAGAAAACTAGTTATTACAGATGGATTTACAGACAGATTTAGTCTTTATTACAGACGGATTTTTGGTTACTGACGAAATTACCGACGGATTTTTTTCCTCTGTAAAAGCCCCGTCGGAAATTATTTACCGACGAATTTTTTTCCGTCAAAAAATTACCGATGGATTTTTACCAGTTACCGACGGATTTTCCCTCTGTAAATTCTCCATCCATTTCCCGAAGGCGACGAACTTTCCGACGGATTTTTCGTCTGTAATTATAGACGGATTTTCCAACAAATTTTCTGTCTGTAATTACAGACAAATTTTCTGACGGATTTTCAGTCGGTAATTGGAACCTTGGAAAATCATCCAAAACTCTGAATACAAACAGAAAATCCGTCTGTAAATCCATCAGTAAAGTAAAATAATTTTTTTTAGATTTTTCTATTGCAAAATAAATTTGTTTTCATACAAAATAAATATAAATTTAATAAATACAAATTTTATTGATGGTACAAAGAGAAAAACACACCAGTGAATACAAAGTGCTTTCTTTATAATAAGAAGCAATTATTTCCATGCAATAATACAAACTGAATACATTAGATGACAAGTAACTACTAATGGACTCATCAAGATTCAATACCCTAATTTATGGATAGTTTCATTCTTTCTTGAGCTTCTTAATGATGGTGGCAATATAATGCTTGCTCCAACTCAGACTGAATGTATATCTGATTGAGGCAGTCTATCTCTGCTTTCAATTCAGTAGAGAATTAATTAAGACCAATGAGGCAACAAAATATTTCATATGGGTAGAAATATAACTAGGAACATGTAAATTATAAAATGCAGATCATAAAATCTCAGCTCTTAACTAGAAACATGTAAATTAAAGTTCAATCAGATGTTAGTGTGGTTAATTACCTGCGATTGAATTTGTATGGGGAGAGATGTCCAGATTCATCTCTTGCAGCCCAACCAAGGCAATCTTCTGAACTGATTGTTTTCTTCTGTGTTTCACCATAAACACAATTATTTTTCAATTTTCATGAAACATCTTACACATGGATTTATAAGGCAAGTAAGAAGTAGTTAATAAGAACCAACCTGGTTAATAAGTTTTCTTTGTTCTCTTAGCGTTCACAATTTTTTGATGAGGCAAATTCATGACTAGTTTTTATATAGCATAGGATTAAGAAGCTGAATAGTACGAAAGCAGATACCTCATGATGATAAAAGCATGTGATAAAAGTCTACGCCCACGTTCATGTTATATTAATTTATTTCTCATTTGTTAAGACCAAACTGTGTATTGGAGTATCACTTAACATGTTACACAGTGAGATGGGCAGCAAACTTGAACGCATGCTGCCATCGTTGGTGGCTCGTTCTCTTCTGACTTGCTCCATTCGCACCATTAATGAAGACGGTGACACTAAAAGAGTTTATGTAGTTTCATATTATTACAAAAGAGAATCAAACATGATGGGAAGAGGGAAAAAACTGCAAGGGCAAGTTAAAAACACCATCAATATCACCTTGTCTAGAAAATCAATCGAATCTGAGCCATCAACCAAACAAGAAAATCGCAGCAGCAATAGCAGAAATTCAAGAAAGAAAAGAGGAAGAAGAAGAAATTAAGCACAAAGTAGAAATTGTACAACATAGCAGGGAAGAATTAGAAGAAGAAGAAGAAGAATCAAATTCCAGATCTCAATCACAACCACCACAGCACCAAGAAGGATCAATAGAAATTACAGATTATTACCGAGAAGAAGCATTACCAGAGAAGAAGCCATTAACTGAATTAAATTTCTATTATAGACAACATTCATCAAGCTCATATTAACAATGTTCAGCAATGTTCAGCAATCCAGATTAACAATCTAAACATTTCTCAGCTATTCAGAATCAAAACCTAATCTAATCCTATTTTAACAACCTAAAAATTCACTAATCAAAAAACAAATCTAACTAAAATAATTACTAAAATCAAACTAACTAAATAAAATTAATTGAACTCAACAAAAATTAAAAGAATTTTGAAACCAAAACCTGGAAGCAAAGACAACCAAAACCTGGAAAGAAGGATGCCTAGGTCTCTACGGTTCGAACAGGAGGAAAGAGAGATGTGGTTCTAGACAACATTGTATGTGCTGATTGTTAATCTGTAATATAAAATGCAGCCATCAAAGTGAGCTTCCTAAACCTTAGTCTTCAAACTATTTCCCGTTATACAGGAAAATAAAATTAATTCAAAAAAAAAAGATGCTAAATTACCTTCAACCTTGGAATGTAATATCTATGTCTGCGAGATTTTGCAGCAGCTCCACCAACGATTCTTCAGACTGAAAGATAATTTTGGTGTTGAGGGAGAAAACAAAATAAAATAAGAATGAAAACTACTATGACTCCGTTCAAATTAACATCAAATTCAAGGTTTCTCATCATATGCGCATGATAGTTTGAAAGTGACCTATTGAAAGAAACTAAGAAAGCAACATTAGATGAAGCTAAAATGTCAGTTACTATTGATAGAAATCCCTATATATATATATATATATATATATATATATATATATATATATTGCTTTTATAAAGTAATTGACACCAGTAGTATAATACTTGACCCAAGTTTCAGTCCAAGAAAAAACCATTAATTAATACTTGAGTGTTAATACCTTAATCAGGTCATTAATTAATTATTTCTATGAACACATCACTAAAATTAAATTGAAAATTTCATTTACCCTATTTGCAAGAAAGGCTCAGGTTGGCAATCCATAGGGTTATTGGTTTGAGAAGGCTGAAAGGTAAAGTTGCTGTTTGCAGCAACTGAAGTTGAACTCCACAAGCTTTTCATAGGTTTTAGATTGAACCCTTCTGCCTCAAGCTAAAAATTGAAGTTTAATTTTTCAAGAAAATAAATTAATTTAAAAATGTGTTCATTAATTAAATTAATTAAACAAATATGACAACAGGCATGTATCCTCCGTAGCTAGAATTGTTACAATAATAATTCCTATGCTGAAATGTTTGGTGTATGTTATATTTCAAAACCTTGAGCCTAAGTTGCTTATTCATATCTCCAAGATGGTGCTCCTGCAAGATCAATAAAAAATACAAAAATTGAGAATAATAGCATGCAAGTTCAAGTGAACTCCTTATACACTTTTGCAAATATTCCTATATGAAAATGCACTTTTACTAAAATTCCAACCAAAAGAACCTTTACAAAATCTCAATCAAAAGAAGAGGTTGAACATATTAGTTGGATGCACATGGGGACCATCACTCTTTCAACAAGACAACAACAATCTAAGGCAAGAGAGTAATATTCTTCATCTTCCTCAAAATATACATATATCTCCATTTTCCTTAGAAAAATAATGCCAAAATTTAAGTTTGATATATGGTCATTTAATTTTATGGTTTAGGATATAGAAAAATATCTCATACGTTCAGCCAAATTATATTTATATTTACGGTTCAAGACAACATGATTTTTCCACCTAAACTTCATGCTAAAAAGCAGAACCTCTACAAAATTCTAGTATCTAAATTCTAAATAGCAGTAAGCAAAAATGAGTCACAAACAATGAGCATTTAACTAAACTTTCGGAACACATAAAATCCATCCCCACCTCCCAGGCATATCTCATACCTGATAACCATAACAATTCATAATTTACATTGATGTTTGTCATGAAGGCATGATCACCATGAAACTGTCACCAAATTCTTTGATCAGAAAGCTCTTTTCTCGATATTTATTCATGGAAGCTATATCCAACCTTCTCTGAATTGCAGTAGCAGCCTATAGTGACAAAATTACAAATAAACAAGCAGAATCATTAAAACCAACCAAAGAGCCTCAAATAGTTTAATTTGGGATTCTCACCTCAAAGTTACCAAGCTTGTATTGGTATGCCATTTCCTCCCTCAGTTGAGCTTGCTCTTTCATTGTCTGTGCCTGTAAATGACAGCCTAGAAGTGTGAGAAGAAAAGGACCTTGACATCAACAAAATAATCTAAGAATAGGAGCCACATCAACATAAAAAAGCAATCTGGTAAAAACTAACCATTCCACTTTGCATAGACTGCTTCAAAGCAATCACTTGCTCTTCCTTATGCTTTTCACGTGCTTGCAACAATTCTTGCCTGCAGTGGCAATGAAAAAATGATCATGATATAATGAAAATAAAGGAATTTAATGTTAAATCATACAAACTACTATATGCCTTGATGGTGTAGATGTTCTGATTTTGTGCAAATGAAAAATAGTTGACAAAGTAAAATAAACATATTGAGAAAATCCTATGCATAAAAAATTTAAAACAATGAGAGTAAAATTTTCTGCTTCATGAATCAAATAAAACCAGGTGCAGTGTAAGTTCAAAGGAAAAGCTTAGACAAATGGAATCAATTTACAATGTCAATACATATTGAACCAGTTGTCAATCCCAACAAGTATACAGAAAAATTCATTCAAGGTTTTAAATCCAAGTCAACATTGCACAACGAGGAGTTTAAGAAGATGACAATGTAAATGAAGGACAAAAACATCCCCAAATTGACAATTAGCAGACTCATGAGCAAAGATTACTTCTTATCTACAAAAGTATGCAGAGGCTTGTTCAAATTTAAATGAGTTAAAGTATAACTCTGCATGAGCTTACTTTTTGGAAGGGAAGGTAGCTGTGTTGTGATCCTCCATGAATCTGCACCAGAATCAGAAAAGTTGTCTTACATTAAATTAACAAAGAACCTAATGTAAACACTTGAATCAAACAATTATATAAAACAAAGCAAGTTTATGTGTTTTTTCCACTTAACCTAATGTAAAAACTTAACTGATTACACAATGATCCATCACAACAGGGAATTGTTTCATAGAAGCTGCAATTCCTCCTCCTTAACTAAAATAACAAAAGATATGTGATTGATTTATATCTAAACCCTAAACCTATTGCAAGTTCTTACTTGATTTTGACCTAAACATCAAGACTGAAATCACGACCAATAGATAACAAGAAATCACAAGTTGATATCAATTCTGAATGAAGAAAATGGAATCGAGAAAAAGAAAAGGCTTACAGCGACGATGTCAGGGTCACACCAGGGAAGCTGGTCTTTGCCGGAGAAGAAGTTACTAACGGAGTCCACTATCATTCTGAGCTGAGCTTCAAGCTTCGCCATTCAACAATAACCACCGAGTTTCCACCGAGTTGAGCTGAGTTTCACGAATCGCTGCAGACACGACGAGAGCGGCGGTGGAGGGAGCCCGTGCGACACAAGGATGATAGAGAGAGATCCTGCAACGCAAAAGGCGGCGAGAGCGGCGGAAGAAGCTGGTGCGACGGAGAGAAGAAGCAACTCAGTGACGGAGAGAGGAACAAGCTCATTGGATTCGTGTGGAGTGTGAATGGAGTGTGAATGGGTGGTGATAAAATTAGGGTTATCTCCATATTTCCGACGGAAAATTTAAATTACAGACGGAAAATCCGTCTGTAAAAATTTAATAAAATGCAACGTTTTGTCTATTTAATTACAGACGAATTTTCCGTCTGTAATCATTTCCCACGAAAAAAATTAATTTTACCGACAGAATTATCGATGGATTCTATTTTCCGTCTGTAATTTATGCTAATTCATTTTT
Source organism: Arachis ipaensis (assembly GCF_059453495.1). Taxonomy (NCBI): domain Eukaryota; kingdom Viridiplantae; phylum Streptophyta; class Magnoliopsida; order Fabales; family Fabaceae; genus Arachis; species Arachis ipaensis. Next base: position 65,085,900 of record NC_142442.1, on the reverse strand, counting down.
TTGTTTTCCGACAAAAAATCCCTCTGAAATTCCGTCTGTATTTTCGTGGGATAAAATCCGTCGAAAATATCCATCTGTAATAACTAGTTTTCTAGTAGTGTGGATCGTTACATACTTCACCTCTTTTCATAATCAATTAATCAAAGAATGGGTGTTTATTAAGTTAAGAAAAATTGAATTACCAAGGAATTGCAGTTTGATTACTAATGATTTGCCATAGATACATCTTGCATAATTAAAGTAGAGCGTGAAAAGCATTCTTTCTAAAGTTTAACATCTTTGAAACCTTGACTCTTTTCATAATATTACTTTGTCAAACACTTATTGCTTGCTTTCACTTAATTTATTATTTTATGTTAAAGACTTCTAAAACTCTAAATTTTGATTGTCTAACTAGATTAATCACTATATCACGGTTGCATAGTCCGTTAATTCTTGTGGAAACGTAACCCTAGTGGTAGTACTTGGTACAACTCGGTACACTTGCCGATAATAGTTTGCAAAAATACGCATCAAACCTCAAAGTCGGCTACCTCGGTGATGCGCCATGTCGCGTTCAAGCGGTTGATGTCCGGATCATGTATATCTGTGTGCGTCATACTTGCCGAGTAAATCAATAATATACTTAGAATAGGGTAGAAGTTGGAGAAAATATGAATAAATGAGTGAAAAATATATCCAAATGGCACTATAAACAAAGTGTATGGCCTGTGCTGTGTTTAGTCTTATCTTGTTTACAGTCTAAATGAAAGAATACGATACATATCTCATTTACAGTAACAGTTTTCTTTCATTTACACTGTAAACGAAATAAGAGATACGATGTATTTTAATAACAAACTATAAAATATATATTTTAGTAAATTAAACATTTATTTTATTTATTTAAAAAAAAATCCGAGGATTTCCTTTAACATTAGCGGCAGAAATCCCAATAAGAACAACTACCCGCTCCAATAGACTACAGAAGAGGGACTTATGCTTAAAAATCCATATTTGCATATCAGCCTTAAAATTGTCAGATAATTCTTTCACGCACCTTGGTCTTTAAGCACCACAAAATACTTTCACAGAATTCTCCCTCTTTAAAATTACAAATCAGGATCCAAGTTCAAAGAAGAAAGCTACTCTCGGCGAAGTGGGGAGAAGTATCTCAGTAACATCCCCAATTTGCTATATTCGAATGTTCGTCATCTTCTAGCTTGGTTTCGCTTTCACGACATCGTCAATTCTTTCGTTCTTTCTTTCTTTCTCAGATTAGATAGATATGTCTCACAACAATCACATAACCACCGATTCCCCGCTCTCTCGTCGCATAGTTCGTTCCTTCCTGCAATTCCTCAACTCTGGTATTTACCTTTTTTAGTTTCGCTGCTGATTTCCCCTCCCCCCATCCCTCTCTCTGTCTCTCTCTGCAATCCAAAAATCTAATTTTTGCCAAATTCTTACTCATTTTTTTCCGGTTTGTATTAGTTAGGTTGAAGTTGTCTATTGTAAAAAGGTTGTCAAAGTAGTTGTTTAATTTCATTTAATTTGCCCACTTTTGTTTTTTGTTTTTTTTTTTGTAATTATTTTATTTGAACACGCCTTAATCTGAGCAATTTCCTTTATGCGAAATAGTTGAACCAGGGCCTGGGGTTGATGCCGAAGGGATTGAGGTTGCTAGGGAGTGTTTGGCAGAGGCCTTTAAGCTAAACTGTGCTGGTGTAGATGGTGATCCGCAATCTGATTCCTTGATTGACATGTTCAAGAGCCTTGAAGCAAGAAAGCAGCGTGAAACTATCAAGTCAGACCCTAGTCCTATGGATGCTTCTAGTTCATTCTCTGACCATAATCCATCATCCTTTGCTCAAAATCATATGAAGGCATTGACTTCTCACTCTCCCTTTTCGTGTTCTTTCACTTTGTTATGCCATTTCAGTGATGTGACATCTTAAATTTTAGAGATGTCATTTACTCTTAGACATCAATTGATGGTTAGATAGAAGTAAAGAGAAAATTTTTGTGCTAAGGAAGAATGTATGCTACATTATGATGTTTTTGGTAGGTTTCTTTGGCACATATCCCTTGACCAGGGATATGACTTTGTTTTTGGGTTCCTCTGATTGATATGCTGAGTGTGGAGAACTTTCTTACATTGCTTGTTTTCTTTTTTCTTTTTCTGTTTCCATTTGTTTTTTTTTAAATATTTTGTTGTTTTGTTTAGGCAGAATTTATTATCCTTCACAATTTCTATTTCTTCTTCTGTTTATGGTCTTGTACTTTTGTATCCATCTTAGTTTGCTGAAGGAGTTCTTAGTTTGTATCCATCTTCTATTATGGTGATGTCTAATGATATATCTATGTAGGTTTCATTGTTCTTGGTCTAGCAGTTTATTAGACTTTCAATTGACTTTACATTGTTTCCTACTTAAATTTGTTGTGGTTTTGATTCCATTTCATAATATATAACTTGATTAGGATCAAGATTGGACACAGGGCACTGACATTTTTGGTAGGTAAATCTGTCCCCTTAAATTTATTTTAAACTTTAGTGATTATGACCTCGTCCACATGAAATGAATGTGTTTTACCAGAATGCGGCATATATTATAGATTGGTTTATATCCAAATCATATTAGAATTCTACTATATAATTTTTCTTAAATATTTGGATACAGTGATTGAGATCCTAGTCTGTAAATTTGAATACTTTGATATGTGTTAAATGTTTCATTGTTATTTTGTAATGTTTGATAGCAGCATCCAAAGATGAACTCTGTGGAAAATTTTTTGCATCTCTGGAGAAAAATCACTATTTTAGGGTGAATCACGATGGAACTGATGACCCAATGCAACTAGAGAAAGCATCTTGTTTATTTGATAATGCTTTTAAGGTATGACATCCTTATTGATACATAAAGTAACTTTATTATAATATCAACATTCCCTCTCAAGCTAGAGTATATACAGTGTGTTCTGTTTTCTCATGGAATACTTGATTTGAGGCAATGTGAAGCATAGTTATTAGAACTAGACCGAATTGGCTGGTACGACTGGAAAATTGGTGATTCAATTTAGTGACCAACCTGGTTAAGGTGTCAAACTGAAGAAGTAATTAGACCAAACCCGTTGAAAACTAGCCAGTTTATCCCAAACTGCTTTAGGAACATGGTAGGATGCTTGTTGACATCCATGGGTGGACTAGCAGGTGGTGGATCTTGGAAGGCAAATTTTGGAAATAAATCTAAAATTTGGACTGAGAGTCGAACCTAGGACTAAGCGCTGGTCATTCACCCCTAAGTTACTCTTGCTTTTGAGCTTTCTTTCCTCATTAATAATATTAATTCTATTTTATCAATTAGTTTATAACAAAAGTTTCAATTAATTCCACATCTTATCACAAAAACAACAATCCCACTAAGTAGGGTCCGCTACATGGATTAACCGACATCATTGTGTCCTATCATGTTTACAAACACTTGGACTTTAATTTATTTTCTTATATGAGTCACTCTAAGTAATTTTCATAAGACAGGAAGACCCAAGAGCAATAGATAGTGGAAATAATGTTTTTTTTTTTTGCTAGACCTCTAACAAATTTATTCTTACACATTGAAAGAGATTTTCCTACTAGATCTTCAAAGAACACGTCTTTGACAATCTTGATCAAAAGGATAAATTAAAGGAACTAAACTAAGGGTTACCTTAGATTAGATCCTTCAATTTCTTCATGCACCAACAACAATAGCAAAGCCTTATCCCACCAGGTCTAGTCGATTACGTGGATCAAATGACAGTATTGCATCTTATCCTAAATCATGTTTATGGTCATTTACACATAGATATCTTTTGTCTGCCTTGTGTATGATCATTTTAGGTCTTCCTCTACCTTTCACTATTTTTCTATCTTTTATCTGGTCCATCCTCCTGATCGGATATTCTGCTGATTTTTCGCTCACATGTCCAAACCACATGAGACAAGATTCTATCATCTTTCAGCAGTAGGCGCTATTGCAAAGTTTCTCTTATATTTTTGTTCTTTATTCTGTCCATATGTATTTAGCCGCTCATGTATCTAAGCTTGTTCATTTTTGCCACATTAAGCTTATGCTCATGTTTACCCTTTGTCACCTAACACTCAGTTCATATAACATAATTGATCTAATGACATTGCAATAAAATTTGTCCTTAAGTTTTAAAGGTATTTTTTTCACACATAATACCATACGCATTCCGCCACTTTGACTAGCCCACTTAAAATTTCTTCATGCAACAAGCAAAGCAAATCAATCATCTCACTTGGATATTTAGAAAAACATGTTTCATATGAAACTTGGAATTTCATTAATAAAATGCTTCATAAAATGTCTTACTAAATAGCTTAAATAGTCTCCTAACTAACCAACCTAAGCAAATACAGGAATAAAGAAGGAAAAAACCCCTGAAACTCTGTTGTTCTCTAGTTTTCTTGAATATCTTTGGCCCATCTGCCCAGGAGAGGGCATATAAATGGTCCCATTGAAAGAAAAGTGATGTTGATAAAATAATAGTACTGGGAAGTGAACAAATTATAATATGCCACGTAGTAGTTAATCACACTGCTCAGTTCTAAGTTTATTTCATAATCAAAATTTTCTTCTACCTTTCTTCAAATTCTGGCTAATCCTACCATCCTATTTTTGGGGACATCTCGGATGAGACGAGATTTGGCTGACTACTATGATATTCCATATGTTCATCAACAGCATTATCAGTATGTTAAATGATATGCATTCTACCTGTATGAGAGATAGCTTTACTGTGAAAGGTTTTGAAACTGCTACATGCAACTCAATTCCGATCAGTATTGTCACGTGCTGTCTCCATCTGGTTCTTTGGGGTTCTTTATTCTATCAGACAATCCTTTTGGTTAGATGCTTGAAATTAACAATTTCATAAACATATTCATGCCTTTCTCAATTGATCCTTCAGTCAGTTGTTATCTTAAATCTATGTATATACATACATTTCTATTAGTACTAGTTATTTTATGCAATCCTTTTATTTTCTTTCGTTTCTATCTATATTGTTGTACAACAACTTCCAAGCCTCATCTTATTTGGTGACGTTTATTACATAGATCAACCAATGCCATTGGCTATGGGTTCTATCAGAAGCTAATTCTGATGAAGTTATTCTGCTGCTATATAGGAGATGGAAAAATCTGGGTCCCCAGTATTAAATCTGAAGAATTTGGCTGAATCACTGAAATCACTAGGTATGATAAGTTTTTAAATCTGTTGATTAATTCATAATTGTGTAAATTTCAATTCATGATTTTGTTGGAATGTGAATTAGAAGGATTTTTAAGCTGAGCATTAGGAGGATTTTCTGATAATGCAAGCATGCACACACGGTGACATGCATTATGTGTATCTCTTGCTAATAATACCCGAAATTTGGTTTCACTCAGGTAACAAGGCAATGCAATCCAAGCAATACCATGATGCAATTGAGTTGTATAATTGTGCAATTGCAGTGCATGAAAAAAGTGCTGTTTATTACTGCAACAGGTATTTGCTCTGGTTTATATGTTTTCAAATATACTACTAATTATATTTGGTTATTCTCTATATGATTACATGGGTAGCTTTTATATGGAATGTTAACTTACTGATCTTCTCAGGAAGTTGCAATTTCTGCTCATTTTCACTAGATGTAATATGCTTTTGTGAGATATTAGTCTAGGGCAGGAGGACACTCTTGTTATGTGAGAAGTGAGAATGCTAATCATGGATTTTGTATTGAATGAGTAGTTAAGTTTGTAACTAAAAGGGATAAGTATAGTTTTGGTCCCTAAAGTTTGGGGTCAATATCTAAATCGTTTTTAACCTTATTTTTGGTTCGAAATGGTCCTTAGTGTTACATTTATTATTAAAATTCTCCTTTTGATTTTTCGGACAAAAATGCCATTGTGTTTATTATTGGTAGTTATGAAAATTAAAACAAATTAATAGATAAATAAAGAAATAAATAAACATAATAATCATACACAACTTCACTTCAGTTTCTGGGAGGAAACGATGAGATGACGATTGTTCCTCCGCCGCAGTCGATGGAGGGGCTCCATGAAGCTAACAAGTGACTGCGCCCTCTAACAAACCCTTCATTCGCAAATTCCCATTTATCTGGACCAATCTTTCTAAAACCCTACATGACCAAATAGATAAGACAAATTTGAAGTCTCAATGATTGTTCACAAATCGCAAAAGCAGGTAAGGGAATTCCAGAAACCACGAGACCAATGGATTTAAATATTCAATCATATATAGTGGCAGGTAAATAATCAGTAAAACCTTTTTATAGTAATTAATAATTATAACTGGTTTCTAAATTGGGTTAGAAAGGAACACAATCTTTAAATTGGGTTAGAAAGAAATACAAAATCTTTATATTGGGAAGTTATTATGCTTGAAGTATCTTGGAAGAAGGCCTCTAGAGAAGGTGTGCGGATCCCAAACCAAGAAGCTTGCGCCGTTTCAGATTGTCCATCGCGTCAAACGTCTTCGTGAGGAATGGTGGTGCTCTTGCTTTGTGGAGCCCCTCCATTGGATGCGGCGGAGGAACTATCGTCATCTTGTTGTTTCCTCCCAGAAATTGAAGTGAATCTATATATAATTATTATGTTTATTTAATTCTTAATTTATCTTTTAATTTATTTTAATTTTCATAACTACCAATAACAAACACAAGGGGATTTTTGTCCAAAAAAGTCGAAAAGGACGATTTTAATTCTAAATGTAACGTTGAGGAGCATTTCGAACCAAAAAAAAGTTAGGGGCAATTTGGGTTTTGGCTCCAAACTTTAGGAACCAAAACAGTACTTATTTCGAACTAAAATTTTAAAAAATTCTTTTGCTACTTATACCCACTCTCAATATTGTCACCAAATTTGTCCATTCGTCACTGATATTCTTCCCTTCCCTGTCGACTGTTGCTTCCTTGACACCTTGAAATGAAATTGAGATAAACAGAATGAACAGGTTCTGTAGGCAGTACTATTTTCTTTCAAAAGAATGAAACATCCCTGAATTCTTATGTAAAATTGAGCAACAAATATATGTGGAATTACATCGCAATCAATTATCTGTCAGGGGGTGTGTTTCAACAAAAAAAAAATGGAAATGATTTGATTTGATTTGATTTGATTTGATTTGCTTTTTTGAAATCAAATAATGTGTGTGAACTGCTGCTGACCACTGCCAACCACCAACGGACCTCCGCCTGATAGCTGCCTGCCACCTCCCATTCGAAACACATCTTTATTTACACTAATATTTAGAGGGCAAAACAGTTTTTTTTTTTAAATCTTTTAGATCCAAAATCCATGTAAATCCTGTTAAAAGTGAAAGGACTTCAAATACAAAGTGATAGAAAATCTGTTGGATTTCAAAATAAATTCAATTCTCATTTTTCTTAAAATCTAAACAAGTTAATTGATTTGCAAATAAAATCAATTGCATTTCTTTGGGATTTCTAACATGCCCTTAAGCACTTTTCTCTCAGGATTTAAACTCGTGGAATTGTGTGACGGCTTTATATAACAAATAGTTTATCGATTATGGAATCTTATCCATTATTTCATCCCACAGCTCCAAAGGAATACTGAATCATGACCTTGAGAACGTTTACAAGGATGATGGTTTAATCTCTTCTGATCTATCGTGACCCAAATTGAAATTTGTAGTCATAAGAGTCCCTTCCTTTCTCTTTTCTCTTGAAGTAATGTATTGTGATATATGCCATGGTTCAACCTTCTCTGATCATTAGGCACCATTTTAAGCAATGAACCTGTACTCTGTTCATTGTTTTGACACATATCAGGGCAGCAGCTTACACTCAGCTTAAAAAATATGATGAAGCAATCCAAGATTGTCTTAGATCTATTGAGATTGATCCAAACTACAGCAAGGCTTACAGTCGTTTGGGGTTAGTATACTATGCTCAAGGAAACTACAGCTTTGCTATTGATAAAGGGTTCAGAAAAGGTTGGTAGTGTATTCTTCTACTGTTATGTAAGCTTATAATTTGTTTTAGAATTGACAGGGACTTGCCCTGTGAATGTTGACCTTTTTGTTGCTTTTTCATACAAACCATCGTGACATATTTGAGATGCATCATATATTTCACATTTACACATTGTTTGAACACCACACAATGCTATTTCTCTGATTTTTATAATGTGTTCTGTGTGAGGTAAATTCAGAATCCATTTCACATATGCAAAGTGGCTGAATTTTTTTGAAATACTTTGTCAGGCGAGTGTCAGGTGAGCAGGTCTGTTGGTTTTGGGAGTAGGAAGGTGTAAGAAACCACAAACACAGGGACTAGAGGAAGTAGTATGATTGTACTATTCACACTGATGAGTCTGGATCTCAGCTCACAGTTGAAGAGAAGATAGAAGAAAATACGCAACAAGCAAAGTGAAACAGGGCGCTATTGCAGCCCCACTCACCCAGGCCAACTCCCAATTTTTAGCCTCCCTCTCTTTCCTCACTCTCTACGCTTTATATCTCTCTTTCACGTAGCTAGAAATACACCACCACTTTGCGCACAACCCACATGCCAGCATGACATTCTATTTGTTCTCAATTTCTGCACAATTAGTTAGGAATTGAGGATTCACTCAATTTTCCCACTCCCTGATTCTGCTTAATTCCAAAACTATCCTTGAACCTTTTGTGCCTATATACTTGCAGCCCTTTGGGGTATCTATCCTTAAAGCTAGTAGAAGGATTGCAAAACCTTTCCGGGAATGTGCAGTATATGCTACTGTTGTATTTAGTTTGACCCCATGCATCTTCGATGTTAAAATTTAGTCAAGAGTTTTGGAAGCTAGGCTCTATTGATAGGTTTTTTACTTTTGCATTTTGCTCTTGTAAGGAGTCTCTTTGATTCTCCCATGTTCTTGTAAAATTCTTCTGTCTTAATGATATTCTTGTTTTTTTAAAAATAGATTACTAAATTTCTCTCACAAAATCTCAAAGGGAGTTTTTCTCAAAGTTCTTGATGGATGAGCTACCATTTGCTGTTTGGATTTCCTAAACTTCCAGGAACATGATGTAAAAATTCCAGTCAAATTGACTTATCTTTCCAAAATACACGCTACATTAAACTTATCATGTTTATTTTGATGATAACTATTGGATCCAAGATGCTTGGGATTCAAGAATTTTAAATCTATTGAATAAGTGAGAAACTTGAGGTTTTATCCTTACCATGATATCTTACTTCTGCAGCCTTGCTATTGGATCCAAATAACGAAGCTGTTAAAGAAAATATACGGGTTTGACCTGTTGTTCCTTTCTGTTTTGCTTTGCTTGTTACTTCTTCTGTTTGTCATAACCATTTTGTATCTATAGGTGGCTGAGCATAAATTGCGAGAAGAGCAACACCATGCAAATCATAATCAGGTATTGTTATCATCATTATTTCATTTTTAAAAATAAAGGAAATATTTATATTTTAGTTACTTGAAAGAAGATATAGTAGAGACTGAATATTATTCATTGATGACATTGATTTTTTATAGAATATTTTCATGACAGCTTAGTGTTATGCATTTATGCTCTCAGACTACTATGCTTTTGTCCATTGTAATTCACAACCTACTGGTGCCACTGTTGGAAATTCGGCCTCTACATACTACACTTCACAAGTAAATTTGTTAGGTTTCTCACTCCTTCATGTTACTAGACATCCTCCCAAGAACATGAATATGATGATTGAATCTCCTTTCAATAACAAAAACCTTGTTGAGATGATGTTACATATTTTATCTGCAGCTTGCATGTGTGTCTTCCTTGCTTGGCATGCATAAATTTGCTAACACTAACTGCATATGCTTAATTTTATGTAGCATGTGCCAAATGTAATAACATCCCCACTCAACTCTCGAATAGACCGTTATCAACATTCAACCATAGGAGACTCCTAATAATTTCTTATTTTGTGATTCTGTTGGTTAGATACACCAGCGGGTTTGCATTTGAGCTTTACTGTTTGTTTGGGAGTTTCTTTAAGAAATAAAGATACCTTTCTTGAGATGGGCAATTGAATCCGTTGGAAGTACCTTAATTTCCAAATATCTTGTATTTTGAATCCAGATGCTAACTTATCCTTCAGAATATACTACTTGTTTGAGTGGATAAAAAAAAAAAAATTTGACAAAAGGATTTCATTCAATCAGAGAAGAATAGTAAAAGACAGAGGATAATAGTTATTCTTTACGAGAGCAAAAAACAACCAAAATGAAAGTTATCTATGAAGCATAGGTTGCCAATCTCTCAACATGTCTAAGAAGAAAAGTCTTCTATGAAGATCATGGGTTTACACCAAATAGATTCCAGACATCTAGTGATCTAGTCTTGTCCTGTAAAACTAGCTTGTCAGAAAATTTGTCATAGGTGCATACAATTGCCTGATCGCAATGTCATCCACATATCCAGACAGAATCGAGAGTTTACCTCCTTGAGTGTGTTTGGAAAGGATGGTATGATCATCTTGCTTTTTCATACTCCTTTGATACCGTCGTATTTATGAACCTTCAAAAGTAAGATGTGGAGCAATCGCTTCAACGTGCTTTTCTTAAATACATTGGTTTTATTCATCGATTGAATCAGAGTTTAGAGGGATCTCCACGTAGACATCCTACTCCAAGTCTCTGGAGAAAACATGTTTCATGTTAAACTTTTGCTATTCCCACACAAAGGGAGCATCAAGAATTAGTAAAATTTTAGCAATGTTTCAATTTACACCAGTGATGGTGTGTTTAACTTGCATATGGTTTTTTTGAATGCCGTGGTTAATTGTTAGTTATTTCCATAATATCCAATGTGTAGCATTTTCCTGCACTTCAAGCATTAGTAACTTAAAATATTTTTGCCGAATTGGTAATATGTGTTCATGATACATTTGTCATTAGCATTGTAATGGTTGTTGCTCAAACAAGATGCTGTAATCTCTCTCTATAGTAGCAGTTATAGCATTCTGATGGTAGTTTCTTAAACATGATACCTGAAAGGCTGAAACTAATCACTTTTTATGCTCTAAAGAGTTCAAGATCATCTTGGGAATTCCCGAACCAATCGACAAGAGGATCAAGAAGCCATGGAGTGCCACCTTTTCCATCAGTGCCATTTAACCCAAATGATATAGCAAGCATGTTCAGAGACATGGCTGCAAATGTCACAGGTTCGCACCATGGGTCGCAGTCTCAGGAACGGCCAGTGGATGCCAATGCCACAAGTGCTAACGAACCGGAAATAAGAATTGGTGGCAATATTAATTTGAACTTTGATGAAATGTCTGATGATGTAACAGGAGCCTTTAGATCTATGATGGAGATGTTCTCTGGGAGCTCGTCTCAAGGGCAACGACAAGATCATATGAATGGAAGAGCAGCTCCAAACTAAGGCTATGTGTATGTTTGGTTTAGCGTTCATGCACAATCAAAAGTCTTGAACGTTGGACCAAACTTGTTTGGATGAATTTTTTAACAAAATTTTTACCCTCAAACGTACATTTACTTGAAGCAACATTTTGTAGTTTTTGTTTTCAATTCCTACGGTTGAGAATTGATTGCAAAATTTATTCTCTCAACTATCCTTCTTCACTTTCTTCTTGTTATACATACACGGTCATCTTCGTTTTATTTTTCAATTATCCTTCTTCACTTCATCTTTTCTCCATGCAAGGTCATCTTCATTTTATTTCTCTTTCTTTTTCATCTTCTATCTTTATTTTATTTTATACATCTTTTTGTTATTTTTATTTAATTTTATAAATTTTTTTGTCCTTTATTATTATAGTTTATAATTATTAGACATTATCAATTATGTATATATATATTTAATATTATATATAATTTATTATAATATGCATATAATATTTAAGATAATATTTTAATAATAATATATTATAATTTAAAATTCTGTAATATAAAAATTGTTGAAATAATAATATTAAAAGTTTAATCTATTTTTTACTCTTTTGGTTATTTTACATCTAAACGTAATTTTGGTCATCATTATCTGAAAAATATTTTTTAATTGTAATTACTTTTGAATCAAAGTATTCAAATATAAATTATGTTGAAATAAACTCAATTTTAATAAAAAAATAATTCTAGTATAATCAAATTAAATTTAACTCTATAGTTTATAAAAGTTAAACCAAACACACACTATATGTTATGAAAGGCTTCAAAGGCACAATTGTACGAAAAAATAATTTCAAAGTTTTTCAAGTTTACAAAATATTGAGGCATTACCGTTTTTGGGGCAGTATATTAGTTGTACTTTTAGAGGTAAACAAATGCACTCGATTAGAACTATCAATTTTACTTAAAATCATTTTTCTGTTTTTATTGTTGGTTGGTTGGTTCTATTGTGTATGGTTTTATGTTTAAAGCAACTAGATCTAGATGAACTCATTGCGCAAGACTAAAATAGATATGTATTCACTTAACTTTATCTTTCTCTGTCGCTTTTGCTATATTCATTTTGTTAAACAACCAACCTCATCCAATTGCACGTTCTAATCAATGAAGGGTAGAGGCCTACGCGAGAATTCACCCTTCGAAAAGAACTTGCCAGATATAAATTTTTACAGAGCAAATGAATGACGTGTCAATAACATGGCATCTATTGCCTACTGTTGCTCATGCACCACATCACAATAATCTCAATCTCAATATATCATCTTCAAACTCCATTCATGTATTTTTTTTTTTTTTTCAGTTGCTGTGAGCTCAACCGCAATTCTTCTAGTTTTCACAATACGTTACACCCAAAAAAATACCAATTATATTTTTAGTTAAGTTTTCTTACTCAGTTTACGAATTGTTTTCTTCCTATATTCTCCAAAACATCTGAATAAACAGGCCACGCAAGATTCCAAGTCTTGCACGGGCAACCCAACATCAACCAAAAACGTAGCAACGAAAATTGTAGCACTTTCTTATCCTTAGTTGTTAGAAATTAAGCAACGCTGAGGACAGAGACAAACACAGGACAAGGAAAAAGAACAAAAAATGTCAACTTGGAAAAACTCGTTCATGACTGAAACTTCAATGTTCACGTCTTCTTAGTTGTCAACACTCAACAGTCATACCATGCCCTGTTTACACTTTCCTCGTGATATAATTTGATATTATATGATTAAGTTATTTGATTAAATTTAATTAAATTAGTATAATAATTTATTGGCATAATAAGAAAAATGTATAAGAAAAAAAATACTTAATTAAATTTGATTATAAAAATAACTTGTTCATTTAATATTTTTCTAATTCGAACATCTATCTCTTATAAAATATTTTTTATTTAATATTCAAAATATTTATAAATGGACAATTATTTAAAAATAGAGACCCAGGAAGTATTTTTTTTTTTTTTAAATTGAAAGGTTAGGCAAAAGCCTTAAGTTATTGGGATACAGAGTAAATTGTATTATTCTTTCTATAAAATACTTTTTATGTGTCAAATTCTCAATTTATGGATAAAGAAATCATGATCTTAAGTAAAAAAACAAACGTATTTATTAAGATTAAATTAATCTGTTAAGTAACTTCAATTTTATGTTGTGAAATTTAAATCTATAAAGTAATTATTTCAATTGAGAGAAAATGCGGCTAAACAATAAAAAGAAATTGTTATACTGTTATCCAACGGAAAAATATTTCATAAAAAATATTATCACACTGTCAAACTCTATTTAATAAGTATAAAATATATATAATATGATTTGTTTGAAAGAGTTTTTAAAAAATATATATTTTTTGAGTTTTATATGAAAGATTTTTTAAAAATATAAAATAATTTTAAATTTAAATATTTCATATAAAAAATAATTTTATTTATTAATTATATTTAAGTACCATAATATAAAAATATTTTTTATTTATTTATTATGTAAAAATATTTTATTTAATTTTTTAAAAATATAAATTATAACTTTTCAAATTTTTTTAAAAATTTTTTTAATATTTTTATTTTTATTATTAAAAAATAAAAAAATATATTTTTTAATTAAAAAAATCTTTTTTTATGACACGCGCACAATCACATATGCAACATAGTCCAATGGCGTGACATGCAATAAGTCCTTTTTTTCCCAGATTCGCTATTAAATTCTCACAACTCCTCACATTTTATATCCCAAATCTCACGCCTCAAATTCAGTTAGGCAGCAACAGCAACAATGACTCCCTACATTGCGGGCGTCGTAGTCCCTCTCCTAGTCACCCTCCTCGTCCGCAACGCCTCCGGCGGCGGCGGCGGCGGCAGAAGAAAGCGGCGCGCCGTGCCAGCAGACGTGGGAGGGGAGAAGGGCCTGGCAGTGAGGAACCGGCGCTTCGAGTCACTTGTGGAGACGTCATGGGAGGGGGCCGCGACGCTGGCGGAGCTATTTGAGATGACTTGCAGGCGGCATGCGGAGCGACTGCTGCTAGGGACACGGCGGCTGGTGTCGAGGGAGGTGGTGACCAGCGAAGACGGTAGAACCTTCGAGAAGCTTCACTTGGGAGACTACGAGTGGCTCACATACGCCAAAACGTTCGAAGCAGTTTGCGGATTCGCTTCTGGTTTGGCCACGTTGGGTCATGTCAGGGAAGAGCGTGCTGCCATCTTTGCTGATACTAGGGAAGAGTGGTTCATTGCGCTCCAGGTATTTTTTTTTTAATTTCTTTTATTTTTGGTCGATTTTGCTTTTCTTTATTTTATTTTGTTTAACTTTTTTTTTTTAGTCTTTCGATAGTCATCTTTGATGCACCCAGCCACTAACAATTAACCGTGTAAACAGAGTTTTTCTGAATGAATTAATATTAATTGATGGATAATGTAATTATTTTTGGTAAGGTGATAATATTAATTGGATCTATTGTAAAGTATATTTTACATTGGGTGGCTTTAAAAATTAAAGTCTTTCTTTTATTTGAAAATTAATCAATGTAGACTCTTACTTCCCATGAAAATTGGCGAGAAATACTTGGTTTTTTTTATTTTGGGTATTATAAGAAGAGGAATGTTAGGGCCAGCAATTTTAGTATTTTGTAACCATCAATTGGCCATCAATAGTGTATAGTGTTTTTAATGGTGTGAGATTACATCTAATGGTGGGAAATCACTCACTTTTATTTTGATGGTTAAGTGCTGGCCAGAAAATACAAAAGTTGCTGGTCCCATAGACTTTTTCATATAAGAAATTGTGAAAATTGTAAACACCAAACCAAAATTGAGCTATGATAATCACAGATTCACGTTTTTTAATTATTTATTTTTTGTTATTAGAGATATAAATTAACACGATAATCTCAGTTTAGAGAATTGTCAATTTTACTCATCCAAATGGTTATATAGAAAGGATAATAGTAAAGCCAATATATCTCTGAGCATAACTGAAATTTTCTTCTCAGCCACCAAATCAATAAAAAGAGATTTATGCATCATTAAGTGCTGTAGAATTGGTGAAATATTAGTTTTATTATTACGTCTAATTTTCCTTAAAAAAAGTGATTGATAATTTTTCTGTTTCTTTAAGCCTTTCATATGCACCTTCAGGGTTGCTTCCGGCGAAATGTGACAGTTGTGACTATTTATGCATCATTGGGGGAGGAAGCGTTATGTCACTCACTCAATGAGGTTTTTATTTTCTTCTCTAACTCTTTTAGGATGATGCATTCTTAAGTTTGCATGCTTCATTTTGTGAACTCACTTACAAAATGCGTGCCAGACAGAGGTTACAACAGTGATATGTGCCCAAAAAGAACTGAAGACACTTGTACGTATTAGTGGACAACTTGATTCAGTGAAACGTGTGATATGCATGGATGATGATATCCCATCTGAAGCCTCATCTGTTGAGCATGGCTGGATCGTAACTTCTTTTGCTAATGTAGAGAAGCTTGGTAGAGAAAACCCTGTTGATGCTGATTTACCTCATCCCGCTGATGTTGCCGTTATAATGTACACAAGTGGAAGTACAGGTTTACCTAAGGTTGGAAGCATCTCATATATATATATTTAGCTTTTCTAATATCAATTTCTAAATCACTTCACTTGATTGGTGATCCCAAATAGTATATCTGATTGGACCAGATTTTGGTGCTTTATTTTACTTCCTTTTCCATCTTGATTCTCTTGTTTATATTGTAGTGCTGTTCCTTTAATACTTTTTTTTTTGGTTTTTTCACAAAGGGTGTGATGATGACACATGCCAATGTCTTAGCAACTGTCTCTGCTGTGATGACAATTGTTCCTGACCTTGGGAGAAATGACACATATCTAGCATACTTACCAATGGCCCATATCCTTGAATTAGCAGCTGAGGTATGTGGATATACTTTTGTAGTTTGAAATACTTAATGCATATTTCTGTCTAAGCACATCAAATTTTTGTTTATTTCACGACTTATCAATCTCGAAAACATTTTAGAATTTGATTGCAGCTTGTGGAAGTGCAATAGGATATGGATCTCCTCTGACCTTAACAGATACATCAAACAAGATTAAGAAAGGAACAAAGGGGGATGCTACAGTGTTGAAGCCATCATTAATGGCAGCAGTACCAGCAATCCTTGATCGAGTGCGTGATGGAGTGTTCAAGAAGGTATTGATATTTGAGGTGTGAAGACACACCTATGCATCATGCATCAGTCGTATCATGTGTGTTAGTGAGGTGGTTGCATGAAAGCTGACTTTCATTTAGTCATTGGACCAAGAATAAAATCTTAAGCTTGCCCATGTAGGTAAATGCAACTGGAGGGTTGTCAAAGAAGTTGTTCAACTTAGCCTATGCTCGCAGGTTGCAAGCAGTTAATGGTAGCTGGCTTGGAGCTTGGGGCTTGGAGAAGGCACTTTGGGACTTTCTTGTGTTTAGAAAGGTCCGGGCAATTCTAGGGGGTCGTATCCGTTTTATATTGTCTGGTGGTGCTCCTCTTTCTGGTGATACACAGAGATTCATCAATATTTGTCTTGGGTAAGTCTTGATATATGAATAATCAATATATGAACTTTCCAAATAAAAGGAGAAATATTTGAATAGAGGACAAAATATCTACTTGATAACAACAATAGAGACTTAGTGCATTGGTTAGCTACATGGGTTAAACGACATTATTGTGCTCTTTCATGTTTGATATCTGTACTTTGTCCTTTTATGCTTACCTCTTCTGATAATTTCAAAGTTTCAATACCGCTTAGCATAAGGATTTGAATACCTCTTCTGATATCTCTTCTAATAATTTCTTTCAAAAGTTTCAATACCAGCGACGAAACAAATCTGCTTAAGAAATCTATATCCACAATTCTAATTGTGACCTTTTTGACCAAATTGGTATACGAGGCAGCAAGTTTTGAGACAGCTCTGTTGTAAAAGAGTGATTGACTGATTGCTGTATTACCATATGATCGAACCAAGGTTGAAATGTGAACTGCTAGTCTATATTATGGCCTGTGAATGATTTGCTACAATCGGCTTGACAGTTGATATCAATAGAAAGTTCAAACTGTTCTGGCAGCCTGCATATTTCTTTTGCACACTCAACTTCTACTTCTGTTATGATGGGCTTCTAAATGATATATTAGTATCAACTTCTGTTGCTTTACACTTGCACTTATTATTTTCTTTTCATATTTATATATTTATATTGGATTGTCATTTCCAGTGCTCCAATAGGTCAAGGATATGGTCTGACAGAGACTTGTGCTGGTGGGACATTCTCTGATGTTGATGATACATCTGTTGGTCGTGTTGGACCACCTCTTCCATGCTCATTTATTAAGGTAATGCTTAATCAGATCAAGTTTACCTTTATATATATTTGTTAACATTAGTATAATGGTAGCATGATCCATGTAGCTGACCGCACCTAGCGGGATAAGGCTTTGTTGTTGTATCAATCCTTTGGCTCTGAAATAGTGATATATAAGCATTTACAAGCTACTGCTGCTTGCAGCAGTGGGGGATCTGATTTTGACAAGCTGAAATGTATTAAAGATGAAGAGGTGGAGTTTTTGTTCACGAAATTCAGTAATAAGGCACCAGGAGAAGATTGAAGAGTTAGTTTTTTTATATAAATGGTATAGGACACTCTTGCAGTCTGATAGGCTAAACTATTAGAGAGGAGGACAAAATTTATTAACTTCTATTGTAAAACTTGAGAGCGGTGTAAGAGGAGTCTCTCAAGAGAATGAATAATAAAAAGTTAATGAGATTGCTAATGGGATACCATTTAAGGTATGGAAATGTCTAGGAGGGAAAGGCATAAGTTGACTTACAAAGTTGTTCAACATGATTATAAAGTCCAAGTAAATGTTGGATGAGTAGAGGAGTACCGATGGTCTAATCCCCTATGTATAAAATACAGGATTAGCGGAATTGAAACTTACGAGCCCATGTTATGAATATTAGGCAGTGTACTATTGAGTGGTGATTGAGATAGGAGGACATTTTGCAGGAAACTAGTTTGTTTTCTTGCCTTAAAAAAGGTTAATCACAGAAAAGCTACTCTCCTTTTTGTGGATATTGATGGAGAAATATCAGAGGTATTAAAGTAATTTATAACTAATGGAGGGGATATCAGAATGATCAAAGAGCTTTTCGTCTTTTGCACTGATTTGGAAAAGTTAAATAATAGGCTACTAAGATTTTGTGGATGGTTTTAATAGATAAACCACAATGATGGTTAGCTGACAACAACAACAACAAAGCCAACAAAGCCTTGTCCTACTAAGTGGGGTCGGCTACATGAATCAAACGACGCCATTGTGCTCTGTCATGTATCATGTCTACAGAGAGACCGTTTACATGTAGATCTCGTTTGACCACCTCATGGATGGTCTTCTTAGGTCTTCCTCTGCCTTTCGCCCTTTGTCCATCTTCTATCTCATCCACCCTCCTGACTGGATGTTCTATCGGTCTTCTTCCCACATGTCCAAACCACCTGAGACGCGATTCAACCATCTTTTCCACAATGGGTGCTACTCCAACTCTCTCCCTTATATCTTCATTCCTTATTTTATCCAATCGCGTATGACCACTCATCCATCTCAACATCTTCATCTCTGCCACACTCAACTTATGTTCGTGCTCCCCTTTAGCCGTCCAACACTCCGTACCATACAGCATAGCCGGTCTTATAGCGGTGCGATAGAATTTATCTTTAAGTTTTAAAGGCACTTTTTTGTCGCATATAAAACCAGATGCACTCCGCCATTTTGACCAACCTGCTTGGATCCTATGATTTACATCCTGTTCAATCTCTCCATTATCCTGTATGATGCACCCAAGATACTTAAAACTTTTAACTTTTCGCAGGATGTTTTCTCCAATCTTCACCTCTATATTGGAGTTTTCCCTTCTCAGACTGAACTTACATTCCATATATTCCGTCTTGCTACGGCTTATGCGCAGACCATACACTTCTAGAGCTTCTCTCCATAACTCCAACTTCTTATTTAGGTCTTCTCTTGACTCTCCCATAAGGACGATATCATCGGCAAAAAGCATGCACTATGACACAGGCTCTTGGATGTGCTCTGTGAGTACTTCCAAGACTAATGTGAAAAGGTATGGACTTAAGGATGATCCCTGGTGTAATCCTATACCAATAGGGAATTCCTCTGTCACACCACCTTGAGTCTTCACACTAGTTGTGGCCCCATCATACATGTCTTCTCCCTTGGTACTCTATCATACGCTTTTTCCAAATCAATAAACACCATGTGTAGATCCCTTTTATTACTACGATACCTCTCCATCATCCTTCTTAATAGGTATATCGCTTCAGTGGTAGATTTGTCTGGCATAAATCCAAATTGGTTCTCTGTTACTTGTGTCTCTTTTCTCAACCTCCGTTCTATCACCCTTTCCCATAACTTCATAGTATGACTCATAAGCTTAATCCCTCTATAGTTTTCGCAACTTTGTATATCCCCCTTATTCTTGTAGATAGGTACCAAGGTGCTCTTTCTCCACTCATCAGGCATCTTCTTTGACCTTAAAATCTCATTAAAAAGCTTGGTTAATCAGTTGATGCCTTTTCCTCCAAGACCCTTCCAAACCTCAATCGGGATATTATCAGGTCCTACTGCCCTGCCATTTTTCATCTGCTTTAGAGCCTCTTTTACCTCGAAGTCTCGAATCCTTCGATAGTAGTTAAAGTTTTGATCTTCTTCCCTTGTGCATAATCGACCAAGGCTCGGAAGAGTCTTCTGTCCCTCATTAAATAACTCGTAGAAGTAGCTCTTCTACCTTTCATTAATCTTCTCCTCTTGAGCCAACACCTCTCCATCCTTATCCTTTATGCACTTAACCTGATCCAAATCTCTCGTTCTTTTTTCCCGACTCTTTGCGATTCTATATATACATTTTTCTCCTTCTTTCGTGCCCAAAGACTGGTAGAGACCCTCATATGCTCTTGTTCTTGCTTCACTTACAGCCACTTTTGTCTCTTTCTTAGCCGCCTTATATTTTTCCCAGTTATCTGCATTGCGGCATAAAAACCACTCTTTAAAGCATTCCCTTTTTATCTTTATCTTTTCTTGTATACTCGCATTCCACCACCAGGACTCCTTGTCTCTTGGTCCTATTCCTTTAGATTCACCAAAACTTTCTTTTGCTGTTCTTCTAATAACTTCTGCCATCTTCCTCCACATTTCTTCCACGCTTCCATTCCCATCCCACTTTGCCTCTTCTCCTACCCGTCTTAGGAAGCTTCTTTGTTCCTCCCCTTTCATCTGCCACCACCTCGTCCTTGGGTTCTTCGTATGATGTCTTTTCCTCAATTTTTGCTCAACGCGAAAATCCATGACGAGCACCTTATGTTGTGTTGTCAAACTCTCTCCCGGGATAATTTTACAGTTAATGCAAAATTTCCGGTCGACTCTCCTCAACAAGAAGTCGATTTGAGAGCTTGTCATGCCACTCTTATAGGTTATAAGATGTTCGTCTCTCTTTTTAAAACATGTATTTGCGATGAGAAGATCAAAAGTTGAGGAAAAGTCCAAAATAGTTTTACCCTCGGCATTGATCACCCCAAAACCATGGCCTCCGTGAATACTCCCATATCCAGTCACTTCTCTCCCAACATGGCCATTTAAATCTCCTCCTAAGAAAATCTTATCTCCCAAAGGTATGCCTTGAACCAAACTCTCTAGATCCTCCCAAAACCTTATCTTGTGTTGTTCGTCCGAACCCACTTGCGGTGCATAGGCGCTAATCACATGGAAAGCACCTCCCTCCACCACAAGTTTGATAGAGATGATCCGATCTCCCACCCTCTTGACATCCACTACGTCTTTCTTCCACTGCTTATCCACAATTATTCCAACCCCATTCCTATTCTTCACCTTTCCTGTATACCAAAGTTTGAAACCAGAAGTATCCAACTCCCTAGCCTTTGCACCAACCCATTTCGTTTCTTGTAGGCACATAATGTTAATCTTCCTCCTTGTCATGGTGTCCACCACCTCTATGGACTTTCCTGTTAGAGTGCCTATGTTCCATGTCCCAAATCTCAACCTTCTGTCGCTTCGACCTTTACCTTTTCCTTTGTGAACTAGCTTATTTACCCTCGTCCGTTCACGAAAACGCGAGAACCCTTGCTCATTTAACACTACATCCGGGCACCGATGCAGCGGCTCTTGCTTCGACACCGTACTCGAGCCATACGGCGCGTTGCTTCCGGGCAACGACCTAGCTTTAGCGCAATAATGTCTTTGATTCATGTCATGGGGGTTCGGCTATATTTTTATGTTGGTTGCCGAAGACCTAACACCTCCTTTATCCGGGCTTGGGACCGGCTATGTACCGCAAGTGTAACATAGGCGGAGTTTGATGGTTAGCTGACAAAGATTGGAAATTATAGGAATGACAACACGCTTTACAAGGCAAAGTGACGATATTGTTGGCTAAGAAAATTTCATCCAAGTATAATAAGTCCTCCTAAATCAAGTTTTACTTTGCTCAGGTCAGTAGATATCAAGGTAGAAGATTTTGACTGAGTTTCTTGAGAGGTAAAAGCAAAACATACAAGTTTCAATATAAATTTGGCATTTATATCTTTAACTGTGGGTAGCCAACCCCCATCTAGTGGGATAAGACTTTCTAGTTGTTGTATATCTTTAATACTGGGGACCTGTCTGATCTATTCCATATTAAACAAATCAGTCATTCAGTCTATATAGACAAATGTAAGCTACCTATTGGATTTAACCTGTATAGAGGAAATAGAGTAGTGTGTTGACTGTTATTTTGTGACTGAAAAGTCTCACTGAAGTTTAAGGGAAAATCCTACAACACTATTATATGGAATTGAATATTAGGTAGTAAATAACCAACAAGTGAATAAAGTCACCGTTGCAAAGATAAGGTTGTAGTACTTGATAAGTTGGCCCACTGTACAAGATTAATAGGTTGGAGTTATGATAGCGTCTATTTTGGTAAAGATCGTAAGATTCTTGTAATCATACAAGAAGGTAGAAGTCCAATATATGTAGATCAAATGAATGCTAGCTCAACTGATAGAGGTAGAGGGAGACAAAAATGGATTTTATGAAAATGATTTGTCCATAGATATGGTTTATATTTTAGTGTGGTTACCTATCTCTATGCTGCGATATCCCTCTATCCGAAGAAGGACAACTGGTTATGGGAAAAAGGCTTTGTTGTTATTAACTTTTCTTTGCATAGAGTATGTTTTTGTTTGTAACCGGGTTTGTCATTGTGTTGCTTCTAGTTTTCACCACTAATATGGCGACCATGACTCTTGAGCAACTTGTAAACATATGTCATCTTCAGAAACCTTGCCTCTATTTCAGAGGTCTACATGTTTTCAAATTACGACCAAACATTTTGAAAGTTGAGTTTTCTGTCGTCACATCCCATCAAAAGTAAATATTTGATGTCAAGTTCAAATGAGTAATCTTTTCAAATTTATGTATCCATATTTTATGAAATTGTAGAGACCATTACAACTCTTACAGGATATATTGGGTGTCAACTTCATTTCCTTGTTACATCAGATAAAAAGTAATTCATAGTCCTTGTTAAAAAATCATTGAAAGGACCTGCATCTATCGTGTTCTTTATGGTCCTTTCGTAATTCACCTCAGTCAGAAACATTGTTATTTCTTACTTGCCTTGTTTAATGTTGAAAGTTGAAATGGGATGGTGGCCATGGTACAAGTCCTTTTTTTAGCATGATTGTCTTAAAATGGCAGCTTGGTTTTCTTTTGGTACCCACCCACTCAAAAACATCTTATTTGATATTTATTATTATTATTATTTTTTGGTTCAGCTAATTGATTGGCCTGAAGGTGGGTATCTAACAAAAGACTCACCCATGCCCCGGGGTGAAATTGTAATTGGTGGTCCAAACGTGACACTTGGGTACTTCAAAAATGAAGAAAAGACAAAAGAATCATACAAGGTATAGCTTCATTGTCATTTTTTTCGTGCTTTTGAAAAAGAAAAAAGGGGGGGGGGGGGGGTGGAGTGGAGTTAAGGTGGGATAAGATATCGCTTCTTATTTTCCTAGGGGCACTCTTTCTCTTTTGCTTAGCAAATTTCAAAGTTCTATTTGCAGCATATATTTAGACTGCATGAATTAACTTCTGTATCATTCATGTTAAAGGTTGATGAAAAAGGAATGAGGTGGTTCTACACTGGTGATATAGGGAGATTTCATTCAGACGGTTGCCTCGAAATCATTGATCGCAAAAAGGATATTGTTAAATTGCAGCATGGAGAGTATGTCTCCTTGGGAAAGGTATGAATATTGGTTTGTGGAATGCGTCAGCATCATTCTCAGTAATATTCCTTTGTGACTAATTTTATCGAATACAGGTTGAGGCAGCTCTTAGTGTTAGCCCTTTTGTGGACAATATTATGTTGCATGCTGATCCTATCTACAATTACTGTGTGGCACTCGTCGTAGTTTCTCCATCTACTTTGGAAGATTGGGCCTCAAGTAAAGGCATAGCTTATTCAAAACTTTCAGAACTATGCAAGAGAGAAGACACTATGAAGGAGGTGCATGCGTCACTTGTAAAGGTATGTGCCACTTTTGATGTTAATGTAAATTTATTTCCAAAGTTTTGTTAGGCAGGCTATGCTGGTCGAGCCCTCAAATTGTGACTACTACTATTTGAACAATGAGTTTAAAGGATTCCTTGAACCTCTAAAATATCAAGTAAAGGTCGAAACCCTTCCATTTACCTCCCTTCCATTTACCTACAATGGGAAAATTTAGCTATAGTCAATGTTAATTAACATGATTCAATTTAAGATTTAATTCCACTAATCATGAAGAACAATGATTCAGGATTCATCTTAGGTAACCTACTCTCAAACTAGACCAAAAACACTACTTACCTAAGGAAAGTAAACATCATCCACAAGTTCAAAGTGCAGAAAATTATAAATTTAAAATCAACAATTAAGCAATGAACTCGACAATTACTCAATTTAGCACCAAAATAGAAATACCCATATTTAACTTTATTAAACACCCATCCAATATATGCATTTTCTACTCACAAATTAGGTTCTAGTACTAATCACCATTGAATCAATAACTTTCATCCTTACAGGATCTCACCTAATGATCTCGAGGGGTGATTACTCTTTCATTGTCACTTCACAAGTTTCTTCACTTTAGGGGATCTAAAATACAAAATTATCACATTTGTTCTAACCTAGGATTCTTTCTTTGTCAAAAATGCTATTTGCACACCAAAATCAGCCACCATGTATTTGTGCATAAATACATGTGTAGTTTAATTCATTTTTTGTGTATTTTGTATTTCAATATGTATTTTACACTGGTACCTGATTTTAGTATACACCTAGCATATTCATTTATTTGTGGATAATATCTGTCTTCCTGGAATAAAATTTTTATTCCAATTTAATCAGGATTTCTCATATGAAAGTCAATTTTAACAACCCCCCCAAAACACCAAAAGCCCCACCGAGATAATAATGCATCACTGTTCTAGGGAGCAATCTAAATTTGGTTGTAAAGCGTATTGGTTGTTTAATGTGGGAAACTTGATAGTGTCATTCACATGTTTATTTCAATATCTCTGTAGTCTAGACCCTGTAGTGCAGTGCATTGCCTTCTGTAGTTGCAAAAAATGTACTATTACTCAATTTTTGTTATAACAAATCTATGAAACTATTTGCAGGAAGGAAAGAAGGCTCGTTTGGAGAAATTTGAGATCCCTGCAAAAATTGAATTGCTTCCTGAACCATGGACTCCAGAGTCTGGTCTAGTCACTGCTGCGCTCAAGCTCAAAAGAGAAGCAATCAGAAAGGCTTTCCATGAAGAGCTTTTGAAATTATATGCTTAAAGAGTCTAACGACCAACTTAGATATGTTGGGCACTCCAACTGCGAAAGAAAGAAGCTACTGAGCCTTTTTTCCCTTCTTTCTTTTACACCCTGGTAATGGCAGTGGTTGAGTCGGAAAATTCTTGTATAAATACAAATGACAAGATGTACTGAGATGGAGAGGTTGTTATCCTCTTTTTATTTTTATTCAAGGAAGAGAGGTTTTTTGTCCTTTTTGTTATTACTAATTTTATCCACTTATTATGCTTTGTTGCTGCTATTTGTTAACTAATTTTGTCTGATTATTCACAAATAAAAGAACAAAATTTCTCTCAAATCTTTATTCAATCAAAGTAGTCTCTCAAATTAATTAACATGAATCATGACGTTATTTTTTTTAACGAAGTTTAAAAAGTACGTTTTTATTGTTGAATTCACATGAGAGAAATATGTACAAATACTTTTAATTATGCAAAATATATGCAAGTTAGTTGATAAACTATAAATTTTTTTGTATAATTTAAAATGATAAAAAAATTTATCAGATATCATATTTAGAAAAGAAATATATAACTCAAATTTCTAAAATAAAAAAGAGCTCCAAATAACTTGTATATTTATAAAATCTCTTATTGCAGATAGATTTGAGCATTTTAAAGCTTTTATGAGCATTTAGGTCATGCTTTAAGTTTGAGACTGATCTGATGGTATTTTGAAAGAATACTCCTACACATATAAGTCTTTTTAGCATACAAGTCATACAAGTTAACCCAAATCCAACAAAATCTACTTTCATAACACGCGTGTGAAAATCACGTTCCTCCCGTGTTCTTCCTCCTCCTCCTCCTCCTTCTCTTCCTTCTTCTTCTCCTTCTTCTTTGCGTTTCTCTTTATTTTTCTTCGCATGTTTTATCTTCATCGTTGTTTTTTTATTACTGTTGTTGTTGCTACATTTTTTTCCTCATTTTTCTATTAATTTTGTAACATTATATTTATATATATATATATATATATATATATATATTGATTTTTTTCTCCCAAGAAGAATTATGAGAATATGAAATAAGAAGATGAAGAAGAAGAAGCAGCAGAAGATGAGGAGGAAGAAGAGAAAGAGTTTTGAATTACGCAGAACTTATCAGCACACATACATAGAAAATTCTTAAACAATACACCCAAATATATTCGTGTTACACCCAAATTTACTGCAAATACAGAAAAATGTTTCCTCTAATACTGCATTTTTTTTCTGCATTTTTTTTCTTATTTCTTTCTTTCTTTTAGTCGAATGAATGTAAGTTCATCAACTTCCAAGTATTTTACAGCATTATGTGTTTCTTCTTCTTTGATTTTTTTTGTTTTTATTCTTGTTAAGAGAGTAAAACAAGAAGAAACTTGAGAAGGTAAAATAAAAAGAAAAAGATAAATAAAAAAAAAGATGGTGAGGATGAAAAGAAGAAGAAGAAGCAACAGAAGAGGAGAAGGAGTTTTGAATTATGCAGAACTTATTAGCATGCATAGACCGAAAATTTTTAAACAATACACTCAAATATCTTCGTGTTACACCCAAATTTGCTATAAATACAGAAAAATATTTCCTCTAATGCTACAATGTTTTCTTCTTATTTTTTTCCTTATTTCTTTCTTTCTTTTAGTTGAATGAATGTAAGTTCATTATTTTCCAAGTAATTTTGTACCATTATATGTTTCTTCTTTATTTGATTTTTTTTGTTTTCATTCTTGTTAAAAGAGTAAAACAAGAAAAAATTTAAAAAGATAAAACAAGAAAAAAAAAGATGAATAAGAAAAAAAAAGATGATGATGATGATGATGAAAAAGAAGAAGAAGAAGCACCAGAAGATGATCAGGAGGGAGAAGAAGAGTTTTTAATTATGCAGAATTTAATAGCACACATACACCAAAAATTCTTAAATAATACATTCAAATATCTTCGTGTTACACCTAAATATTTTCGTGTTATACCCAAATTTGTTGCAAATATAAAAAAATATTTCTTCTAATGCAGAACTTTTACATAACATTCAATTCAAACAATCACCGATGAACAATAACTTTCACAAACAAAAATAATAATTCAAAACAATAATAAATTTCATTTTGGTTTAATTGACAATCTGAACTTGAATTATTTATTATCTTCAGTAACGAGATAACTAATGATGGAAGAGAAGAAGGAAAAAGAAGGAAAAGAAGAAATTCCAATGAAATAAAAAAAGGAGAAAGAAAAGGAGGAGGAGGACAAGGTGGTGTTGGTGACGACGATAACAAAAGAACGTGCAATAACAATACAAAAAATAACATGTATGCGTGAATATAAATAATTTGTATAAATTTATAAAAAAAAATAACTTGTACGAAAAAAAATATTTTTCGAAATATGCAAGAGGATTTGAGATTATTTAAGACCTTAAAAAATATGTTCCTTATCTTAGGAGTCAAATAGATTTCTTTAAAAAACATGAAATAAATATAGATTCAAAGGATTATTTTTGAAATTGCATTTATTATCGTTTAATATAAATGGTTAAACAGGCTTATATCAAGATGCGGTTTTTATGAAAACTCTTAAGGTATTAGACTAGGAAATAGGGGAATTGTTAACATATGTAGGTCACCAAGTTTAATCAGACTCATCTTAACCCTCCTGCATCCTTTTGGATAAACTCTTTGGTTGTTTCGAGCTTTTATTTATTTATTTATTTATTTTTTATCTTATTCTTCAACTTCACAATCATATATAAAAACTTTAGGGTTCAAGCTTTTTTTTTTTTTTTTTAATTTAGAGTTTAAGGTTTTATTCTACCACATCTCGTTGCTCACAAGTTTAAAGACACATAGGTTTTTAAAATTTATTTATTTCCAAAAAAAATTAAACACAATTCAAATCCCTTTTTCATGAATATTTAGATATGTCATAATTATTTTTTCTTTTAATCTTGAAAGTATCAAATTTAAGTCTTCTCAAATTATCTGAGCTTTTCTTCCATACTTGACCTAATTCGAATCTTTCAAAGTTTTTAAAACATAACTGTACTTTATTTATAAAATTAGAGCACATTATTTTTAAAGGAGATCTGATTGTGCTCCTTCTAAGTCCTCACTTAAAACAAGGTTTTTCGATGTAATTTTTTTATTTGAATTTTTTAAAGTTTGAATTTTATTTTAGAGGAAAAAATGTGATATCTCACCATTTATTTCATAAGTGGAACCAATAGAAAATATGAAAGAGAACCCATTCAAAGGTGAGAGATTACACTTTACCCACTAAAATAAAAATTTAAAATTTAAAAGATTCAAATTCGTAACTTTTAGATATAAGATTTTTTTGTAGTTCTAATATCTATCAACTTTGTCATCATCTCTTTGTTCTTTAACTTCTTTCTCATTTTTTAGAACTTGGGATGGTGTTCTTTCCTAATATATGATGTTCATATAAGATGTATCACTTTAGAAATGTATTTTATTCAAAAAATAAAAGAAATAAAAATATATTTTATTCTTAATTATCACATTATTTAATTTTGAGTAAAAGTTCATTTTGGTTTCTAACCATTTATCCAATTAACATTGTACTTCTTAATAACTATAAAAATATAAATTGGTCTCCACCTACCTTCGTATTTGTTCAATTCAGTCCCTGAAACTGATTGGCAACAGGTCATTGATAGCTCGGCTTCCTTATACAATTTAGAATTTCACAAATAAAATCTCGTTGCAAGTATAGTTCTAAACTAACAAAGAATCCTCACATACAAAAATATTGGTTGTCACAACTACAAACCCTAATAAGAATTAACCGAAGTATTTAAACCTCGGGTCGTCTCACAAGGAATTGCAATGAAGTGCTTAATTATTGGCTATAAAGGGGGTAAGGGGTTTGGTTTTATGTTTTGGCAAGAAAATAAATGGCAAGAAAAGTAAATGAACAATTAACTAACAAAAGAAAGGAAAAGTACTCTTGGCTAGACATAGGTAATTGAGATCACCATCCTTGTCTACGAACTATATATTGACAATTATGAGGAACCACGCTCATTAGGTCTACTTCCAAAAGCCTTAAGTACGTAATATCTACTCCTAGGCTTGAAGTACGTCAAATGGCTTGATCAACATCAATCCATAAGTCCTAACCTAGCTACTAATTAACTTAGTAGTAGGCTAGAGTCAATGGTTATCAAATTGACCACTAAGGGTTTCAAATCACCAATTCAATGAGACCCAATAGCTCAAGGTCACTCAATCCCCTTAGCCTAGGCCAAGAGTAAAGAGAACTACTTAAAAACTAGAGAAAATATTTCATCAAACACCTAGAGTGCAATAGAAGTAAACATCACAAAATGCAAGAATTAACAAGATCCATAACCATCATGAGCAAGAAATCAACAATAAACAAAACAATTAACCACAAGAGCATAAAAGAAACATCAATTGCATTAAAGGAAATCCAAATCCAAATCCAACAAGAGCATTCACAAACATAAAAGTGACATCAAAGGGAAATTAACAAAAGAACCAAGAAGAATTGAAGTATTAGAACAAGAAATTATAGAGGAAACAAGATGAAATCAAGTAATCAAATCTAGATCTAAGAGAAATTAACCTAATCCTAACCTAATTCTAGAGAGAAGAGGGAGCTTTTCTCTCTAGAAAACTAACTAAAGGCTCATCATGACTAACTAAGTGGTCCTCTTTGCTCAATCTTCAATTCTGCATGAAATACCCTCAGAAACAAGTTGGGTTTGGGCCTGGGCAGCTCAGAAATCGCCCCAGCAATTTCACTTTAAGTGAGTTACGTGCCGAGCGTCACGCGTACGCATGGGTGACGCGTGTGCATCGCTGGCCAAAACTCCTATTCACGCGTACGCGTGGGTGACGCGTGCGCGTGGCCTGCGAATCTTCAATGCACGCGTACGCGTGGATGACGCGTGCGCGTGGCCCTCAATTCTCCAATTGTTCATTTCTTCATGAATTCTCCTCCTTGCATGGTTTTCTCTTCACTTCTTCCATCCAATACTTGCCTTATGAATCTGAAATCACTCAACAAACACATCAAGGCATCGAATGGAATTAAAGGAAACAAAAATCACTAATTTAGGGGCCTAGAAAGCATGTTTTTACACTTAAGCACAAATTAAGGGAGAATTACAAAATCATGCTATTTCATTGAATAAATGTGAGAAAAGGTGATGAAATTCCCCAAATTAAGCACAAGATAAACCACAAAATTGGGGTTTATCAAACCTCCCCACACTTAAACCAAGCATGTCCTCATGCTAAACTCAAGAAAGAAACAAAGGGTATCAACATTTATTCAATGCAAACTTGATGGTGGCGAAAATCAGCCAATTAAGAAATTATAGTAAGAATAGAGTTGTAAGTACAGTTCTTAAACAACCAAAATATGCTTATCAATTTAGAAGGGTTGTCACAAAATTAGAATAAAAATACTGGGAGTAGGAATCCCAGGTCGTCTCCTAACGAGTTGACAAAAAGGGTGCTATTTTATTAGTCAGGGGTTTTTTCGAGAAATTTTAAAATTGAAAAACAGAAAATAAATAATTGCAAATTAAAGCAATGAAAATTGAAAGAGATTTATATATTCAAAATAAAAAGCCTTGATCGGGGGAAGATTAATTAGAAGTTCTATCCTTGTTGGAATTCTCTCAAGAGTAGTATCAAGAGGTTGTTGTTTTCACTTAGTTAACCCTTACTAAATAAAGGAAAGTCAAGTGATTGAGCTAACTCTTATTCACAAGTCCTAATCCTCTCCCTTGGAAAGGATTAGCGTTAGTGCCTAGAGAGTTAGCCAACAACTTCCAATTTAACTAATCACTTGAGCATTCTAACTCAAGGGTCTCTTTTTAATCAACCTCCAAGTCAAGTTGGGAGTCTACTCCATTGACATGGATATAACGTTCACAGAAATATAAGAAGAAGGCATGATAAATTAAATAGAATCAGAATTGAAAATTAATTAAAAGTAAAAATAATTCTTTGCATTAATAAATCCCAAAATGCAACATACGTATCTGAACAGGGTTAATAGGTAATCAAAAGAGTAAAGGAATAAGAAAGCAAACTAGAATAATAGCGACTTCAATGGAGGTAGTATCTCTTCTCAATATCCAAAACAAGCATCAAAAGCATAAAAACTATGAATGTATAGAAAACCTAGAGGAAGAGTGAGTTTTCTCTAAGATTTCTAAAACTAAAACTAAAAACTATGCGAATGAGAATGTGTGTTGAGTCTCTGCTCGTCCCCTGGCTCTAGTTTGTGTTTCTGGGCCAAAAACTGGGTTCAAACTCGGCCCAAAATCGCCCCTAGCATTTTCTGCGATTTCTGCAGGTAGCGCATGTCACGCGTATGCGTCAGTCACTCGTGCGCATCGTTTGGAAATTTTTCTTGTCACACGTACGCGTCAGGCATGCGCACGCGTTGCCGTGCGAACCCCAATTCACGCGCACGCGTGAGCCATGTGTGCGCGTCGCTCCTTGCTGGTTGTCTTCTTTATTTCTTGTGCTCCTTCCATTTTTGCAAGCTTCCTCTCTATCATCCTCTAAGTCATTCCTACCCAATAAAGCCTGAAAACACTTAACGCACAGATCACGACATCGAATGGTATAAAGGAGAATTAAAAATATACAATTTAAAGGCTTAGGAAGCAAGATTTCAATTATGGAACAAAACTAGGAAGGAATTGTAAAATCATTCAATCTGTATGATTAAGTGCATGAAGACTTGATAAAACCACTCAATTGAGCACAAGATAAACCATAAAATAGTGGTTTATCAACCTCCCCACACTTAAACATTAGCATGTCCTCATGCTAAGCTCAAGGAGATATAAAGAATGAATGGGAGAAAGTAAGACTCATGAGATGCAACCTATGAATGCAACTATATGCTATGATGATTCTGTCTACTTGGTTAAAAGTAGATGAGTTCCTTCAGACAAACATAAGTCAGATTCCACTAATTCAAATCATATAATAAAAGACAAGTAAACTTGTGAGAAGATAGCTCATGAAAGCAGGGAACATAAAATCAAGCGTTGAACCCTCACTGGTAGTGTATATGCACTCTAATCTCTCAAGTGTCTAGGGTTAATCACTCTACTCTTCTCTAGTTATGCTCTCTAGACTTTGTTCTTCATCTAACCAATCAACAAAAAATTAGTATACCAATGCAAACATTATGAGGTCTTTTCAGGGTTGTAATGGGGCTAAGGTAAGGGTAAGGATATATGTATGGCCAAGTGAGCTGAAATATGAATCTTTGATTGACCTAAGCTCTTACCTAACACACATGCACACTCTATGTAATTCCAATTCATGCCTAGCTACCCAAAATTCCCACTTTGCATTACATACTCATGTACCAACTTTTCTTCAATTTCATCACCTATGCATTGATCTTTTATTCAACTTAGCATTGGGGTAATTTTGTCCCCTTATTTATTTATTTACTTATTTATTTGAATTTTTTTTAAACATGAAAGCAAACATAACTTTATCAATGCACATAGGTTTTAATTTCTTTTCTGGTCTCATATAAGTATGCACCCAAATTTCCAATATCTTTTCAATAAAATTAAACACTTTCCTATCTACCCAAGTTCCCACGGTTCCCCACACTTAATTGATACACAATCTCTATCTTAAGCTAACCAAAGATTCAAATCAGGTAATTAATTGTTTTTCCGCTTAAGGCTAGTGATGTGGTAAAATATAGAACAAATGGGGATTAAAAGGCTCAAGGTGGCTAACAAAGGTGATTGAAATGGTAGGCTATTTGGGATAAGTGAGGTAATAACAAATGATGGCCTCAATCATGTGCAAACATGTAAATATACTAAACAATGGACATATAGATTGAAACAAAGCAAAGATTGCAATCATAGAGAAGAAAACACACAAGAATAAAATTTTATGGTTAAATAATGTAACCATGTAATTAAGCTTAAATCTCACAGGTTGTGTGTTCTTAGCTATAATTCATGTTCCAATTTACAATCTTCAAACAAGTTTAACACAAACTTTCAGTTTGAATTAGTGAAATATTGTAAAATAGGGTCTTGAAAAGAAACTCATTACTTTAACCAAGCAAAACATACATGCAAACAATTATTATTATGCAATCTATCCTATCTAACAAAAGAAAAAGTCAAATGTTGGTGTTAAGAGAGAGAAAAGTTACCTCCGGAAGTCAAGGACTGACCTCCCCACATTTAAAGCTTGGCACGGTCCTCCGTGCCATCAATAAGGAGCAAGGGGGGCTAGAAGCGTCGCCTCCAGTGTCTGGTTCACCTTGGCTCTCTGTACTACTGGATGAAGGGGAGTCTGGGGTGTCCTTTGGTTATGGAGGTGGGTGTGTACCAGCTATGAGGTCCTTCAGGTAGTTGTATCGGCACTTGTTACGGTGCTCCATTTGCTCCATTCGCCGGTCTTGCCGGTCGAACCTCTCAAGGATCTGAAGGAACATCTGATGGATGGATGGTGCTTGTGGTGTGGATGATGGTGAAGTGGACGAGGGAGGAGTATCCAAAGATGGACCAGCAGGCCGGCTCACAGAGGGTACTGGCGGCCTGTGTACTTCCCATTCGAGACATACTGGTCAGCTCTAGGGATCATGTCCTTCGTGTCTCCTACCTGAGATGACACACCTGCTGTAGAGAATAAATCTGAAACCAAGGTGGGAAAAGGCAGGTTACCCGCAATCTATACGTGTCCCATGGCATCCCAGATGTGTCGGGGCAGGTTGAGGGGTTGCTCTATCAGGATGCACCAGATGAGGATAGCCATGTCCGCTGTGAAGGTCGACTCGTGAGTGCTCGGAAAGACATAGTGGGACATAATCTGTGCCCACACGTAAGCCTCCAGGGTGAGTGACTGAGCTGAGATGCTCTTGGGTTTTGAACGATGCTGCCCGTAGATCCACTTGCTGCCAGGTTGGGCTATAACTCCAAGTATGCTATCCCAGTCGAACTGATATATTTGTCACTTATGAGATGCTTCTTGATATGCATCCCATCCCTCAAGACTAGGTGGAAGGTCTAGTGCTCTCTGTATGGCACTCTTGGAGACAGGGACTTGCTGCTGATGAACATAGACAGTCTGCAGAGTAGGCGAGTAGAAGTTCGAGTAGAATTCAACTACCCATGATAAGTTGGCCTCTCGCGGCTGTATCCTAAAAAATCTCCACTGTCTCCTCTCTATTTGGGGCTCCACAAAATCAACAAAGTGTGTTGGGACAATGAGTAGATGCTCATTGTTGTAGTTCCTCTCAGCTAGGATGTGGAACATTTGTTCGCAATAACGGTTAGCAAACCGTGTGGATTCTCGGGCGGGAAAGGCTTTCTCGGATTCATCAACTTTAATAATCCTTTTCACCCGCTTTGTTGGTGGCTTGACACTGGTAGATGGAAGTACTTTAGCTAGTGTTCTCTTGGTTCCTCTCTTAGCCGGTGGCTTGTCAGTGGCCTTCTCTTTTCCTTTCTTGGTACCCATGCCTAAGGAAGAAGAAAAAGGAAGAGTGTGAAATATAGATAACCAAAACCAGAAGGGAGAAAATTCCAAGTAATAATGAATACCAAAGGAAAGATGTTAGCTCAAATATATGGTAGCTAAAATATGTAGGTATGACATCAATTAAGAGCAATAAGGCAATTCATAATTAAATAGATGCAAGAGGTGAAAGCATGTAAGGAATAGGCATGAGAAGCATAACTCAAGCATTAAAAATTAAGTGTGCCAATATAGAGAGTATTTGTATGATGACAATTGTGAATGATAATCCCAAATACACGTGGAGTGCAAGGGTTGTGAAAAACAGGCATGCAAGTAAAAGAGTAAAACAAAATAGAGTTCAAGATGCCAAAAGGGCTTTTTCACAAACACTTGGTGAGCAAGATATAATAGGAATGAAAATAATATAATCCAAATGTATATGAGAGCCAAATTAAAGTATCAATTGTTAAATCACTCCATATAATAACCACAAGCTTCATGATAATAAGGTAGTACCCAAATAAAACTCCAATACCAACAAAAGAATGCATGAAAAAGAAAAGAAAAAAGAAACCATAAATAAGTAAGCTAAAAGAAAGATAGAGAAGAAAGAAACATAAACAAATGCAATAATGAAAGAGTAGATGGGAGGAAGAAAAGAACCTAGATGAAGAAGATGAAGAAGGAAAGAAGAAAGTAGTAGAAAGTAAGAAAGAATTAGAAAGAAGAAAGAAAGAAGGAAGAAATAATTAGGATTGAAAAGAATTAGGATTGGGGGAGAGGGGATTTGAAATCAGGTGCTGAAGTGGATAAATTGTGCGTCGCATGTGACGCGTACGTGTGCATCACGCGTACGCGTGGATCGTGCTAGTTTTAAGTGACGCGTACACGTCAGGGATGCGTACGCGTGACATTGGTTGTGCGAATGGCGCAAAGGCAGTCCCACGAACGCACAACTCGCGGTTCAAATACGCACGAGAGCCAAAATTGCATATGACGCGTGCGCGGGTGGCCAAGATAGGAAAACGACGCGTATGCGTCAGGGACGCGTACACGTGATGGGGGTTGTGCTCCCAGTACAGTTCCAGCCCCACACCATCATAACTCTCTGGCCACGCACCATGTATGCCGATTTTTCATGGTCACGCGTGCACGTAGCGTCAGGGACGCGTACGCATGATGGCCCAAAATCGCAAGCGACGCGTACGTGTGAGGGACGCGTATGCGTGGTCTTGCTTGTGCCTAAGGCATGCTTCTAGCCCTGCTCCCACATAACTCTCTGGTCAATTCTTCCTTCGTCGCATGTGCATATGACGCGTACACGTCAGTGACACTTGCGCGTCGTGTGCTCTCTTTCTTTCTTTTTTTTTATGAAGAATGCAAAATGCAGAATGCAGATGAATATGCAGAAATTATGAATGAACGCTATGGAAAGAGAAAATAAAATTAGGAATGAAAATGGAACGATCATACCATGGTGGGTTGTCTCCCACCTAGCACTTTGCTTTTACGTCCTTAAGTTGGACGGTCCACAAGCTCAATCTGCTTCTGTTGGTGGATCTTCTAAGAGGAAGACCTCTAGCTCTTTATTGTCCTTCATCTTCTCACCATGATACAGCTTTAAGCGATGTCCATTGACCTTGATGAATTTGGAGCTTGATGGATGACTCAGGTGAAAGACTCCGTATGGCTCTGCCTTTTCTACCCTGTAGGGGCCTTCCCATCTGGATCTCAACTTTTCTGGCATGAGCCTCAACCTGGAGTTGTAAAGGAGAAATAGCTCCCCATTCTCTTGATGTTCTTTTAATGCAAAGCCTTCATCTTCTCTTTATATAATCTGGAGTTATTATATGCTTCGAGTCGAAGGTTCTCCAGTTCTGCTAGTTGCAGCTTCCTTTCAGTACCAGCCTTCTCAAATCCCATGTTGCATTCCCTTACAGCCCAGAAAGCCTTGTGTTCCACCTCCACTGGGAGGTGACAAGCTTTGCCATAGACTAGGCAGAAGGGACTCATCCCTATGGGTGTCTTGTACACTGTCTGATATTCCCAAAGCGCGTCTACAAGCCTGGTGCTCCAGTCCTTCCCATGAGGCTTGACTATCTTCTCCAGTATGCGCTTTATCTCTCTGTTAGACACCTCAACTTGTCCATTGGTCTGGGGATGGTAAGCTGTTGCTATCTTGTGAACAATCCCATGCTTCTTCAGTAGTCCTGCTAATCTCCTATTTACAAAAGTGAGTGCCTTGATCACTCACGATTGCTCGTGGTGATCCAAAGCGACAGATAATATGGTTTCTAACAAAGGAGACAACAGTGTTAGCATCATTAGTACGGGTAGGAATTGCTTCCACCCATTTACAAACATAATCTATAGCTAACAATATTAGGAATGGACCCATGAAGTCAATGCCCCAAACATAAAAAATTTCACAGAATAGCATAAGCTATTGAGGCATCTCATCCCTCTTGGATATATTACCAAACCTTTGACATGGGGAACAAGATTTACAGAAGGTAGTAGCATCTTTAAAAAGAGTAGGCCACCAGAATCCACAGTCTAAAATTTTTCTAGCTGTTCTTTAAGGGCCAAAATGTCCACCACTCTTAGAGGAGTGGCAGGCCTCTAAAATGGACTGGAATTCTGATTGAGGCACACACCTTCTAATTATCTGGTCAGCACCATACCTTAAAAAGTATGGGTCATCCCATATATAATATTTGGACTCGCTTTTCACCTTGTCTCTCTGATGCTTAGTAAAATTAGGAGGGAAGGTATGACTAACTAGATAATTAGCTACAGGTGCATACCAAGGAACTACTTCAGATATTGCGTGCAAGCTATCTAATGGAAAAGCATCATTGATAGGAGTGGAGTCATCCTTAATGTGCTCAAGGCGACTTAAGTAGTCTGCCACTAAATTCTGGAAACCACTCCTATCCTTAATTTTAGAATCAAATTCTTGCAGCAACAATATCCAACGTATTAACCTCGGCTTGGACTCTTTTTTAGCTAATAAATATTTTAGAGCTGCATGGTCTGAGTACACTACCACTTTAGTACCAAGTAAATAGGCTCCGAATTTATCCATAGCAAAAACAATAGCCAGAAGCTCTTTTTTAGTGGTAGTGTAATTAGACTGAGCAGCGTCTAAGGTCTTAGAAGCATAAGCTATTACAAAAGGATCCTTACCTTCGCGCTGAGCCAGCGTCGCTCCCACTGCATGGTTGGAGGCATCACACATAATCTCAAAAGGCTGGCTCTAGTCTGGTCCTCTCAAAATCGGAGCTTGAGTCAAGGCAAGCTTCAGCTTATCAAACGCCTCCTTACAGTTCGCATCCAGCTCGAACTCAACATCCTTCTGTAGTAGTCTGGATAAAGGCAATGCTACCTTACTGAAGTCCTTGATAAATCTCCGGTAGAAACCTACATGGCCAAGGAATGAATGGACTTCCCTCACGGAGGAGGGGTAAGGCAAACTAGAAATCACATCTACCTTTGCTCGATCTACAGAAATACCAGTATTAGAAACAATGTGTCCCAGAACAATGCCTTGTTTTACCATAAAATGACATTTTTCAAAATTTAATACAAGGTTTGAACTAACACACCTGTCTAATACTCTAGCTAAACTATCCAAGCAAAGGCTAAATGAATCACCATACACACTAAAATCATCCATGAAAAACTTCCATATAGTTCTCAATAAGATCTGAGAAAATACTGATCATGCACCTTTGGAAAGTAGCCGGTGCATTACATAAGCCAAAAGGCATCCTCTTGTATGCATACGTTCCAAAGGGACATGTAAAAGTAGTCTTCTCCTAATCCTCAAGAGCTATATGGATTTGAAAGTAGCCTGTGTAACCATCTAAAAAGCAGTAATATGATTTACCTGATAGGCGATCAAGCATCTGATCAATAAATGGCAAGGGGTAATGATCCTTGCAAGTAGCTTGGTTGAGGCGCCTGTAATCAATGCAAACTTTCCATGAATTCTACACTCTAGTTGTGAAGAGCTCTCCATGCTCATTCTTCACTGTTGTGACTCCAGATTTCTTGGGCACCACTTGTACTGGGCTGACCCATTCACTGTCTGAGATGGGGTAGACGATATCAGCTTCAAGGAGTCTGGTCACTTCCTTCTTGACAACTTCTAAGATGGTGGGATTCAACCGCCTTTGAGGCTGACAAACAGGCCTTGCTCCCTCTTCTAAAAATATCCTGTACTCACAAACTTGAGGGCTGATGCCCACTATATCCGCCAAGCTCCACCCAATAGCCTTCTTGTGTCTTCTCAGCACACTAAGCAGCTGCTCCTCCTGTTGGGAAGTGAGTTCTCTTGCAATGATAACTGGGAGCTTCTGATGATCCTCAAGGTAAGCATACTTGAGGTGGGGTGGAAGAGGCTTTAACTCCACTTTCTGTTCATGGCTAGGCACTTGATCATCTGGGGCTGGTGGCAAGGTATCTTCAGTAAGTTCAGGGGGAGTCCCCACACTTGCCTCTTGCTCCATATGCTTCTCTTCTACTTCCTCCTGGTGAACTGCAGCTACAATCTCATCAATGATGTCGCACTGGAAGATGGAATGATCTTCCGGAGGGTGCTTCATAGCTTCATCCAAGTTGAAGCTCACTTCTCTGCCATCTATCTCAAAGGAGTAAGTTCCTGAAAATGCATCCAACTTGAACTTTGAAGTCTTCAAGAATGGTCTTCCAAGTAGGATGGATGATGGTCTTCCTGAGTCATTAGGGGGTATCTCCAAGATATAGAAGTCAATAGAAAATGTGAGCCCCTTAATGCTCACCAGCACGTCCTCGGCAATTCCAACCACAGAGATAATGCTCTTATTTACCAAAACAAAATATGCTGCCGACCTTTTTAAGGGAGGAAGCCTCAAAGCATCATATACAGATAATGGCATTATACTAACACACGCGCCTAAATCACACATGCAATCAGAAAATTTCACACCATCTATAGTAATAGTAACCATGCATGGACCTGGGTCACTATATTTTTCAGGTATATCACCCACTAAAGCAGAAATGGAGCTACCTAAAGGAATAGTTTCTAATTCATTTATTTTATCTTTATGCATGCACAAATCTTTTAGAAACTTAGCATATTTAGGTACCTGCTAAATGGCATCAAAAAGTGGAATGCTTACCTCAACCTTTTTAAATATTTCTACCATTTTAGGGTCTAGCTCTATCTGCTTTCTGGGCTTCCTAGCAAGGTGTGGAAATGGAATAGGAATGGCGCCACTTGTAGCTTCTGCGTCCCTTGGTCCTCCATTCCTTGGTTAACCATGTCTTGTACTACATCTTCTTCTTCAGTATCCTCTACCTCCACAGTACTTTCAACTGGAGTGTCTTCTGTTAAGCTTGGCTCCGCATGACTCCTCTCTGGTAGTGAAGTCCCAGACCTCAAAGTAATGGTGTTGATTCCTCCTTTGGGGTTGGGTAAAGGCTGGGACGGAAGTGTACTGGAGCTTGTAGGTTGAGTGTTGGAGGTACTCGACGATCCCATATGGGAGACGAGAGCTTGTATAGCAGAGGTCAGACCGGTAAGTTGGCTTTCCATGGTCTGTTGTCTTTGTGCAAGAGAGTGAAGCAACTCATCATTGGGAGAGGAAGATGGGTAAGTGATTTGAGGGCCATGCTGTTGGTTGTTTTGAGATCCCTGGGCTTGTCTTTGGTGAGGTACCCGGTAAGGTTGGTTTTGGTTTTGCTGAGACCGATTCTACTAATTGTTGTTGTTGTTTCACCTCTGATTTCCACTATTATCTCTGCCTCTTTGGTTGTAGTTGTCCCTCCAGCTTTGGTTGGAGTTACCTCTCCACCCTTGGTTGGAGTTATCTTGCCAATCTTGGTTATAGTTCCCACCTTGGTTATAATTGCCGCCTTAATGATATCCTTGACTTGGGCGGTCATAGAAATTGTGAGTAGCTGCCAAGGTGTTGTCCTCTTATTGGAGCTGCGGGCACTCATCAGTGTAATGAGTATTGCATGCACATATTCTGCAAATTCTTTGAGGGGCCAACTGTTGATACTGTTGTTGTGGGGGAGGCTGAGGTTGTTGCTGATTCCGCTGTATCTGCTTCAGTAGGTTGATCATCTCACATAGAGTTTGTGTGAGAGCAGTAGTCTCACTACTAGAGGAAATCTCTACAACAGCCTTGGGATGGTTGTTCCTGTGCCTAGCATTCCGAGTGGACTCAACTAGGTCGCTGATCAGTTGCCACGATTCATCTGCGGTCTTGTACTTTTTTAGAGAACCATTACTCGCACCATCCAATGTAGTCTTATTATGAGGCTTCATGCCTTGTGTGAAGTAGCTGATCAACACCAACCTGTCGATCATGTGGTGGGGCATGCATCCAGAAGATTCCTGAAGTGCTCCCAATACTTATAAAGGGTCTCTGACTCAGCTTGGATAATGCAAGAAATCTCCTTCCTCAGTTTGTCTGTAACTTCAGCTGGAAAGTATTTTTCCAAGAATTCTCCCCTGAGCGTATCCCAGTTAGTAACAGTTGCTTCAGATTGAGTGTAGTACCACTCCCTCGCCTTTCCCTCAAGAGAAAATGGGAAGGCGGTTAGCAGAATAGAAGTCTCATCTGCACCATGACGCCTAACAGTAGAACAGGCTGTCTGAAAATCCCTAAGGTACTTGATAGGCTCCTGAGCAGGTAAGCCATGAAACTTAGGCATTAAGTTGATTAGCGTAGTCTTCAGTTCAAAATCTGCAGCCAGATTTGGGTGACGCGCTTGATACGGTTGCAGTGTAAAGTCTGGAGCTCCTGCTTCCTGGAGAGTAATCCTCCTGGGCTCCGCCATGTTACCTGTACGTAAATCAATAGAATCAGTAGTAGAGGAGCTTGTTTCTTCCTCAAATTCCGCTTCAGATTTGCCTTCAGAAGAGACTGGTGAATTGGTAGTAACCACTTCACCACCCTTAGAGGCTAACCGACGCCGAGCTTGCCTAATACGTAAAATAGTTCTTTTAATTTCAGGACCAAACGCAGCTAAGCTCGGGTCAGGCAGTGAACACGTCATTCATTGAAAGAAACATATAGCTCATGGTAAATAAAATAAAATAAAATATGCAAAAATTAAAAATATGTACACCAACTAATAATTTAGCACGCTATTGCAACTCCCGGCAACGGCGCCAAAAATTGATGGTGGCGAAAATCAGCCAATTAAGAAATTATAGTAAGAATAGCGTTGTAAGTACAGTTCTTAACCAACAAAATCCTGCTTATCAATTTAGAAGGGTTGTAACGAAATTAGAATAAAAATACTGGGAGTAGGAATCCCAGGTCGTCTCCCAACGAGTTGACAAAAGGGTGCTATTTTATTAGTCAAGGGTTTTTCCGAGAAATTTTAAGAGTTGAATAACAGAAAATAAATAATTGTAAATTAAAGCAATGAAAATTGAAAGAGATTTATATATTCAAAATAAAAAGCCTTGACCGGGGGAAGATTAATTGGAAGTTCTATCCTTGTTGGAATTCTCTCAAGAGTAGTATCAAGAGGTTGTTATTTTCACTTAGTTAACCCTTACTAAATAAAGAAAAGCCAAGTGATTGAGCTAACTCTTATTCACAAGTCCTAATCCTCTCCCTTGGGAAGGATTAGCGTTAGTGCCTAGAGAATTAGCCAACAACTTCTAATTTAACTAATCACTTGAGCATTCCAACTCAAGGGTCTCCTTTTAATCAACCCCCAAGTCAAGTTGGGAGTCTACTCCATTGACATGGATATAACGTTCACAGAAATATATGAAGAAGGCATTATATATTAAATAGAATCGGAATTGAAAACTAATTAAAAGTAAAAATAATTCTTTGCATTAATAAATTCCAAAATGCAACATACGTATCAGAACAGGGTTAATAAGTAATAAAAAAAGTAAAGGAATAAGAAAGCAAACTAGAATAATAGCGACTTCAACGGAGGTAGTATCACTTCTCAATATCCAAAACAGGCATCAAAAGCATAAAAACTATGAATGTATAGAAAACCTAGAGGAAAAGTGTGTTCTCTCTAAGATTCCCAAAATTAAAACTAAAAACTATGCGAATGAGAATGTGTGTTGATTCTCTGCTCGTCCCCTGGCTCTAGTCTGTGTTTCTGGGCCGAAAATTGGGTTCAAACTCAGCCCAAAATCGCCCCTAGCGTTTTCTGTGATTTCTGCAGGTAGCGCATGTTACGCGTACGCGTCAGTCACGCGTGTGCGTCATTTGGCGATTTTCCTTGTCACGCGTATGCGTCAGGCACACGCACGCGTCGCTGTGTGAACCCCAATTCACGCGCACACGTGAGCCATGCGTGTGCGTCACTCCTCGCTGGTTGTCTCCTTTATTTCTTGTGTTCCTTCCATTTTTGCAAGCTTCCTCTCTATCCTCTAAGCCATTCCTCCCTTATAAAGCCTAAAAACACTTAACACACAGATCACAGCATCGAATGGTATAAAGGAGAATTAAAAATATACAATTTAAAGGCTCAGGAAGCAAGATTTCAATTATGGAACAAAACTAGGAAGGAATTGTAAAATCATTCAATCTGTATGAATAAGTGCATGAAGACTTGATAAAACCACTCAATTGAGCACAAGATAAACCATAAAATAGT
Source organism: Arachis ipaensis (assembly GCF_059453495.1). Lineage (NCBI taxonomy): Eukaryota > Viridiplantae > Streptophyta > Magnoliopsida > Fabales > Fabaceae > Arachis > Arachis ipaensis. The sequence goes on along the minus strand of NC_142442.1, from coordinate 65,042,380 downwards.
GGTTTATCAAAACTACCTAAATGCAACTAACTACATGCAATCTATCTAAATGAATGCAATTGCTTGGTCAAAATAAATCAATTCCCATGAATACATATACAAGTACAAGGGCTAAGGCAATAGCAATCAAATCAAACCCACAATTGAATTGAGTTATTAGAATGATTTTAACGAACATGCAAGAAAAGGGATGGTCATGGGTGGAAGCATGTAATTGAGCGATCGAACCCTCACCGGATGTGTATCCGCTCCAGTCGCTCAAGTGTATGGGGTTGATTCACTCAATTCTCCCCTAATCATACTTTCCAAGATTTGTTTTTCATCTAACAATCAACAGTTATTTCATGCATGCATACAAATATCATGAGGACTTTCCCATAGGTTGTAATGGGGTTAGGGTCAAGGTAAGGATGCATATGGTCAAGTGAACTAGAAATTTGAATCTTTGATTAACTTAAACTTCCCACTTAACTTATATAACAACCTATACAATTTCAAAGCTATCCTAACTACCTATTCTTCACTTTTTCACACACTCATACATTCTCTTTTGATCACCACACATATGCATTGATTTTTATTGAACTTTACTTCGAGCATTTTGTCCCCTTTTTATTGATTTTCTTTTTCTTTCTTTTTCTATTATATATATATATAAACTGAAATATATACAAAAGCATCAATGCATATGGTTTAAACGTATTAATACATGAATGTGTACCCAGTTCCCAAAATTTTTCAACAAAAATACAAACACACTTTTATCTATGCCCAATGTTCCCAACTCTCCCAAAATCAAATGATGAACACTCTTACTAGCCTAAGCTAATCAAAGATCCAAAAAAGGGACATTTATTATTTTTCACTTAGGCTTGTAATGTGCTACAATTAAGAACAAATGGGTTAAGCATAGGCTCAAAATTGGCTAATAATGGAAGATAAAAGGTAGGCTATTTGGGTAAGTGAGCTATTTGAAACAATGGCCTCAATCATATAAGTGCGTGTATATACAAAATAATAGACATAAAGAATCAAACAAATCAAAGATTACAATCATAGGAAGAGAATAATGCACACAAGAATGAAAATAAGTGGTTATATGATGTAACCACACAATTAGGCTCAAATCTCACATGCTTGTGTTCTTAGCTCAAAAATCATATTCCACAATATATAATTCAAGCAAGTTCTAAATTTTTTTTAATCAATTGGGGTGCCTTATAGATAAAATTCTTGAAAAATTTCATTATTTTGACTAAGCTTATTGTGTATATGTATGCGAAAGAAGAAAATCCAACTAAAAATCCTAAAAGACCTAAAAATGAAATGCAAAAGTGTTGGGATTAGAAACTTGTCACCCAAAACCGCCGACCGGTTGGACGACTTCCCCACACTTAAAAGTTTGCACCGTCCTCGGTACTTTCAAAGATGAGCAAGGGGGTACGGCAACTTTCCGGATCACTACCTTCAGCTGGTAGATCAACCGGTTGCTGCGTGTTCTTCCTCCCGCTTCCGTGTTTGCTTGTGGTACATCATTCATGAAAAATAAAATATAACACCGTAAGATGAGAAAATACAAAAGCAAGGAAGCGTACATTGTTGGAATGAGGTAATTCACTAGAATGAAGTGAGTGACCCAATGTGTGACATGAATAAAAGTGAGTGTGCATTCTAAGTTGCACGCAGTTTAGAACACACACACACCAACATAGAGAGCTATGTCACAATTATACAAAAGAAGAACATGCACTTCACTCATTCTAGTGTGCTTGAGATGTTCTAAACTTGTGGGTCAAAACAACCAAACAAGCAATAAAGAAGCATGAAAGCATTCAAGCCAAAAACATATGGATGTATATAATCAAGAAGCACAATGCATTAAGATAAATGCACATCATCCATCGAGAAATTGCCTAATCAAAGAGAAAAGTTCAAATCACATGGTGGCCAAATCATGCAATTCAAAAAGGTTAAAAACTTGAAGGCAAAGTCATATGTACTTGGTATGAAAAGATGTCAAACATGAAAAACTCAAAACCAAGTAACCAATTATAACCTCAATAGAGAATCCAACAATGAATATAAACAAAATTGATGTTAAGATAACATCCTATTAGTAGTCAGTAGCAGTAAACAGTAAACAAGATTAATAATCCAACACTTATAATAAAAAAACAAAAGTTAAACAAAAATTAAACAAACTAACTAACTAAAAAAGTGGTGTTATATGGTGTTTGGAAGCGTTGGATGAGGGGTAGGAGAAGGGAAGAAGAAAGAAGAAGGAAAGAAATGGAAAGAAGATGAGAAAAGAAGTGTATGAAGTAAGGTAATCCACGCATACGCGTATAGTGACGCGTGCGCGTGGGTGAGGTGAAATGGATGCGACGCGTATGCATGAGGCACGCATGCGCGTCGATGGGTTATTTAGAGAGCGATGCGTATGCATGAGGTACGCATACGCATACCTAGCCTTGCGCGAAAAGCACAGTGTTCGCGCAGTGCAGGCGCAACTCTCGGGTTTTTGGTTGGGAGGTGGAATTTTTGAATCCACGTGTACGCGTTCATGACGCGTGCGTGTGGATGATCAAAAATACTTGGGTCACGCGTATGCGTGGAGCACGGGTACGCGTGGATGGTGCTCTGTTTTTCAAAGTTTTTCCATGTTCTTGCACCAAACCAAGCATTCGAAACTTCCAAACAGCTACCAAAACACCATAAAACCTTATTTAACATAGTAGACTAACAATTAAACTCAACAAACCAATCAAAACATTAAATTGAACTAGTTTTACCAATATTTATAAAAGAGAAAAAGAGTTTTACCATGGTGGGGTGTCTCCCACCTAGCACTTTTAGTTTAAGTCCTTAAGTTGGACATTTGGTGGGGGCTTTTCTATGGTGGCTTATGCTTGAACTCTTCCTTGAATCCCCACCAATTCTTGCATTTCCAATAGCCTCCAGAATCCCAAATTAGGTGCACAAGGCCTTCAAGTAAGCTTAAGTAAATGACAAGACCCCAAGAGTTTTGATTGTTGAAATGAATTCCAGGGTCTCAAACCTTGTTCTTGCACCCATCTTCTTATTGACTACCATAGTTAAATCTGGGTGATAAGGCTTGTGAATTCTCAATTAAGCATCCAAACATTCTCCTAGACCCATACAATTTGGTTCTACACCAACCATTGCTATTCAACTTTGAGCATGCAACCATCATGAACTTAGAGTGATATCTCCAACCACTTCACAACTCTCTCCTACTCTTAGCTCCACAAAGGGCTCTAAGTTGAACATCATTTTCAAGCAAACCGTATTCAAGTGAGAAAGTAAAACTTAGGGATAGGAATTTTACTCACTTGAATGTTGTGTTGGATGATGGTGACTTAGGAAGGGGGACCTTCCCACACTTAGCCAATGCGAGATCCATTCCCTTGTGGTCTTCCTTTGCAACTTCCACCTCTTTGCAAGCTTCTTTAAGTTCAATTTCTTGCTCACCAACTTCTTCTATACGCCTCTCATTGCTCAAACCATGTGTCGGAAGTTGTGCACGGTCCTCCTTGTCATCAATTTCATAGCACAATGAGGGAGGTTCATCAATTCCAAAAGACTCATTGGTTAGTGTGGAATCATCTTCAATGATGGAGCTTGCTTCTTGCTCAACGTCTTTCTCTTAGTGGCTTCCTTCCAATTCAACTTCGTCTACATTGCTTGCCAAGGATATGGGGGGTGAGGTGTCTTCTTCTTTAGTCTCCATGTCAAGCCCAATGGGGGAGGATTCAATTGTAGAGGGGAACTTATCAATGATTGAATCCATCCCTTGATCAACCTCTCCATAGTCTTCCTATCTTTTCATGGATGAGCTCCACATACTCTAGAGACAAGACACGACTCACTGTATGTGGTATGACTGGTTTCTTGGTGAAGACAACTCTCATGCCAAGTGAGAGGCCTTCAGTGGGGACCTTCTTGTCCCTTCAGCCTTTAGGTACTTTCTTCCTAATACCTTTATTCTCAGTGCTTATTGATGGCTGCCCAACACTAAACTTAGAATTAGTGTTTGGGGCTCAGTAAAGCTCTGCATTGAGAGAGAAGGTTGGAACACTAAGCGTTGCACAGTTATCTCTCTTTTCTCAAAGGGAAAGTTAGAGTGAGGCATCTTGAACAATATATGTTCCTCCCCTAGTTGTAAAATTAATTCTCCCTTTGCTACATCAATGATAGCATTGGCATTGGCTAGGAAAGGTCTTCCAAGGATGATGGATTCATCCTCATCTTCTCCATTATCTAAGATTATGAAGTTTGTAGGGATGTAAAGGTCTTCAACTTTTACTAAGACATCCTCTACTAACCCATATGCATTTTTTTATTGACTTATCTGCCATCTCTAGTGAGATGTTTGCAGCTTGCACCTTAAAGATTTCCAATTTTTCCATTACAGAGAGTGGCATGAGGTTTATACTTGACCCTAGGTCACACAGAGCCTTTTCAAAGGTCATGGTGCCCATAGTGCAAGGAATTAGGAAGCGTCTGGGATTCGAAAGCTTTTGAGGCAGCTTCTGCTAAACCAAAGCATTGAGTTCTTTGGTAAGCACTAGAGGTTCTTCCTCCAATGCCTTTACTCCAAATTACTTGGCATTGAGCTTCATCAGAGCTCCTAGATACCGAGCAACTTGCTCAGTCCTAGTTTCTTCATCCTCATCAGAGGATGAGTATTCATCAGAACTCATGAATTACAAGAATGCTTGCAAGGGGACCTCTATAGTCTCTACATGAGCCTTGGCTTGCTTTAATTCTTGGATAGGGACTTCCTCAGTGGGTGTTGAATAGTCAGTAGGAATACCCTTACTGGCATTCAAATCCCTCTCTTGTGGCTTTTTGGGCGTTGAATGCTCAGTGTGGTCATCATCACTGGCATTCAATGCCAGCTTCTCTGCAAATTTGGGCATTGAATGCCCAGTAAGGTCTTCCTTACTGGCGTTCAATACTAGCTCTTGTGCCAGGTTGGGTGTTGAACGCCCAGGAGGGACCTCCTTCCTGGCGTTCAACGTCATTAAAGGTGTAGCATTGGGCATTGAACGCTCAATAGGGAGCTCATCATTAGTGTTCAATACTGGATTACTCCCTTTAGATTAAGCCTCAGCTCCAGTAGTGATGGCCTTGCACTCTTCTCTTGGCTTTACCTCAGTGTTACTAGGAAGAGTGTTAGGAAGAATCTCAGGGATTCTTGATGGGTGAAAAAATGCCGGTTAAGAATTTCTAATAAAAACAGTGTTGTCAGTACAGTCTTATCCGACGAAATTTCCACTATCAATTTAATTTGTGTCATAATTATAATTAAATAACTGGGAGTGGAATTCCCAGGTCGTTTCCCAAAGAGTTGACACAAGGTGCTATTTATTGGCTAGGAATTTTCTGAGTAATTTTTGAGGTGGAGAACAGAAAAATAAATAGCGAGAACTTAAAGCAGCGAACAATAGCAAGAGATGTTATGTATTTGAAATAATAGATCTTAGTTAGGAGAGATAATTGGAATTTCTATCCTTGTTGTCTTTTCCCAAGTGCAATAGTAAAGGTTTATTACCTCCACTCAGTTATCCTCTTGCAGTTACAAAGGAAGGTTAAGTGGGTAGCACTAACTCTGATTCACAACTCCTAGTCACTTCCTAGGGAAGGACTAGAGTCAATGAAAATTGAGTTAGCCAGCAATTCTCAATTACATGTTACACTTGAGTATTACAACTCAAGAGTTTTCAATTACTCAACTCTTAAACCAAGTTGGGAGCTCTACTCCATTAACATGAATACCATTTTCACAGACATGTAAAAGGAGTAGATAGGAGACATGGTAATTAAAATAAATTAATAAAATCAAATTTGGCACTAATAATTAATTAAAAGAAATTAAAAAAGTAATAGAATTAAATATAAAAACAATTCATTGCATTAATAGAGTTCAAAAATAACAATATCCAAACATGAACACAGGGCAACTAAAGAGAAAAAAGTAATTGAGTTATTAGAAAAGCAAACTATAGAGATGACGACTTCAATCGAAGGTAGTAGCAACTCTCTCAATATCCAATCCAAAGCAAAACTAAGAATGCTAAGAACCCTAGGAGAAGAAGTATTTCTCTTTCTAGAATTCCAAAAACTAAAAACTAAAACTAAAGTGAAGGTGAAAGTATGTTCAGTCTCAGCTTGTCCCCTGCTTCTAGTCTGTGTTTTTGGGCTGAAAACTGGGTCCAAAATAGCCCAGAAATCGCCCCCAGCGACTTCTGATGAGTGCAGCACATGACGCTCTGTCACGCGTACGCGTCAGCCATGCCTACGCGTTGCTGGCCTTCTGCGCTTGTCATGCGTACGCGTCGCTCACGCGTACGCGTCGCTGTTAGATGCGCCAATTCACGCGCACACGTGAGCCATGCATGTGCGTCGATCGTCGCTACTCAGCTCCTTAGTTTCTTGTGTTCCTTCCACTTTGACATGCCTCCTCTTCACCCTTTAAGCCGTTCATGCCCTGTAAACCTGAAAACACCTCACAAACACATCACGATATCAAATGGTAATAAAGGAGAATTAAAAATTGATAATTTAAAGGCCAAGGAAGGAAGTTTTCAACCCTATCACAAAATTAGGAAGGAAATAAAAAACGTGCAATTTTCATGAATAAGTATGAGATTAGTTGACACAAACCCACTCAATTCAGTCCAAAATATATCATGAAATAGGGGTGCATCAATTCTCTTACTCAGTTGACCAACTTGTACCTCCAAATTTCTGATGGAGGACCTTCTTTCAGTTATGAAACTATGAGTGGTCTTAGGGAGGTTGGAGACTATAGTGACTAAGTCAGAAAGGCTCTGCCTAGGAGTCTCCATATGTTCCTGAGAAGATTGGAATGGTGGCCTATTGTTGAACCTATTCTGGGTTCTTCCGCCTTGATTACTATGGAAGCCTTGCTGAGGCTTTTGTTGATCCTTCCATGAAAGGTTAGGATGGTTCTTCCATGAAGGGTTGTAGGTGTTTTCATAAGGTTCTTCCATGTAATATACCTCCTCCATCATTGGTTGTTTAGGATCATAAGCTTCTCCTTCAGAGGAAGCTTCCTGAGTGCTGCTTGCTACAGCTTGCATTCCAGTCAAATGCTGAGAGATCATATTGACCCGTTGGGTCAAGATCTTATTCTGAGCCAATATGGCATTCAAAGTATCTACTTCAAGAACTCCTTTCTTCTGAGCTACCGCATTATTCACAGGGTTTCTCTTAGAAGTGTACATGAATTGGTTGTTTACAACCATCTCAATGAGTTCTCTTGCCTCTGCAGGTGTTTTCTTCAAGTGGAGTGATCCTCCAGCTGAACTATCCAATGATATTTTGGACAATTTAGAGAGACCATCATAGAAGATGCCTAAGATAGACCATTCTGAGGGCATGTCAGAAGGACATCTCCTGATCAGTTGCTTGTATCTTTTCCAAGCTTCATAGAGGGATTCACTTTCTTTTTATCTGAAGGTTTGAACTTCCACTCTGATTTTGCTCATCTTCTGAGGTGGAAAGAACTTGGCCAAGAAAGCATTGACCAATTTTTTCCAAGAGTCTAGGATTTCTTTAGGTTTACAGTCCAACCATATCCTAGCTCTGTCTCTGACCGTAAAGGGAAAGAGCATAAGTCTGTAGACCTCAGGATCCACTCCATTGGTCTTAACAGTATCACAGATTTGCAAAAATTCAGCTAGAAATTGATGTGGATCTTCCAGTGAAAGTCCAAGGAATTTGCAATTCTGTTGCATTAGAGAGACTAATTGAGGCTTAAGCTCAAAGTTGTTTGCTCTAATGGCAAGTATGGAGATACTTCTTCTATAGAAATCAGAAGTTAGTATGGTGTAGTCACCAAGAACCTTTCTTGCATCTCCTTCATTATTAGGCTCGGCTGCCATGTTTTCAACTTCTTGTTCGAAAATCTCTGTGAGGTTTCTTCCAGAGTATTGTACTTTAGCTTGTTGTAAACGCCTCCTTAGAGTCCTCTCAGGTTCAAGATCAAGATTAAAGAGAGGTTCTTTATCACTGTTCCTGCTCATAAACAAGAAAAGAAAGCAAAGAAAGAAGAAAGAAAGAAGAATGGGAGCTCTCTGTTCAAGAACAAAGGACTCCCTGTTGAACGGAAAATTGTGTGTCAGAAAAGAATTTCACAAATGAAATCTCGTTGCAAGTATAGTTCTAAACCAAAAAATAATTCCTTAATAAAAAATTTGTTTGTCACAAGTACAAACCCCAATAAAAATAAAAATCGAAGTATTCAAACATCGGGTCGTCTCTCAAGGAATTACAGGGAAGTGTTCTTGTTATTGGTTATGAGATGTATATTTTGGGGTTTTGTGATAAGAGACAAAAAACATAAATGACAAGAAAGTAAAGGAACTCAAATAATAAAAAGGTCTTGGCAAGGGTTGATGGTTAAGGATCTTTATCCTTGTTACTAACCACAACATGATAATTGTAAGGATCAATCCCATTAAGTCATGCCCTAACAAGTGAAGGAAAGTCAAATGAGCTACATCAATCATAATCCATAAGTCCTAGCTACTCACTAATAGACTTAGTGGAAGCTAGAGTCAATGGACACCAATTATCAACACTTGGACATTAGCAACTCAATTTCACCTAAGTTACCATCCCAAGCCAAGAATACAAAAATTCTACTCTAACATCCTTCCAAGCATTTAATCAAACACTTGAAAGGCACAAAAGAAAAGTAAAACAAAATTGCAAGAAATATAAATCTACAACTACTCAAAGCAAGGAAATTAACAACAACAATTCAAATCAACAATAAAAGAAACATGAAACATAAATTGCATTAAAGGAAAATAAAAGGAACAAGAGTTCATCAACAACAAAGTAAACAAATACAAGGAATGAAATACTAAACTAGAGAAGCAAAGGTAATGGAACAAGAATTTGTAAAGGAAAAGTAAATCAAAGCATGAATTTAACCTAGATCTAAGAAATCCTAATCTACATCTAACCTAATTCTAGAGAGAAGAGAGAGCTTCTCTCTCTAGAAACTAACTAAATCATGATGAAAACTAAACTATATGCTCCCCCCTTAAACTCCTCTTGAATTCTTCACGTAATAGGCTCAGAAAATGAGTTGGATCTAGGCCTGGGAAGCTTAGAAATTGCCCCCAGCATTTTCACTTTAATGAGGTCACGTGCGAGTTGCGACGCGTACGCGTCTATTGGCATTTTTACTTCCCACGCGTACGCGTCATGTCACGCGTACGCGTTGCCATGCGACTTCATATTCATGCGTGCGCGTCGATGAATGCACTCCAAATCATTGATTTTCCATGATCTCTCCACTTTGCATGCTTTTCTCTTCACTCTTTTGATCCGTTCCTAGCCTTTTCAACCTGAATTCACTAACAAACACATCAAGGCATCTAGTGGAATCAAAGGTGAATTAAAACTAGCAAATTAAAGGCCTAAAAAGCATGTTTTCACATTTAAGCACAAATTAAGGGAGAATTACAAAACCATGCTATTTCATTGAATAAGTGTAAGAAAAAGTGATAAAATTCACTCAATTCAGCATAAAATGCACCACGAAATAGTGCTGCATCACTCCCTGTGAAATGTGAAGAAGAAAGAAGAATGAAGATAGAGAAGAGAGAAGAAGAATTCGAATAAAAGGGAAGAAGAATTTGAAAATTAGAAGTGAAAAGAGAAAATATTTTTGTTTTTACTTTATTTATTAATTAAATTCAAAAATTAAATAGCCGTTCCAGCCCTAGAAAACCTGAAATCACTTAACAAACATATCATGGCATCGAATGATAATAAAAGAGGATTAAAATTAGCAAAGTGAAGACCAAAGAAGTATATTTTCAATCAAAGCACAAAATTAGGAAGAAAAATGTAAAACATGCAATTTATATGAATAAGTGTGAGAATAATGGATAAAATCCACTCAATTCAGCCTAAAATGTATCACGAAATAGTGGTGCATCAATTGCTAAAAAGCTCTGAAAGTGAGCTTTTCAACGCCATTGAGAGTGCGTCAATTGGACCTCTGTAGCTCTAAAAATGCTCGTTTGAATGTATGGAGGTCAGGATCTGACAGCATCTACACTCCTTTGTTTGCCTCTGAATCAAACTTTGCCAAAACTTGCCAAATTCACCCAAAATTCACCTAAAATCATAAGAAAAACACAAAAGCTGGAAGTAGCATCCAAAATGTGAATTTTTCACTCAAACCTATTAAAACATAATAAAACTTAATGAATTGTACTAAAATCACTAAGAAAATAATGCCAAAAAGCGTATAAAATATTCGCTTATCAAGGACTTGGGTTGTGGTGTTCGGCATTGTGAATTCTACTATGAAATCAACTAGGAATTGTGATTTTACATCCCCCTGTATAGATATTGGATATCAAATTTAGACAACTCAATTGACTATTTTATCAACCTCCCTGACAACTCTGGTTAGGATATGTTTTGAGGGGCAGTCAGTCTGAACTATGATCTGGTGACTTTAGAAGTAGTGGCGTATTCTTCGAGCTGTTGTAACTAAGGAAAATGCCAATTTCTTTAGTATTGGATATCTTATCTCTATTTTTGCCACAAGAAACAAAATTAACAGCATTAGAGGAAATAGAAGACAAATAAAAATTGGTTTACCCATGATAGGTTTCTATCATATAGACAGACTGGCTAGCACGTGCTTTAGTTGCTTGAATGCTTCGTCACAAGCTATAGACCATTGGAATTCTTTCCATTTCCTTAATGTTTGGAAGAAGTTGTATGATTTATGTGCTAGTTAAGATAGAAACCTGGAAAAAGCTACAAGACACTCGGCCAACTGTTGCACTTCTTTTACTATCCATGGGCTTTGCATCTCTAGTATAGCTCAGCATTTATCCAGGTTTGCTACAATTCCTCGAGAAGTAAGCATGAAGTTGAGGAATTTGTTGCCCTAGATGCCATAGGCACACTTCTCTGGATTGAGTCGTATGTTGTACATTCTTAACTGGTTGGATGTTTCTTGTAGGTCAGAGCAATGAGATCGTCCTCCTGGGGTTTTAGTTACTACGTCGTCGATGTATACCTCCATCTTCTTGCCTATCTGATATTGAAAAACTTTCTCCATAAGGTGCTGATAAGTTGTTCTTCTATTTTTGAGGCCTAAAGGTATAACTTTGTAACGAAAGCTATCATGGTCAGTGATGAATGCTATTTTGTCCTGGTCATTAGGATCTGGTTATACCCAGAGTAAGCGTCCTGGTCATTAGGATCCATTAGAATCTGGTCATACCCAGAGTAAGCATCCATTGAAGCTTAGGGTAAGAAAACTTGAGGATTTCTGTGCCACAGTGAGTTGTAGGACTTATGGAAACATAGTTGTTAGAACCCACATTCTGATCGCCCAAAACTGTTTGGTTTGATGAAAACCTCCTAAAACCGTTTGACTTACTTTAAACCCGTGAACTGGTCGGGTCTCCTGTGCTCCATCACTCCGTGGTCCAGCTATGATCCTGCACATACAAAGGGGTGGATCCTCCTGTGCTCCAACGCTTCACAGTCCACCTATGATCCTTACGTACAAAGGAGGCACCTATAATTTTTTTCAAAATTGTAGTTGAGGTAGTTCAAACCTCAGTCTTCATCTTGGAAAGCAATAAGCCTTGTCACCAAGCTATTTGATGCTTTGGTAGTATGTGTGCCAATTTAGATATATCTACTATAACTTGCATGGTTTCAACAACAAAATAAATTAAATCAATTTAATTTAATTTTATTATTTATTATTAAATTAATTATCTTTCAATTGTGCACAAATATTTATTGTTATTCTTATTGTGTCAAATTAAGATACTATTATAGTAGTACTAACTAATTTTATGGTTATCGTTATATTAGTTATTTTTTGAATTTGAGACTTATTTTTATTAAAATATTAGTGAAAATATGTATTTTAAATTTTAATTTTATATTTTTAACTATTTTATATTTTTATGTATGTGGGATTGAGTCAACTAGTTCAACCAGTAACTTACCGATTAAATAAATGACTAATAAACTAGTAATCTAATCGGTTCGATTATCAATTCGGTTTTGACAACTATGTATGGCAAGCTTGTGAAATATTAAACTCATATCAATTCCAGGCATATCTGCTGGTGTCCATGCGAACAACTTAGTGTTGCTTCTTAGCAAAGAAATGAGCTGTGTCCTTTTACCTACACTTATTACCTATATATGTATAATAGTTGTCATCTTCATATAATTGTACCTTTTGTGAGGATGTTCACCAATAGTGGTGTGTAGCCGCACATATCCCATAACTAGTACTCTTTCACCAGAGAAGCCGACGAGTTCCCCTATTAAAGCTTGGAGGGCTTTGCCACTCATTTTTATCTTTTGGAATGTTGAATAAATAACACGTTTGCACTACTTCTGGGGTCAAAGAGCACCTTCCTCACCATGAGATCCTTGACCATAATGGAGATCACTATTGAATCATCCAGATTTCTGTCTGGCAATTTATAATCTGAAGGTTCAAAAGTTATTACTGGGATGTTCGGATGGTTGATGTTAGGTTTTGAGCTTTCAACATTACTATACAAGTATATTTTCTAGTTGAGCTTGTTGGTCTGCCTCCTACGAATCCCCCTGAAATACGATTAATAATACCTCTTGGTTGCGGTTGTGATTCATGTGAAGGTCTTGTGCTTTCGTCTTTAGATCTTGAGATGGATGTGAGATGTCCTCCATGTGTATTGCCCCGTGACACCTATTTGTTAATTCTGCCATCAACATATTTGTCTAGAAGTCCTTGTCTAGCCGATTTCTCTAACAGGTCTTATGCCACCACGTAGTCATCCGTGGTGTGTTTGAACTTCTGGCGAGAGGTGCAATGTTTTGTTTTATCCATATACTTTTGATCTTGGTATGTTCCAGCTTTTCTTGGTGGTTTAATAATTGCATTGAGGATTTCTTTGATGATATCTTCTTAATTGGTGTTGAATTGGGTGTAGGAATTAAAATGTGGTGTTAATTGGAATGGTTTCTCATCATCTTTGTGCCCCTAATTTTTGCTATCCCTATCATCTTCTCTGGGTTTTGCTTGCTTTTCAGATCTCCAAACTTGTAACACCCTAATTACCCTAAGCCTTACCTCATGCCGTAAAGCAAAGGTTAATCAAAGGTTACGACAAATTCTAAGGCTTATACAATAATATATATAGAAAGAAATAAGCTCAAACCAGAGTTACAAAAGCGCAAACGTTCACACGAAGCTAAAACCATTAAATCACAAGATGTAGATACAAAATAATAAAACATATGTAGATATAAGAGTATAATAATCATAAGGTACTAGCCGCAGCCCGTGGAGTTTAGACTAACTAGTCAATATACAGACATACTGAGTTCTTTGAAAGTTAGACAGAATACAACATATCTCTCTCAAAGTAAGCCTCTAAGGCAAAAATAAATACAAAAGTGAGAGTATTAAAAACAAAAGAAATCAAAAGACTCCAAAAGATAAACAAGGTCCTCCGCTCTGAAAAATAACAACAGAATATGGTATGAGAACCAGAGATTTTCAGTATGGTAACAGTGCCCAGTAATGTAAGATATAAGACCCCGGACGCCAGAGACAATCCTAGAGCTTCATATCAATCATGAGATTCAACTTAAAACATTAACTAAATTTAAAACCATCACTTTAAATCCATAATGAAATAAGGGAATCTAACTTAGGGATTTTCTAATCTAACATTTACACCGCTATCCCACAACCTTCGCCAGCCTAACCTCCATGCGATCTCATTGTCACCGCCTTCCGAACCTCCTCAATCCCAGTAGAAAACACAAGTAATAGCAATGCAAGTAAAACACAAGTATAATCATGTATATCAAGTAATTCAAGAAACAACTAAGCATGGTATACAATAAGGAAAATAATGCAAGTCGGCAAAGGAAGCAAACATATAAAATATGCACATGACGAATGCCTGTCCTATTTGGCTGTGATATCATATCGTCGGTTCAACTGCCAACCTAACACATTCCCATGGGAATGTCGCCTTTCGATCACGTAAATGGCTACGGGAACCCCCCACAGATATAGTGTCAGGAACACTCCTGTGATCCGAAAGGATGCGAGTAGGATACTCTATAAAACAGTAAGCGGGATTTACCATCGTCCTTATGTAAGAACCCGAGTTTTTCACGCAAAATTGTTTTAATAAAATAATTTTAGTGCCCGGAATAGATTCAAAATTTAGAAGTTTTAATTTGAAAATATAAACATGAAATTTGGTTTCAATGAATTTTTCGGAGTCAGAAAATGTATTTTCTGCGAAAGGCCGAGAACCGGCAGCCGAACTGGTCGAATTGGTTTAAGCCTGCCCGGTACTGTGTTTTGAGAAAAATAAGATTTATAAAATTTGTTTATTGTTTCGAAAGGATAAAAATAATTTAGAATCGAAAACCGGACATTAATCTTAAAGGTTTTTGCCCAAAGTGAGCCAAAAAGACCAAAAACGCTAACGGGTTGGATCGGGCCCAAAGCGGGTCCAAGGTCCAACATATATAAGCTTACTTAATTAGCTTTTCAGCCCATTTCTTCCCCAAAAGAAAGAGGGGCGCGGTTATGAGAGAAGAGAGGAAGAAGGGAGTGGTTACTATTCATCCTCCACTTCCGGGAGCCATAACTTTTGATCCAGAGCTCCGATTGACGAGCTATTTACGACCACGCGAAGATCTTGTCGAGCTCTTCCTTTATATTTAAAGAAATCTTTTAAGATCTCTCTCTTCACGCTCTAGTTTCTAGCTCTAAGTTCCTGCATGTTATTTGGTTGGTTTTTGAGCAAGTTTTGTGGTTTTGCTTATTTAAGTGATCTCTAGTAGCGGGTAATTATTGGATTTTACCCCTAATCTCATTGGGTAAGGTAAGATTTTATTAAATCCTTGTGTTTAGTTATTTTACGTATCTTAGGTTTTGATCTTGATATATATGTATGATGTTAGATTGAGTTTTGGTTTTTGTTGGAGTTGGTTGAGGCTTTAGATCAAGTTTGGTGGCTTCATTTTAGTGTTTGGTGTGTTTGGGAATTGGCCAAGGTATGGTTTTGGTTTTCTTTATGTAATATGTAATGTTTCTGGAAACTTCCGAAGATAGGATTGGATATGGGTGATGTATGAATAATTATATGTGATTCAATGTTAATTGTTGATGGTTATTGATGTGGTTGATGAGTAATGATGAATATTATGTTGTTGGTAATTGGAGATGAATGTTTGAGGAGTTGATAAATTGAGATATCTAATGTTGATATTTGTTATGGTAATTGGGAGTTGTTGGTATTGTTGATGATTATTGATGATGTTGATGTATGATGTGGGAATTGAGAAATGATGATTGTTGAGGATTGTTAATGATTGATGGGGTTTATTGATGTTGATAGAGTATGGTGGGATGATAGTTTGTGATGTAAATTATTGAGATTTGAGTCTACAAGTGGAAATTGGTATATGGAATTGATGATGTTATGTGTTGCTAAATTATGGATTGGTAGTAATATGTGATGTAATGGTTGAGTAATTTTAGGTGTGGAATATATAGATTACGATGAAATAGTATTGGTTGTGATGATTGATATTGATATATTTATGATTGATTAAAGTGTTGGTGGAGGGTTGATTTTTAGTGTTATATAATTGATATTGAGATTGAGAATAAGGAAGTGTGATGGAATAGATGGTACGAAAGGTGTAATATGATATAAAGGTTAGATGTTAATGAAAAATGGAGTTTGGAATGGTTTTATTTGGTTTTGGTTGGTTTGAGTTGTGAAAATGGGAAAAGTTGGTAATTGTGAAGTTTTGGTAAAAAAATGGATTTTTGGTGAACTTTGTCTGATCATAAATTTTGCCTCAGCTTTCAAAATTTGTTGGATTTGGTTTAGAATTAAAGATTATTGAAAACCCTTCGATATGATATAAAGTTTGTAAAATTTGGAATTTTGTAGAGGAAGTTATGATCATTCAAATATTGGTGTCAAAATCTGAAATTCTGCAGAGTTGCAGAATTTTGTGATTTCTAGTATATGCGTACGCACAGCCTTGTGCGCACGCACACACCAAGGAAGTTTTACAACCTGTGCGTACGCACAGCCCTGTGTGCACGCACAAGTTGGGAAGGGTCGTCTGTTGGGGGCGCTAGCATAGGTTGTGCGAGTGGACAGACATTGTGAATTTTGGTACTTGTGCATACGCACACCCCTGTGCGTACGCACACGTTTTGAAACTTCCTGGGTGTGTGCACGCACACCCCTGTGCGTACGCACACGCCCTATTTCTCAGACTTAAATTTTGTTTTCAACTATTTTACCTTCCCAACAAGCTTGTAAGCTTCTGTGACACCATTTTAAGACTTTTGGGCTTAATTTCGGGTATTAGAACATGGGAAAGGTCCTAGGTAATATACTTGGTATTATTTTGAAAAGTTAGAGAATGGAGGCTTAGGTTTCTGGTGTACTGAGGATGGATATGGTAGATAAGAAAGGAGGATGGTATTGGAATTGAGGAATTGATGAACTATGAGTTCGGAATGGAAATCATGAATTGATGATGGATGTGATGAGTTGAGGACTCAAAAAGGAATGAATGATCCTGATGGATGTTGAGAGTAGGCCAGGCACTATAACCTTGGAATGATAATGTTTGAAAGAGAGTGTGTCAGGCACTATATCCTTGGAATGTAGAGAGTTAATAATTGGAAGTGATTTGAGATGAGAAATGACGATGATTTGAGATTGATGGACTTGTGGATGTGGATAGTGAGCCAGGCACTATATCCTTGGAACGATAGTGAACCAGGCATTATATCCTTGGAATGATTTGTGATGAATTATATGTTGTTGTTGTTTTCCTTCTCTGTCGCAAGAGTGTGCCAGGCACTATATCCTCGGATTAAGCATGCAATTGGGCCAGGCACTATATCCTCGAAACGGTAGTGTGCCAGGCACTATATCATCGAAACAAGAGCGGGCCAGGCGATATATCATCGGAAGTGGCAGAAAGGCAACATCCGAAAGGATGTGTCGGGTTAGCATTCATAGACCGACAAGTGATATCACGAGCCAATAGAACAGACATTCATCATGTGCATCTTCTATATGCTTGCTTGCTTTGTTTACTTGAGTTTGCCTAATTGTATAACATGCCTATCTGCTTCTTGAACTACTTGTTGTGTATGAATATTATATGTGTTTTACTTGTTTGCATTAATTGTGATTGTTTGGTGCTGAGGAGGTTAGGTAGGCGGTGGCGATGGGATCGCACGGAGGTTAGTTTGGCAAAGGCTGTGGGATACAGCGGTGTGATTAGTTCTAGTTAGAAATCCCCTAAGTTAGATAACCCTGCTTATGGTTTATGGTTAAGTTCTTTAATTATTTATTTTGTTCTAAGCTTGAATATCCGTATATGATGTGAAGTTCTAGGATTGCCTTTGGCGTCCCGGAGCCTTACATCTTACATCATTGGGCACTGTTACCATACTGAGAACCTCCGATTCTCATTCCATACTTTGTTGTTGTTTTTCAGATGCAGGTCGTAATCTACTTCGGTAAGATTGCAGATATGGTGACAGAGCGGGGTATAGTTTGTTTCTTGTTTATTTCTGTTTTACTTTCGTCATAGTATTCTCTCACCTTTTGTATGTTTATCTTTATGGCCTTAGAGGCTTATTTGAGAGATAGGTTGTATAAGCTGTTTTAATTCTAAAACTCTGTATCTTTCTATTTGTAACTAGTCGGCTTAAACTCCCAAGCTGAGGCTAGTTCTCTATGATTATTATATTCTTATATTTAGATACATTTTATTCTCTTATACCTATACCTTGTATCTTATGCGTTAGCTTCGTGTGAACGTTTCACGCTTTTAAAATTCTGTCTTTGAGCTTAATCCTTTATCAGGCTTCTATAATATATTATTTCCTTCTATATAAATATGTATAAGCCTTAGAATTGTCGTAACCTTTGATTAACCTTTGTCTTACGGCTAGAGGTAAGGCTTAGGGCAATTGGAGTGTTACATTTAGTGGTATCAGAGCGGTTCATCCTCGTGAGCCTGAGGGATGGACCGATTGTACTTCGTTGCACACTCTGGGTCATTTTTCTTTCATGCTATTTATGTTATATACTTGATATATCATAGCATGCTTGTTTGTGAGTGCCTTTGGGGATAATTGAAGCATCAAGCCTGAGATATTGAGACTGATCACCTTGATATTGACTGTTTGGTGTGTAAAGTAAACCCGAATGGTAACTCACGAATGAGGTCGATCACGTTAACGGAGAGGTAGTGAGGATGGCTAACCTACCATATGCGTTACGAGCTCAGCATGTTCCGGAAAAGTCTATTTGTGGAGTTGCGGCATATCGGCGGATGGGTGCGGCTTAACACTAGTGGCAACGGAAGTAACGATTGACGGTTTTGCGGTTTTTAATTAAGATTTTCGATTTCTAAACAGTATGGTTTAGATTCTTGTTGACAAAGTTTTAAAGCTTAGAATGATTTTGAAAATTTAGTTTGGAACTTTGGTTTGGAACTTGGCTTGAATGATTTGGTTTTGAAAGTAAGCCAGAATTTTTGATTTGAAGATATGGTTTAAAAGAAAAAGTGAGTTTTAAGATTTTCTTGATTTGTGATTTTGGTTTATAATTTATCTTATCAACAAGGGATTCAACTGAAATTAGGATTTAAGGATTTTAAATGAATTTAAGAAAATTATGCTTCAAAGTAATTAATTGAAGAGTAAATGATTTTTGAGTCTTTTGAAAAAGGTTTGATATTGATCTTGTTTTGAATATTTTGGAAAATTGTTAAAAAACTGGTATTTGTTTTAAAAAAAACTTCGGATGCGTAATGACAATAATCAGTGACGCAGCGGAAGGCGAGGGGGAAACATCGACACGGTAGGGCGCTTTGATAGGGATATGTCGCGTAACTCAGATTTTCGAGGGCAAAAATATTTTTAAGGAGGGGAGGATGTAAGAACCCGAATTTTTCACACAAAATCATTTTAATAAAATAATTTTAGTGCCCGAAATAGATTCAAAATTTAGAAGTTTTAATTTGAAAATATAAAGGTGAAATTTGATTTCAATGAATTTTTCGGAGTCAAAAAATGTATTTTCTGCGAAAGGCCGAGAACTGGCAGCCGAACCGGTCAAACTGGTTTAAGCCTGTCTGGTACTGTGTTTTGAGAAAAATAAGATTTAGAAAATTGGTTTATTGTTTCGAAATGATAAAAATAATTTAGAATAAAAAACCGGACACTAATCTTAAAGGTTTTGGCCCAAAGTGGGCCAAAAGGACCAAAAACGCTAACGGATTAGACCGGGCCCAAGGTCCAACATATATAAGCTCACTTAATGAGCTTTTCAGCCCATTTCTTCCCCAAAAGAAAGAGGGGCGTGGTTATGAGAGAAGAGAGGAAGAAGGGAGTGGTTACTATTCATCCTCCACTTTCGGGAGCCATAACTTTTGATCCGGAACTCCGATTGACGAGCCGTTTGCGGTCACGTGAATCTCTTGACGAGCTCTTCCTTTCTATCTAAAGAAATCTGATAAGATTTCTCTCTTCATGCTCCAGTTTCTAGCCCTAAGTTCCTGCGCATTTTTTGGTTGGTTTTTGAGCAAGTTTTGTAGTTTTGCTTGTTTAGGTGATCTCTAGTAGCAGATAATTGTTGAATTTTACTCCTAATCTCATTGGGTAAGGTAAGGTTTCACTAAACCCTTATTTTTAGTTATTTTATGTATCTTAGGTTTTGATCTTGACATATATGTATGATGTTAGATTGAGTTTTGGTGTTTGTTGGAGTTGGTTGAGGCTTTGGATCAAGTTTGGTGGCTTCGTTTTAGTGTTTGGTGCATTTGGGAATCGGCCAAGGTATGGTTTCGATTTTCTTTATGTAATATGTAATGTTTCTGGAAACTTAGGCTAGTTGACCCTAAGATAGGATTGGATATCGGTGATGTATGAATAATTATATGTGATTCAATGTTAATTGTTGATGGTTGTTGATGTGGTTGATGAGTAATGATGAATATTATGTTGTTGGTAATTGGAGATGAGTGTTTGAGGAGTTGATAAATTGAGATATTTAATTTTGATATTTGTTATGGTAATTGAGAGTTGTTGGTATTGTTGATGTTATTGATGATGTTGATGTATGATGTGGGAATTGGGAAATGATGATTGTTGAGGATTTTTAATGATTGATGGGGTTTATTGATGTTGATAGAGTATGGTGGGATGATAGTTTGTGATGTAAATTGTTGAGATTTGAGTCTACAAGTGGAAATTGGTATATGGAATTAATGATGTTATGTATTGCTAAATTATGGATTGGTAGTAATATGTGGTGTAATGGTTGAGTAATTTTAGGTGTGGAATATATATATTAAGATGAAATAATATTGGTTGTGATGATTGATATTGATAGATTTATGATTGATGAAAGTGTTGGTGGAGAGTTAATTTTTAGGGTTATATAATTGATATTGAGATTGAGAATAAGGAAGTGTGATGGAATAGATGGTACGAAAGATGTAATATGATATAAAGGTTAGATGTTGATAAAAAATGGAGTTTGGAATGGTTTATTTGGTTTTGGTTGGTTTGAGTTGTGAAAATGGGAAAAGTTGGTAATTGTGAACTTTTGGTAAAAAATAGATTTTTGGTGAACTTTGTTTGATCATAACTTTTGTCTCGGTTTTCAAAATTTGTTAGACTTGGTTTAGAATTAAATATTATTGAAAACCCTTCAATTTGATATAAAGTTTGTAAAATTTGGAATTTTGTAGAGGAAGTTATGATCATTCAAAGATTGGTGTCAAAATCTGAAATTTTGCAGAGTTGCAGAATTTTGTGATTTCCGGTATGTGCGTACGCACAGCCTTGTGCGCACGCACACACCAAGGAAGTTTTACATCATTGGTTTTCAGAAGTCATTTTCAGTACTCATTCCACCCTGAGTCCTAGACTCGTCTCAACATCATCAATCCAAAATTCACAAATTCATCATTTCAATCGTCATTACAGTACTCCGCCATTTTACTCTACTAATCTATCTTCAGTACTCCAAAAACCTAAGTCTTTGTCTTCTAAATTCATGTAGAATTTTACTAAAATAAGTCACTAACTCATCTTTATAAAATATTAGAACCTAATTGCTAGATAGTACTCTTAAACAGCATTTGAAGGAAGTTTAGAAAGTTAGAGAACCTTTAAAAACGAAGAAAATCATTTTTCTCAGCAAAACAGTGGTCTCGCGTACGCGAGTGTCCCAACCCAAACAGGTTGTTCGCGTACGCATACAGTACCCACGTACGCGAGATGCCCAACCCGCATGAATTGCTCGCGTCCCGTGCACTGTGTCGCGTACGCATGATTCTCAACCCGAATGGGTTGGTCGTGTCACGTGCACTATGTTGCGTAAGCGACCCTCACTAGACTTTAAAAAATTTTTAAAGTTGCAGAATTCAGTTTTAAACACTAAACTTTAACATTCATAACTTCCTCTACAAAAACCCATTTTCCTCAAACTTTATATCAATTTAAAGCCCTTTGAATCATCTTTAATTTAAATCAATTTTCAACCAATTTTAAAAACAGAGGCTCAAGTTATGATCCATCAAAGTTCACTAAAAACTGGTTTTACCAAAAATTAACTAGGTTCTCAAACTTTCAAAATTCAAGCCAAAACAAATCAAAGCCTATTCAATTTCACATAAAACACTACCAAATTCTATACTTTACCTTTCCATCACAATTCAACCAATTCAACACCTATATCAATCAATTTCTCCTCCATAAAATCAACAATTCCATAATTTGTACATCAATATTCCAATATTAACAACTTGAACACAATCTCACTACTCAAAAGCATCATTTATCATACAACATAAAAAATTCTCATAATTATAATAATTCAACCTCAACATCAACAATTCCTATCACAAGTCATCAAATCCATCACAAGCATTAATATCATCACACATTATCAATTTAACAACTGTCAACAATCAAATTCAATCCTATCATAAGGTCCAATAGCCTAAGTGTCTAGAACTATTATATTACATAGAGGAAACTAAAACCATATCTTGGCTGATTCACAATATGTGCAAAACACCAAATTTGAGTCCAAACAAGCTTTCAATCACCAACAAATCACCAATCTCACATTCAAAGCTCCAAATCAACTCCAACCAGTGCAAGAACTCAACTAAAATCATACCAATCACCACCAATCAACTTAGAGTTACCAAAATCACAAATTCACAAAGGAAAAGAGTGTCCTTACCTTTTTCGATGGTGTTTGGGACACAAATCACTAATTGCCCAACCTTAGATATCACCTAATCAAATGAAAACACAAAATCTACTTAATACTCAAACTTAGAATTTTGAATTTTTTTAGGGCTGAATTTTGGGCAAGGATTTTCGAAAATCATACCTATTTGGTTAGATAAAACTAACAAGCTCGGCGAAAACTTCGTGTAGACATAAACGGCATGTGAATCGGAACACCGTAGCTCAAGTTATGGTTGAATGAAAAAAAAGATGAATAGTGCTTTTGGAAACCCTTACTCTCTTCCTCACTTGGCAGCTGTTTTTGTGTGTGTAATGAGGTGGAAAGTGGCTGAAATGGCCATTAATAAGGGTATTTATATGTTGGGCTTGGGCCCAACTTGAGCCTAGTCTAACCCGTTAGCGTTTTTGGCCCGTTTGGCTCAAATTTGGGTCAAACCTTTAAAATTAGCGCCTAATTTTCAACTTTAATTATTTTTCTAAGTTTTTCTATAGTTTTTACTGCTCTTACACAGTACCAGGCAGATTTAAGCTGGTCCTGCCAGCTAATTTATCCGTACGAGTTTTTACGCAATTTTTCACAAAAAATTACATTTTTCAACTCAGAAAAATCTACTGAGTCCAAATATCATATTTAAATTTTCTAATGAACATTCTAAATCTTTAAATCCTATTTTGGTCAATTAATTTAATTAATTAAGCAGTTAATTAGTCGCAGTTCTAACAGAACTTGCCTGAGTTCTTCGATCTCCATTTGACCTACAACTTTTTTCCTGAAAATCAACAAGTGTCCTTGGTTTAGCCATCGCAATAGTCTCCTGGAATTTCTCTCGATGCAAACCACTCTTGAGGGCATGCAGGTGAATTTCTGGGTTGAGATCAGAGATTTCCATGGTGATTTTGTTGAACCATGTGATACGTTATCTTAAGTGATTTTTAAAGTTCTTTTTCATTTACTTTCTTAGGTTTAAGTTATTATGTTTTCTAAAAAAATTTAATAAATAATCAAATATTTGAAGTTGGGATAGTATTTTTTATGTTTCCAGGAGTTTTTGGCTAAAAAATAAGCAAGAATTAAAGCTTTTTTCACAAAGAAAAAACAAGTACATAAAAAGCGAGGCATAAGGAAGAAAAGGCATGCCCTAAGGAACAAGGAAATAGTGCAATCATGCAAGCAAGGACACGCTAATAAACCACTATTTTATGGTTTATATTGTGTTTAATTGTGTGATTTTATCATGATCCTGACCCACTTATTCATTAAAATAGCATGCATTTATATTTCCTTCCTGAAATTATTACATGAGTGAAAACTGCTTCCTAGAGACTTTAAATTATATATTTTACTTCTCCTTTATTCCATTCGATGCCGTGATCTGTGTGTTAAGCATTTCAGGCTTTATAGGGCAAGAATGAGTTGGAGATTGGAAAGGAAGCTAGCAAAAATGGAAGGAACACAAGAAATTGAGGAGATGACCAGCGAGAAGCGACGCGGCCGCATGGATGACGCGACCGCGCGGAGAAGATCAAATCGCAGTGACGCGGCCGCATGGATGATGCGACCGCGCGAAATGGAAAAGCACGAGCGACGCGGAGGCGTGGACGACGCGTCCGCGTGGCAAAGCAGAAACGCGAATGACGCGTCCGCATGAGTGACGCGATCGCGTGACGTGCGCGATCTGCATAATTTACAGATTCGCTGGGGGAGGTTTCGGGCCCTATTTTGACCCAGTTTTCGGCCTGGAACAGCAGACTAGAGCCAGAGAACAAGCAGAAACCAAGGAGAACATTCATTCTACACAGTTTTAGTTTTAGATCTAGTTTTGCTCCTCCCCTAGGTTTTTCTCTCTAGACATTTATAGTTTTTAGGATTTTAATTTTCGATTGGTCTTTGCATTGGAACATTGAGAAGAGTTATTACCTCATCAAGACTTCGTGATTCTAGTTCGTTCTCTTTACTTGGCTTTACTCTTCCATGTTCTTTGCTTTGTTCAATTTTACCATTGGAACACTCTTAGGATTATTTAATACAAAGATTGTTTTTATTTTTAATTAATCGTTTTAATTTTATTTACAATGTCTTCCTTTAATTCCTTTTTATATGCTATGAATTTTACATTCACAATGAGCGAGTAGTTCCCTAACTTGATGGGGAATTGATTGAAAGGAACCCTTGAGTTGGAAGGCTTGAAAGAAAATTGTAATTGGGTTTATGGTTGGATTGCCTCCTAATCACTAACACCAATCCCTTTTAATTAAGTGGATTGCAACTTGTGAACGGACATAGCATTCCAACTTGTTTGACTTTCCTTCACCTAGCAAGGATAACTAAACAGGATAACCTTCAATTGTCAATTAATCCTGAGAGCATTCCAACAATAATAGGGATTCCAACTAATCAATTCCCAGTCAAGGCTTTTATTTACATTATTCAAATTCACCAATTTAATTTCCTGTTTGCTCAATTCAACCCTTTTTGAAAACCTCTGATTAATAAAATAGCACACTTTTCTGCAACTCGTTGGGAGACGACGTGGGATTCATACTCCCAGTATTTTAAATTTTAATTTTTTGTGACACCTTTCTAAATTGAGGAGCAGATTTCTGGCAAGTTAAGAACTATACTTGCAACGTAAATGTTTTAACAATTTTTAATTTGCCAATTTCTGCACACCATCAATTTTTGGCGCCGTTGCCGGGGAGTTGCAATAGAGTGCTAAAGTTATTAATTAGAATTTATTTATTTGCATTTTATTTTATTTTGCTACTATGAGTTGCATGTTTCTTTCGTCAAATGACGCGTTCACTTCCTGATCCGCGCTTGCTAATATTCGATCCTGAAATTGAAAGGACTATTTCATGAATAAGGTGAGCTCGGCATCGGTTAGTCCGCTCTGAGGGCGGATCTGAAAGTGAACTTGAGGAAGAAACCAGCTCCTGTTCTACTGATTCAGTTGATTCACGTGCAGACAACATGGCAGCTAGGAGAGTTACCATCCAGGAGGAAGGAGCCCCTGATTTTACAATCCAACCGTTTCAAGCGCATCACCCAGCGGTGGCTACAGATTTTGAAATAAAGACCGCACTGCTCAATTTGATGCTCAAGTTTCATGGCTTACCTGCTCAAGAGCCTATCAAGCACCTGAGAGATTTCCAGGCAGCCTGTTCTACTGTCAGGCGAGATGGTACAGATGAAACTTCAATTCTGCTGAAAGCTTTCCCATTTTCTCTTGAGGGAAAAGCAAGAGAGTGGTACTACACTCAACCCCTAGCAAATGTATCCAACTGGGATACGCTCAGAAAAGAGTTTTTTGAGAAATTCTTCCCATCTGAAGTTACTGATAAACTGAGGAAAGACATTTCCACGATCGTTCAAGATGACAACGAGACTCTCTTTGAATACTGGGAGCGCTTCAATAACCTTCTGGAAGCATGCCCCCACCACATGATTGACAAGATAGTGTTACTCAGCTATATCACACAGGGTATGAGGCCCCAAGATAAGACCACATTGGAAAGTGCTAGCAATGGGTCTATGAAGAAGTACAAGACCACTGATGAGGCATGGCAATTAATCAACAACTTAGCTGAATCTACTAGGAACCACAGACAGAAGCAAGGCCGTTCAAAAGCCATTGCAGAAGTATCCTCTAGTAGAGAGACTGCTGCTCTAACTCAGAGTATCTGTGAAATGACCAACTTGCTGAAGCAGATGCAATTGAATCAACAACAAGTTCAGCAAGCTCAACCTCCTTCACCACAGCAAGGCCAACAGTTAGTCCCACAGAGAGTCTGCGAAATCTGTGCAGATTATAGCCATTATACTGATGAGTGTCCGCAGCTCCAGCAGGAAGATAACACTGTGGCAGCCACTCATAATTTCTATGACCGCCCTAACCAAGGGTACAATCAAGGTGGCAACTACAGCCATGGATGGCAGGACAATTCTAACCAGAATTGGAGGGACAACAATAACAGAGGAGGCAGAGATAATCAAGGAAATCAGAGGTGGAATAATAATAACAACAGGCAGCAGAACCAACCATACAGAGCACCTCACCTGAGGCAATCCCAAGGACCACAGAATACCCAACAGCAGACCCTCAATTTACTCATTCTTCTTTATCTCCTAATGAAGAGTTACTACAATCTTTTGAGAGGAGACAACAGACCATGGAAAATAACATTATGAATAACATTAATGCCAGTCTGAATGGTCTGACCTCTACTTTGCAAGCTCTTATTTCACAGATTGGATCAATGCAAAATTCCAGTAACCAACCTTCAAGTTCCACTGGAATCCCCTCTCAACGATTACCCAATCCAAAGGGAGGCATTAATGACATCACCCTGAGGTCCGGAACCACACTGCAGGAGAGGAATCAGGAGGAGCCAAGCTCACCAGAACACGCCTCAGCTGAAGAGGTAGTAGAAATAGAAGATGTTGAAGAGGAAGAGGACATACAGGACATAGCTGAAAAAGAAGAAGTCCAACCACAGGAGGAAGCACCAAGAGGCGCAGACACTGCAGAAAATAATACTCCTATTCCATTTCCACAACTTGCAAGGAAGCCTAGGAAGCAGCTGGAACCCGATCCCAAAATGGTAGAAATATTCAAAAAGGTTGAGGTAACCGTTCCTCTTTTTGATGTTATTCAATAAGTACCTAAATATGCAAAGTTTCTAAAAGATTTATGTATACATAAAGACAAAATTAATGAATTAGAAACTATTTCTTTAGGTAGTTCCATATCTGCTTTAATGGGAGGATTACCTGAAAAGTGTAGTGACCCAGGTCCTTGTATAGTTAGTTGTACTATTGGTGGAGTAGTAATTTATGATTGCATGCGTGATTTAGAAGCATGTGTCAGTATAATGCCTTTGTCCATATATGATATTTTGAGGCTCCCTCCCTTAAAAAGGTTGGCAGCTCGTTTTGTGTTAGCAGATAAAAGCATTATTACAGTGGTTGGAGTTGCTGAAGATGTTTTGGTGAATATTAAAGGGCTTACATTTCCCACTGATTTTTATATCTTGGAGATGCCCCATAATGACTCAGATAAGCCATCATCAATCCTACTTGGAAGACCATTCCTGAAGACATCAAAATTCAAATTGGATGCTTTTTCAGGAACATACTCTTTTGAAATAGATGGCCGCATAGTAATCTTCAATCTGAATGGAGTCATAAACAACCCTCTAGAAGATCATTCTATCTTCCAGTGTGATGTCATAGATGAAACTGTAGCTGAAGTCCACAAGGAAGAGTTAGAAGAGAGGCACATTGGACAAGGTCCAAGTGTGGGGACCCTCTTGACTGCAATGAGGGCACCTCAGCATTTTCACAAGCTCCAGACAATCCAGAGCCTACCCATGATCAGAAGTTGGAACTGAAACCTCTTCCTCCACATCTCAAATATGCTTATCTTGAAGATGAGCAGAAGTTCCCCGTTATCATTGCAAGGGAACTCACTTCTCAACAGGAAGACCAGTTACTTGATGTACTGAGGAGGCACAAGAAGGCAATTGGGTGGAGTTTGGCAGACATAGTAGGCATCAAACCTCAAGTATGTGAGGACAGAATATTTTTAGAAGAGGGAGCAAGACCTGTCCGTCAACCCCAAAGAAGATTGAATCCCACTATCTTGGAAGTTGTCAAAAAGGAAGTGACCAGACTATTGAAAGCAGGTATCATCTATCCCATTTCAGACAGTGAGTGGGTTAGCCCAGTACAAGTGGTGCCCAAGAAGTCTGGAGTCACTACAGTGAAGAATGAGCATGGAGAGCTCATAGCAACTAGAGTTCAGAATGCTTGCAGAGTCTGCATTGATTACAGGCGTCTCAACCAAGCTACCCGTAAGGATCACTACCCACTTCCATTTATTGATCAAATGCTAGATCGCCTGTCAGGTAAATCACATTATTGCTTTTTAGATGGTTACACAGGTTATTTCCAGATTCATATAGCTCTTGAGGATCAGGAAAAGACCACTTTTACATGTCCTTTTGGGACTTATGCTTACAAGAGAATGCCCTTTGACTTGTGCAATGCACCAGCTACTTTCCAAAGGTGTATGATGAGTCTTTTCTCTGATCTTATTGAGGACTGTATGGAGGTTTTTACGGATGATTTTAGCGTTTATGGTGATTCTTTTAGCCTTTGCTTAGATGGATTATCTAGAGTATTAGATAGATGTGTTAATACAAACCTTGTATTAAATTTTGAAAAATGTCATTTTATGGTAAAATAAGGGATTGTACTAGGACATGTGGTATCTAATATTGGCATTTCTGTAGACCCAGCAAAGGTGAATGTTATTTCTAGTTTACCTTACCCCTCTTCTGTGAGGGAAGTCCGTTCGATCCTTGGCCATGCAGGTTTTTACAGGAGATTTATTAAGGACTTTAGTAAGGTAGCACTTCCCTTATCCAGATTACTGCAAAAGGATATTGAGTTCGAGTTCAGTGAAGATTGCAAACAAGCGTTTGATAAGCTGAAGACCGCCCTGACTCAAGCTCCAATTGTGAGAGGACCAGACTGGAGCCAGCCGTTTGAAATCATGTGCGATGCTTCAAACCATGCAGTAGGAGCAGCGCTAGCTCAGCGCGAAGGTAAGGACCCTTTTGTTATTGCTTATGCGTCTAAGACTTTAGACACTGCCTAGTCCAATTATACTACTACTGAGAAAGAGCTTCTTGCTATTATTTTTGCTCTGGATAAATTCTGAGCTTATTTACTTGGTACTAGAGTAGTAGTGTATTCGGACCATGCAGCTTTAAAGTATCTATTAGCTAAAAAGGAGTCCAAACCAAGACTTATACGTTGATACTGCTATTACAAGAATTTGATTTAGAAATAAAGGACAGGAGTGGTAACCAGAATTTAGTGGCAGACCACTTGAGTCGCCTTGAGCACATTAAGGATGATTCTACTCCTATAGATGATAATTTTCCATTTGATAACCTGCAAGCAGTATCTGAAGTATCCCCTTGGTATGCACCTGTAGCTAATTATCTAGTTAGCCGTACATTTCCTCCAAACTTTTCTAAGCATCAAAGAGACAAGCTGAAAAGCGAGTCTAAATATTATATATGGGATGACCCATATTTATAGAGATGTGGTGCTGATCAGGTAATTAGACGGTGTGTGCCTCAATCAGAATTCCAGTCTATCTTAGAGGCCTGTCACTCATCTGAGAGTGGAGGACATTTTGGCCCTCAAAGAACAGCTAGAAAGATCCTAGATTGTGGATTCTGGTGGCCTACTCTTTTTAGAGACGCTGCTGAGTTTTGTAAATCTTGCCCCCATGCCAAAAATTTGGTAATATATCCAAGAGGGATGAAATGCCTCAACAAATTATGCTTTTCTGTGAAATTTTTGATGTTTGGGGCATTGACTTCATGGGTCCATTTCCAAATTCTAATGGATATTTTTATATATTGTTAGCTGTGGATTACGTTTCCAAGTGGGTGGAAGCAATTCTTACCCACACTGATGATGCTAACACTGTTGTTTCTTTTGTGAGAAACCATATTATTTGTCGCTTTGGATCACCACGAGCAATCGTGAGCGATCAAGGCACCCATTTTTTGTAACAGGAGACTAACAGGACTAATGAAGAAGCATGGGATAATTCATAAGGTTGCGACAGCATACCATCCTCAAACCAATGGGCAAGCTGAGGTATCAAATAGAGAGATAAAGTGTATCTTACAGAAGATAGTCAAACCTCATAGAAAGGACTGGAGCACCAGGCTACAAGATGCACTCTGGGCATATAGAACAGCATATAAAACACCCATTGGGATGAGTCCTTTCCGCTTAGTTTATGGAAAAGCTTGCCATCTACCAGTTGAAGTGGAGCACAAAGCCTTTTGGGCAGTCAAGGAGTGCAACATGGGGATGGAGAACGCCGGAGCTGAAAAGAAGTTGCAACTGCAAGAACTGGAGAGCCTGCGCCTAGAAGCTTATGATAACTCAAGACTATACAAGGAAAAGATGAAGGCTGCACATGATCAGCACATCAAGAAGAAAGAGTTCCAACCTGGGGATTTAGTCCTCCTTTACAAATCTCGTCTGAGGCTCATGCCAGGCAAGTTGAGATACAAATGGGAAGGTCCATACAGAGTAGAGAAAGCCGAACCGTACGGAGTCTATCACCTAAGCCATCCTTCACACTCTGACCTTATCAAAGTTAATGGACACCGTTTGAAGCTATACCATGGCGAGAAGATACAGAAAAATAAGGAGCTTGAGATCTTCCTCTTGGAAGATCCCCACATAGCAGAAGATTGAGCTAGTGGAGCGTCCAACTTACGGACGTTAAAGCAAAGTGCTAGGTGGGAGACAACCCACCATGGTATGATCGTTCTTTTCTTTATTTTCAGTTTTTCCTATTCAATAACTCTTCTCTTTATCGGTACTTTCATGCGTCTGCATTCACATACTTTTATTTAAAAAAAAAAGCCACGCGACGCAACTGCATCAGCGACGCGTCCGCGTCGCAAGGAGAGGGGAGAAAAATAAAAACGAATAGAGAGTCACGCTGGAGCGTGGCTGGAGGCGTGCCAGTGGCACAAATAAGCCCACGCGACCGCGTGCCCCACGCGACTGCGTGCCCTGATTTTCGACATAGAAAGAGTGCACAGCTGAAAGTTGTGCTAGAGTGGTGCTGGATTGGTGCTAGACGCGCAATCCCCCTCACGCGACCGCGTGCCCCACGCGGCCGCGTCGTGCCCTATAAAATGCCCACTCACGCGATCGCATGCCCCATGCGATCGCGTCACCTAAAATTTGGCATTTAATGATTTTGAACAGAGAGTTGTGCGAGTGCGAGGCAACCCTCGCGCCACTGGCACAAACTGGGTCACGCGACCGCGTGGCCGACGCGACCGCGTCAATCATCTTAAGCGCAAGTCGCGCGACCGCGTTCCCCACGCGATCGTGTCGCTTGCGGTGCACAGTTTTCTCTAATTTTGCCAAATATCATATCTTTTTCTCTCCAAATCCTATTTTTCTCTTTTCCCTCCTTATTTCTTTCCCCTCCCCTCTGCCTTCTATCTCACCTTTCACTCTCTCTCCCTCACCTCCATTAACAAGGTTTTATTTTCTTCTTCATCCTTTTCTTTTCTATCATTATTCTTATTTTATATGTTATTTTCTTTTCTTTTCTTTTTCTTTTCATTATTCATACTTTCTTTCTTATTCTTTCCTTTTTACATGGTGTTAGAATTTTATTTGAGTCATTATTCTTCATTATATGCTTGTGGATTGTTGCAAATTGTTTGGCAATTATATATTATTTTCTTTAAAGGGTTGCTTGCATGTTCACTTTAATACTTTCTATACCTTCTTCACCTTGCATGCTATGTGTCTGTGAAAAAGCCCATATGGCATTATGCACTTCTCTATGTTATTCTACTATTCAATGCTTGCTTTTCACAAATTCCTTTTACTATTGAATTAATTGAATTTAATTGTCAATACAAACGTGATGGTTTGTTACAAAGTAATGCGTGGTCTATGCTACTCATGCCCTTTTCCGGCATGCCAATAAACACCTTGCATTCACTTGTCATCATATGCACTAACTATTTTCCATTAATGATCTTTCACATGTACTCATGAGCGTGTGTTACCATCATTTACCTTTTAATGTGCATTTATAACCATTTATTTTTGTTCTCTTCATTGCTATATATCTCTTTGAATTCAATTTACTCTCTCTCTTCCCTTTTCAGGATGGCCACCAAGAAAGGAAAAGAGAAAGCTACCCCCAAACAACCAGCAAGAAGATGAACAAAAAGAGCATTAGTGGCAGAGCCTTCTTCAACTGCAGTCAAGCCCTCAACAAAAAGAGTTAAGAGGATCATAAAGGTTGATGAAAAGGAGAAAGCCTTTCCAACAAAGGACACTGCGCAATTTCCAAATCGCTACTGTGAGCAGATGTTCCCCATTCTGGCTGAAAGGAGTTACAACAACAAACACCTTCTTATCCTCCCGCCCAATATTGCTACTTTTGTTGAGCCACAAATTAAACGAAGACAATGGGATTTCCTACAGAGACAACAGAAGCAGGTCAATCTTTCTTGGGTAGTTGAGTTCTACTCTAACTTCTACCTGCCTACCCTGCAGTCTGTCTTTGTCTGTCAAAAGCAAGTCCCCATTACAAAAGAGGCTATTCAACAAGCTTTGAGCCTTCCCCCTATTCCAGAAGGATTGGACGCTTTTCAAGAAGCTGCACTCAAGCACCAGATGTACCAATTTGACTGGGAAGCTGTTCTCAGAGTTATCGCACTACCTGGCAGCCGTTGGATCTACGGATACAATCGTATCCGCCCTAAGGGAATATCAGCTTCAGCACTTACCTTGGAGGCTCGCGTATGGGCACAGATCATGTCTCATTACGTCTTTCCGAGCACTCACGAGTCCTCCTTCACTGCGGACATGGCCGTTCTACTATGGTGCATCCTTACAGACCAGCCTCTGAATCTACCAAGACATATCCGGAATGCCATGGGACACGTACAAATTGTGGGCAACTTACCTTTTCCCGCCTTGGTCTCAGATCTTGTCTCAGCAGCCGGAGTTTCCTACAGAGCTGGAGACACCAAAGCCATGCTTCCACGGGATGATCAGTATGTCCCCAATGGGAAGTACGTCAGACTTTCAGCAGCCACTACAAGCCTTCCTACTGCTCCAGTTAAAGATATTCCTTCTTCAACACCACAAGCACCTACAACTGATGAACTGCTCCAGCAGATAATCAAAAGATTGGATCGGCAAGAACAGAAAGTGAAGTTAAGAGAGCGCCGTAACGAGCGCCGATTCAAACACCTCAAGGAGCTACTCAAGGGAAAATTCAAGGACTCAGACACCCCGGACTCCATTTCTTTTACCAGCACAGGGAGCCATGATGGTCCCGATTGTGGAGATACTGCTACCAGCCCACCCCTGTTCCTGACAGATGGCACCGAGGACGGTGCAAAGCCTTAAGTGTGGGGAGGTCGGTCAGTACCTGACTTCCGGAGGTAATTTCTCTTTCCTAGCACCAATAAATTAGGATATTTTAGTTAGTTTTTCTTTCTTTTATAGAATAGGTTAAATTGCATAGTAATAGGTTAGTTGCACGCATGCTCTACTTGATTGAAAAGACAATAATTTTCTTCTAAGACTCTATCTTTGGAACAAATTTCACTAATTTTTATAATTTTTATGATAAATTTGCTTGAAGTTGTATTTGGAACATGATGTTTGAGTTAAAGAACACACAACCTGTGAAGATTTGAGCCTTTATGCATGGTTACACTATTTAACCATAATTAATCTATTCTTGTGTGTTTACTTCTCTATGATTGTAATCTATATTTTGTTTTATCTTATATGTCCAATATTTATTATATTTATATGCTTGCACATGATTGAGGCCATTATTTGTTTAAACTCACTCATCCAAATTAAGCCTACCCTTTTCAATTACCATTGTTAACCACTTTGAGCCTTTAAATCCCATTTGTTCTATATTTCACCACATTACTAGCCTTAAGCAGAAAAACAATTGTATATCCCAAATTGAATCTTTGGTTAGCTTAAGATAGAATTGTGTATACTAGTTAAGTATGGGAAATTGAGGGAACAAAAGTTATTAAGGGAATGTGTCATGATAATACAATGGGAATTTGGATACCTACTCATGTGAAACTATAAGAATTAAAAATCTATGTGCATTGATAAGCTATGTTTATTTTTATGTTAAAAAAAAAGAGAGAAAAGAAGCAATAAATAAATAAGGGGACAAAATTACCCCAATGCTGAATTAAGAATTCAAGGATCAATGCACATATGATAAAAATTAAAATAAAAAGTTGATACATGAGTATGGAATGTAAAAGGGGAACTCTGGGTAGCTAGGCATGAATTCTAAAGTTATGTAAAATATATAGGTTGGGTTGAAGCTTGGGTTAATTAAAGATTCAATTTATAAGCTCACTTGACCATATATGTATCCCTACCTTTACCTTAGCCCCATTACAACCTTGAAAAGACCTCATGATGTTTGTATTGGTATGCTAACTGTTGTTGATTGATTAAGAGAAAAACAAAAGTTAGAGAGCATGATTAGAGAAGGATAGAGTGATTACCCTATACACTAGAGAGACTAGAGTGTACATACACCGTCAGTGAGGGTTCCATGCTTGAATTTCCATGTTCCCTGCTTTCATGAGCTATCCTCTTGCATTTTTATCTGCTCTTACTTTATAAGAATTGAATTAGTGGAATTTGAATTATAATTGTTTTGAAGAACTTATTTACTTTTGATCAAGTGGACAAAATCATATAGTTGCATTCATATATATAGGATTGCATTGCATTGCATGAGTTTTTGCATGTTCATACTTATTTACTTCATCTCCTTCAATTAAGCATGAGGAGATGCTAATGTTTAAGTGTGGGAGGTTGATAAACCACTATTTTATGGTTTATATTGTGTTTAATTGTGTGGTTTTATCATGATCCTGACCCACTTATTCATTAAAATAGCATGCATTTATATTTCCTTCCTGAAATTATTACATGAGTGAAAACTGCTTCCTAGAGACTTTAAATTATACATTTTACTTCTCCTTTATTCCATTCGATGCCGTGATCTGTGTGTTAAGCGTTTCAGGCTTTATAGGGCAAGAATGAGTTGGAGATTAGAAAGGAAGCTAGCAAAAATGGAAGGAACACAAGAAATTGAGGAGATGACCAGCGAGAAGCGACGCGGCCGCATGGATGACGCGACCGCGCGGAGAAGATCAAATCGCAGTGACGCAGCCGCATGGATGACGCGACCGCGCGAAATGGAAAAGCACGAGCGACGCAGAGGCGTGGACGACGCGTCCGCGTGGCAAAGCAGAAACGCGAATGACGCGTCCGCATGAGTGACGCGATCGCGTGACGTGCGCGATCTGCATAATTTACAGATTCGCTGGGGGCGATTTCGGGCCCTATTTTGACCCAGTTTTCGGCCTGGAACAGCAGACTAGAGTCAGAGAACAAGCAGAAACCAAGGAGAACATTCATTCTACACAGTTTTAGTTTTAGATCTAGTTTTGCTCCTCCCCTAGGTTTTTCTCTCTAGACATTTATAGTTTTTAGGATTTTAATTTTCGATTGGTCTTTGCATTGGAACATTGAGAAGAGTTATTACCTCATCAAGACTTCGTGATTCTAGTTCGTTCTCTTTACTTGGCTTTACTCTTCCATGTTCTTTGCTTTGTTCAATTTTACCATTGGAACACTCTTAGGATTATTTAATACAAAGATTGTTTTTATTTTTAATTAATCGTTTTAATTTTATTTACAATGTCTTCCTTTAATTCCTTTTTATATGCTATGAATTTTACATTCACAATGAGCGAGTAGTTCCCTAACTTGATGGGGAATTGATTGAAAGGAATCCTTGAGTTGGAAAGCTTGAAAGAAAATTGTAATTGGGTTTATGGTTGGATTGCCTCCTAATCACTAACACCAATCCCTTTTAATTAAGTGGATTGCAACTTGTGAACGGACATAGCATTCCAACTTGTTTGACTTTCCTTCACCTAGCAAGGATAACTAAACAGGATAACCTTCAATTGTCAATTAATCCTGAGAGCATTCCAACAATAATAGGGATTCCAACTAATCAATTCCCAGTCAAGGCTTTTATTTACATTATTCAAATTCACCAATTTAATTTCCTGTTTGCTCAATTCAACCCTTTTTGAAAACCTCTGATTAATAAAATAGCACACTTTTCTGCAACTCGTTGGGAGACGACGTAGGATTCATACTCCCAGTATTTTAAATTTTAATTTTCTGTGACACCTTTCTAAATTGAGGAGCAGATTTCTGGCAAGTTAAGAACTATACTTGCAACGTAAATGTTTTAACAATTTTTAATTTGCCAATTTCTGCACACCATCAATTTTTGGCGCCGTTGCCGGGGAGTTGCAATGGAGTGCTAAAGTTATTAATTAGAATTTATTTATTTGCATTTTATTTTATTTTGCTAATATGAGCTGCATTTTTCTTTCATCAAATGACGCGTTTACTTCCTGATCCGCGCTTGCTAATATTCAATCCTGAAATTGAAAGGACTATTTCACGAATAAGGCGAGCTCGGTGTCGGTTAGTCCTCTCTGAGGGCGGATCTGAAAGTGAACTTGAGGAAGAAACCAGCTCCTGTTCTACTGATTCGGTTGATTCACGTGCAGACGACATGGCAGCTAGGAGAGTTACCATCCAGGAGGAAGGAGCCCCTGATTTTACAATGCAACCGTTTCAAGCGCATCATCCAGCGGTGGCTACAGATTTTGAAATAAAGACCGCACTACTTGGCATCCTCTTGCACACCAAATCACATGCTTGGCATGTGTCCTCTCTTGAAAGGTGAATTTTGGGCGTTCACCTAATTTTCTCTTATACAAGCCCGGCTTAAACATAATTACAACTCTCAAGATGCGACAATTAAGGCCCAAGCTTAATTATCCACACCATTAGAAGCCTTAATCACATCCAAAACATTGAAGATTCTAAAAGATTAGTTATTAATTCTTTCTAGAAACATAAGAAATTTGGTTGTTAAGATTTGATTCGAATTATTGTTTTAAATTTGAAATTGAAGTCAGTAAGCAGTTATCTTATCTTTCTCTTCGAGAGATAAGATTGAGATAGTTTGAATTTGAATTCTAGAATTTAGGTTATAAATAAGTGAACCTTTTTCATAGAAGAATACATTCCGTTCCTCAGCATATTTTCTTCTTGTTTTTCTTTCACTTTTCCATGGGTAACTAAACCTTTGTCAAGGGGTTAGGAGCTTTGTTTATGTTTTTCATGGGTCATTAATCTAAGTTTATTTTATTTTGAAGTTTCGCATTAATCTATTTCATGATTGAATTATTCGTTCTTCATTCGGATAAGTGGTATCGGAAGGTATGCTAATCTCTTTTGAATTCTTTTATTATAATTAAAAATTCTGATATTTGAATTAAAGCTTGAAAATTCGTTCACATGACTCTTTGAATTCAACTAGGAATAGCGGTTCAATTAGTGCGCAACACATGCATAATTTTTAATCACTCTAATTCTAAATAAGTGACATATAGTTCAAATTAGAACAACTTTTGAAAATTGTGTTTTTCTTCTAAAGATTTAATTGGATAGGACTAGTTTGAATATGTGACATATAATTCGACCTAAGGACTACTTTTAAATCTTATTAGAAAACTAAATTAGTTTTTATGATTAATTTCTTGATTAATTAATTGACGACTAATTAATTCTTGAAAAACTGAGGAACCAAGAAATTGGACATCAGTTACTAAAGATTTGTCATGAAAGATCTTTTACAAACTTCAAGATAAGTAAACAAGGTTTGATTTCTCTAAAAGAATATACATCTCCAAAGCCCTTGACTCTCACCATCATTGTCTTCTCTCAAATCAACATTCAAACTCTCTATCCATAAGCAGTCAGGCATTCAAGTTCTAAAGCTATCAATCTTGCCCTCTTCAATCCAGATTCTTTTAATCTAATTAGATATTTAATCTAATATTTGCTTGCTTAATCCTTTAATTCTCGTAGGAATGATATCTACTTACTGTGATATTATTTGAGCGATCCGGTGTACTTGTCAGTATCTGTGAGCTTCAATTTTTGCTCATCAAACTACACTATATAATCTCATAGGCTTTCGTGTTGGCCTATTTGACTATGCTTAAATAAATTTGAGTCCTATTTGACCGTGCTTAAATAAATTTGAGTCATGCATATAGATTTTGATGCAACAAAGTTGCTTATGAATTGAACAGCTAACTCTTGAAAGGTAGATATGGATTCTGCAGGCAATTTCGTAAACCAAATTAGTGCTGCACCATCTAAAAAACTAGAAAAGGATCGGCAAAGTATGGGATCAAAGGCTTTGTTTAAGAGAGTAATGGACTTGAATTTTGTGACATGTAGATTTGGATCACCGAGTCCTTCGTAGGGTTTCACGACTGTCGGGAGAGTGAAGTTCGCCGGCATTTTGAAAAACTTAGGAATGTCCTTTGTGAATGGGTTTGACTTCTTTTTAGCCTCTTTCTGAGGTACTAGGTCTTTTGCCTGGGTGTTCAACATTTGTCCGTCACGCATGCCATTGTCGTTACTAATTTTAGTATTGTCATTTCGTTGAGCTAGTTACTCCATTTTTTTTTGTTCTCTGCCTGCAAGGTAGCAACCATGGTCATCAATTCTTCATTGGTCATGGGTGGTGGTTGTAACGCTTTTGTCATCCTGCAAAAAAAGGATAGAAAGAGGCCAAGAGAATATGTGGGGATTTATTGTTCGGTCTCCCGGTAAGCACTAAATGTTATGGCCAAATGTTCTCTTTGGGAATGTGAATGATGAGGAGGGAGTTGACCCTATTTTGGAGTTGGGCCTTCAAGGAGTGCACGAAACCCATTTCAAACCAACAATTAGGGCAAGTGTTAAAAGAAAATTATTTTAAACATGAAGAGGGATTAGTATTTCTTAAACAATAGAATTTCGGTGGCAAATTTTTTTTTTTTTACAGTAGACTAAAAGTAAGATAAAAAAAATATTAATTTAGAAATAAATATTATTTTTATAAATTGTAATTAGAATTTGTATTTTTAATTAGATTTTCATTTTTTACACAACCTTGAGAATAATGTTGTTGTTAATGGAGAAGGTAATATTATGAGTAAACGTGGGTCTAAGGTCAAATTAGAAAAGTTTTATTCGGTTAATAGTTAAATTAGTCCCTAAAAGATAGGTCATTTTCTAAATTTGTCTCTGAAAAATTTTATCAATCAAATTGTGTCCTTTAAAAATGATAAATTAATTATTTTTGTCCTTCTATCACTTTACTAATAGTTTTTTATCAACAATTGATAATATAAAATGTTAACTGATAATATACATGACACCTAGTATGTCTAATTGAACACTGAACAAATTTGACTATTAACCTTAATTTTATTAGTTAACTAGTATATGTACCATGTCTTGTACCGAAAATATATATAAAATATTTTTTGAATTTTTTAAACAAAAATATACAACAATTATTGTTATAAAAATTTTACAAAGTTAATTAAATCTAAATTTAACTATTTTTAATATCGAAAATAATGAGTAATTATTTTACTTATTTTTAAAGTGGAATAATTATTTATCGATAATAATACATAATTTGTGATCAAATTGAAATATTTATATCAAGCTTTTATCTTTTCGACCATTTATTTTTAAACAATATTGGTAGTTGAATTTATAGACATTTTCTAATGATTCATGAATAAACCTTTTAAACCTTCTTACTTTTTGCTAAAACCGATCTAAGCAAGTACAACCTAATATGTCATAAAGTTTGTCTTTAAACCTTTTTCATTATCATAGTAAAGATACTAATATTGATAATTGTCTTTGTTAAAAGATACTAATATTCTTCAAAGTAATATGACCAATATTGTTACTTGTTAAAACTTACCAACTTATTTTGTCTCTTCTTGGGTTGAAGCAGTTGTATTTATACTTAGAGATAGTTTTATATTTTTTTTGTTAGTTTGAACACCTAATAAAACTACTAAAACTAAGATGAATACACAATTGAATGCAAGATCTTGTCTTGACCCTCGTGGAATGATAGGAAGGATTTGTCTAAAACTACGAAGTACAGACACTTTTTCGAGTTGTAATGTCTACGCGTTGGACACATTTTGGACACGACATAACACTCATTCGGCACTCGTCCAATACGCGTGTCTTCCGAGTCCAACCATGTCTTAATAAAAAATATAAAAATAGTTTTTCAGATATGATTGGACACATCTAAATACTATCACGTGTCAACTGTGTCCAACCTTATTCTTAACAAGAGTTTAGCAATAATATATATTATTATTAAATATTTTTACAATTGAAAATATTAAAAGGTTAAAATATATCATCCATATTTAAAATGAATGGAATATTAAAATATTATTATCATTTATCTAAAAATACCTTATATTTTATATATGATTTTAATTTTGATACATTGATAGTGTAAAACATTTACATAGTTGTTTAATCACATTCATTCTTTTGATTGACTATTCATGCGATCAATGTAAAAATTAGTTATTTTTGCTGAAATAACGTTCCGTGATTGAATGGGTAATGACCTAACTCCTAGTATGTAATTATCACATTAGAAGCTAAGTCTCACTAACTCACCTTGCTAATTATTAACTATTACTTAATATATGAACATGATTCGCTGTTAAAACATGGTTATTTTAAGGTGTAATTTTTTTTTTGAAAACATTTATTGAATATACACAGCAAGCCATACTATAGTAACTAACAACAAAAATGTAAATAAATCTATCAAAATATTACCAACTCATATCATCAGTAACATATTTACGGATTCAGTTAGTCTACACCATATATAATAAATATGTACATATATAAACATACGACAATCCAGGGTCTAGCCTATATAAAAAGTCTCTACACGGGCTACCAAGCTAGCCTAGCATCTGTGAACTCACCTAATCTCTCTCGTGTACTAATAAAAGTGAAAGACTATTCTATATCTATGCTAACCCGAAATGTCATCAAAAGAAGTGCTGCCTCATACTCCCAAACTGAAGTCACACATCCCTGTTAGGCAGACCTAGCCCCCGTGTGGCTTACTGGTACGCGAGAACGTAATCCCAACACTTCTTCACAACTCCGCATAACTGACCAGCAAGTGTACTAATTCATCCAAGTAATAAACCTTACATGAGTAAGGGTCGATCCCACGGAGATTGTCAGCTTGAAGCAAGCTATGGTCATCCTTGTAAATCTCAGTCAGGCGGATTCTAATGGTTATGAGGTTTTGATAATTGAAATATAAATAAAATATAAAATAAGATAAAGTTACTTATGTAATTCATTGGTGGGAATTTCAGATAAGCGTATGGAGATGCTTTGTTACTTCTAAACCTCTGCTTTCCTATTGCTTTCTTCCAACCATGCGTTACCTCCTTCCATGGCAAGCTGTATGATCCTCTCGGATGAAAACAAATCTATATGCGCTGTCACCGCACGGCTAATCATCTGTCGGTTCCCGCTAGCGTCGGAATAGGACCATTGTCCTTTTGCACATTGTCACTGTGCCCAACATTCGTAAGTTTGAAGCTCGTCACAGTCATCCCTTCCCAGATCCTACTCAAAATACCACAGACAAGGTTTAGACTTTCCGGATCTCAGAAATGCTGCCAATGGTTCTAGCCTATACCACGAAAGTTCTAATATCAGATTCAGATGCTCTGTTGTCAGGAGAGACGATGTGAATCGTTGATTAGGGACCCAAGAGAATATACTCCGGCTATCGTCCAATGACTACGTTGAACATCATGTAGACCGCTTGTGGTTGTCAGGCACGCGGATCTTGGCTAAGCGAGTAACAAAGATTGGGTGATTGTCACGGGTCACCCCTTCATTCTGACTTAACTGAATTAAGAACAAGAGTATATCTTGGAGCAAAAGTAGGCGTGAATTGAAGGAAAAACAATAGTACTTGCATTAATTCATGAAGAACAGCAGAGCTCCATACCTTAATCTAAGGGGTGTAGAAACTCCATCGTAGAAAATACATGAGTGAAAGGTCTAGGCATGGCCGTGAGGCCAGCCTCCAAACGTGTATGACGTGGCGAAAATTGGCGAGTTAAGAAATTATTATAAGAGATGCGTTGCAAGTATAGCTCTTAACCAACCAAAAATTCGCTTATCAATTTAGAAGGGTTGTCACAAAATTAGAATTAAATACTGGGAGTATGAATCCCAGGTCGTCTCCCAATGAGTTGCAAAAAGGTGTGCTATTTTATTAATCAGATGTTTTCCAAAAGGGTTTGAGTTTGATAGACAGGAAATTAAATCAGAGAATTTATGTCATTTAAATAAAAACCTTGACCGAGAGTAGATTAGTTGGAAGCCCTATCCTTGATGGAGTTCTCTCAAGATAAAAGTGATAATTGAAGGTTGTTCTGCTTAGTTATCCTTTACTAGGTAGAGGAAAGTCAAGCGAGTTGGAAGGCAATTTCTATTCACAAGTCCTAATCCTCTCCCTTGGGAAGGACTAGTGTCAGTGACTAGAGGGCGACCCAACAATAAACCTAATTACAATTTTTCTCTTGAGCGTTCTAACTCAAGGTTCTCCCTTCAATCATCTCCCAATCAAGTTACGGAACTACTCGCTCATTATGAATGTAAATTTCACAAAATAAGAAAGAGAAATAAAGAGAGACATGATAAATAATAATCCAAAAGGTCAATTGAAAATAAAAATAGTTCTTGTATTAATAAATTCTAAAAATAATCCAATAGTAATTCTGAACAGAGTAAGGATATGAAAGAGTAAGTGACAAGTAAGGAAAAACAAACTAAAATGATGAAGTCTTGGTGGAGGTAATAACTCTTCTCAATATCCCAATCCAAAAGCAATAAAAACAAAATCCTAAGAACTATGAATGTGTGGAGAGAAAACCTAGAGGAGGAGTAAAATCAGATCTAAAACTAAAATTATGCAGAATGAAATGTTGTTCTTGGTCTCTGCATGTTCCCTGGCTCTAATATGCTTTTCTGGGCCAAAAACTGGGTCAAAACAGGGCCCAAAATCGCCCCCAGCGAATTCTGCAGATTCTGCAGA
Source organism: Arachis ipaensis (assembly GCF_059453495.1). Taxonomy (NCBI): domain Eukaryota; kingdom Viridiplantae; phylum Streptophyta; class Magnoliopsida; order Fabales; family Fabaceae; genus Arachis; species Arachis ipaensis. The sequence continues at coordinate 64,999,276 of NC_142442.1, read as the reverse complement.
TCGCGCACGTCACGTGATCGCGTCATCTAGGCGTTCGCGTCATCCAGCGTTTTGCCTTGCCACGCGTGCGCGTCATCCACGCATTCGCATCACTTGTGCAGTTTCCAATCCATGCGTTCGCGTCAGGCATGCGAGTGCGTCACTACAATTTCCTCTATTGCGCGCGGTCGCGTGAGCCATGCGCCTGCGTCACTTCTCGCTGGTCATCTTCTCCATTTCTTGTGTTCCTTCCGTTTTTGCAAGCCTCCTTTCCAATCTCCAAGTCATTCATGCCCTATAAAGCTTGAAACACTTAACACACAGATCACGGCATCGAATGGAATAAAGGAGAATTAAAATACATAATTAAAAGTCTCTAGGAAGCAGTTTTCAACCATGGAGTAATTTTGGAAAGGAATTGTAAATACATGCTAAATTAATGAATAAGTGGGTAAATATTCGATAAAACCACACAATTAAACACAATATAAACCATAAAATAATGGTTTATCAACCTCCCCACACTTAGACATTAGCATGTCCTCATGCTTAGTTGAAGGAGATAAAATAAATGAGTAGGAACATGAAAAACTCATGCAATGCAATGCAACCTATATATGTGAATGCAACTATATGATTCTTGTCCACTTGGTCAAAAGTAAATAAGCTCTTCAAGACAATCACAAATCAAATTCCACTAATTCAATTCTTATACAGTAACAACAGATAAAAATGCAAGAAGGTAGCTCATGAAAGCAGGGAACATAGAATTTAAGCATTGGACCCTCACTGATGATGTATGTACACTCTAGTCTCTCTAGTGTATAGGGTAATCACTCTATCCTTCTCTAATCATGCTTTCTAATTTTTGTTCTTCTCCTAACCAATCAACAACATTTAATATACCAATGCAAATATCATGAGGTCTTTTCAAGGTTGTAATGGGGCCAAGGTAAGGGTAAGGGTACATATATGGCTAAGTAAGCTTATAAATTGAATCTTTAATTAACCCAAGCTTTCACCTAACACACATATATACATTTTATATAACTTAAATTTCATACCTAGCTACCCAAAATTTCCTTCTCACATTCCATACTCATGTATCAACTTTTTATTTTAATTTTATCATATATGCATTGATCCTTGAAATTTAACTTAACATTGGGGTAATTTTGTCCCCTTATTTTATTATTGAATATTTTTAGTTTTTTTTTAACATAAAAATAAACATAGTTTATCAATGCACATAGAATTTCAATTTTATTTTATAGTTTCACATGAGTAGGTACCCAAATTCCCATTATATTATCATGACACATTCCCTTATTATCTTTTGTTCCCACAATCTTCCCATACTCAATTAACACACAATTCTACCTCAAGCTAACCAAAGATTCAATTGGGATATATAATTGTTTTTCCGCTTAAGGCTAGAGATGTGGTAAAATACAGAACAAATGGGATTTAAAGGCTCAAAGTGGCTAACAAAGGTAATTAAAAGGGTAGGCTTATTTGGGATAAGTGAGCTAAAAAAATAATGGCCTCAATCATATGCAAGCATATAAATATATTAAACATTGGACATATAGGATGAAACAAAATATAGATTACAATTATAGAGAAGTAAACACACAAGAATAAAACAATTATGGTTAAATAATGTAACCATGTATTTAGGTTCAAAGTCTCACAGATTGTGTGTTCTTTAGCTCAAAAACCATGTTCCAAATACAACTTCAAGCAAATTTAACATAAAAGTTTTGATTAAAATTAGTGAAATTTTGTTCTAAAAAAAATAGGGTCTTAGAAGAAACTTATTATCTTTTCAATCAAGTAGAACATGCATGCAACTAACCTCTTACTATGCAATTTATCCTATTCTACAAAAGAAAACTAACTAAATATCCTATTTTATTAGTGTTAGGGAAGAGAAATTACCTCCGGAAGTCAGGTACTGACCGACCTCCCCACACTTAAGGCTTTGCACCGTCCTCGGTGCCATCTGTCAGGAACAAAGGTGGGCTGGTAGCAGTATCTCCACAGTCGGGACCGTCATGGCTCTATGTGCTGGTAAAGAAAGTGGAGTCCGGGGTGTCTGGGTCTTTGTATTTTCCCAAAAGTAGCTCCTTGAGGTATGTGAAACGGCGCTTGTTACGGCGCTCTCTTAGTTTTGCTTTGTGTTCCTGCCGATCCAACCCTCAAGTATCTGATGGAGCAGTTGGTTTGTTGTAGGCGCTTGTGGTGTTGAAGGAGGAATGTCGTCAACCGGTTCAGTAGGCTGGCTTGTAGTGGCTGCTGGAAGTCTAATATATTTCCCGTTAGGGACGTACTGATCATCCCGTGGGAGCATGGCTTTGGTGTCTCCAGCTCTGTAGGAGACTTCGGCTGCTGAGACGAGATCTGAAACCAAGGCGGGAAAAGGTAAGTTGCCCGCAATCTGTACGTGTCCCATGGCATTCCGGATGTGTCTTGGTAGGTTCAGAGACTGGTCTGTAAGGATGCACCATAGTAAAACAGCCATGTCTGTAGTGAAGGAGGACTCGTGGGTTCTCGGAAAGACATAATGGGACATGATCTGTGCCCATACTCGAGCCTCCAAGGTAAGTGTGGAAGCCGATATTCCCTTGGGACGGGAACGATGGTATCCATAAATCCATCTGCTACCAGGTAGTGCGATAACTCTAAGAACGGTGTCCCAATCAAATTGGTACCTTTGGCACTTGAGTGTGGCCTCTTGAAATGCGTCCAGTCCTTTTGGAGCAGGGGAAAGATCTAAAGCTTGCTGAATGGCCTCTTCTGTAATGGGGACTTGCTTCTGACAGACATAGACGGACTGCAGGGTTGGCAGGTGGAAGTTAGAGTAGAACTTGACTACCCAGGAAAGGTTAACCTGCCGTGGCTATCTCTGTAGGAAACCCCATTGTCTTCGATTAATTTGTGGCTCAACAAATTCAGCAATACAGGTCGGGAGGATAAAAAGGTATTCGTTGTTGTAACTCCTTTCTGCCAGAAAGGGGAACATCTGCTCACAGTAGCGATTAGTAAATCGCGCAGTGTCCTTTGCTGGGAAGGCTTTCTCTTTTTTATCAACCTTTATAATCCTCTTGATTCTTTTTGTTGAGGGCTTAACTGCAGTTGAAGATGGCTCAGCCACTAATGCTCTTTTTGTTCCTCTTCTTGCGGGTGGTTCGGGAGTAGCTTTCTCCTTGCCTTTCTTGGTGGCCATCCTAAAAGAAAGAAAAGAAAAAGAATGTTAAAATGTCAAGGTTAGGAGCAAGGAAGAGAACGAGAAAGGTGGTAATTAATGCACATTAAAATATGAATGATGTGAATACATGGTCATGACTACATGTGAAAATTCATCAACGGAAATATAGCAAGTGCATATGATGACAATTAAATGCAAGGTGTTTATTGGCATGCAGGCAAAGGCATGAGTAGCATAGATCAAGCATTTAATGTCTAAGTTAGATAACCAAGTCTGCCATACTAACCATCTGTTTGTAATAACAATTATATTTAACTAATAAAATATAAAAAAGGGTTTTGTGAAAAGCAAGCATTTAGAGTAGTAGATTAAAAGAAATCTAAAAATAGTGCACAATGCCAAACGGGCGTTTTCACAAACACATAGCATGCATGGTGAACAAGTTATCGAATGTATTAAATTGAACATGCAAGCAACCCTTTTAAAATTAATATATAATTGTCAAACAATTCTTTTAATAATTCACAAGAAAAATATAGAAAATAATGACCTAAATAAAATTCCAACACCAATTAAAAGAAAAAGAAAAAAAAAACATGGATAATGAAAGTAAAAAGAAAAAGTAAAGAAGAAGAAAACATGAAAATAAGAAGAAAAATAGAAAAGTAAGGAGGAAAGAAGAAAAGAAAAAACCTTGGTAATGGTGGTGAGAGAGAGAAAAAGTAGAAAGTGAGAAAGAAGGAAGAATGAGGAAAGGGGAAAGAAAGAAATAAGAAAGGAAAAGAAAAGTAGGATTTGGGGAAGAGAAAGATAAGATATTTTGGCAGATTAGGGTAAGCTGTGCGGCACAGGCGACGCGGACGCATGGGGTACGCGTTCGGGCGAATTGCGCTCATATGAATCGACGCGGTCGCGTCGGTCACGCGGACGCGTGACTCGTTCGGTGCTACTGGCGCGACGGCAGCCTTGCGCTCGCACAACTCTCTGTTCAAAACTCATTGTTGCCAAATTCCAGGGTGACGCGGTCGCATGATGGACGCGATCGCGTGGGGGCCAATATTGGAATATGACGCGGACGCGTGGGGCACGGCGACGCTGTTGCGTCGCGTGCCCCCCCCCCCTTTTTTTATAATATGCAATATGCAAATGAAGATGTAAACTATAGGCACTAGTACTAAGAAGAGTTATTGAGAAAGGAAATAAAGAAATAAAAGAAAGAAACGATCATACCATGGTGGGTTGTCTCCCACCCAGCACTTCGCTTTAACGTCCTTAAGTTTGACGCTCCACTAGCTCAGTCTTCTACTGTTGGTGGATCCTCCAAGAGGAAGATTTCTAACTCCTTGTTTTTCGTCACCTTCTCACCATGATATAGCTTTAAGCAATGTCCATTAACTTTGATGAATTCAGATCTTGAAGGATGACTCAAGTGAAAAACTCCGTATGGCTCAGCCTTCTCTACTCTATATGGACCTTCCCATTTTGATCTCAACTTGCCTGGCATGAGCCTCAGTCTAGAGTTGTAAAGGAGGACTAAGTCCCCAGGTTGGAACTCTCTCCTCTTGATGTGCTTATCATGCATAGCCTTCATCTTTTCCTTGTACAGCCTCGAGTTCTCATAAGCTTCTAGGCGAAGGCTTTCCAATTCTTACAGTTGCAACTTCCTTTCAGCTCCGGCTTTCTCAAATCCCATGTTGCACTCCTTTACTGCCAAAAAGGCTTTGTGCTCTACTTCAACTGGGAGGTGACAGGCTTTTCTATAAACTATGCAGAAGGGGCTCATCCCAATGGGTATCTTGTATGCTGTTCTGTATGCTCCGAGTGCATCTTGTAGCCTGGTGCTCCAGTCTCTTCTATGAGGTTTGACTATCTTCTACAATATACCCTTTATCTCTCTGTTTGACACCTCGGCTTGTCCATTAGTCTGAGGGTGGTAGGCTGTTGCTACTTTATGAATTATCCGATGCTTATTCAGTAATCCTGTTAGTCTCCTGTTACAAAAATGGGTGCCTTGATCGCTCACGATTGCTCGTGGTGATCCAAAGCGACAAATAATATGGTTTTTAACAAAGGAAACAACAGTGTTAGCATCATGGTATGCAAAATCATGATCGTTCATTCCTTGGTAACGGCGCTGAAAACTTAATACGCACGTTCATACTCTTAGTTCTTTGTCACAACTTCGCACAACTAACCAGCAAGTGCACTGGGTCGTCCAACTAATAAACCTTACGTGAGTAAGGGTTGATCCCACGGAGATTGTCGGCTTGAAGCAAGCTATGGTCACCTTGTAAATCTCAGTCAGGCGGATTCAAATGGTTATAGAGTTTTAATAATTAAAATATAATTAAAACGTAAAATAAAGATAGAGATACTTATGTAATTTATTGGTGAGAATTTCAGATAAGCGTATGGAGATGCTTTTGTTCCTTCTGAACCTCTGCTTTCCTACTGTCTTCATCCAATCCTTCATATTCCTTTCCATGGCAAGCTTTATGTAGGGCATCACCGTTGTCAATGGCTACTTCCCGTCGTCTCAGTGAAAATGGTCCAAAATGTGCTGTCACCGCACGGCTAATCATTTGTCGGTTCTCGATCATATTGGAATAGGATTCAGTAATCCTTTTGCGTCTGTCACTACGCCCAGCACTCGCGAGTTTGAAGCTCGTCACAGCCATCCCTTCCCAGATCCTACTCAGAATACCACAGACAAGGTTTAGACTTTTCGGATCTCAAGAATGGCCGCCAATAATTCTAGCCTATACCACGAAGACTCTAATCGTAGATCAGGAGGCTAAGAGATACACATTCAAGCTTGTTTACATGTAGAATGGAAGTGTTTGTCAGGCACGCGTTCATAAGTGAGAATGATGATAAGTGTCACATAATCATCACATGCATCATGTTCTTGTGTGTGAATGAATATCTTAGAGAAGAAATAGGCTTGAATTGAATAGAAAAACAATAGTACTTTGCATTAATTCATGAGGAACAGCAGAGCTCCACACCTTAATCTATGGTGTGTAGAAACTCTACCGTTGAAAATACATAAGTGATGAAGGTCCAGACATGGCCGAATGGCCAGCCTCCATAAAGGTCTAAGATAGCATAAGACTGATCAAAGATATAAATACAATAGTAAAAAGTCCTATTTATACTAAACTAATTACTAGGGTTTACAGAATGAGTAAATGATGCAGAGATCCACTTCCGGGCCCACTTGGTGTGTGCTTCGGCTGAGCATTGAAGCTTTCACGTATAGAGGTCTTCTTTGGAGTTAAACTCCATTTTGTAACCTATTTCTAGCGTTTAACTCTGCTTTGCAACCTGTTTCTGGCGTTTAACTCCAGAATAGGGCAGAAAGCTGGCGTTGAACGCCAGTTTGCGTCATCTAAACTCCGGCAAAGCATGGACTATTATATATTGCTGGAAAGCCTTGGATGTCTACTTTCCAACTCAATTAAGAGCGCGCCATTTGGACTCTTGTAGCTCCAGAAAATCCACTTTGAGTGCAGGGAGGTCAGAATCCAATAGCATCTGCAGTCCTTCTTCAGCCTCTGAATCAGATTTTTGCTCAAGTCCCTCAATTTCAGCCAGAAAATACCTGAAATTACAGAAAAACACACAAACTCATAGTAGAGTCCAGAAATGTGATTTTTATTTAAAAACTAATAAAAATATATTAAAAACTAACTAAATCATGCTAAAAACTATGTAAAAACAATGCCAAAAAGCGTATAAATTATCCGCTCGTCACAACACCAAACTTAAATTGTTGCTTGTCCCCAAGCAACTGAAAATCAAATAGGATAAAAAGAAGAGAATATACTATGAATTCCAAAATATCAATGAAACTTAGCTCCAATCAGATGAGCGAGACTAGTAGCTTTTTGCCTCTTGAATAGTTTTTGCATCTCACTTTATCCTTTGAAGTTCAGAATGATTGGCATCTATAGAAACTTAGAATTTAGATAGTGTTATTGATTCTCCTAGTTCAGTATGTTGATTCTTGAACACAGCTACTTTATGAGTCTTGGCCGTGGCCCTAAGCACTCTGTTTTCCAGTATTACCACTGGATACATACATGCCACAGACACATAACTGGGTGAACCTTTTCAAATTGTGACTCAACTTTGCTAAAGTCCCCAATTAGAGGTGTCCAGGGTTCTTAAGCACACTCTTTTTTTTTTTTGCTTTGGACCTTGACTTTAACCGCTCAGTCTCAAGTTTTCACTTGACACCTTCACGCCACAAGCACATGGTTAGGGACAGCTTTGGTTTAGCTGCTTAGGCCAGGATTTTATTCCTTTAGGCCCTCCTATCCACTGATGCTCAAAGCCTTGGATCCTTTTTATTACCCTTGCCTTTTGGTTTTAAGGGCTATTAGCTTTTTGCTCTTGCCTTTTGGTTTAAAGAGCTTTTGGCTTTTTCTGCTTGCTCTTTCTTTTTTTTTCGCCATTTTTCTTTTTTCTTTTGTTTTTCGCAAGCTTTTGTATTCACTGCTTTTTCTTGCTTCAAGAATCAATTTTATGATTTTTCAGATTATCAATAACATTTCTCCTTTTTCATCATTCTTTCAAGAGCCAACATATTTAACATTCATAAACAACAATATCAAAAGACATATGCACTGTTCAAGCATTCATTCAGAAAACAAAAAGTATTATCACCACATCAAAATAATTAAACTAGTTTCAATGATGAATTTGAAACCATGTACTTCTTGTTCTTTTGTTTTTAGAACAGTTTTCAATTAAGAGAGGTGATGGATTCATAGGACATTCATAGCTTTAAGGAATAGACACTTAAACACTAATGATCATATAGTAAAGACACAAACATAAATAAAACATAAAGCATAGTAAACGAAAAACAGGAAAATAAGAACAAGGAGATTAAGGAACGGGTCCACCTTAGTGAGGGTGGCATCTTCCTCTTCTTGAAGAACCAATGGTGCTCTTGAGCTCCTCTATGTCTCTTCCTTGTCTTTGTTGCTCCTCCCTCATAGCTCTTTGATCTTCTCTAATCTCATGGAGGATGATGGAGTGCTCTTGGTGCTCCATCCTTAGTTGTCCCATGTTGGAACTTAATTCTCCTAGGAAAGTGTTGATTTGCTCCCAATAGTTTTGTGGAGGGAAGTGCATCCCATGAGGCATCTCAGGGATTTCATGGTGAGGAATTTCCTCATGCTCTTGTTGAGGTCCATGATCTCTTGTTTGTTCCATCCTTTTCTTAGTGATGGGCTTGTCCTCATCAATGAGGATGTCTCCCTCTATGTCAATTCCAGCCGAATTGCAGAGGTGGCAAATGAGGTGAGGAAAGGCTAACCTTGCCAAAGTGGAAGACTTGTCAGCCACCTTATAGAGTTCTTGAGGTATAATCTTATGAACTTCCACTTCCTCCCCAATCATGATACTATGGATCACGATGGCCCGGTCTATAGTAACTTCAGACCGGTTGCTAGTAGGAATGATTGAGCGTTGAATGAACTCCAACCATCCTCTAGCTACAGGCTTAAGGTCCGGTCTTCTCAATTGAACCGGCTTGCCTCTTGAGTCAACTTTCCATTGAGCTCCTTCCACATATATGTCCATGAGGACTTGGTCCAACTTTTGATCAAAGTTGACCCTTCTAGAGTAGGGCCGTGCGTTTTCTTGCATCATTGGCAAGTTGAACGCCAACCTTACATTTTCCGGACTGAAATCTAAGTATTTTCCTCGAACCATGGTAAGCCAATTCTTTGGATTTGGGTTCACACTTTGATCATGGTTCCTAGTGATCCATGCATTTGTATAGAACTCTTGAACCATTAAGATCCCGACTTGTTGAATAGGATTAGAGAGAACTTCCCATCCTCTTCTTCTAATCTCTTGTCGGATCTCCGGATATTCGCTCTTTTTGAGCTTGAAAGGAACCTTAGGGATCACTTTTTTCTTGGCTACAACTTCATAGAAGTGGTCTTGATGGACCTTTAAGATGAATCTCTCCATCTCCCATGACTCAGAGGTGGAAGCAATTGCCTTTCCTTTCCTCTTTCTTGAGGTTTCTCTGGCCTTAGGTGCCATTAATGGTTATGGAAAAACAAAAAGCAATGCTTTTACCATACCAAACTTAAAATGTTTGCTCGTCCCGAGCAAAAGAAGAAAGAAAGAAGGAGAAGAAGAAGAAAAATGGAGGAGAGGGAGAGAGGTGTGTATTCGGCCAAGGGAAAGAAGAGAGGGTTGTATTGTGTGAAAATGAAGAAGGAATGAGAGGTTTATATAGGAGTGGGGGGAGGGTTTAGGGTTCGGCCATTAGGGTTAGTTTTGGAAGGGAAAAGAATTTGAATTTTGGAGGTAGGTGGGGTTTATGGGGAAGAGTGGAGGGATGTGAGTGGTTAAGAGGTGATGGAGAAGAGTGATTGAGGTGATTGGTGAAGGGTATTTGGGGAAGAGGGTTATGAAAAGGGGAGAAGAGGAGAGAAGAAGAGGTGGGGTAGGTGAGGATCCTGTGGGGTTCACAGATCCTGTGGGATCCACAGATCTAGTGGGGTCAAGGACTTAACATCCCTGCTCCAATTAGGCGTGCAAAACGCCCTTTGTATGCAATACTGGCGTTTAACGCCAGACTGCTGCCTGTTTTTGACGTTAAACGCCCAAATGTAGGCTGTTTCTGGCATTTAACGCCACTTCCATGCTCTGTTCTGGCGTTAAACGCCAGTCTAGTGCTTGTTTCTGGCGTTTAACGCCAACTTGATGCTTCTTTCTGGCGTTAAACGCCAATTTGATACTTCTTACTAGCGTTTAAATGCCAATAAGCTCTTCCTCCAAGGTGAGCTATTTTTAATGCTATTTTTCATTCTATTTTTAATTTTTCAGTAGTTTTTATGACTCTACATGATCATCAACCTAAAAAAAAATAACAATAGAAAATAAATAGATATAATTAAATAACATTGGTTGCCTCCCAACAAGCGCTTCTTTAATGTCAATAGCTTGACAGTGAGCTCTCATGGAGCCTCACAGATGTTCAGAGCATTGTTGGAACCTCCCAACACCAAACTTAGAGTTTGAATGTGGGGGTTCAACACCAAACTTAGAGTTTTATTGTGGGGGCTTTGGTTGACTCTACAGTGAGAGAAGCTTTTCATGCTTACTCTCCATGGTTACAGAAGGAAATCCTTGAGTATTAAACACAAGGTTGTCCTCATTCAGTTGAAGGACCAATTCTCCTCTGTCCACATCAATCACAGCTCTTGCTGTGGCTAGGAAGGGTCTTCCAAGGATGATGGATTCATCCTCTTCCTTCCCAGTGTCTAGGATTATGAAATCAGCAGGGATGTAAAGGCCTTCAACCTTTACTAGCACGTCCTCTACTAGTACATAAGCCTGTTTTCTTGAGTTGTCTGCTATCTCTAATGAGATTCTGGCAGCTTGCACCTCAAAGATCCCAAATTTCTCCATTACAGAGAGTGGCATTAGGTTTATTCCTGACCCCAGGTCACACAGAGCCTTCTCAAAGGTCATGGTGCCTATGTTACAGGGAATTAGGAATTTACCAGGATCCTGTTTCTTTTGAGGTGGAGTTTGCTGAACCAAGGCATTTAGTTCCTTGATGAGCATTGGAGGTTCATCCTCCCAAGTCTCATTACCAAATAATTTGGCATTCAGCTTCATGATTGCTCCTAAATATTGAGCAACTTACTCTTCATCAATATCTTCATCTTCTTCAGAAGATGAATAGTCATCAGAGCTCATGAATGGTAAAAGGAGGTTCAATGGAATCTCTATGGTCTCTAGATGAGCCTCAGATTCCTTTGGTTCCTCAAAGGGAAACTCCTTATTGGTTAGTGAATGTCCCAGGAGGTCTTCCTCACTAGGATTCACATCCTCCTCCTCCTCCTCTTTGGGTTCGGCCACACCAAGCAAGGTAATGGCCTTACACTCTCTTTTGGGATTCTCTTCTTTATTGCTTGGGAGAGTACTAGGAGGGGTTTCAGTGACTCTTTTACTCAGCTGGCCCACTTGTGCCTCCAAATTTCTAATGGAAGACCTTGTTTCATTCATGAAACTTAAAGTGGCCTTAGATAGATCAGAGACTATATTTGCTAAGCTAGATGAATTCTGCTCAAAATTCTCTGTCTGTTGCTGAGTGGATGATGGAAAAGATTTGCTATTGCTAAACCTGTTTCTTCCACCATTATTAAAGCCTTGTTGAGGCTTTTGTTGATCCTTCCATGAGAAATTTGGATGATTTTTCCATGAGGGATTATAGGTGTTCCCATAAAGTTCCCCCATGTAATTCACCTCTGCTATTGCAGGGTTCTCAGGATCATAAGCTTCTTCTTCAGAAGATGCCTCTTGAGTATTGTTGGAAGCAGCTTGCAATCCATTCAGACTCTGAGAAATCATATTGACTTGCTGAGTCAATATTTTATTCTAAGCCAATATGGCATTCAGAGTATCAATTCAAGAACTCCCTTCCTCTGAGGTGTCCCATTACTCACAGAATTCCTTTCAGAAGTGTACATGAACTGGTTGTTTGCAACCATGTCAATGAGTTCCTAAGCTTCTGCAGGCATTTTCTTTAGGTGAATGGATCCACCTGCAGAATGATCCAATGACATCTTTGATAATTCAGACAGACCATCATACAATATATCCAAGATGGTCCATTCTGAAAGCATGTCAGAAGGACACTTTTTGGTCAGTTGCTTGTATCTCTCCCAAGCTTCATAGAGGAATTCACCTTCTTTCTGTTTGAAGGTTTGAACATCCACTCTAAGCTTGCTAAGCTTTTGAGGAGGAAAGAACTTGGCTAAAAAAGGCGTGACCAGCTTATCCCAAGTGTTCAGGCTATCTTTAGGTTGAGAGTCCAACCATATTCTAGCTCTGTCCCTTACAGCAAACGGGAAAAGCATAAGCCTGTAGACCTCGGGATCAACCCCATTGGTCTTAACAGTCTCACAGATTTGCAGAATTCAGTTAAAAACTGAAAAGGATCTTCTGATAGAAGTCCATGAAACTTGCAATTCTGTTGCATCAGAGAAACTAATTGAGGCTTTAGCTTAAAATTGTTTGCTCCAATGGCAGGGATTGAGATGCTTCTTCCATGTAAATTGGAATTTGGTGCAGTAAAGTCACCAAGCATCTTCCTTGCATTGTTATTATTTTTGGCCATATCTCCTTCTTTTTCGAAAATTTCTGTCAGATTTTCTCTAGAGAATTAGCTTCCCTTAGCTTCCTCTTCAGAGTCCTCTCAGGTTCAGGATCGGCTTCAACAAGAATGTTCTTATCTTTGTTCCTACTCATATGAAAAAGAAGAAAACAGAAAAGAAAAGGAATCCTCTATGTCATAGACTCACAGTATAGAGATTCCTTTATGTGAGTAGAAGAAGAAAAGAAATTCGAACGCAGAAAGAGGGAGAGGGTTCGAATTTTTAAGAAGAAGAGAAGTGCTAGTAGATAAATAAATAATTAGGAGGAGGTGAGAGAGAAGAATTTTCGAAAATAATTGAAAAGAAAAGAAAAATATTTTTGTTTTTATTTTGAATTTTGGTTAGAATTCGAAAATTTTAAAAAGAAAATTGAAGTTAAATTAAATTAAAATTTAAAACAATTAGTTAATTAAAAAGGAATTTTGAAAAAGAGGAAGGTGATTTTCGAAAATTAGAGAGAGAAAATTAGTTAGGTGGTTTTGAAAAAATATAAGAATCAAACAAAAAGATAGGATTAGTTTGAAAAAGATTTGAAAATCAATTTTAAAAGGATAAGCGGTTAGAAAAGATTTTGAAATTGATTTTAAAAAAGATGTGATTGACATTTATTTTAAAAAAAAAAGATTTGAAAAAGAAATTTAAAAAGATTTGATTTTGAAAATTAAAGTTGATTACTTGACTAACAAGAAACAAAAAGATATGATTTTAAAATTTCAAGATTGGACCTTTCTTACTAGGCAAGTAACAAACTTAAAATTTTTGAATCAATCACATTAATTGTTAGCATTAATTTTGAAAATATGAAATAGAAATAAGAAAAAGATTTTGAAAATAAATTTTGAAATTTTCGAAATTATGAAAGAAAAAAAATAAAAAAAATTTGATTTTTGAAAAAGATTTGAAAAAGATAGAATTTTTAAATTGAAAATTTGATTTGACTCATAAGAAACAACTAGATTTTTAAAAATTTTTGAAAAAGTCAACTCAAATATTCGAATTTTATGAGAAGAAAAAGGGAAAGATTTTTTTTTTTGAATTTTTAATGAAGAAAGAGAAAAATAACCAAAAGACTCAAAACATGAAAATTATGAATCAAAACACATGATGCATGCAAGAACACTTTGAATGTCAAGATGAACACCAAGAAATTATTTTTGAAAATTTTTAAGAAAAGAAAAACATGCAAGACACCAAACTTAGAAATTTTCAAACTTTAGACACTAACAAATTGAAAATGCATATGAAAAACAAGATAAGACATAAAACATAAAAATGCAAAGATCAAACAAAGAAAATCATCAAGAACAACTTGAAGATTATGAGAACACCATGCATGAGTTTTCAAAAATTTTAATGAAATTAAAAAGATGCAATTGACACCAAACTTAAAAATTGACACAAGACTCAAACAAGAAACATCAAATATTTTTGGTTTTATGATTTTATTATTTTTTTTGGATTTTTCAAAAATTAATTGGAAAAAGAAAATTAAGGATTTCAAAATTTTTAATGAGAATTCCAGGAATCATTCAATGTTAGTCTAAAGCTCCGGTCCAGGAATTAGACATGGCTCACTAGCCAGCCAAGCTTTCAGTGAAATCTCCGGTCCAAAACACTAGACATGGCCAATGGCCAGCCAAGCTTTAGCATACAAATCAGGCATACAACAGCTGATACGATGGGAGTCCAAGGACTCTTGCCATGATAAGTGGAAGCCTCAGTCCAAAAATTTAGACATGGCTTGACAGCCAGCCAGGCTTCAACAGATCATAAAGAAACTCTAGAATTCATTCTTAAAAATTTTGAAGACCATAGAATAATTTATTTTTATTAAATATGAGCAACAAGATAAACTGTCAGTTGTCCAAACTCGAACAATCCCCAGCAACGGCGCCAAAAACTTGGTATGCAAAATCGTGATCATTCATTCCTTGGTAACGGCGCTGAAAACTTAATACGCACGTTCATACTCTTAGTTCTTTGTCACAACTTCGCACAACTAACCAGCAAGTGCACTGGATCGTCCAAGTAATAAACCTTACGTGAGTAAGGGTCGATCCCACGGAGATTGTCGGCTTGAAGCAAGCTATGGTCACCTTGTAAGTCTCAGTCAGGCGGATTCAAATGGTTATAGAGTTTTAATAATTAAAATATAATTAAAACATAAAATAAAGATAGAGATACTTATGTAATTCATTGGTGAGAATTTCAGATAAGCGTATGGAGACGCTTTTGTTCCTTCTGAACCTCTGCTTTCCTACTGTCTTCATCCAATCCTTCATATTCCTTTCCATGGCAAGCTTTATGTAGGACATCACCGTTGTCAATGGCTACTTCCCGTCCTCTCAGTGAAAATGGTCCAAAATGCACTGTCACCGCACGGCAAATCATCTATCGGTTCTCGATCATACTGGAATAGGATTCAGTAATCCTTTTGCGTCTATCACTACGCCCAGCACTCACGAGTTTGAAGCTCATCACAGCCATCCCTTTCCAGATCCTACTCAGAATACCACAGACAAGGTTTAGACTTTCCGGATCTCAAGAATGGCCGCCAATAATTCTAGCCTATACCACGAAGACTCTGATCGTAGATTAGGAGGCTAAGAGATACACATTCAAGCTTGTTTACATGTAGAACAGAAGTGTTTGTCAGGCACGCATTCATAAGTGAGATTGATGATGAGTGTCACATAATCATCACATTTATCATGTTCTTGTGTGCGAATGAATATCTTAGAGAAAAAATAGGCTTGAATTGAATAGAAAAACAATAGTACTTTGCATTAATTCATGAGGAACAGCAGAACTCCACACCTTAATCTATGGTGTGTAAAAACTCTACCGTTGAAAATACATAAGTGATGAAGGTTCAGGCATGGTCGAATGGCCAGCCTCCATAAAGGTCTAAGATAGCATAAGACTGATCAAAGATATAAATACAATAGTTAAAAGTCCTATTTATACTAAACTAATTACTAGGGTTTACAGAAATGAGTAAATGATGCAGAGATCCACTTCCGGGCCCACTTGGAGTGTGCTTAGGCTGAGCATTGAAGCTTTCACGTGTAGAGGTCTTCCTTGGAGTTAAACGCCAATTTGTAACCTGTTTCTGGCGTTTAACTCTGCTTTTGCAACCTGTTTCTGGCGTTTAACTCCAGAATAGGGCAGAAAGCTGGCGTTGAACGCCAGTTTGCATCGTCTAAACTCGGGCAAAGTATGGACTATTATATATTGCTGAAACGCCCTGGATGTCTACTTTCCAATGCAATTGAGAGCGCGCCATTTGGACTCTTGTAGCTCTAGAAAATCCACTTTGAGTACAGGGAGGTCAGAATCCAACAGCATCTGCAGTCCTTCTTCAGCCTCTGAATCATATTTTTGCTCATGTCCCTCAATTTCAGCCCGAAAATACCTGAAATCACAGAAAAACACACAAACTCATAGTAAAGTCCAGAAATATAATTTTTATTTAAAAACTAATAAAAATATATTAAAAACTAACTCAATCATGCTAAAAACTATGTAAAAATAATGCCAAAAATTGTATAAATTATCTGCTCATCACATCATCAGTGCGGGTAGGAATCGCTTCCACCCATTTAGAAATGTAATCTACAGCTAACAATATATAAAAATAACCATTAGAATTTAGAAATGGACCCATGAAGTCAATGCCCCAAATATAAAAAATTTCACAGAAAAGTGATAAACCACTATTTCATGGTTTATCTTGTGCTCAATTGAGTAGATTTTATCAACTCTTTACCCACTTATTCATACTATTTGCATGGTTTTATATTTGCTTTCCTAATTATGTGCTTTGATTAAAAACATGGTTCTTTGGCCTTAAGTTCCCTATGTTTAAACCTCTCTTATTACCATTAGATGCCTTGATATGTGTGTTAAGTTTTTTCAGAGATTATAGGGCAGGAATGGCTCAGAGGATGGAAAGGAAGCATGCAAAAGTGGAAGGAATACAAGAAGTTGGAGAAATTGCTAAGATGTCCAGCCTGACCTCTTCGCACTCAAACAGCTATAACTTTAGCTATAGAAGTCCAAACGACGCGGTTCCAGTGTTTAATGTGTTATATGCTTGCATATGATTGAGGCCATTGTTTGATTTTAGCTCACTTATCCCAAATAAGCCTACTCTTTAAATCACCCTTGTCAGCCACTTTGAGCCTATTAATCCCATTTGTTCTGT
The DNA here is from genome assembly GCF_059453495.1 of Arachis ipaensis. Lineage (NCBI taxonomy): Eukaryota > Viridiplantae > Streptophyta > Magnoliopsida > Fabales > Fabaceae > Arachis > Arachis ipaensis. The sequence continues at coordinate 64,982,682 of NC_142442.1, read as the reverse complement.
TTTATAACCACATTACTAGTCTTAAGCAGAAAAACAAATTAAAAATCCCAAGTTGAATCCTTGGTTAGCTTAAGATAGATATTGTGTATAATTTAAGTATGGAGAATTTTATGGGAACATAGGATGATAAAATAAATAAAAAAAGGGGGGGAATTAAATTGAATAAGTTATTTGAAAATTTAGGAAGCATGCTCATGTGAAATCAAAATAATTAAATTACCATGTGCATTGAAAAAAAAATATTAAGTAATTAAATAAGGGGATACAAAAAAAAGGGAAAAAAAGAAAAGAGAAAGAAAAATAATATTACCCCAAATGCAAAATAAAAAGAATCAATGCACATGGGACAAAATTCAAAAAAATAAGTTTGATACATGAGCATGTAATATAAAAGTGGGAAAATTTTGGGTAGCTAGGTAAAGTATTTTAAATTTATATAAAGTATGTATATGTTAGGTGAGATCTTAGACTAATCAAGGATTCACGTTATAAAGCTCACTTGGCCATACATATACCCTCACCCTTACCTTAGCCCCATTACAACCTTGAAAAGACCTCATGATGTTTGTATTGGTACATTAAATTTTTGTTGATTGGTTAGATGAAGAACAAAGTTTAGAAAGCATGACTAGAGAAGAGTAGAGTGAATAACCCTATACACTTGAGAGATTAGAGTGATATACACTATCAATAAGGGTTCAGTGCTTAATTCTATCTTCCCTGCTTTCATGAGCTATCTTCTTACAAGTTTACTTGCTTTTTACTGTATGATTTGAATTAGTGAAATTTGAATTACTTTTGTCTTGAAGAACTTATTTACTCTTAACCAAGTAAGTAAAATCATTTAGCATGTAGTTGCATTCATAGGTTGCATTTCATGCATTTCACCATTCCTCTTCACCTTTATAGCTTCTCTTGAGCTTAGCATGAGGACATGCTAATATTTAAGTGTGGGGAGATTGATAAACCACTATTTTATGGTTTATCTTGTGCTCAATTGAGTAGATTTTATCAACTCTTTACCCACTTATTCATACTATTTGCATGGTTTTACATTTGCCTTCCTAATTATGTGCTTTGATTAAAAACATGCTTCTTTAGCCTTAAGTTCCCTATGTTTAAACCTCTCTTATTACCATTAGATGCCTTGATATGTGTGTTAAGTGTTTTCAGAGATTATAGGGCAGGAATGGCTCAGAGGATGGAAAGGAAGCATGCAAAAGTGGAAGGAATACAAGAAGTTAGAGAAATTGCTAAGCTGTCCAACCTGACCTCTTCGTACTCAAATGGCTATAACTTTACCTACAAAGGTCCAAACGACGCGGTTCTAGTTGCGTTGAAAAGCTAACGTCCGGGGCTTCGATTTTATATATAATATGTCATAGTTTCTCTGACGCTAGGTGACGCGATCGCGTGCTCCATGTGGACACGTCGCAGTGACGGAAATTCAGCATGTTTGAATTCGCAACCAGTGAATTCTGGGTTGTTTCTGACCCAGTTTTCGGCCCAGAAAACACAGATTAGAGGTTATAAAGTGGGAGAATGCATCCATTCAAAAACAAGCTTTCACATTCACAATTTTAGGAGTAGATGTAGTTTTTAGAGAGAGAGGTTCTCTCCTCTCTCTTAGGATTAGGATTTAGGACTTCTCTTAGTTTTAGGAGTGACTCTCAATCCCAGGTTCAATGTTTCTTTTATCTCTTTTCTCAATTTTAATGTATGAATGTCTATGTCAGATTTAAGTTCTTTTGTGAATGCAATTCGAGGTATTTTCAGATTTAATTTTGCTTTGCTTCATTTATAAATACTTTTAATTTAATTTAGATATTTTCTTCCTTTTGGCTTGGGTCAAGTGGTTGGTAACACTTGAGTTATCAAACTCAGCAAGTGATTGAAATTGGCAGATTCTGATTGAACTAGGATTGCTCTAAAGCTAGTCTCTCCACAGGAGTTGAGTAGGACTTGAGAATCAAGCTAATCAGTCCACTTGATTTACCTTCATAGTTAGAGGTTAACAAAGTAGGATTAATACCCAATTCTCTTCACACCTGATAAGGATAACTAGGATAGGAATTCCACTTTCTCATACCTTGCCAAAAGTTTATTTTACAGTTATTTATTTATTTTACTTGTCATTCAACTAACTTTTTACCTTAATCCAAAACCCCAAATTTATAACTCATAACCAATAATAAGAACACCTCCCTGCAATTCCTTGAGAAGACGACCCGAGGTTTGAATACTTTGGGTATCAATTTATTTAGGGGTTTGTTACTTGTGACAACCACAACGTTTGTAAGAAAGGTTGATTGCTTGGTTTAGTAACCATACTTACAACGAGAGTTTATTATAACTTCTAAAACCATCAATCTTCAGTTCTTCAAAAAGCATAATCTGTTGAGATATCTCATCCCTCTTGGATATATTACCAAACCTTTGCCATGGGGAACAAGATTTACAAAATTTAGCAGCATCTTTAAAAAGAGTAGGCCACCAGAATCCACAGTCTAAAATTTTTCTAGCTGTTCTTTGAGAGCCAAAATGTCCTCCACTCTCAGATGAGTGGCATGCCTCTAAAATGGACTGAAATTCTGATTGAGGCACATACCGTCTAATTACCTTATCAGTGCCACATCTCCATAAATATGGGCCATCCCATATATAATATTTGGACTCGCTTTTCAGCTTGTCTCTTTGATGCTTAGTAAAGTTTGGAGAAAAAGTGCGGCTAACTAGATAATTAGCTACAGGCGCATACCAAGGGACTACTTCAGATACTGCTTGCAGGTTATTAAATGGGAAATTATCATTTATAGTAGTGGAGGTATCCTTAATGTGCTCAAGGCGACTCAAGTGGTCTGCCACTAGATTCTGGTTACCACTCCTGTCCTTAATTTCTAAATCAAATTCTTGTAGTAGCAGTATCCAACGTATAAGCCTTGGTTTGGACTCCTTTTTAGCTAATAAATACTTTAGAGCTGCGTGGTCTGAGTACACTACTACTTTAGCACCAAGTAAATAGGCTCGAAATTTATCCAGAGCAAAAACAATAGCTAGAAGTTCTTTCTCAGTAGTAGTGTAATTAGACTGAGCAGTGTCTAAAGTCTTAGACGCATAAGCAATTACAAAAGGATCCTTACCTTCACGCTGAGCCAGCGCTGCTCCTACTGCATGGTTGGAAGCATTGCACATGATTTCAAATGGCTGGCTCCAGTATGGTCCTCTCACAATTGGAGCTTGAGTCAGTGCAGTCTTTAGCTTATCAAACGCTTGTTTGCAATCCTTACTGAACTCAAACTCAATATCTTTCTGCAGTAGTCTGGATAAGGGTAGTGCTACCTTACTGAAGTCCTGAATGAATCTCCGGTAAAAACCTGCATGGCCAAGGAATGAACGGACTTCCCTCACAGAGGAGGGATAAGGTAAACTAGAAATAACATCCACCTTTGCTGGATCTACAGAAATGCCGGTGTTAGACACAACATGTCCTAGTACAATCCCTTGTTTTACCATAAAGTGACATTTTTCAAAATTCAATACAAGGTTTGTACTGACACATCTATCTAATACTCTAGATAAACTATCCAAGCAAAGGCTAAATAAATCACCATAAACACTAAAATCATCCATAAAAACCTCCATACAGTCCTCAATAAGGTCAGAGAAAAGACTCATTATGCACTTTTAGAAAGTAGCTGGTGCATTGCACAAGCCAAAGGACATTCTCTTTTAAGCATAAGTGCCAAAAGGACATGTAAAAGTAGTCTTTTCCTGATCTTCAGGAGCTATATGGATTTGAAAATAGCCTGTATAACCATCTAAAAAACAATAATGGGATTTACCTGACAGGCGATCAAGCATCTGATCAATGAATGGCAAGGGGTAATGATCCTTGCGAGTGGCTTGGTTGAGACGCCTATAGTCAATGCAAACTCTCCATGAATTCTGCACTCTAGTTGTCAGAATCTCTCCATGCTCATTTCTTACTGTTGTGATTCCAGACTTCTTGGGCACCACTTGTACTGGACTGACCCATTCGCTATCTGAGATGGGGTAAATGATATCTGCTTCAAGTAGCCTGGTCACTTCTTTCTTGACAACTTTTAAGATGGTGGGATTCAATCTTCTCTGAGGTTGACGGACGGGCTTTTCTCCTTCTTCTAGGAATATTCTGTGCTCACAAACTTGAGGGATGGAGCCTACTATGCCTACTATATCCGCCAGGCTCCATCCAATTGCTTTCTTGTGTTTCCTTAGCACAATGAGTACCTGTTCTTCTTGTTGGGAAGTGAGTTCCCTTGCAATGATAACTGAAAACTTCTGCTTGTCCTCAAGGTAAGCATACTTGAGGTGTGGAGGGAGGGGCTTTAATTCCAATTTCTGCTCATGGCCAGGCTCTGGATCATCCGAAGCTGGTGATAATGGTAAACTGCCCTCATTGTCCTCTGAAAATGTCCTCACACTTGGACCTTGTTCTGTGTACTTCTCTTCTAATTCTTCCTGGTGGACTTCAGCTACGATTTCATCTATGATGTCACACTGGGAGATAGAATAATCATCCGGAGGGTGCTTCATAGCTTCATTTAAACTGAATTTCACCATTCTGCCATCTATTTCAAAAGAATAAGTTCCTGAAAATGCGTCCAGCTTGAACTTTGAAGTCTTCAGGAATGGTCTTCCAAGCAGGATTGATGATGGCCTTCCTGAGTCATTAGGGGGCATCTCCAGAATGTAGAAGTCAATGGAAAATGTGAGCCCCTTAATGCTCACTAATACATCTTCGGCAATTCCAACCACTGTAATAATGCTTTTATCTGCTAACACAAAACGAGATGCCGACCTTTTTAAGGGAGGGAGCCTCAAAATATCATATATAGACAAAGGCATTATACTAACACATGCTCCTAAATCACACATGCAGTCAGAAAATATCACACCACCAATAGTATAATTAACCATACATGGACCTGGATCACTACACTTTTCAGGTATACCCCCATTAAAGTAGATATAGAACTACCTAAAGGAATAGTTTCTAATTCATTAATTTTGTCTTTATGTACGCACAAGTCTTTTAGAAACTTTGCGTATTTAGGTACCTGCTAAATAACATCAAAAAGGAGAACAGTTACCTCAACCTTTTTGAATATTTCTACCATTTTGGGATGAAGTTCCATCTGCTTCCTGGGCTTCCTTGCAATTTGTGGAAACGGAATAGAGAGGGCGTTTTCTGCAGGGTCTGCATCCTTTGGCGCTTCCTTCTGTGGTTGAGCTTCTTCTTCTTCACCCATATCTTGTACGTCCTCTTCTTCTTCAGCATTCTCTACTTCCACCACCTCTTCAGTTGAGGCGTATTCTGATGGGATTGGCTCCTCATGATTCCTCTCTTGCAGTGTGGTTCCGGACCTTAGTGTGATGGCATTGATGCCACCCTTTGGATTGGGTAAGGGTTGAGATGGAATCCCACTGGAGCTTGCATGTTGAGTGTTTGAAGTATTGGGTGATGCCAGCTGAGAGATGAGAGCTTGTATAGCGAATGCTAGGCCATTAAGCGAACTTTCCATGTTCCTTTGTCCTTGTGCAATGGATTGAAGCGCTTCGTCACTCAAAGAGAAATTAGATTGAGTGATCTGCAGAACTTATTGTTGGTTGTGCTGTGCTCCTTGGGATTGCCTCAGGTGAGGTGCTCTGTAAGGCTGGTTCTGGTTCTGCTGCCTGTTGTTGTTATTATTCTACTTTTGATATCCTTGATTGTCTCTACCTCCTCTGTTATTGTTGTCCCTCCAACTCTGGTTAGAATTATCTCTCCAACCTTGGTTGAAATTGTCTTGCCATCCATGGTTGTAGCTGCCACCTTGATTGTATCCTTGGTTGGGGCGGTCATAGAAGTTATGAGTGGCTGCCACGGTGTTGTCTTCCTGCTGGAGCTGTGGACATTCATCAGTGTAATGGCTATAATCAGCACAAATCCCGCACACTCTCTGTGGGACTAACTGTTGGCTTTGCTACGCTTGTTGTTGATTCAACTGCATCTGCTTCAGTAAGTTGGTCATTTCACATATACTCTGAGTCAGAGTAGTAGTTTCCTTGCTAGAAGATTCCTCTGCAATAGCTTTTGACTGGCCTTGTTTCTGCCTGTGATTCCTAGTATATTTAGCTAAGCGCTGATCAATTGCCATGCCTCATCAGTGGTCTTGTACTTTTTCATAGACCCATTGCTAGCACTTTCCAAAGTGGTCTTATCTTGGAGCCTCATGCCCTGTGTGACGTAGCCGAGCAACACTATCTTGTCAATCATATGGTGGGGACATGCTTCTAGAAGGTTGTTGAAACGCTCCCAGTATTCGTAGAGAGTCTCGGACTCGTCCTGGACAATCATGGAAATGTCTTTCCTCAGTTTATCAGTAACTTCAGCTGGAAAGAATTTTTCCAAAAATTCTCTTCTAAGCGTATCCCAGTCAGAAACAGTTGCTGCGGGTTGAGTGTAGTACCACTCTCTGGCCTTTCCCTCAAGAGAGAACGGGAAAGCTTTTAACAAATAGAATTTTCATCTGCACCATCACGCCTGACAGTAGAACAGGCTGCTTGGAAGTCCCTAAGGTGCTTGATAGGCTCTTGAGCAGGTAAGCCATGAAACTTAGGCATCAAGTTGAGCAGTGCAGTCTTTATTTCAAAATCTGTAGCCACTGCTGGGTGATGCGCTTGAAACGGTTGCATTGTAAAATCAGGGGCTCCAGCCTCCTGGATAGTAACTCTTCTAGGTGCTGCCATATCACCTGCACGTAAATCAACTGAATCAGTAGAAAGGGAGCTTGTTTCTTCCTTACGTGACGTTTCAGATTCGCCCTCGGGGAGGACTAACCTACGCCGAGCTTGCCTTATACGTGAAATAGTTCTTTCGATCTCAGGATCAAATACTAGCAAGCTTGGATCAGGAAGTGAACGCGTCATTTAACGAAAGAAACATGCAGCTCATTGTAGAAAAATAAAATAAAATGCAAATAAATAAATTCCAATCAATAACTTAGCACTCTATTGCAACTCTCCGGCAACGGTGCCAAAAATTGACGTGGCGGAAATTGGTGAGTTAAGAAATTATTATAAGAGATGCGTTGCAAGTATAACTCTTAACCAACCAAAAATCCGCTTATCAATTTAGAAGGGTTGTCACAAAATTTGAATTAAAATACTGGGAGTATGAATCCCAGGTCGTCTCCCAACGAGTTGCAGAAAGGTGTGTTATTTTATTAATCAGATGTTTTCCAAAAGAGTTAGAGTTTGATAGACAGGAAATTAAATCAGAGAATTTATGTAATTTAAATAAAAACCTTGACTGGGAGTAGATTAGTTGGAAGCCCTATCCTTGATGGAGTTCTCTCAAGATAAAAGTGATAATTGAAGGTTGTTCTACTTAGTTATCCTTTACTAGGTAGAGGAAAGTCAAGCGAGTTGGAAGGCAATTTCTATTCACAAGTCCTAATCCTCTCCCTTGGGAAGGACTAGTGTCAGTGACTAGAGGGCGATCCAACAATAAACCTAATTACAATTTTTCTCTTGAGCATTCCAACTCAAGGTTCTCCCTTCAATCATCTCCCAATCAAGTTATGAAACTACTCGCTCATTATGAATGTAAATTTCACAAAATAAGAAAGAGAAATAAAGAGAGACATGATAAATAATAATCCAAAAGGTCAATTGAAAATAAAAATAGTTCTTGTATTAATAAATTCTAAAAATAATCCAATAGTAATTCTGAACAGAGTAAGGATATGAAAGAGTAAGTGACAAGTAAGGAAAAACAAACTAGAATGATGAAGTCTTGGTGGAGGTAATAACTCTTCTCAATATCCCAATCCAAAAGCAATAAAAACAAAATCCTAAGAACTATGAATGTGTAGAGAGGAAACCTAGAGGAGGAGTAAAATCAGATCTAAAACTAAAATTATGCGGAATGAAATGTTGTTCTTGGTCTCTGCATGTTTCCTGGCTCTAATCTGCTTTTCTGGGCCGAAAACTGGGTCAAAACAGGGCCCAAAATTGCCCCCAGTAAATTCTGCAGATCGCGCACATCACGCGATCGCGTCATCCAGGCATTCGCGTCATCCAGTGTTTTGCCTTGCCACGCGTGCGCGTCGTCCACGCATTCGCGTCACTTGTGCAGTTTCCAATCCATGCGTTCACGTCAGGCATGCTAGCGCATCACTGCAATTTCCTCTATTACGCGCAGTCGCGTGAGCCATGCATCCGCGTCACTTCTCGCTGGTCATCTCCTCCATTTCTTGTGTTCCTTCCATTTTTGCAAGCCCCCTTTCCAATCTCCAAGTCATTCATGCCCTATAAAGCCTGAAACACTTAACACACAGATCACGGCATCGAATGGAATAAAAGAGAATTAAAATACATAATTAAAAGTCTCTAGGAAGCAGTTTTCAACCATGGAGTAATTTTGGGAAGGAATTGTAAATACATGCTAAATTAATGAATAAGTGGGTAAAGATTCAATAAAACCACACAATTAAACACAATATAAACCATAAAATAATGGTTTATCAGTGTACAATGGCATAAAAGATTAAAATCTAAAAACTCTTAAAATAAATCTCTAAAAGTAGTTTTTATACTAAACTAGTAGCCTAGGGATAAAGAAAATGAGTAACTAAGTGCAGATAGTGCAGAAATCCACTTTCGGGACCCACTTGGTGTGTGCTTGGGCTGAGCATTGAATCTTTTTCATGCTTAAGCTTTTTCTGGAGTTAAACGCCAGCTTTGGTGCCAGTTTGGGAGTTTAACTCCAATTCTGGTGCCAGTTTGGGCGTTTTACGCCAAGATGTTTTAGGTTATCTTTGAACGTCAGTTTGGGCCATCAAATATCGGGCAAAGTATGAACTATTATATATTTCTGGAAAGCTCAGGATGTCTACTTTCCAACGCAATTGAGAGCGCACCAATTGAGCTTCTGTAGCTCCAGAAAATCCACTTCGAATGTAGGGAGGTCAGAATCCAATAGCATCTGCAGTCCTTTTTCAGCCTCTGAATCAGATTTTTGCTCAGGTCCCTTAATTTCAGTCAAAAAATACCTGAAATCACAGAAAAACACACAAACTCATAGTAAAGTCCAGAAATGTGATTTTTGAACAAAAACTAATAAAAATATAATAAAAAGTAACTAAAACATACTAAAAATTATGTAAAAACAATACCAAAAAGGATATAAATTATCCGCTCATCACCTATCTACATATTGGCCGCTTCTCGAAGAAGATAACTCTTCTTCCTCCGGATCTTCCTCCTCAGACTCCTCCGGAACCACAGCCCCACCAAACGAACTGCTGCTTCCATTCTTGCCAACCAAAAGAGGTCCATTGGCATAAAAAAAACTTTTAATTAATTATACTTTAGTCCCTCAACTTTTATTTAATTACACTTTTATCCTTACAGTTTTACCTAATTATTTTTTTATCCCTATGTATTTTTTAAATTTTATTTTATCCTTGCATATTTTCATAAATCTCATTTACCCTGAAAATCGGCTGGACCATTTTATCCCTAAACTTTTTTGTTAATTTTCAAAATACCCTAAGCTTTAAATTACCGTTAACCCTAATTTTTTACTAAACTATCATTATATTCTTGATGTTAAATTATCATACTACCTCTGTATGGAAAAACCGAAACCATGCTTGTGTTTTAACATGGATTCTTCCTTGATTTTTAACTTATTTTCAAGCTTTTCGGTAATCACTTTTTATCATCTTTTAACTCTAATTTTCAATCATTATAATCACATCAAAAATGTAATAAACAAGTTTAAAATCAAGCCTCTTGGAAGCTCCAAAACCAGCAGCCATGATACTTCTGAGAATACTTGATTTTCAAGCTTGTTTTCAACATAAGAATATCATCAAACAATCATTGATTCACTCAATTTCAATTACCAAACATCCATTCAACATTCAAGCATCAAGAACACAATTAATTCATAATTAATTATCCAAATCTTACCTCTTTTCGTTAGCTCAAAATCAGTCCTCTCTTCAATGTTTCCTAGCTCACTTTTTTGCCTAGTTTAATCAAAGTTAACTTTTAATCCAACAAAACTCAAGAAGGCCTAACCTTCATCATGGAATAAAGGACTTTCTCACCTTTCTCAAGCTGAAAATGACGGTTTCTTACTCCTTAAAGCTTTTAGATAAGAGTTCCTAAGCAAGAACATCAAAAATATCAAATTTCTCCATTGCTAGCCATTTCCAAAACTTCAAGGAAGGTAAACAACTAAAATACTTCATCTTACTTTATAAACTCTGGTATAAAAGTGAAAAAGAGGAAGAGAAAATACTTTATTGGTTCAGAATTTTGATTGTAGTTTGAAAGTGAAAGGCCGGACTTGGAAGCTTGGAAGCTGTGGAAGTTTGCTTGCTTTTCTCTCTCAAAACTCGAACAAACAAGAAGAGAATGGAAGGTGGAGGTGGCTAGTTCTTGGCTGTCTGTGGGAGTTATAAGGTAATTCATAAAAAATTAAATGTTAAAGTTTCGTTAGAAAGATAATGACTAAATCTAGATATATTAGATCACAAGTAATTACACTAGTAGAGTAAATATATGAGCTACTAGTATAAATGATAGTAGTAACTTGATTATCACAACTATAAAAGATCTATGATATATTAGCATCGCTAAATTCAACGGAGAATGTCAGCATTAGTCCAGCCGATTTTAGGCCTGGTTATTATATTATTAAACTTATCTCAAATTTAACTAAAGCTGGTAAAATAATAATACAATAACATTATTATATTATTATTTTTCTCTCGAAATTCGGGTCTAGCTCGTCGAAACGAGCTTAATTGTGATTCTCGGAATTTTGAAATTTCTAACCGAAGTGGCCCGAAAACTCAATTTTTCGCTGCATTGGGTGCTGTTGACGTAGCGAGGTGATTTCTTGTGCAGTAAAGGTGCCTGATTCATTGAACTTTTGAAAAAATTATGTTTCTTCAGAAAAAAGTTTTGTTTCACCGAAAACTAGACTATTACAAGATGTACATGTAAAACTGGTTTACTCTAACAGTGCATCAAAATTAAAATATGTTGTGTCCATGATGTATCTGCATGTCTCGTGTCTGGTCAGTGTCCATGTTTCATAGGTCTAAAGTTTTCGTTAAATACAATCACTTTTTCTCCCAAAATAAAAATATTTATTATATAACATAAAAAATCATGATACCGCTAAAGCATTTTATCATGTGTTTCATAACAATACCTACTAACTATACGAGCATCTTCGCAAATTATAAATTTAGTTTTCACTAACAATATTGCTTGAGGGGAATTGGGTTAGATCTTAAATAGTGGAATCATCAATTACATTTAGTGTATTTTGAATCTTAATGTACCTCATTCTTCTATTATGAAAAAGTAAAAATGCAATGTTATTTGAAATGTTATTGAATCATAAACAAAACCAAAACCTATTTTTATGATACAAAATTGTTATAACTTTATCAAATATATATTTTTTCCGCTTAGATATATTGTAAAGGCCAACATGTTTGAGACTATTTGTTTTAACTTATCACTCTCAAAGTTTAGTTCTCCCTTAACAATTCTTTTAGCCATCAAAAAACTATCAACTTCAATTGCTAAGGGTATAAGAGAATATACTCTTTTAGTATTTTATTATAGGATTATAAGATTTCATCCATATCAAATAAAATACAATTACTTAATCTCATCATCCGACATATTTAACTCTGCACATAATACATAATAGTGTTAAAATTCAATCAACTTAAAATGATCAATAATTAAGAAATTTTTATTATTTATAGTTAGTAAAACTCATCTTTTATGTTTGATATTATTTTTCAGATACAAAATATTATTTGAGAGCTCATACCAATAGCCATTCCAGGTATTTTAATTTTGAGATATTGAAAGTTAGTAGAATGACAACCTTTTAACATATGATCTTGTGGCCTTATGAGCATACTTCACTAATCGCATCTATGAATTTTTTATCATTTTGTAACAATCTAAGAGTGAAACATGTATCCTTATAAATATAAACATGGATTATAACTCTTATTGTCTTTATGACTCCAATATTCAATATTTTCTTTGACTATTCAAGAAAAACTGTTGGTGATCTTTATCATTTCTTAAAAAAATATTAGTTAAAAATCCCATTTTTAAGACACTATTGTAACACGGATTTGGATCCTCTAAAGTTTGAATTTCACTTTAGAGAATAAAGTGTCATCTCTCACCATTGATTTCATAGGTGGGACCAATAATAAACAAGGTTCTGAAAATCGAACCGGTCATCGAACCGCTCTAGCTACTGGTTCACTGGTTCATAGGTTCAACCGATTTGACCGTGGTTGAACCGAAAAAACCGTTTTATAATAAAATAATAAATAAAATATAAATAAACACATGAAAATATAATTATAGTCTAATGTAAACTTTAAAATATCATTCAAATTAAAAGAACTACATAAACCAGAATGTTATAATCTCATTCAAATACAAATTCAAAAGTCAAAAAACAAAACAACCAATCAAACATAACATAGCAACATCAAAATGATCCAAGTTTGTCATCAATAATCAAAATCCTCCATAACTTGCTGCAGATTTGTGAAGATTCACATATTCGTTTTTCTTGTTAAATTCCAGTAACATAATTAATGACTCACCTTAAGATATCGCTTCCGTGCTTCATCCACTCCATACAGTTGAGCTTCACAGAGAAAGCAGCATATGGACTCTTCGGTATCATTCGAATTTTGTGCAACATCTAGCCGAAACTGCTCAGCTCCTTCTTCAAATCTATGACAAAATGGGAATCCAATTCAGTCCCCCTTTTTACAGATTCATAAGCAATACATTATAAATATGCAATTCCATGTGAATAGTAATTAAACTCAAATAAATAACAGAAGAGTGTAGAGTGAGTACCTATCAAGGTAGTAAAGGGAGAGGCCCCTTTGCCAAAGATCTGGTAACAAACACAATGAGCACAACCAAATTTCATTTAACTTGAACTCAATTTACAATCATTCCAATCCAAAGTGTTGATATAACGCTTTTTTTTTTCAAAATGCTTATAAACATACACGCCTTTTGACGAGGGTCCAACTCAATTGCCCTGTCAAACTCCACCAGAGACCCTGAAACATCACCCTTCGCAATTTCACAGGCATCAAGTCATATATTCCTTCAACAAAGTGTTCAACTTCACTTACCAATATGCCAAAAGTGTTTATGAATGCTAGCATGAAAACAGAGTTATCCTAATTTTCAATCCAAAACCATAACTTGAGGTTGATAGTAAACAAAGCAAAATCAAAGAGCTACTCAATCAAAGAGTTCACAGTCACAGTTTAGCAGTTCATCATGCAACAATTATTCAATGATTCAATCAAACAATCATAAGTTCATAACTAAAACATATCAGTTCATAACAGTTTCATATCAGTTCATACTTTCATCAGATTTCAGTTTCACAGTTTCATCAGAGTTCACAGAGTTCACAACTTCACATATCAGTTCATAACAGTTTCAAAGACTCAGAGTTCAGTTCATCAGAATCAGTATCAGATTTCATCACAAAATCATGTTCATAACTAAATTAAAAATCACCTGGAAATGAGGAAATCTATTGCTTTCTCTCAGAGCTCGAAGGACTTCACCGCTTCAACGCTTCAACCGAACTCTATTGCTTTCTCCCAGAGGCAGAGCTCGACGGACGGACGGAGGTGACTGGTCGAAGTGGCTGAGGGCGCGACGGAGCTGAGTGCGCGACGGAGCTGAGGGCGCGACGGAGCTGAGGGCGCGACGGTGCTGACTGCGCGAGGTATCTGACGGCGCGACGGACCCAACGGCGCCATGGAGCTGACGGCGCGATGGTGCTGACGGCGTGACGGTGCTGAAGGCGCGACGGAGGTGAGTGCGTTCAGGGCTTCAGGCGTTCTCTATGTGGTGGCCTGGTGGGTGTTGTTCTGCTTCTGTGGGACGCTGGAGTGCTGGAGCCTGGACGAAAGTGCAAACTGCGAAGGGGAAAAGGGAATTAGGTTTTCCAAAACGCGCAAAACGGCAGCGTTTGCTGCAAGGCTAAAAAACCGGCCGGGTCCCGGTTCGGTTCGACCCACTGGTAACCGGCCGGTTCGTCGATTCAACTCAGGTTTTCAAATTCTGCGGTTTTCCTTATTATCCGAACCGCTTCAGCTTCCGAGTCACGGTTTGACCGGTTCGACCGGCCAGTTCGAACCGGTTTTCAAAACATTGATAATAAATATGAAAGAAACTATTTAAGGATAGAAAATCACACTTTACTCTCTAAAGTGAAATTCAAACTTTAGAGGATCTAAATCCATTGTAACACCCTAACTATCAAAAGTCACACTTCCGGCTGTGCCACTCTAATAGTTCGGGTATTACAACGACTTTTAAAATATTTAGTGCTAAAATATGAGCTTGTTTAAAATAGAAAAACCGAATATTCAAAACATACATCCATACGTTACAATACAGATTACAATACTTACAAAAGATAAACTTTACATATCAAAACTCCTATCCCTCTTGGAAAAATTGCTAGAAATAAAGGCGAAGGAAAAACAAAAACTAAGATATTACAAAATAATGTCGAATAAACAGAAAATGAATATAACTCTTCTGAAGCTTCGTCGCTCATATCTTGAAAAGGGAAAAACCTGTAGGGGAGTGAGAACATCGTCCTCGAAAGGGTTCTCACTATAGGGTTACAGAATTGCTATAATAAGATACGAAAATAAAACCATTTTTAAAGTACAGTAATTAATAACCACCTTATGCTTCTTTTCAAAACCAAAGATTTAATATTCGAAATCCGAAATCCTTTTTAAAAGGGAAAGCTATTAATTTCTCAGAAATCCAAAAGCTTTTTTTTTAAAAAAAGTTTTTCCTAGATAGCATGAATGACCAAACTGTTCCAAGCATAGGTTCATTAAGTCTATGCTAAACCAATTTAGTTTTTCATACTTTCTAAACCAAAAACACAAATCATTCACAGCCTTCGGCCCATCAAGTAATCAATCACGGCCATAGCTCAAACAACTCAATCAACAATCAATCTACCACAAATCAACCAATTTTCAGTCACAAACATAAATAGGAATGTTCAAGCACAATCAAGCAGTTACATCAAGTAGAGCAATTAGCAATTAAACATAATTATTCACACAAGCAAACCAAGTACAATATGCCCACCCAAACAATGCCACATAGATGCATATGATAAATGTTTGTCCTATGGCTGATGAGTCTCATCTGTCGGTTATCAAGCCAACCCGACAAGTCCGGTTTGCTAAACCCTTAGACTGTCCCCCGACGCGCATCCCATGAGTCTATGCATAGCTTTTTCTCATATATGTATCAAATTGCTCAATGGGGGTTCCATTCCCGAGAATTTATAAGTGCCCGGTCACCCTTACGTCGTAGGGTCAACAAAGTATCGAGTCTCAACCTGGAACACGTGGTGACAAGCCACGGTACTTTACCCAGAAAAACTCGTATCTCAGATAAAAGAAGTGCAAAAGCCACATATTCATTTATTCATCATCATTTCCGCACTTCATTAACAATTCATATCAAATCAATCATTCTTCAAGCCATAAGTCACTTTTTTTTTTCTTTAAAACCATAAAAAAAATCATCTCTATTTCAAAATTCAGAATCCTCATATCTCGATTGTTCCATGTTCATAATCCACTTTTCTTTAAAATCGATTCTCTTTGAAAAGACACAAATCTTTCGCTTTTTAAATTATCCGTTAAACTATTTTAAAACAGAGTTGTCAATTAATAACCTTGGCAAAGACTCAAGACTCTAGGGAAGAATAGCCTACATTATTTCTTAAATTCTTTAGAAATCCACAAAAATCATAGTTACTTAATTTGAAGTCAATAGAGATAGAGACTTAAAACAAAACCAAAACATGTTTAAAATACTAAGTTCCAAATCAATTCCATTTCATTCTTAAATCGGTAACCTTCTCAAATGCCCGGAATTGTTTAATCTTGCTAAATCAAAATTTAAAGAGTATTTTAAAAGCAAAACTAACTTAATTAATCAAAGTTCAATTTCTTTTAAAATCCACTAAAAACTCTTCCAAAAGTACTCCTTTAATCAAACTTCAAAACATAGATTCTTTCATATTTAAATCAATCTTAACATAAACCTCTCGTAAACAGATTAAACTCGAAACATCTATTTCTTAATAAATTAGAAACCAAGCAGTGAAACATCTCAAATTCATTCTTTTTCTAAATCACATTTTAAAATAGAATCTAAATTTTCATGAAAATTCAGCAGCATCTCTCCTAAAACTTGGACTTTGCCACCCTTTCGAGTCCCAACCAAACCATTCCTCATCCCCTTTCCAATGGGTTCAATGACCAAATCAGTTTCCAATAAAACCAAATTCAAACTTTCAAATATTAAAAATCATTTCAAATCAAAACAATCAGAAACCTCCATCTAATTAACAAAATCAGTTATTATTTTAATTCAGCAGACAACCATATTCATCCAAGACAAATCAGACAATGCAGAAGACTTACATAATCACTAGAAATACATTTAGCAAGTCATATCTATTTATAACAATTCCAATTTAAAACAAATTAGTTTTTATAAAAAGTCCCTACCTCGACTCATCGAAGCCATAACCCAAAACGCGTTAACGAAACCTTTTAGCTCAACCCGAAACCAACAGCAACCGCAAACTCAGTCCCTAATCACGTTCGCAGCACTCACAGCAATTTAAAAGCGATATGCAACGCTCAGAACACGACCCTGCGTTACCGGAACCTCAGAATTTATAACCAAA
Organism: Arachis ipaensis; assembly: GCF_059453495.1. Lineage (NCBI taxonomy): Eukaryota > Viridiplantae > Streptophyta > Magnoliopsida > Fabales > Fabaceae > Arachis > Arachis ipaensis. The sequence continues at coordinate 64,965,812 of NC_142442.1, read as the reverse complement.
CATAACAGAATACTAACGTAAGGATTTTTCGAAACATAAACACTTACTGTAAAAGAAACCAGAGCAGTAGCGATCTCTGAACTGTTTTGGCGGCAGCCCCGGCAGCCACCTCAAGCAGCAGCGGCGACCAGACTTTGGCGACGACAATTGAAACTAACATGCAACGACAAAAAAGCTTCCCGAATCTCAAGAGAAGCAAAACCCAAAACTTAAAACCTTACCGGCAGTGCTTTTTCCGGCGACGGCAGCGGGTTTCGAGCGGCAGAAGCTCGGTCACGGCGGCGCAGCTCCCAGCAGTAGCGGTGACGAAGCACGCGACGGCGGCGGTAGCTTCGCGCTGCACGGCGGCGCCTCCCCATTCCCTCCACCGCGAGATCTCTTTCTCTCGCTTTCTGCTCCAAAGACGGTGACGATTTGCGAACGGGAAGACGTCGGCGAGGTCTTCATGACGGCGACACAACTAGGCGGTGGCTGGGCTTGTCAGCGACGACGACTCCACACGCGATGAAGACAGCGACGGTGGCGCGACGGCTGTGCCTCCTTCTCCTCGCGCGGTTCTATTTCTTGATGGCGGTTCTACAGCGGACCAACGGCGATGGCGGCTGTGGGGTGGCGCGGATAGCTCCTCCCCCGGCGCTCTCTTCCTCTCTCTCGGATCCCCCTCTCCGTCGCAACCCCCACTCGCTTTCCTTTCTCTTTCTCTGTTCCATGAAGCTGCGTGGGTTTGGGAAACAAAAAGGATTTTGGTGGCTGCGGGAAGTAAAGGCAACAGCTAGGTTTCATTTGGTAAGGGAAAAATTGGTTTAATTAGGGTTAGGTTTTGTGCATTGAATTGGGAATTTTGGGTTTAATTTGAGTAAAATAATTTTAATAAAATTGGAGTATAGAGTATTAATTAAAAAATTAATATAATTTTTAAAATTATTTTAAAATATTATTTATGGTATAAAAATACTAATTAATTCTTAATAAATTTTTTTAATTAAAAATATATGGTAATATAATTAATTTTCTTTATCTTTAAACTTAAAGTATTAAATGATATAAATATAAATTATCTAAAATCAAATCATATAAAATTTTTATTATTTCATAACTATCAACTTTATAATTTAAATATAGAAAATTATTCAATAATTATAAAATTAGATAAAATTCTAATTTCAATAGCCAAACCTCATTATTTTTAAATTTTTAGAACTTTAAATCAAAAATAGAAAAATAATGCATAAGTATAGAATTTGAATAAAAATTTTTCATTTATTTCAAATCTAATTAATTGCTTTTAATTATTTTCAATAAAAATAATTTATAAAATTAAAACTATAAATAAATATATAATTTGAGATTAGTTTAAAATAAGACTTTTAAAAAGTCTTGGGTCTTACAATAATAATTTTATAATTTGTATAACACTAAATTATAGTAGCTAAAAATAATCTAAATATTTTTTTAGTATCAACAAACTAAATAAAATAGATACAGAGTACATATTATTAAGATTTTAAATTTAAATTATTAAATATTAAAAATAATTTTAAATATAAACTCGTCACTACTTTTAAGTACATGGTCAATCTTAACTTTTAATTATAAAATATTTTCTTTTCAAACAAACTTGACATAAGTCAATTGTTAAGTATGAGGATATGACCTATCATTTGACCCAAAAACATAAATTTGTGATATTATCTTTTCAACAATACTCTCTTAATGTAAACTATGAATTGATGATTCTTCAAACGAAAATCAAAGTCTAGTCACAGGTGGTTCTTCTTTTTAGATGTTATAAAGTCAAATAAATATCATATTATATCACATGCTAAAAATGTATCTACAATTGAAATAATACCTAATTTTATTAACAACTTGAATTTTTTTTAATGAATCTCCATTATTGTATATAGTAATTGTTAAACAATTGTTATCTTTGTGTATAGTTTAATAGTTTAGTTTTAAATAACTCATATAAGTTTGAAATTGCGTATTTAACTCTCATTACCTTATTTCATTTTAATAAAATAAAATTATTTTTGTAATATTTATTTTATAAATTTATTACTATTAATATATTGATCATCTTTTTTTTATGAATAGAGTAAAGTATTATTTTTGTCCCCAACGTTTGGGGTAAGTCTTATTTGTGTCCCTAACGTTTAAACCGTCCTATTTGTATCCTTAACGTTTATAAAAGTGATTCAATGTTATCTTACTATCAATTATACTAATAAATTAGATTATATTTTTCAATTATTCTTATTTGGATGTATTCATTCTCAATTAGGTCTTACTTGAATGTGTTTGATTTTAATATTATACCCACTATTTGTGTTTAGATTTAATTATGTCCCTAGAAAAGTGAATTATGTAAATGTTGTAGGAATTAGTTTCAACATTTGATGAGCTATTTTTCAGAGTAGATCATCGATTTTATCCCAGATATTTGTATTCTAACTTCAAGAAGAGATTTTTAAAACTCAAACTAAAGCGCTCATGATGTGTAATTGACGGCAGGATAACATTGAATCACTTTTACAAACGTTAGGGATACAAATAGGACGATTTAAACGTTAGGGACACAAATAGAATTTACCCCAAACGTTGGGGACAAAAACGATACTTTACTCTTATGAATAAGTAGTCGATAAAAATTTAAAGTACTTGTTATTCACCATATATACACTAATAGTGATTCATTATAGAATACTTATGGGTAAGTATTCAATATATATTTATTTTCACTGATTATTCTTATTAATTTATGATCTTATTAGAAGTGAAGCAATAACTAACATTATTTTTTACCTTTATTAGTTAATTAAGAAAAGTTAGAAATAATGTTAAACACTAAAATTAGTTAGATAATTATTTTAATTTTTATTTATGTTTCTATTAGAGTTAATAATCAAGTGAAATGACGAATTTTTAAAAATCTTTAAAATTCATGTGAAACTATTTTATCAATTGCAACACGTTTTTAAATTAAGAAATAAATAATTATCATACTCTATAGTATTTATCATGGTTATAGACTCAAAAAAAATATTGAAAAGGCCGTTGAAAAATTAATATATATTGAAAAAATTTATTTAGAGAAAAAAGATACGTGACTGACCACTTTAATTAATATATATGATCTTTTGGTAACAAAGTGTAGTTTCACCTTTGAAATATGAAAATCGTAAAGAAATTATAATTACTATTAAACTACTCTTCCACCTTAGCGCATATAATAAGGATTGGTTATTCATTGTGGGAGGGGATTGAAAAAAAACATGGTATCAGAGCCATGGTATTTAAATATCTACCAAAATAAAATGTTAAAAATCGATCAAAGATATTTAAATACTATATATAATCAGCTCAAAGTTTAGGGTTAGCCTCATTCTTTTCTTTTTATGTTTGAATTTCCTCTTGTGACTTATATGGCCGAAATTGATCGATGGTCGAACCTTCATCCTGATCTTCTGTATCAAATCACAGAGCATCTGTATTCCTACCATGATTACATTCAACTTCGATTGATTTGTAAGGAATAGAACTCTAAACTTTCAAGCATTCCAAATAAAAGAAATCCGTAGCTGTTGTTACCTGGCATTACTCACGACTCTTCTTTGAGCCATATTCTTGAAAAGGAGCAGATCTACCACGTTATGTTGCCCGATTTTGATATTAAAGACAACTTAATTTATGGTTGTGGCTATGGATGGTTGATTACTGTTGTGATATCCGAGAGAGCAATACGAATGTTGAATCCTTTTGCTAAATCTCATCTTGACCTTCCTCCAATTTCAACTTTTTCAGATGTGGTTCGTTATCACCCTAACTGGCACGGGGATGAATATGTTCTTATGGAACTTAGTGACGGTTGGATATATACTATTGACGCCATTAGTTTTCATAAGTATGAGATTTGGAAGATTGTGATATCCTCCCCTCCTGACAATGACGATTTTATGGCAGTGGCTATATATGAAGAGTGCAGCAAGTTGGCCGTTTGTAAGCTGAATGACAGGAGATGGACACATATTCCAATAGAAAAGATATCGCCATTCTTTCAAGATATCATATTTTTCCAAGACAAGATATACGCTGTAGACTTTAATCTGTATGAGTTTGATAAGAAGGTCATTATGGACGAATTAGGGAAGAACCCCCCGCCTCAATTCGTGCCGCTACTGTCCTCCATTGGAGGAATATGTGAAGTCCCGCCTCCTGCCAAATTGGTCATGTACTATAATTACAGCATGAACAAGTATGTGATTGGTTGTGTTGAAGGCAATTTGTTAATGATAGTTAAACATGATTCTTGGGTTATGAAAATGCTACACGTCTGCAATAAATTTGATGTGTTCAAGTTGAACAAGAATTCAAAGGAATGGTCAAGAATGTATAGTTTAGAGGATTATGCAGTAATGATTGGATATAATTTCTCTGTTCAAATGTTTCCTCACAATTCCCCATATTGAAAGGCAAATCATATATACTACATAGACAACCAAGTGGAGTTGCACACTTCTGGCCCAGCCTGCAAGATATGGGCATCTTAAACTTGGAAGATATAAAGACCAATAGAATACATAAATTCAGTTATAATTTTAGTCTTTATTATTTTATTTTATCTTATCTTTAGTTGTTCTTATTTTTCTTAGACCAATGCTCTATATATATTTAGTTTACCTTCATAACACAATATATGATTCAATTCAATTCAATCAATCAAGAAATATAAAGTATAATATTATTCCTCTATTCTTTTCTTACTCTTTCACAATTTTATCATGGTATCAGAGTCTTGGTATCCTCCTTGAAGAGGATACATAAACTATCATCTTTCCGGTGAAAAATTACCCTACTTCTTTTTCAACCTCCTCCCACGATGAATAATCAATCTTTTAATTTAGCTCAGAATCCAACCAATCTCTAATACGTCCATCCAAGTAAAAATCCAGCATCAGTCTTGGTTACACCTGTTCTAACAGGAAACAACTATCATTCATGAAATAGTTACTATGGCCTGTCTGCGCCTTCTTCCGGGAGTTGCGTCTGCATGTTGTTTCAGCAGTCATGTCTGCATTCTGTTTCAGCAGTTCAATCTGCATCTGTTTTAGCAGTTCCATCTGCACTCTTATTGCGCTCCACGCGCCCTCTTTTTTTTATCGCGCTCTACGCGCCCTTTGAAGACCACTCTTATTGCGCCATACGCGCCCTCTCATAAAATTGTGAAAGAATAAGAAAAGAAGAGAGGAAGAATATTATACTTTGTATTTCTTGATTGATTGAGTTAAATTGTTTTGAATTGTGAAAGTAAAACTAAATATATATAGAGTATTGGTCTAAGAAAGATAAAAGCAAATAAAGATAAGATAAAAACAACTAAAGATAAGATAAGATAAAATAATAAAGACTAAAATTGTAACTGAATTTATGTATTCTGTTGGGCTGAATTTGTGGGCCACGAGACTTCTTTATTGTTATCATGCGCTAAGGTGGGAGAGTAGTCTAATACGCCCCCACAAGCTGGTGGATGGAAGATGTCAATAATCCACAGTTTGGATAAGTTTCGATGAAATTGTTGAGGAAGATGCGTCTGACGTGGTGACGCAGAGGGAGATACGTGCGGCGAAACTACAGCTGTCGACGGCAAAAATATAAAAGGAGATGTTGTACTTGAGCAGCGATCTTAAAAAAAAAAAGCGCGTAGAGCACAATAAGAGTGGTCTTCAAAGAGCGCGTAGAGTGCGATAAAAAAAGAGGGCGCGTGGAGCGCAATAAGAGTGCAGATGGAACTGCTAAAATAGATGCAGATTGAACTGCTGAAATAGAATGCAGACATGACTGCTAAAACAGAATGCAGACAAAACTCCCAGAAGAAGGTGCAGATAAAACTGCCAGAAGAAGGCGCAAACAGGCCATAGTAACTATTCCATGAATGATAATTATTTCCTGTTAGAATAGGTGTAACCAAAACTGATATTGGATTTTTTACTTGGATGGACGTAATAGAGATTGGTTGGATTCTGAGCTAAATTAAAAGATTGATTATTCATCGTGGGAAGAGGTTGAAAAAGAAGTAGGGTAATTTTTCACCGGAAAGATGATAGCTTATGTATCCTCTTCAAGGAGGATACCAAGGCTCTGATACCATGATAAAATTGTAAAAGAATAAGAAAAGAAGAGAGGAAGAATATTATACTTTGTATTTCTTAATTGATTGAATTGAGTTGTTTTGAATTGTGAAGGTAAAACTAAATATATATAAAGTATAGGCCTAAGAAAGATAAACATAAATAAAGATAAGATAAGAACAATTAAAGATAAGTTAAGATAAAATAATAAAGAATAAAATTATTACTGAATTTATGTATTCTGTTGGGCTGAATTTGTGGGTCACGAGATTTATTTATTGTTGTCATACATTAAGGTGGAAGAATAGTTTAATAATTAGAAAGAGATTTAAGATTATATATAAAAAAATAAAATTAAATAAAATATAGTCTTGAGATTACATTAAAATACAAAAAGGATATACTGTGGTATATGGAATTAGAAAGTCATGTAATTAAATTAAACTTTTCAATGTAATTGATATAAATTAAATAAATAAATAAATAATGTGAGCAAATAAAGCTTTACATCTATATTACATAGTAAAATTTTGATTCTAATGAATTTTAGTAAACAAATTCTTATTATAATATATGAAAAAATATTTACTCAATGCTCGATAAGATATGACACTAAAAATAGATAAAAATTTTAATAGAATTCTATATATATATTACTCTATGAAAATATAATTTAAATAATAATATAGAGATTTTTTTTTATTTTTTTATTTTATTTTTTAATCAAAATTTGAATTTTAATAACCTAGCGCAACTTCCACTATTTCATTATGCAAAATTAAAATAGAGATAGAGTTGTGTTCTTTAAAAAAGTTTTGATTTTGAGAAGATATTTTATATATTATTTAAATATTTTGAAATTATGAAAAAGTAAAAAGGTTAAAACTTGATTAACCAACTTTTGATTTTATTATTATTATTATTATTATTATTATTATTATTATTATTATTATTATTATTATTATTATTCACGCAAAATAACTATCACACATCGACTGTTTCAACCAAATATCATTAATTCATTATTCTGTGCTCTAAATCCAGAATTTTTGTATCCTACTAAGTTATTGACGAAATTGTTATAATCTTAGTGTTAAACGTAAGATAAGAAATTATATAATTATTTTTCTTTATTCAATTATTTTGAATATATCAAAACTCAATAAGTAATAAATTAATTCATATTTTAAATTTTAATTGAGTATAAAAATAAGTCATTTGAAAAACATTGCAAAGTTATCAATTATATTATTTAATGCATTCTATTTCCCAATTCAAATAAAAGCAATAATGTCAAGTATGACTTGCTTACTTGCTTGAGAATATATTTTTAGGATATCAAACAAACTCGCTGTTATTATATCGATTGGTATTAGTTTTAGAATTAACTTTCTTGTTTTATTTATAATTAATTTAAATTGGACATCATAATTAGGTTCAGTTTGGGTAAACAGCTTAATTAAACTACTTTTAAAAAAATAGTTTAAATAATAAATGATTATATTAAAAATAATTTATAAATAAGTTATTTTTAATTTGATTTTCTAGTTCTAAAAGTACTTATTTTAAGAGAAAAATGATAAAAAAAATTTTATTATGAGAGAAGTCATTTTTTTTTAACTTTTCTATAAGCTCATAAATAGTTTCTTAGAAAACTGCAACTTGATTTTGAAAATTGTACCATACATTAATATTACTACTTTTTATAAGTTAAAAACTCAAAAAAATTACTTTTAAAACTTTCCAAACGAGTCGTTAAAAGATTCTAATATTTGATTAGAATTTCTAGACATACTCGTGAATAATTTTTAAATTTAAAAAACAATATAATTGTTCGGGTAATTTAAATAAATAAAATGAATAAGAGAAAGTATTACGCAAATACGACATTATGAAAAATCAGACGCAAATGCAACAAACTCAATTATATGTAATTTGCGACACCCTAACGCGGAACCTGAATACACGTAATCCGCTACACCCTGTCGTGGATTACGTTGAGAAGCTGAAACACATAAACCGCTACACCCTGTAGCGGTTTATGAACAGATGGGCCCAAAGCATATTCCGCGAGACCGTGTAGCGGATTACGAAGGAGTTGACTTTTTTTTTAATGAAAAAAGCTCTACACCACTGGTGGAGCAAACAGAAATAAAAATAGAAGTACAACTAAAAATAAAAACATCACTAACAACCCCACGAGTTAAAGCAACCCCTAGTCATCTTTGGCATTGCCATCAACAACCAAGAGTATTACCACCAATCCACTCGTCAGATAGCACAAAGGGCCTGTTAATGATTTCCACTACACCTGAGCCTTGATTATGGAACACTCTATCATTCCTCTCAAGCCAAATTGCCCAAATTACAGCAAAGAAACCAATCAACCACTGCTTCCTCTCATACTTTCTTTGTGAAGCAGCCATCCAGCTTTCAAAGTGTTGCTTCAGTGTACCTGGAAACGGACCATTCTCTACCCAGAGCGAATAGCCAAGCACTCCACACCTGCCAAGTGAGCTCACAACCTAGAAAGAGATTTAAAGCAGACTCCACAGACTTACAACACAAAGCACACATATTATCAAGCTGGTCTATGACACCTAATCTGCACAATCTTTCCTTAGTATTCACCCTTTCAATCAAAACAAACCAAGAAAATAATTCGACCCTTGGCGGAACGAAACCCCTCCAAATAGCACTTGTGAAACTATAGCTTGTTATTTCCTCCGGGATTACTGCTTCCTGCATCACCTGTACAAAGGAATTAGTAGAATAAACACCACTTCTATCAAATTTCCAAACCACCCGATCCTCTCTCTCAGTTGTTAGCTTAACTGAACGTAAGATGACGTGAAGTTAGTTCAAAAGTTCTAACTCCCATTGAAACAACTCCCGGCTCCACTGGAAGCTCCATATCCACTCTAACCCATCCCAAAATCCACAGTCCCCTATAAAAGATCCTTTAAGGTTTGAGACCGAGAAAAGTCTTGGAAACAGTTCTTTCAAGACGCCACCAGTTATCCAAGCATCCTCCCAAAACCGGACTGTTCTGCCGTTCCCTACATCCATTGATAAGCCGCTAATCATCTTTTCCCTGACTTGTGGCTCTCTGATTTGAAGCTGACTAATATCCTTCCACGGGCCCCCTCTCAGGGGAATAGGTTGACCCCGCAGCATCTCAGAAGGATTCAAGTTATTACAAGAATACACTACTTTTTTCCATAAGGGGCATTCCTCTTTCGAAAATCGCCACCACCATTTAAACAGAAGAGCTGTATTCCGAACCACTGTATCGCCTACTCCCAACCCACACTACAAAAAAAAGATCTATGGTCACGGTGAAAAACTGTGACCATAGCTAGTGAAAAGGGTGACCATAGGTCTATGGTCACGGTTTTTGACCTATGGTCACGGTTTTTTCGCCGTGGCCTATTCTCTCGTGGCAATAGACCTATGGTCACGGTTTTTTTATCTATGGTCACGGTTGTAATGTTCAAATTTTGGCACTTTAGGCCACGTTTTTTTACCGTGACCGTAGCCTTATCTATGGTCACAGTTTTGGCCGTGACCATAGCCTTATCTATGGTCACGGTTTTGGCTGTGACCATAGCCTCTATGGTCACTCCACCTAAAACCGTGACCATAGCCATATCTATGGTCACTGTTTTGACCGTGACCATAGCCTTATATATGGTCACGGTTTTGGCTGTGACCATAGCCTCTATGGTCACTCCACCTAAAACCGTGACCATAGCCATATCTATGGTCACTATTTTGACCGTGACCATAGCCTCTATGGTCACCCCTTCCCAAAATCGTGACCATAGCCTTATCTATGGTCACAGTTTTGGCCGTGACCATAGCCTCTATGGTCACCCCACCTGAAAACCGTGACCATAGCCCCTATGGTCACCCTTCTTGAAACCGTGACCATAGCCTTATCTATGGTCACGGTAACCTTATCTATAGTCACTGTTTTCACCGTGGCCATAGCTTATTTATGGTCACCACTCCTTAAAACCGTGGCCATAACTTATCTATGGTAACCTGTTTTATTTTATGAATTTTTTTAAAGCATAATCACATTCCAAAATGATGATAATCACAAAATAAATCTAAGAATGAGAAATTCAATAAATGTAAATCATAAAAGTTTCATTAAAAAGTAGATATTCATTACAACACTAATCAAAATAAGGTGTAATTTATCCATTACATGTATTATCGAATAAAGTCTCTTATCAAAATGTAAAGAACACATCAAAATAATACATTTAGATAACCAAAATTATTATAAGACCCATCCCATCTTATATTTGTATAGAACATATTTTCTTCACATCATATCCTCCTGCTAGCAAAAGAAATAAAGAAGTTAGAACAGAACAAAAATATTTTTGATGATGCATGCAGTGCAGTTGAGTAATGAATATGGAGCACAAGTTAAGTAAGTCAATCAAAATGAAATTTTCAACCACTAAATAACAAGGAGTATTTGCATGTGGTTTTGAGCCATTTGGTAATGTTTATATGTTTTTAATCTATCTTTGAGTGGAACTTCAACTCCCTTGTTAAAGTCGCTTAAAACTTAAAAAAATCCAGCACAAAGAAACAACCACAACCAAAATAGAAGTTTAAAAAACAAGGTAATACCGAAATACTATTATTAGCTTCCAACCCATAAAACAAATCAAGTAATCAACACCAGCGAAACAGAAAAACCAGATTGAGTGTGAAATCAATAGACAAAGTAAATTTTAAAATAATAATAATAATGATGATTGCTATATATTATTGAGTACTAATTCAATGCTGATTGCTACCCCTTCATTTTCATGTATTATTATTGCTTTATCTATTTTTCTATACCTTCTGAAGAGAAACAATGGTAGGTTATGCATCTTACTTCGTAATTAGTTTCTTACCCTTCTATTCAATACGTACTCATGGAGCCAATTAGCCAATAAAATTAACAATAAAATTAACATCAACAGCAATCAGACACTATTTAGCAATCAGCCACTATTAATTTAACTACTAATTTTGACAATACTTACTTCCATATCTTTTGACACATGATTCGATCCCAATGAAGGAGGAATGCTTCGCCTCGCATCATTTGGTGCACTACTTGCATCAGGCGGAGATTGTTGGGCAGCTTCTATCATTACTTGCACTTGTTCCGCACTCATACCAGGATTAACTTGTTGCAACACCATTTTGATCAAGCTTGTTAAACCATCCAACTTGGAAGTCAAATTATTTTGATTTTTCTCCATAGTTGAAACCACTTCAGCATGTTGTTGTTGCATTTGTCGGATTTGCTTATCCTTTTTAAGAGAGGATTTTGTGACTGATCGACCATAGAAACGAACTCTACCATGTTTCTCCTTTCCAAAAACCGTTTGAAGCGCTTCATCATCACTGTATCCAGCTTGCTTCAAATTTTGAAGATGATCCTATTACACAGAAGGAAAATTGAAATAAGTTCATGTGCGCATATGCTGAAAAATAAAAAATGATTTACACATTTCTACGAAACTAATCAACTCACAATCGTCTCTTGTGTTCCCGAATCAGTCTCTCCTTTCTTGTTAGTACGAGTTACAACAAACATCTCAGACTGTGATGGATCTTCATTGCCCTCTTTTTTTGCACGCTACAAAGAAACCATCAATATTACTCGAAGTCAACACAGATGACATGAAAGATGCAAAGATACTTAAATGCGAAGCACAAATATAATACCAATTCAGCGCGTACTAATTCAAAACTAACTGGACCCATTCGATGATTCCATTTTTGTTTGGATCTGTTTTCACGATTTTTGTCAGAAATAACCTACATATTGTTGCAATGTAAAAATACATAAAGTTAGTTAAATACACGATACCATTAATAAAGCCAAGAAAGTTGTGAAAATAACTTACTTTGATGATATCAAGACTCCAAAATTGAACTAATTTTCTAAAATGCAGTTCAGGTACGGTAATTGGACGATTTTTCATCATCTCTCTAAATGAGTTGTACGGTGTATAGTGATATTTTTTTATGCGTTTCTTAAATTGCTTCCATGACTCTCCAATGGTGTCTATCACCCAAGGCTCAGCATCACTTGGAATTTTATATTTAGACTATGAATAAACAGTGAATTATGTTATTTTACCATACAATGCTATGCCTAATTGTAAACAATTTAGAAAGGAGAATGGTCTAGTTACCTTTGCATAATCCAACATTGAAGTTTTAGTCTCACTTGACACAGCTTGCCAACTAGTATATAATAACGTGACCAAATTAGAGTTTCTTGCAAGTGTACCTAAGAATCGACTAAACAATTGAACCTGTGTCTTTGTTGGGCCTATAGGTCTGCCGTTGCACCATGTTAACTCTATCTGTGTCTCCATAGCATGAATATGCTTGAGTTGGGTGGGACCACGAACTTTTTTCTTTTTGGTACCTATTTCCAATGTCATTACTAGAGAATATTAACAAAAATACTAATAAAGTAAATAAAAAAGTAATCAACTAAATACAAGAGTTAGGTTGATGTCTTTCACTATTTGCTATTGAAAAAAAAGGATAAAGGCATTACCGAGTTGACTGTCACTACTATCACCAACACTTGGATTGTGATCATCATAATCATATTCATATTCTTTATCATTTTCATCCAACGATATCCCATATTTTTCGAAGAATTCATCCAAAGTCATAGCTGGGATAAGAGACTCAATCTTATGTTCTTCTTCGTTGGCATCTTCTTCATTCGATTTCATCATCAGCATCTTCTTATTGGTTAGCTTCTTGCTTTGACCATCAGCATCATTGGTATTCATCTTGGTTTTATTATCTTCCACCTTTGATTTCTTCATTGGCACCTTCTTCCTAGACGGCTTCTTCCCACTTTGACCCTCAATTTCATTGGCTTTCATCTTAACTAGATGATTTTCTTCATTGCAGTTCTTTGTTGGCATCTTGATTTGATCCTCACGGTCTTTCATGTTTGTTATCTTCTTGGTTTCCATTTTGCTTTGACCTTCATCATCAACTCTTGTCAGATTCTTTTTGGCATCTTGCCCTTTTTCATTGTCTCATGTTTACTACTATCCCCACATGCAGCTAAAACATGTTCCCTTTTGATTTGAAATTATTTTAGCAACGCGTAAGCACTCGTGAATTGTATTTTTCCTAAATTTTTTACTGGACTCCTCATCTTCAAGGGACTTCTTTGTGACTCTATTTGTGATAAGGTCCTTAACCTTTTTATTTTGGAATTTCCTTCATTGTTCATCCTGTATAAAAGAAAGTCAAATAAAGCATTGAAACTAATAAAGAAATGGGCATATGCATAAGTCATATGGTAGCCACATATTTTAAGAGGGCTATGGCCCATTACTGTCATCAATTTTTGTAAAAATAAATCATATAGCAGCCACATATAAAGCATCATGAACAAATAAAGCATCAACATAATTCAATTGCATGAAGAGAAAAAAATAAAGCATCAAAACTAATAAAGAAATGGGCATATGCATAATCATATGGCAGCCACATAATAAAGTAAACAAACATTGAGATTTCATGAACAAATAAAGCATGAACAAATAAAGCTTGATGGACAAATAAATCATATGGCAGCCACATATTTTAAGAGGGCTATGGCCCACTACTGTCATCAATTTTTGTACAAATAAATCATATGCCAGCCATATATAAAGCATCATGAACAAATAAAGCATCATGGACAATTTTTGTACAACCTCTATTTCAGCTTCACTGTCAAAATCATCATACTCTATTTTTTTGTGGTTAGGTTTGATCTTGTTCGGTGTCACATCAACAATAGTGGGTCACACACCCTGTCTAACCAAGTCTACCTCGCCAATATCACTCAAGGGTATCGGACTATTCGCCGATTCATATGGCTCTCTTATATTTGGGTCAAACTGTAATTGGACACCAATGTTAAACAAGTCTCTTGAAACCGTTTTCATCACATAATGCTTCTGGAGAATATATGGATCTTTCACATAAAAGCACTGGTGTGCTTGGCTTGCCAACACAAATGGTTCGGCTTGGTAACATCTTTTGTTGAAATGAACGTATGTCAGACCATAATCATCTTCCTCAGCCATAAACCACTCACACTTAAATAACACAACTTTAAATTGGCTATAATAGTCTAACTCGATAATATCCATGATTCTACCATAATATCTTATATTGGCCTTGATTGGTTTTTTGTCCTTGACACTTGCAAAGCTTGTAGTTTCAGCTACCACAGTGACATCACTGTTTTGCGTTTTTCGCATCACTTCTCGCCGCTTAGTATAAAATCTGTACCCATTGACGACATAAGCAGAAAATGATTTTGCAACTTTATTTGGACCCTTAGACAACTGCCGTATCCAACTGGGAACATCATCCTTCATGGCACGTCTTGTAAACCAGTCTATAAAGTCTTCATTCTGATCTTTAACAACGTTCCACTTTCGCTTCCGCTTGTCTTGCTTTTGTTGGTCACCATGTTCTCTACAAGGGATGTATATTATTATGTAATACTACCAAAATTAGTCTAAGGAATAGAACTAATGAGAAGTGCAAATTTACCTCATGTAAGGCTCCACGTTAATGCAATTGTTCAATACATATGCATTAGCTTGAAGGAGTGACTTCTCGTCCAAAATAATTAGTTGCCCTTTTTTTCCACCCAATGGACTTCCCTTGTTTATGAACAAGTTTGAATCAGGCTCTTTGGTTGAAGTGCCTTCGTCATTATTCCGAGATACTCTATTGAATCTTGTTTTCACTCCCTCATGCAAATATCTTGAACAAAAAGTTAATAACCCTCCGTAATTGATCCTTCTGGACGACTTCTGTTACGTACATACCCTTTTAGTGTGCACATGTATCTCTCAATCGGATACATCCATCGAAATTGGACGGGACCACCTAACCTTAATTCATTAGCTAAATGAATAGGCAAATGAACCATTATATCAAAAAAGGTAGGGGGAAAATCCTCTCCAATTGGCACAAAGTCTCTACAATCTCTGACTCCAAACCATTAATCTCTTCTAAAGAGATTTTCTTTTGACATAGCCGACGAAAAAAGGAACACAAGCGAACTAGAGGAATAGCAACATGATCTGGAAGAATGCTCTTGATTGGTATTTGCAACAGGTAATGCAACATGAAGTGAGCATCATGAGTCTTGTAACCGTAAAGCTTTCTCTCTTCTTGTTGTACACAACGAGAAATGTTTGAAGCACTTCCATTAGGCAATTTTGTTTTCTTCAAAACACCGCAAAAAATGGATTTCTCGCCTTTGGTCATGGAGAAGCATGCTTTAGCAAGTTTAGTTCTTTTGCCATCCTTCGTATTTATTGGGTGAAGATTCTTTCGAATGCCCATCTCCTTAAGATCATAACGAGCCTTTGCATGATCCTTTGTCTTTCCAGGAATATCCAATAAGGTACCAATTATACTGTCGACTATATTTTTTTCAATATGCATTACATCAAGATTGTGCCTGAGCATACAATGCTGCCAATATGGTAACTCAAAAAATATCGATCTTTTTTTCCATTGGCCATTACTTTTGCTTTGCGTCTTCCCAAGGGCATTATCTACTGACTTTAGCATATCTAGAACCTCTTCACCTGTTAACATTCGTGGTGGACCCCTGAATTCTATTTTTCCATTAAAAGATCTCTTGTTAGACCTCCATGCATGATCAACTGGCAAAAATCTCCTATGGTCCATGTAAACTGTCTTTTGGCTATGTTTCAAGTAACAAAAAGAAGTATCATGGTTACAACAAGGGCAAGCTAGCTTCCCTTTCGTACTCCAACCGGACAACATCGCATACGCAGAAAAATCATTGATTGTCCAAAGAAGTGCAGCATGCATTTGAAAAGTTTCTCCCTTAAAAGAATCATATGTATCTACCCCTAACACCCATAGCTCGCTCAGCTCTTCGATCAATGGTTGCAAAAAAATATCAATATTATTTTCTGGTGAACAAGTTCCAGGTATGAGTAAAGAGAGCATGCAGTATTCTGACTTCATGGACATCCAAGGGGAGAAATTGTACACCATTAAGACAACTGGCCATGTGCTATGTGACACGTTCATAGTTCGAAAAGGATTAAAACCATCACTTGCCAAACCAAGCCTTAAGTTGCGAAGTTCTTTTGAAAAGTTTGGGTACCGAGTGTCCAAGTTCTTCCATACTTGGCCATCAGCAGGGTGCCTTATGCAACCGTCTTTCAAACGCTGCTCATCATGCCACCTCAACGCCTCTGCTGTGTTTGGGCACATAAAAAGCCTTTTAAGCCTTGGTATTAAAGGAAAGTATCTTAAGGTCTTCGCAGCAACCTTATGAACTTTATTTGGAAGCGCAAAGTCATCTTCGTTGCCATCCATAGTAGGAGTCTGATTATATCGAGACTCTCCACAGATATGGCAAACTGAGTCATTTATGTACTCATTTCGATACAGCATGCAGTCATTAGGACATGCATCAATCTTTTCATAGTCAAGACCCAAGTCTTTAACCATATTCTTAGCTTTATTAAAAGAAGTGGGAATGTTCAAATCAGGTATAGCTTCTTTTAATAACTCCAAGAGGGAGGTAAAAGATGTGTTACTCCAACCATGCAGACACTTCAAGTGGTAAAGACGAATGATAAACGATAGTCTCGAAAATCCAGTAGTACAATTTGGATATAATTCTAGACCTGCTTCATCTACCAGCTTATAAAATCTCTTCGCATCTTCATTCAACCCGTTGTTCCCCTCTTCAAGATTTGTCATATTTCTGAATGCATCACGCAGCAACCCGTCAATATCATCAACGCCCCCTCGATCATCCATGTCACTATCTACAACTGTTGGTATTACTGATTCCCCATGATTAATCCATCGTTTATAACCTTCGACAAACCCATAGCAAATAAGATGCTCATGTACGTCTTCTCGTTCATGCCAATAAGTGTTTCCACACTTTGCACACGGATATTGGATTTCTTTTCCAACCGGTTTTCCAATTAAGAAGGCAAACTCTAAAAAATTATTTACACCAACTATGTACTCGTTCTCAAATCTTGGTAAATCCATCCAATCTTTTGACAAAATATGATTAAACCTAAGAATGCAAATATTTGAACTTACTAAACATGATCTAATAGGTCAATTATAGTGACAATCTAGCTACCATATATCCGCTTACTACCCTAGTTAAATGTGCTATCAAATTATTATATATGGCAATTACGAGATAAACTTACTGCTTAGTTCCTTCATTTTGAGATGCCATTTGAAGTTGTTATAAATGGTGCTGCAGCAACTACTCAACTTCTGTTGCCTTTACCAGTACGAAAAACTTATCATGTACACAAAACAAAGTCAAAATAATCAAGTTCAGAAAGGGAATACCAAATAATGCCCAATTTTAAGTTCCTATATTAATGTACATTTTTTTGCACTTATTAAGTTAACTTTTTTTATTAACATGGGTTCGCATCTAAAATAGGCAGAATAATTCCCATTAGTGTCCCATGATCTTGATATATACATAATATAGAGTAGCAGTGCTAAGTGCTAAGTGCTAACTAATAATGCAGTGTAATAATGGGGAATAAGGTTGAGCTTTAAATTACCAAGTCAATGTTGCAAAACTGACGAGCTCAAAGGGACAGATTAGACTTCAGAAACCAAAAACATCGTCACTTTGTGGAGGTAAAGACTCATGAAATAGACCTGTGAACAAGAATTTTCTATACATGATTTAAAAATTTTTCTATACAACAGCATAACAAATAATCACCCGTAAAACTATTGAATGTGTGCAATTTTCCACAATGTAAGGATTAGTTTGATCATTGGGGTTAGCATCAGAAACATTAACTCTCATTTTGCTCCATTGCAAGATTAATTTACTAAAACAACCAACATTGAAGAGGAATTAATAAATCAATTCTAGATGAAGAATCTAAAATGCTGTCAGAGTTCACTTATATATCCTCAATTAAATCTGAAATGAAAAATCTGAAAAAGAAAATAAATCTCAATTGAAAAAATATATATATAACCTCGTCAATAATAATAATTGGTACTCAAAGATTAAAGTAGTGTAAACCTAAATGATCAAGGATAGTTCTCAATCTAAACTCAGTTAAATACAAGATTTGTAATTATTATTTTTTAAAATTGGTGCAAAAAAATTAAATAGAGAAACTAGCTCATTTTTTCGTTGTTATTCAAAACCTATCGCAAAACACAGAGCAAGGAGAAGCACAACAAACCACATCGAAAATCTTAGCAAATCAAAACTAGAAAAAGCTTAAAACGTAACCTTCGTTATCCTAACAATAAAATAGAAAATTTCATGTTCTCCCGCAATCGCCTCAAGAACTCAGCTTCATTCACAACCAAAACTCACCAATAGCAGCACATTAACCATAATCAGAATCTTGAATATGAATAATTTAAAACGAATAAGGTATAAAAGTAGCAATTACCAGTTAGGGTTGCAGAAATCGGTCTTGCAGAAAAATAAGGATCCGCGTGATTCCATCGCCGTCTACTTAGGGTTTGTTCTATGCGAATGAATGGTAAATTAAAACGTCATACGTGTAGCTACTAAACCCAACTTCTTTTATTAAGCAACACATCAGGTTTGTTATATTATCCGTTTTAATTATTAGATGGGTAAAAATTTAAATGTATACTGTATAGTTAATTTTAAAAATATTAGAAAGATAAAAAATCTAAAATCTAAAAAATTATTTTTAAAATAACGTCTTAGTTGTGTAAGTTTTTAAAATAACCCCTAAAATTCAATGATCAATGCGTGTGCGCAATTCTTTACAATCATTTTAGTAAGTTTTATATCATTTTTTAATTTAAAATTATTAATAGTATTCAACCTAATTTTATATTTATAAAATTATTATTAGCTAATTTTTAATTATTAAAATTTTTTAATTTTAAAAAAATATTTAAAATAATAAAAAATACATAAAATTCTTAACTAATTAAAACTCAAATGATTAAAACTATGATCATAGACCCCTTTAGGTCACCCCCAAAACTGTGACGATAAACCCTCTTAGGCCACCCTTCCGAAAAATTGTGACCATAGATCCTTTTTGGTCACTGTAAAAAATCGTGACCATAGACACCTTTAGGTCACTCCAAAACCGTGACCATAGATCCTTTTAGGCCACCCTTCCAAAAAATCGTAACCATAGCCCCTTTTTGGTCACTGAAAAAAAACCGTGACCTTGCTCCCTTTAGGCCACCCCCCAAAACCGTGACCATAGACTCTTTTAGGCCACTCCCAAAACCGTGACCATAGACCCCTTTAGGTCACCCCGAAAACCGTGACCATAGCTCCTTTTTTGTCACTGTAAAAAACCGTGACCATAGACCCCTTTAGGTCACCCCCAAAACCGTGACCATAGACTCTTTTAGGCCACCCCCAAAACCGTGACCATAGACCCCTTTAGGTCACCCCCCAAAACCGTGACCATAGACCCTTTTAGGTCACCCTTTTTAAAAAACCGTGACCATAGCTCTTTTTTGGTCACTGTAAAAAACCATGACCATAGACCCCTTTAGGTCACCCCCAAAACCGTGACCATAGACCCTTTTAGGCTACCCCCAAAACCGTGACCATAGACCCTTTTAGGCCACCCCCCAAAACCGTGACCATAGACCCTTTTAGGTCACCCTTTTTTGAAAAACCGTGACCATAGACCCTTTTTGGTCACTGTAAAAAACCGTGACCACAGATCCATTTAGGTCACCCCTCAAAACCATGACCATAGACCCTTTTAGGCCACCCTTTTTTAGAAAACCGTGACCATAGGTACTCTATGGTCACCCTTTCTAAAAAAACCGTGACCATAGCCTTTTTTTTGGTCACCCTAAAAAACCGTGACCATAGAGGGTCTATGGTCACAGTTTTTTACCGTGACCAAAAAAACCGTGGCCATAGACCCAAAATGTTGTAGTGCCACCCGCCTTTTTAGGAGCCATCACTACCTTCCATCTCACTAGTGGCATCCCGACCCTCCCATCCTCTTTACTCCATAAGAACTGCCTTTGTAAGGAGATCAACTTCTCTGCTACTGCCTTTGGCATCTTATACAAACTGAGATAGTATATAGGCAGGCTATTAAGGACAGATTTAATGAGTATCAGCTTACCCGCTTTATTTAGGCTTTTTGCTTGCCATAGACTCAGCTTTGCTTCCACCTTATCAATCACTGGTTTCCACGTCTTAACTAGCCTCGGATTTGCTCCCAAAGAGATCCCAAGGTACTGACAGGGAGTGCTTGCTCCTTACATCCCAGTAAGAGACACATCTTACGCGTCCACTGCTGTTCACAATTAACTGGAATGAAGCTGGACTTATCAAAGTTAATATTCAAACCAAACATCAGCTCGACGCAACGCAGTAGGCGCTTGTAATTCCTTATGGTCTCTTACTCCGGAGGGTAGAAAAGTATAGTATCATCCGCAAACTGTAAGTTTGACAACTCGATGTTATCGCGACCAACCAACAGCGGCGATATGCGCCCATTCCTCACCACCTCCCCGATCATTCTATGAAGCACATCGACAACCAGGACAAACAGAAATGGTGTTGTAGACCCCTTTCCATTTTGAAAGGTTTAGCGGGAGATCCATTTATAAGAACTGACATAGATGCAGAACATACACACTCTTGAATCCACCCCCGCCACCGATGTCCAAAGCCCATCTTCTGCAGCACTATATCCACAAAGCTCTATTTGACCTTATCATAAGTCTTTTGAAAATCCAGTTTAATTATCGCTGAGCTCCGTTTTCTTGCCTTTAGCCAGTGCACTGTTTCACAAGCTATCAAAGCCCCATTGTGAATTTTCCTGCCATGCACAAATACACTCTGAGTCTCGCCCACTAGACCTGGCATCACTTTCCGCATCCTCGGAACCAACACCTTAGATATGACCTTATAGACACAACCCACCATACTAATCGGCCGAAGGTCTTTTATCTCTGTAGCTCCAACAAATTTCGGAGTCAGCGCCACCCACGTGACATTCGAACCCGTAGGTTACACAGCTGATTAGAAGAACCCCATCACTGCTTCCATGAACTTCCTCCCAACTTCTTCCCAGCACTTCTTTATAAAATTCATGTTATACCCATCGCTTCCTGGTGCTTTTGCTGACTCACAATCCCACACTGCAGCCTTTATTTCTTCAGCACTCGGCATCAACTCCAGCTCTGTTGCCTCCTCCTCAGTTATTTGCCGTACCAGACCTTCCCAAAATCCTATATTTGGTGATGGCTCCTGAGGATACAACTCCTTATAGAAATCAACTATTGCAACCTTAATCCGAGACTATTGCCGCACTAATCGTCCATGGATCCTTAAGGCATCGATCCGATTGTTCCTCCTATGAGCCAATGCTAGATTGTGGAAGTATCTAGTGTTTTTATCCATCTCCTTAGCATGCTTGGACCGTGACATCTGCTTCCAATGTACTTCCTTCCTGATATACCATTTTTTACAGAAGCTTACTAGTGCCTTTTTTCTCGCTTCCGAAGTTCCATCACACACTCCATTGCTCACCAAGTCATCCACTTTCCTGATCTCCTCTTCAAACTTATTAATCCTCATATCCACATCTCCAAAATGCTCTCTATGCCATCTGCCCAACGGACCCGTCAAAGCCTTTAAATTGTCCAAGAATCGAACTTCCCCTAGGCTCCTTCACTCCTCTCTCACCATCCTCAAAAACCCATCATGAGTAAACCATGAATCCAGACTCCGAAAGGGTCGCGGTCCCCCTCCCAACCTTGTGACATTTATAATCAGAGGACAATGGTCTGACAATCCTCTTGGACCTCCTCTTAATCTTGTTTCAGGAAACTCTTCTAACCACTCCAAACTAACCAGTACTCTATCAATACGACTACATGACTGGCCTCTGAACCAAGTGAACCTACAATCAGTTAAACTTAGGTCTACTAGCTCCATATCGTGAATCCAAGCTTTAAACTCTGTTGCAGACCTCGGCAACGAAATAGCCCCTTGCATCTCTTCCACCTGAACAATCTCATTGAAATCCCCCATAAAACAGAAAGGAACTTGACATAAACCAGCCAAAAAGCTCAACTCTTCCCATACAACAAGCTTGTCCTCCCTAACATGCTCACCATATACTATACAGAACGCACACCGAAAATTATTCTTTAACAGCATTCCATCCACACATAACCACCTAGCCCCTTTATAACAGTTGCTTAATTTAAACACCGTTGCATCCCACATCAACAACAGGCCTCCCGACGCTCCTTCCGCTTCCACAAACTCCCACCCTACTACATCATTACCCCACAGTTGTACTACATCGAATTTAGTCATCATCTCTTTTTTTGTCTCTATCAAGCCTAGGATATACACATTGAATTTTTTTCGAAATTTTTTTACCATACTCAACTTACCAATCCCCGCCAACCTCCGAACATTCCATGATGCAAAACTCATTTTAAAAAATTGGTACACACCTTTTTCTTAATTTTCGGGCGACTTCATTGAACTTTCTCTTTGTGTTTAGCCTGCTTCTTCTTCAGTGCTATTTTCTCATTTTGTGCCTGTAATATTGCCATGATATCCCCTTCCTCATTGTATAACATAGCTCCAGATTCCACAGCTAAGTCCCAATTCTTTTGCTTTTCTTGCATTTTCTCTGTTCTTTTGATAGCAGATGTTTCAGAGCCAGCATCACTGTCAATCTCAAATTGTTCATCCAAACCAGCTACCGCTCCCCCAATTCCCGACTGCTCCAACTGACCACGTGCTCCAACTGTAGCTGGGTTGCTATCCAAGTTACCCTGGGTCATAAATTTTTGGCCTTGGCACCAATCATCGCAGCGTGCGTCCGCATTCACGCCCGAATCAACAGCCCAATCACGTCGTCACTTGTCATCAACCTTATCAGTTTCAACAACCCCAGAACAGCCGCCTCTATGACTGCCGACCACCCTCCTACCGTCGACCTGGCGCGAAACCACCACACCCAATTCCCCGGTCGCCTGACTCAAGCCCAAGTTGTAACACCCTAATTAGTCTAAGCCTTACCTCGCGTCGTAAAGCCAAGGTCAATCAGAGATTACGACAGTTCTAAACTCATACATATATATAGAAAGAATAGTATAATCTAGAAGTCCGATGAAAGATATAGCTCAAAAACAGAATTTCGAAGCACAAACGTACTAACGGAGCTACTAGCTTAAGGCATAAGAAACAGAGAAGATATAACAAAAGATAAGTATATAATATCATAGGGAACTAGTCACGACTCGCGGAGTTTAAGCGGCTAGCCATATACTAATATACAAAACCATACAGTGAAAACAGCTTATACAAGTTTTGTTCTCTCAAATACATGCCTCTAGGCAAAACAAAATACAAAAGGAGAGATGTATAAACAAAATAAACCAAAAATAACTCCAAAATGATCCAATATTCTCCGCTCCTGTCACCAACCAAAGCAACTCACCGAGGTGGGTTGCGACCTGCATCTGAAAAACACAACAACAATATGGTATGAGAACCGGCGGTTCTCAGTATGATAACAGTTCCCAGTGATATAGGATATAAGACCCCGGGACGCCAAAGGCAATCCTAAGCTTCATATCAATCACAAGATTCAACTTAAAGTATTCTAAAACATTTAAGCATAATATACCAACTTGACTTAAATAAACCAGGTTATCTATCTTTAGGGATTTCTATTCTAACCAAACGCCGCTGTCCCACAGCCTTCACCAACCGATCCTCCATGCGATCCCATCGCCATCGCCTTCCGAACCTCCTCAATCCCAGCAGAAAACACAGATAATGTTCAAAGCAAGTAAAGCACAAGTAGTAGCATATATGGCAAATAATTCAGATAGCAAGTAATCATGTTATTCAATTAGGCAAACCATTACAAGTAGACAAAGCATACAAGCAGATAGGAAATGCATATTATGAATGCCTGCCCTACTGGCTGTGATATCACATTGTCGGTTCAACTGCCAACCCGACACATCTCCATGGAGACGTTGCCCTTCGGATTTCTCATCTGGGGACCCCGAGATATAGTGCCCGGATCACTGTCCAGGTACCGGCGCCTGCTCGCCCTATAGATCCGAAGGGATGCGAGCGGGATATTCTTGCCTCAGACCTCACATCTCAACGTAAGCGGGATTAACCACCGTCCTTACGCCGCCGCCGCTACATCGACAGGCGGGATTAACCACCGTCCCTGCCAGGCGCATGGCGTCTCAAAATATCATGTAAAAATATTATTTCAATGGTTTTCAAAAGTATTTTCAGCATACATAGATCCATCACTTCAATCCGAGTCCCCGACTCATCTCAACCACTGTCCCTTTATAACTCAGTTTCCAAATACCAAAAGCCTATCATTCCTCATCTCATATACCAATCATCCTTCACCTAACGTCAAACCATTCTCAGCACACCAGAAACCTAGGCCTCCATTTTCTAATTTACCTTAAAATCATGTACTAGAGCCCTTAATTTATATCCCATGTTCTAATACTCAAAACTAGGCCCAAACGTCTTAAAATGTTGTTATAGAAGTTTACAACCTTGTTGAAAAGGTAAAATAGTTGAAAACAAATAAATTTTTGAGGAATAGGACGTGTGCACCCGCACATATCAGAAGTAATGAAATTCTGCAACTTTGGAAAATTTCAGATTTTTAACACCAACTTTAAATGATCATAACTTCCTCTACCAAATTCCAATTTTTTACAAACTTTATATCGATTCGAACAGTTTTCAATAAGCTTTAATGCTAAACTAATTTCAATAGATTTTGAAAACCAAGGCATAAGTTATGATTAGACAAAGTTCACCAAAAGTCAACTTTTACCAAGACTCACAAGAATCTCAATTTACCAACTTTCATAACCCAATCCAACCAAAACCACATCAATTCTATCACATATCAGAATTTACCATTTTCCATATCCAATTTACCACTCCACCATATATAATCATCAATTCTCACTATCAAATACATAATAATACCCTTACTAACCATCATCATTATTAATTTCAACATCAAACTCCAACATCATACTATCAACATCAACATAACCATTTATCAACAATCCCAACACTCACCTTCAATTACCAAAAATATCAATATTTATCATCCATTATCAACCACATCAACAAATCCTCATCAACAACAATAAATCATACATCTCTCATCAACCTGTATAATCATTAAATTCCAACAACATCATTATTCATCATCAATCATTAAATACCAACAACCTCATCAACAACACTAATCATCAATATTCATTAACACCAATAATTCTCCATAATTATCCTTAATCACAATATTCCAAGGATACCAACAATTAACATCAATTTACACATAATCATTCATACACCAACAACATTCAATCCTATCTTAGGGTCAACTAGCCTAAGTGTCCATGAATATTATATACTACATAGAGGAAACTGAAACCATACCTTGGCCGACTCCCTTTATGCACCCAAACTCAAAATGAGCACCAACAAGCTTCCAACCACAATCCAAGCTTTCAAATCCACTCCAACAAGCACAAATAAGTTCCAAAAGCTCCCAAAGCCACAATAATCAAACTATATACATATAAATCACCACAAATCAACCTAGGGTTCAACATAAGCATAATCTCACAAGGGTTTAAGAGATTTTACCTTTTTCAACAGATTTGATAACACAAATCCAAAGCTAAGCAAGGATTAGAGCAAACCTAAACATCCAAAATCACAAAAATTCATTTAACCCAAAACTCTAATAAAACCTGAAATTTTGAAGAGAGAAACTGGGAAGATTTCGTGATTACCTTGAGGGTTTCTTGGGTGGGTTTTGTAGAGCTCTTCACAAGGAACGCGTAGCTGCAAAGAGTGCGGCGATCGGAGCTCCGTAGCTCAAGATATGAGCTTGGAAAGTTTGAAGTGAATAGTAACAATGGTGAAAAGCTCTCACCTCTCTCCTCACTTCAGCTGCTGTTGTGTTTAGGTTATGAGGGTGAAAGTGGCTGAAATGTATTCATTTAAGTGTATTTATATGTTGGGCTTGGGCCCAACTTGGGCCCGATCCAACCCGTTAGCGTTTTTAGCCCGTTTGGCCTAACTTCGGGCCAAATCTTTAAAATTAAAGCCCGGTTTTCCATTTCTAATGTTTTTCTAAGGTTTTTTGACGGTTTTCACTTTTCTCGTACGGTACCAGGCAGACTTGAACCGGTTCAACCGGTTTAACTGCTGGTTCGTGATTTTTCACGGTTTTTCGTAGAAAGCACATTTTCTGACTCAGAAAGACTCACTGAGTCCAAAAATCACCTTTAAATCCCCAAATTCTCTCTCTAACTTTTTGGAATCTAATTTGGGCAATTAATCACTTAATTAACCGGTTGATTAGTTGCGGTTCTTACACAAGTTGCCGTTCAGATCTGGAGTGGTACCACCGAGTTCTCCCTCCCGACCCTCCCTTCCAGTCATCGCTACCAGTAACGCCGTTCGTCTGTCAGCAGAGATCCCGTCCTCCGTCTCCCGAATCGACCTTCCATCGCTTCCAGAGGTAAGACTCGGCCGACCCCCTTCTTCCCCGTATAGCACTGCATGACCCGGCAACCGTCCTCCCTCCGCTTCAGCTGAATCAGTCCCCCCTCGCATCGGTACTCGTCCCGACCGGCCAGGCTTCTTCGCCTGCTTGTGATGGCTACGCCGCCTTGGAAGAACTCACCGCCGGCAGTCCTCTTCTCCTCAAGCACACCAGCACCCGGTGCGACCCGACAGAACCCCTCCTCCACAATGTAGTTAGCCTGGCCTATCTCCTACATCCCATCACTCTCATCAAGTGGGCTACAGATCTTTAGGCCCAAGTGCACCTCCTTAGCCTTAGTTAGCAAAGTTTGGGCTTTAGATCTATTAGGAATAAAAGAATTTTGACTTGGACCCACCCACCTCCTAACACTAGTGATATCTACTCCAGCCTCTGTACCGTGAGCCAAATCCCAGGATAAAGTTCTCTCCGAATCATCATCCGCATCATGAGCTAGGTACCCCGTAAATCCAACTTTCGTCAAATTAAGATCATACTCCTTAACTTTAGTCCTTGCCATTTTCAAATTCAAAAGTTCGTTACTCCACTCATTCAAATCTTCCGAAGAAATTACTACACTACCCATTATTTGCTCCGCCTCCCTTACCAGTAACGTCATCAACTCCGCCGCTGCATCCCAGGTCTGCCGCCGCTCCTGACTAAAATTTCCCGCAACAGGATTCGCCCGTCCTACATTAGCACAACCTCCTCCAATTACAGAGCTCTGGTTACCTCCCATCCCACCCTTCATCGCATATTCCAATGAAGCAGAAGCCCCACTTTCCATCTCTGAGACAAAGACGTCAAACAACTCCGTGCCTACAGAAATGCGGACCCTTTCATGAATAACTTCAAACTTACACGTATCAATCAACACCCAACCAACACTAAACGATGAGCATGAGATTGTCACAGGATCACAGACCACCACATCTACCCACTGTTTGCCAATCAAGCGGAACGTAGCTTCGGACCACACATGAATCGAAACTCTGATACACTGAATCCAGAGTCGTCTCCTATCACACCGATCAACCTCACTCCATCTACCAACACGATAGAAGAACTTCAAAAGCCCATTCATGTTAAATGTGAGCGCCTCGTCTGTGTTGCGAGTACTGTCAAAGATTAACAAGGCTTTGTAAGCCCCCAACTCACAAACCTTCACTACATGAGGCCCTTCCGATCAAGCTATCTCGTTCAACAAACGAAAATCAATAGTTTTCAAAGTACTCCCAACAATACTTCGGTGCAGCCAATCCAAATTATTTTCCGCCATTGTAACCTGTATGACCCTTACACCCGGTCCCTCTCTATCAATCGGCCAACACCTTCTCTGGGGGTCATTCTCATGTTCCATGCGTTCCTTACCATTCAAGTGATCATTGGTTTGAGCAGGATGTAACCCGCAATCAGTCACCATTTCTACCACCGGACTCGCATTCTTCTCATGAACATTCCCCCGATCAGCCATCCTAGTGTCTATATCTATCCTTAACCCATCACTATCCAATATCGTCTTCCCCTTCGAGACATTTCTCCTGAACCTGGCCTCGCCGATGAAGAGCTCCTTTCCCCTTAAGCACATACGATTCATCTCTGAAATAGCCTTCAAGGCTCCACCCTTAGTCATATAACGGATGAACGCAAACAAGTACACCACCCCGTGTCTCAGCTTCCTGGAAAGGTAAATGTCATTGATTCTCCCCGTCTATGAGAACAATCTAAACAATTCCTTCTTTGATATGTCTCCTGGTAACTGGTCAACAAATATGGTGAAAGAGTCCTGTGCCAAACGAAGAAACGCTTCTCGGTTCTAAACCCTTGGATCCGTACCTAGATGTCGGTCATGCCTAGCCCTACCATGCCCGGTGTTTCCCCACCACTCTCTCTGTCGCTCACTCATTTGATTACTTTTTGTTATATGTTATTCAGGATAACCTACGAAGGAGTTGACTTATTATATAAACCACGATACCCTACAGCGATTTCTTCACAATGTGGCTGCTTGGAAAATGCCTATGTGTGTGTTTGGCAAACGCGTTGTAGAAAAGAGAAGTGATTCCACCTCTGAACACACGTTCACGTGAAGCTAAAATTTGTCGCTTCTGCGTTCATGTTCATGATGGCTGGTTACTGTTGGGAAATTAGATGAGAAATTTAGTTCATATAATATATGTTGTTGGTGTTATGAAATTTTTTTTCTATTCTTTTATATACTCTATTTTTGTTTTGTACAAAAAAATTTATTTTTTATTCGATTTTTTAAAATTTGTAATTGTAATTATTATATAATAAAAAATAGTATTATACAAAAAATGATAACAAAAAATAATAAAAAATTATTAAACATAAAAAATTGTAAATAATAAAAAAAGTTAATATGAACAAAGAAATAATAAAAATTAAAAAAAATAATAATATACATGAAAAATCATAAGTGAAATAATATAAAAATTATTTATCATATAAATAAAATAAATACAATAAAAGATAAAAATATGAAAGAGAGTACCATAAATTTTATAATGTCAAGTAAAAAGAAAATATTCTATAATTTTTTTAGTATTATCAATACTTTGTAATTTAATATTATTTAAACTATAAATTTTTATTATTGATGATTCTATTGTTACTTATAATTAGTTTTTTATTTTTTTATACTTTTTGATAGGATCATAATTCATATTATGCAAAATTTTGATAATAAACGTATTATATAATAATTACAATTACAAATTTTATAAACCCGAAAAAAATAATTTTTTTTATACAAAACAAAAATAGAGTACATCAAATAAGGAATAGAAAAAAAATTCATATAGATAAAAAAGAATAAAAATTCTATAAAGCCAACCACATATATCATATAAACAAAAAAAATATAAAAATTAAAATATGAACGAGAATACTAAAATAATAAAGAAAATAAAAATATTCACCTTGTTAGTGATTGAAACAAATTTAAAAGATTTTGATGAAAAAAAAACATTGGAACCAAAAAAATTTCTCATCTAATTTCCCAACAGTAACCAGCCATCATGAACATGAACGCAGAAACGACAAATTTTAGCTTCACGTGAAGGTGTGTTCAGAGGTGGAATCACTTCTCTTTTCTCCAATGCGTTTGCCAAACATACACATAGGCATTTTCCAAGTAGCCACATTGTGAAGAAACTGTTGTAGAGCGGTTTACATAGTAAGCCAACTCCTTCATAATCCGCTACAGGGTGTAGCAGTTTATGTGTTTCACCTCCTCAACGTAATCCGCGACAGGGTGTAGCGGATTACGTGTATTCAGGTTCTGCGTTAGCTGTCGCGGATTACATATAATTGAGTTTGTTGCATTTTTGCCTGATTTTTTAGAATGTTGTATTTGCGAAACACTTTATCTCATTCATTTTATTTATGTAAATTGCCCTAATTATTCTATTACATAGTTTATAGTAGATTATTTTAATTTGAAATAGAGACAATAAAAAATTAACTAATATTATAAAGGCTAATGATTAAATTAGTCCTTAAAAAATAAATTATTCGTTAAAATTGTTTCTGAATAATATTTTTAATCAAATTAATCGCTAAAAATTTAAGATTAATCGTGTTTGTCCTTCTATTAATATAGTAACAGTTTCCGTTAACAATTAAAACGTTTAATTAAATGATAGACCACTCCCCAAAAAAGACATCGCTCTAATTCATAAGAGAAGAATGGTCACAAAACCACCCATGACCATCACTGAACTTTATAGTTTCAGAAGGGCATAAAGGGTTGATCATTTTCCAACTTCAAATAGAAAACACGTTTAAAAAGTTTTCAAATTTTCCGAGCTTTCCTTTTCTTTGATTTTGGCTTAGAGTATTTTGGTACTTGTATCTACTGATGAGTGGGATCATTGCATTTTTGAATTAATCCATTTAATTCGTATTTTAAATATTTTTATTTTTCTCAATTTTAAAATTTTTATTTTTAATTCTTTTCACTCATAATTAATTTATTATTTAACTGAGTTTTACACAAATTAAATAAAAAATTATAAAAATATTAATTTATGTATAAGTAGAGATCAGCAAAAAAATGTATAATATATTTAAAAAAATTTGAAATTTAACTTTTTTATATGCAAAAAAAATCAAAATAAAGTCCATCAATACTCTTACATCTATAAGGCTAACAAAAATATATAGATAACATATTTGATATTCTTTTTATTCTACTATAACGCTTAAAATCAATATTCTCATAAATAACCGATATAGAACGAAAATAAGATTTAGTTGCATAAAAATACTTTATATAATTAAAAACTAAGAATTTAAGAATAAAAATTGAGATTAAATCATATTTTATAGACAATTCATTAGCAATCACATTCTCATTACATTGTTCTATCACATATGAAAAATAATCCAGCAACTTAGTCCACTTTGTATGCCTTTTGTTCAAGATCCTCTATTGTTGCATAATGATAAAATTTGACTTTATTTGCATTTTTTTGTTTAGTCTAATAGAAAAGTGTCTCATAGAAACTTCAGGATCCTTTTTAACATTAGCGTTAGTCATCAAATTCAACAACTCCTTATGATACTTCATTACAGATTTTGATCCTTGTTTCAACTTATGAACTTTTTTAAGAAACTCCTTATGCTATAATAATGGCGTAAACTGGATCCTTAAGATTTTCTTTATCTTCTCCCAGTTATAAATTGGACTTTTTTCATACCTTCTTCTAGATTTTCCTAACTCATTCTACCATATACGAGCATTGTTGAAAAATTTAGCTTCTACCACTTTAACTTTCTTTTTCTCTGATAGGATGTGACATGTAAAAATCAACTCTACTTTCTTTTTCCATTCGAAATATGTTTCAGCATCATTCTTTTCTTTAAAATTTGGAATTTGAATCTTGAAAATATTTTTCGCATATGAAATTCTATTATCATCACTATCATAATTCTCAAGCCTCATTGTGTTCTGATTTGGAAACTTGAAAAAGGATAAAAAGGACCTTACAACGCTCTTCTCGCGTATGCTGTTCGAATTAGTACACTCGTGTTTGCACTTAATTTGTAGTTTTTTCCTCTTTTGAGCTCACCACTCTTGTCTTTTTTTATTTTTGGATTACTTTAATAAGTTGCACTTCAAAAATTAAAGAATTGAGACACCAAACTAAGATAATTTGAATGATAGAGACTTTTAATTGGACAAAAAAAATAAAGTACGTGACAAAGGAAAGAAAAGAATAAAGCTGTGTTTATTTCTGAAAACAGGATAAGACAAGACACTAAGAATAAGACACAAAGAATAAGGACACAAATTTTGGTATTCTTGTATTATGTTCGGTGATAAATTAGAACAAATTATGAAAATCTATTTTATTCTCATTTTTTATTCAAAAAATTTGAGAAGAAAAATATAATAATAAAAAATATAATTATAAAAAATTAACAAAAATAATGAAAAAAATAAAAAATAAGTTGTGTCTTTTATTAATATCTCTATGACTTTTATGTCAGGATAGACATAAAATATACAAATTTAGTCTTTCTGGATATAATGTCTCTCATCTGTCAAATATAATTTTGTGTCTCTATCTCAGTGTCTCATTTCTATAAACAAATGTAACCTAAGAGAGATAAAGGTTGCTGAAATTGTTTTAATCCCAATTAAAATACAAAGTAAATTGACACAATATTAAAATGTAGATTCTGAAAAAAAAAAAGAGAATTTTGAATCACAAGTGCCAAATTAATATGAAATAGATCTAGAATATGGATTCTAAAATGTTAAAAGCAATAACCTTGTAATTTAAAAACATCTCTTCTTCTTTCGTTCTTTTTTTTTTTTTTTGAATTTATATTTTTTTTTTCAAATTCTCCTTTTTTTTATGTTTAATTTTTTTTTAAATTTTTTATTTTTTTTAATGTGACTCTAAACAAAATTTGGAGAAACAAAAGATAAAACAAAGAGACTAAATAAAAATTCTAAAACGTATAGATAAATAAGAATTTACATATAACCTATAACTGATATCAAATAATAAGAAAATACGGACGGAGTTGAAAGAATAAAAAAATACACAGCAAAAACATAAAAAGATAGGTAAGAAAATAGAATAGATATAAAAAGGAAATTTTTCTACTAGACCTTTAAAAAAACTTGTTCTTAGCAACTTATGTCACTAAGAGAAATTCCCTACTAAACCTTTAAAGAACTTATCATTGACAACTTAGATCAAAGGGTGAGAATTGAAAGAAACTTACACAAATAATTACTTTAGGTTGAATCCTTCAATGAGTATAAATAGGCACCTAAGCTAAACATAAAGCAACTAAAAATTTTTATTCATCAAAATTTAATTAGAATGAGTCACAAAGAGTGTTTAAATAAGCACCTAAGCTCAACCTAAAGATGAGTCAAATCTTTTTAAATACCTAATTTGAATTTAAATCTCCTAAAGATAAAATAACTAATTTAAATCATATTTGATCTTATTAGAATATATCAGATTTGATTTAAATTTAAAATATCTAAAAATACTACTAAACAAATCAAAACCAAATCAAATATTTAACAAATCAGATTAAAATAGAAACTACATAAATTCAAAAATAATTGCTAATTTGTGTCTTTCATTGGACTTGAAAAATACTATTGGATCTTTTACTGTGCTAACTTAGTTCAATGGACTTTATGAGTATCGTCATTTTTAGTACCATTGTTTTTTAGATGAACTTTTGATCTCCTTAAAGTTCAAGACCGGTATGGTATAATTTTTTCAATTTTCAATTTTTTGAACATGATAAAATTATCATTCTACCTCTTAGCTCTAACATGCCAAATATACTCTTTTGAGCAGTGTCAGAATAAATGTCCAATTATACTTAAAAAAAAAAGTCTCTATTAGTACAGGAAGCTTTTATGAGTCGAATTAAATTGAGTTTAAATAGATTTAAATTTCAATCCGATCTACTTTAACGATCTAAACTCTAAACTTTATTCTAAATTGATCCAAAATAAATCATGTTAAATCAAGTTGATCTGATACATAATTAGTATATACAATTTTATAAATTTTATATAACAAATTAATAAAATCTCATCTTTAAAAATTAAATTTAGTAAATATTATATAACATTTATATCAAAATAAGTTACTTTAAAGTAAAAACAACATTATACAATATAAAAGATGTTATTAACGTAAAATATAATTTTAGACCATATTGGTTTGGTAAAACTTTTTGGAGAGGTGCTTGTGCTTTTTTGTGTTTGGTAAATTAAAAAGTCTAAGTGGTTGTGTTTGTAGCTTTTAAAAGTTAGGGATATTTTTGAAAGCACATAATAAGGAGCTTTTTAAAGTTGGATTGTACTTTTTAAAATTTAAAAGTCTAATATAACCTCATATGTTAACTAATTTTTAAATTTAATACTTACATTTATGTCTATTATAGTATTTTTAAATTTTAAAAATTATTTTACCAAATGCAATTATTATTGCTTGTGTTTATTGAAAGCTATTTTTAATTTGATTTACCAAACATAAATATTATAACTTTTATAAAGCTATTTAAAAGTTAACTTTTATAAGTTACTTTTAAAAAATAAAAACTTTACCAAACTAAACCTGGTCTATTCGAAGTCTGTTTGAAGTACAAACTCAATCCAAGAACGCAACAACATAATAATCGGCAAAGCCAACTTAAATAAATATACTTCGAATTTGGATTTTAGGCCGACCGAAATCTTAAACACTCTTAATTACTATGATGGAATAAAATTTTATTACCTCTATCCTTATAGTTTTAAAGCGGGTAAGCTGGTACTTATCAAGTCGGTCTTGAATAGCCTCCCCATTTATTATCTGAGTCTGTACAAGATGCCAAAAGCAGTGGCAGACAAGATTATTGCATTACAAAAGAATTTTATGTGGTGCAAGGAGGACGATAACTCTGGTATACTTTTGGTTAAGTGGGAGTTGGTCCAGGCTCCAAAGAAAGCGGGGGGATTGGGGGTTGGTGATGCAGTGCTGAGGAATACAGAGCTCCTGTTTAAGTGGTGGTGGCAATTTTCTAAGGAGGAGTGCCCGCTGTGGAAGAGGATTGTTTGCTCATGCAACAAATTGAACCCGGATGTAATGCTTCCAACTTAGTCTTTAACAGGAGTAGGTGGGCCTTGGAAGGACATTTTTCAGCTAAATATCAAGGAACCACGGATTTGTGATAAAGTGGTTAGTGGCCTGGCAATGGAAGTTGGAAATGGGAAGAAAATCCGGTTTTGGGAGGATAACTGGGTTTTGGATGGTGCTCTGAAAGTGAGTTTTCCAAGACTTTTCTCTGTTTCGAGCCAACAAGGTTGTTTAATTGGGGACTGCAGATTTTGGAATGGGCTAGAGTGGATATGAAATTTTCAATGGAGGAGAGAACTGTTTCAATGGGAGATGGAACTTCTCCATCAACTCCATGAGAGATTAAGGCCAGTGAAGCTGTCAGCTGAGCGCGAGGACATTGTGATGTGGAAGTTTGACAATAAAGGTATTTTTTCTACGAAGTCCATTATACAGGTCATACAATCGGAAACGTTGTCGGAGGAGATCACGAGCTATAACTTCACAAGTACACTTTGGAAAGGTTTTGTACCTCTGAGCTTTTTGGGTGGTTTGTGCTAGTTGGTAGAGTTAACACCAAGGAAAGGCTGGCTAGACTAGGAGTCCACATTCAGAGTGATAGCGCTTGTGTGCTGTGTACTAAGGAAACTGAATCGGCTGAGCATTTATTTCTTCGGTGTGAGGTAACATGGCAGGTGTGGTGTCATTGGGTGCTGTCGTTTCGTCGGGAGTGGGTAATTCCTGGAACCATTAAAGATCTGTTTGAGAGTTGGCGTGGCATGCACAATAGACAACAAAGGCAGAAGGTGTGGATGACAGCGTTCTTTGCAGTGATTTGGAACATTTGGTTGGAACGTAATGCACGGATCTTCAATAATACAAGGGCAAGCATTGAGGGAATTCAAACCAAGACGGTGTTGAGCTACACAGAGTGGTGTGGGTGGAATCCGTTGTGAGTCCTGTTGCCAATCCTAGCCTGTAAGAAACGTGTTGTGTGTTCTGGGTGTTGCATTGTATAATTATTTTCCTTTCTATGTATGCTCCACTTTAATGTGTTGAGCTTGCTTTATTTCAAAAAAAAAAAAATAACTTTTTATAAAAAAAAAAGTAAATTATTAAGTAATTAATATATGAATTTAATTTTCATATACGGTTAGAATAAATGAGTTTTACATAAATAATCAATTATATATTATCACATTAGTAAAAACAAATAATTTTTATATTTAGTACTTAAAGAGTTATCTAAACACGTAAATATGATTAAATGATTTTATAAAACTCAAATACTATCAATGCATTAAATTAAACTCTTAACATATTAACTACGTTAAATTAGGAGTAAACCACCAAACATATTCTTGAATTATCAAATGATCGAGAGAAAATTTTTTTAAATTTGTTAATAAAAAATACTCTCAAAATATTTTTAAAATATGATAAAATTAATAAGGTTTAATTATTTTATTGGTCCTTATAGTTTTACGAAATTTTTAATTAAGTCCTTATAATTTTTTTCCTTTTAATTTGGTCCCTGTACCAAATTATTTTTCAATTAGGTCACTCTTAATATTAATTAATTTAATTGTATAGGGACTCAAGTAAAAAAAATAGTGCAAGGACCCAAATAACAAAAAAAAAAAAGTTTAGGGACTCAATTAAAAAAAAATTGGTGCAAAGACTCAATTAAAAAGAAAAAAAATATATAAAGACCTAATTAAAAATTTGGCAAAACTATAGGACCAACAGAATAATTAAACCAACTAATAAAAAATAAATATATTTATAAATGACAAATAAATTTTATATTTGGACAACGAATAATCTCTACATACAAGCGATTAGCGCTTACAAGTCTTACAAGTTCTTTACCCTCAAACGCGCGCGTCTTGTGGCATGTATGTTTCACGTGCCTGCTTAACAGACTTTTAAATAATTAACGCGCGAATATATAACTTCCTTTTTTCAAAGAATTTCGTTTCCTTTTTCAAATTTCTTGCATTCTTTGTTTGATCTCGTTCGTGCGTTTTTCTCTGCCTTTTCATTCCTTGTTTGCGTCCGTTTCTCACTGGTTTCTCATTCGTCATTTATGTGTGTTTCTCTCTCTGTTTTCTTACTTCGTTTTTCTCGATTTTTATGGTTTCTGAAATTAAGCTTTGAAATCGTTTTGAAGATAATGGGTGATTCAACTTCAGATTGTCAGCTGAACCAGGGCGAAGTGGATTTTGAATTCGAATCGAATGAAGTTCCTGAGGTGTGATTTAGTTCCAGTTAATTATTGAATATGAATTTGATGCAGTTAGTCCTTTATGATTGTCTAGCTAAATAATGCGTGAATATTGACTGTGAAATTAATGCGTGAACATTGACTGTGAATTGAATCTAATGTACTAGTTTTGATTAATTTGTGCATTTTATACCAGACGTTTCGGTGTAGATCAGAACTATTTGGGTATATTTTAGGAAAGTTTGGGTGTATTTACAATTTATGCCTTTTCTTATTATTTTAGTTGAGTTGTTGTCGTTGGGTGTAGATCAGGAATATTTGGGTGTATTTTATTTGAATTGTTATTTTTTTATGACGTGTAGAAACTGTATAGTATATCCTTATTTTTAACATGGTGCATTTTGCAGCCCCTCTGTGATGTTGATGACCACTTTGTTCCCAAGGTTGGAATGACTTTTAATACCCTTGAAGATGTTGTAAAATTTTACAAGGACTATGCGAAGGCTGCAGATTTTTCTACAAGAGTTCAAAGCACAAATAAGAAAGAAAACAAAATTAAGAATCAATTGATTACATATAACAGATAGGAAAATGGAAATCTAAAATATTTCCGACTGAGAAGACAAATTCCACAGCTGGTTTAAATTGTCCTGCAAGAATTTATATACACATATTGAAGGATGTTGGTGCTTGAATCATTTCGAAGGTCGTGTTCTATCATTCACATCCTTGCTGTCCAACTCAAGCAGAGTTGCTCAAACAGCACAGGGAACTAAGCATGTCCGTTCGTCGTACAATAGAGAATAACGAGAAAGCCGGTATCAGATCAAGTAAAACTTACCAATCATTCATTGCGGCAGCCGGGGGTCACCGCGAGTTAAATTTTATCGAAAAAAACGTGAGGAATTACATCACGAGAGAAGTGCAGAATGTTTCGGAACAAGAAGATACAAAAGAATTCGGAAAATACTTATTAAGAATGAAAGAGAAGAATCAGAATTTCTTTTTTGAGCTCGAACTCGAGGACGATCAGTCGATTAAGCTTGCTTTTTGGGCGGACCCAAGGAGCAGAGCTATTTTTGAGTATTTCGGAGATGTTATTTCATTCGACACCACCTACAATACAAACAGGTAACATGCTGTTCTGGTTTATGATGCTGAATTAATGTTGTTTTATGAATTTGCTGCAGAAGTGTAAATTGGAGGTTTTTGGGTGTATAGAATCATTATTTGGTGTATTTTGTTGATTTTAATTCTGTTTTGTCGCAATCTATTTCAGGTATAATCTGGTTTGTGGTTCTTTTGTCGGGGTGAATCACCACGGTCAGTCAACACTTCTTAGATGTGCTTTGATGAAAAACGAAGATATTGAATCATTCAAATGGTTATTTCAATGTTGGCTTCGTTGCATGGGAGGAAATGCTCCGAAAGGGATACTCACCGATCAATGCGCGTCAATGAAAAGGGCTATAGAGGCTTGTATGCCTACAACAATTCACCGTTAGTGTATTTGGCACATCACAAAACAGATTCCAAGAAAATTAAACGACTACAAGGGACACGCAGAAATTGAACAAGAAATAAGTCAAGTTGTTTGGAACTCTCATAGCAAAGAATCATTTGATAGGAATTGGAATGATTTTCTGTTGAAGTATGGTCTTGTGGACAACAAGTGGCTTTCAGATAATGATGCTTAAAATCTGCAGCAGAGGTGTAAATTGCATGTTTTTGGGGGTAATATATTCTGATTTGAGTGTATTATGCAGATCTTTACGAAGACCGTCATATATGGGTTTCAATTTATCTGGATCACCACTTCTTGGTCGGGATGAGAAGCACACAAAGGAGCGAGAGCATGCATTTATTTTTTTAACAAGTTCATTATCCGGAACATCTCACTTATCCAAATTTGTCAAACAATACGATAATTGCCTCGGAAGCAGGGAACAAACAGAGAGAGAATCCGATGCTACAGATTTTCACACCATCATACCATGTGCAACAAAATCCTCCATAGAAGCTCAGTTTCAACATGTGTACACTCACCAAAAGTTTAGAGAAGTCCAAGCACAATTCAGAGGGAAGGAAAATTGCATCACAAGATTAACAAACTCTGCTCTAGGCTATTTAGTATACGAAGTTGGAGAACAAGTTTTCAGCTCAATATTCAACAAGTTTATGGTTACTTACGACTCAGTAGCAGCCCAAGTGAAATGCCAGTGCTTATTATTCGAGTCAAGAGGGATATTGTGTCGTCACGCCCTAAGCGTGTTAAGCTTTGAACGAGTAACCCAAGTGTCACCGAGATATATATTGGAACGATGGAGCAAGAAGGTAAAGAGGCGACACACACACATCAAGAGCAGCCATGACGAGCCACTGTTGGAGCCAAGAAGCAAGAAGTTTGATGAATTGGTGTTTCGTTTGCAAAATATATGCGAATTTACATCAGAATCCGAGGAGCTAACTGTCATTCTGCACCGTGCCTACGATAACGTCATGGTTGAGATGGAAAAATTGAAAGTCAAAAGAAAGGGGACATGTTCGTTATCTCACGAAGATGCCAACTTGGAATCCGTTAATGAGCTTCAAAGCCCTCCAAGGGTTCAAACAAGAGGACATCCAAAAAATAGGCTAGGTTCAAAGTTGGACAAACAGATTACAAATGCCTTAAAGAAGAAGAAAACAAAAGCTCTAAACAAGGTAAAAGTCATGTTCTTTAAATAGGTGGTGATTGAGTTTAATTTTCTTGTTAATATTTTTGCTAATATGTGAGCTTATTATTTCCAGTTAAACCTTTTTGATGTTGCATCAGTGGTGCAACCAAATTCCAGCCAATATCACAGACATGTTATGAATTATCAGTTCAGAGAACCAGCAGCAGGGGATAGCTTTTTGGGTGTATAGTAACAGGATAGGGGTGTAATGCTCAGTTTTTTTGGTGTATTTCTGAATTTTCTTATGTTTGACATTTTACATTTATATTTTTCAGATTCTGCTGTTTAATGTTAGAAATTATCGTTTTGTTAATTTTTTAATCGTTTAAGGGTTAGGGTTTAGGGTTAGGGTTTAGGGTTTAGGGTTTAAGGTTTGGAGTTTTAGGGTTTTAGGATTTTGGGTTTTAGGGTTTAGGGTTTAGGTTTTAGGATCCAGCATCAGGGGATAGAATTTTGGGTGTATAGTGGAATTATTTGGGTGAAAATTCAATTTTTTGGGTGTAAAAACTATTCTGTTAATATTTTTTGAGATGCTGCTGTTTACGTTAGAAATTAGTG
Organism: Arachis ipaensis; assembly: GCF_059453495.1. Taxonomy (NCBI): domain Eukaryota; kingdom Viridiplantae; phylum Streptophyta; class Magnoliopsida; order Fabales; family Fabaceae; genus Arachis; species Arachis ipaensis. Next base: position 64,925,387 of record NC_142442.1, on the reverse strand, counting down.
TTTTGTTTAGGATTTAGGGTTTAGGATTTAGGGTTTAGGGTTTTAGGGTTTTAGGGTTTAGGGTTTAGGTATTAGGATTTTAGGGTTTATGGATTATGGTTTAGGGGTTTAGGGGTTTAGGGTTTTAGGGTTTAGAGTTTAGGGTTTAGAGTTTAGAGTTTTAGGATTTAGGGTTTTAGGGTTTAGAGTTTAGAGTTTTAGGGTTTAGATTTTTAGGGTTCCAGCATCAGGAGATAGAATTTTGGGTGTATATTAAAATTATTTGGGTGTAAAATTCAACTTTTTGGGTGTATAGTAGTAGGTTTGGGTTGTTTTCCTTCATTTTTTAGAACCTGTAATATAGAGCTTTTAAATACAGCAGAGACAATTTAATTATGGAAAAAAAATTATAATAACACTGGATTATATTCGCAAAATTTTACAATAAGTGTTCAAACTATTTCAACAATACATAACACTTAGATTAACCTCTGTCAACATCATAAGAATCTATCTGACAATATGGACTCAACAATAGTGAGGATAGCTTGGACAATCTTACTGCATCACTTCCCCTAATGGCTTCAACTTTGTCTTGATTCATTTCATGGAATAGAATCCGGGAAGCAAATTCTACTCTAAAGTGGTCCACCTCCTCCTACAGTTTGAAAGAATATTCTTTTTAATCAACTATGTTAATTTACTAAAGTAATAGAGAGTTATATAGTTTTAAACACAATTACCTGAGTCCAATTGTCCCATTCATACTTCCCCCTTTTAACATTTTCAGGCTGAATTATTTCAAGCCAATTGATTACATAAATGGCACAATCATAGCTGAAAAACAAAAAATAAATTAGCAAATTAATATAGGAAAGATTAATTTTCAGAGTGAAAGATTTATACCTTATTTTTTGGCTTGAGATGTTAATGTATGGTGGTTCAATTTCATTATCCTTTTTCCTGAGAGGTGCCCTCCAGCATATACCCTCATTCTTGAAATTACATACCCCTAAAAACAAAAAACAAAGCAAAATATAAGAATAAATTTAATAAAGAAATACACCTGAAGGAGCACAAACATACACCTTATATTAAACAGAAATACACCCAAATATTAAAATACAAAACATAGAAACAACTTACAATGAATTTATTTAGCTTCATTCTAGCTTCGGAGGGACATGTCTTGTGATACAGGTCAAGTATATAAAATTTTCTCTTTCTTGCATCAGCCACCCATATCCACCAATGCTCTGAATAGCAGACAGGTGCAAAAATCTGAAGCATGTCCACATTGAACAGTGCTTAAGTTTAATTGGCACATAAGCAAAGAATTGTGATAAGAAGCTTTAGAAATGAAAACTTACATATGGATGTGATGCTAATTTTTTGAGGTCCAAGAAGGGTATAAACATTGGTAGTCTTTAACCATAAATGGCTTTTTAGTTTTAGGCTGTAAGAATTCCTCATCTGGATGATTTTCAATGGCCATGTTCTGCAACATTTGTGAAACACCAAATGAAATATTTAGTACACCCAATAGATTACAGAAATTCAACCAAACGATTACAGAAATACACCTAAATAATTACAGAAATATACCAAAACGATTACAGAAATACACCCAAACGATACCAGAAATAAACCCAAAGGATTTAAGAAATACACCCAAATTTCGTTGAAGTACACCTTACCACAATATCAAGGGGGAGACAGTATATTTCTTCTTGAAATCTTTTAATGTTTTGTTAGTTAAGGATGAGACACATGGCAGAAACAATCTAGAAAAAAAATCCCAAATCAATTTACATCAATCAACATTGCAGTTACATTTTATGATAAAATCATTAATGTTATTCCAATATTACCTTAGCTTCTATATGTGTAGCAGCTTTCAGAGATGCAAAGTGAAAGTTTGATAAAATGTATCGATCTTGGGCTTTGAGTGTACACACAGAGTCATACTCATTAGTGCTTCCATCTCCATATGTCTTCACACGTGTGGCTCAGACGTAGCATTTCTCTTTCATTTCAGCCGACATCTCGTTGCTCTTCACAGGAATTTCAAACTTTTCAAAAAATTTTTCGCCACTCTGCTTTTCAATCTGTGGTCTTTTACCTTCTGTCTTCACCCCACTGTTTGTAATTTTTTCCACTAGTTCCTCTAATTGTTCGATTAGTTTTGGTGTTTCAAGACTTTTTGCCCTCTGCCCCTCTTGCGTCGCTGCTTCTTCTTGGCTTGAATCAGTCAAGTCAAGGCTGAATAATGGCATCGGACCTTCTTTAGGTATGTACGATGCTATCCGGGCCATCATCATCAGTGCAGCAGTATTTTTGGGGCTGGATTACTGCGTGTTGACATATAACGTACTATAAGAATAAGAATAGATGAATGATATTGAAAACCAAATTTTATTGTGCTGAACTTACATTTTAGATGGAGCTGGTGGAACCGTGGGTGTGCTTTCATCAGGTTTCGGGGGTTGTGGAGTGCTGCAGGGTTAGATAAAAGAAATCATGTTATAAAAAAAAACCAGTTACAGATCAATTGTGAAGATATACACCCAAATAAGGACAATATACACCCCAATAATAACCAAATACACCCAATACCATTTCTTACGTTTCTGTTCTTTCTTCACTAATTTTCTCTCCTGGAGACTTTGCGGGGGATGGTTCAATTGCTGGCACAGGGGTTGTCTGGGATGGCCGGACATAAACTTGAATCGGAACTCTAAACAAGACAAAAATAAAAAGTTAAGAAAGCTCGTGAAAATTCATGATCATAAGGTTGAAATATACTTGTAAAACTCACATTGAAAGCGCTTCAGTTTGTGACTGTGTCTCCACCGACACAACCATCATGTTTTGTTCAGCTGGATCATTGGCTGATTTTTCTACCAGACTCAACCTGAGATACACCCAAATAAAGTCAAAATACACCTAAAACATTGAAAAGAAACACAGCCTTTGTTTTTTGAGAACTTACGTAGTTGCAGTTTTTGCTTTTTTTTTTCTGCCTGTTTTTTCTTGAATAAAACATTAAAGAGCTTTTTTTTTTCTAAAAAAAATATATGTAGAATTAGAAGCAGAAGGTAAAAAAAGATAAAAGCAACCAGTATTAGAAAGAGAAATTACATGCTATCCGCCGGTTTGTTTATGCTACTTTGATCTATTTGTCCTTAAGACAAAGGATCTTTCTCACTTCCTAAGTTCACCTCCTGTATTCTAAGCATAGAATAAATATCATTCAGTAAAGATACCATATAGTTAAATCAGGATAACAAGATTTTATCAAATAAAGGTTCTTACGTTTCGGATGAGTCATAGTGACCTTCTGTCGATGGCAGCAGAGCTCCCTTCTTCCTGGGAAACAAAAAACAATGATCAGCAACCAAAACACCTTAAAATTCCTACTATACACCCAAATATAACAAACTCCTGTGCAGTAGCTTTTTCATTGGTTTTCTTCTTTTTTGATTTTCTTAAGAATTCTTGTAATACTTCAGTTTCAAGTTCAGATCTGACTGTAAATGCATAAAAGAACATGTTAACAAATATAATTTTGATGATAAACGGTAATATAGCTTTACAAAGTATCTTACCCATCATAGGATTGAGTTTGTTCAGCAGACGAATCCTCAACAACTTGCTTTCTCTTTTTGGATTGCGCCCTGGAAAAAAAGTATGAATCAAAAAAATAAATAAAATTGATGATAAAATACTATCCAAAGCAGTGCTTACTTTTTGGGTGTTCTCTGAATTTTTTCTTTGTTTTTTATTTTTTTATTGGTGATGTTTCTTCACTTTTGAAAGTTAATAAGAAACACTCTGTTAATACATGAAGTTTTGAAAATAAATGGAAAAGAAAGCGATGATAATTTTAGAATATTACTCATCATTTGATTCAGTTTCTGAATTGGAATCCTCCTGAATCTTCTTCCTTTTTTTGGATTCCATTCTGGAAGGCAAACAATCATTAGTAAAAACACCCTAAAGTGACAAAATACACCCTAAAAGTGACAAAATACACCAAATATATTACTTACTTTTTGGCCGTTCTGGTGGGTTGTTTCCTTTTTGGTTCCTCTGAGTCTTCTTCAGTCTCAGACTCAGAGGAAGAATAGACTTCAGTTTCAGATATATCACTCTCAAATGATGATGAACTTGCCTTGGTTTTTTTTGTTTTTCTTTCTTTTCTTTTTTCTTCATTTGTTTCAACTTATTTTTTGTTTCTGCTTTCTTTACGATCCCCTGAAACAGTAGAAATGTTAGTTTACAGCATCTACATAAATAAAATACACCCAAATCAGAGAAGATATTTTGTTCATTTACCATATGTCCATCTATTTCTGCCCTCATCCTTGCAACCAACTGTTCTCTATTCTAGTTGCTAACCCAAGGCAGTGTAGGTTTTTCTTCTCATTTCTTGTCTTTATTTTTTGCCAGATGAAAATAGATTATCATCAAGGCAAAGAGGTAGCCGTCAATTGATTTCTTCTTTTTCAGACGGAAATTAGTTATGCCTTTGATGATGAAATTCAGCACATGGGGTCTCCAGTTGCCCTTGGTTATTTTGTCCATCTTAAAAATTAGAGCTAGGTGCACAGGAGAGATTTTGTTTATTGTTGTGGGCAACAAAAATGCCATCTGAATATAGAGGATGAAAATCCTCTTGAACATCAGGCGATCTTGTTCATTTTCAACACCAATACTCATCATCTCATCAGTCAAATTCTTTAGAGTCTTCCCCTGGAATCTTCTAAAAATCTATTTGTTCTCTTAAGAAAGTTCCTTATAACTCACTTTCTCAGGAAATAGATCTCCTACAAAAGAGAAAATAATTTATACAGCAAATCACTTAAAATACGCACAAATATCAGTCATATACACCTAAATATCACTCATATACATCCAAATATCACTCATATACACCTATGTTTGTTTCTTGATTACATGATAGCAGAATAAGATATTACGAAGAATGGAAGTATATAGATTTTCTGTAATCAGTTACTTGATACATTGAGGCCAAAGGCAGCCCCCTATTGTGCTGGGTTTAATTCTAAGGGAATCATAGGTTGTTTCGAGTGTGTTTTTGTCTAAATTAAAGGAGTTAGCCAACTCCTTTAATAGTTTATGATGCACCCTCATCGGCGGGATGTGCATCAGTCCACCAAAACCTAATTTCCGAACAATCGCTTTCTTTGCCTCGCTCATATTTTCAAATTTTTCACTCAACAATCTGGTGGCACACTTAAAGTCTTTGGTTTGCTATAAAAAAAAGCAAAATTAGAGCCATTAAAATAACATATATTTATATTAGAAAAAATTGACTTGTTCTAAGATATATATTTGTGCTTACATTGTATTTTTTTTCCACCTTAGTTCTTGCTTGCCATTTTTACTGCAACGAAAAAGAGATGCTGTCAATAGATAAAAAATACACCCAAAAATCAGAGACATATACCCAAATATTAGTCAGATACACCCAAATATCAGCTACATACACGCAAACCTAGTCTCATAAACATTTTATTTTTTCAATGAAATAAAATTAAATCAGTTCAAAATCATATTCAATTCAACCAAACATGCATAAAATGACACTACAAGGTTAAGCACAATTAGAACAGTACCAGTTAGATTTCAAAACTCCTAATATATATATATATATATATATATATATATATATATATATATATATATATATATATATATATATATATATAATATAAGTCCTATACACCTCTATATTTTTTTGGATTATATAACATTATATGAGTTCAGAAATATATTTAAGTTCAAAATGGCAAAATGCCACTAGAAGCAACAATCACATGCCAAGTCCGACATATACACAAAAAAATCTTCCATATACACCCAAAAATTATTTAGAAGAGGAAGAGTCTTTCATGTAAGTATGCACAAACCTACTTAAAAAACATGTAAACATGTACAAAACATGCACCAAAACAGATCAAAACACACGTTAAAGCATTCACTAGAAGTACGTGAAATAGCGTAAACGAAGAACAGTGTCATCAGAACAGTAATATGAGATCTAAACTAAGAACAGTGAAACAGAGAGAGAAATACTTACGATATAGTGCTTCGATTTCATAAAATAGAAATGTGAAATAACTAGAAGAACAGTAAAACAGTACCTTGAATAATGTTTCTTCGTTCTTTCTAGTGATTTTTTTATGGAAATTTGTATTTTTTCTTCTTGATTTCTTCTACTTTTCGCGAGAAGTTAGAAGGTTTCTTCAGAATCATAGTTTGTTACGAATGTGGCTTGAATCTTGATCGTTTGGGTTTTGATTGAGGAAGAAGAGGAAGAGTCCGTCATAATGAGCGTGTTTTGAAAAAACGCAACGGTTGATTAAGACGCGTGCATTTATGCTGGATTGTAGAGAAGTGTAGTGCACGTGTTTTTTCTTGGACTTGGGCCAACTTGTATAGCTTGTAAGTCAAAAAGGCTTGTATGTGTAGCAGGCCTGATTTGACAAACTACTTGTCATATTATCTAAAATTTTGTGAAAGTATTGAATAACTATTTAAGAAAGTGCACGTAAAAAAGAACACAATTCGATCTCTAGACTTAACTTGATTTCTTAAAAATATTATTAGTTATTTAGAAAAAAATACTAAAAATATCTATTGGCGTAAAATTATAAAATTTAAAAAAAAATTTTTAATTTTTAATTATACTTACAAAAAATTATATTAAAGTCTAATCTCTAAAATATTTTTTTAACTTGATTTTTTGTTGTATTTTAAAATATTTTAACCGTTTTTGGTCGTTATAAAAATACTTTTGTCAATAATTTAAATAATTTGAAAGATTATTAGTGATTTATTTGTCCGTAATTTAACAATTCGAAAAATTATTAGTGATTTACTTTTAAATTATTTAAAAATTTCAAGTTTTAGCCTGTTAAGGTATTCTTATCAAACCCCTTTTAATTAAAAAAAACATGCAAAAGAAACAAAGAAGAAAACTCCCTCTAAATTCCATCCATGTATCTGCTTTCTATTCCACCGTTTTAGAGGCAGCTGCCATTTTGAATGGAATGCTCTACCGTTACTGACAAACTACAGATTTCCTGCTTCCCCATTTAATTATTATTAGAAATTAATTACAATTATTTTATTGTTGTCATTAACTACCTTTGTTTCCTTTGCTTCTACACGCTTAAATAAAATAAATCTCGTCTATTCTCTTCTAGCCTCCATATATTATTTCGTTGAGTTGGCCTCAATCAGAGGTATTTGATTTGACTACCTCTTTTGGCTGGCTTTTCAATTTCATTTTATTTGTTACTCTCTTGTTTTTTCTTCTAGCTGCTATATACTTATGTAGTTGTGGTGTTGTTGTGCTATTTATTTATTTATTTTCAAAAAAAGTCACTGCAGACTTTATTTTTTGGGTAATGTTTGAAGGCTTGAAGCCACTTCAGTTCATAGAGCTGAAATGGCTAGTTCAAGTTAGGGTCTTCTTTTTTTTACCCCTATTCTCTGCATCAGGCTACTGTTTCATTACGTTGGGTTCTGTAAATTTTCTACAAATGGTTCTATTCGGTTTTGAATTTTATAAAATGCTTTGAATGAAAAGAAAAAAGAAGAAGGAGGAGGAGAAACAAATGAAATTGGGGTTTCCATGGTGTTTCAAGAACAGTGGGGGAATCTTGCCCATGATAACGGAGGTACAAGATTTCTTCTTCTTCTTCTTCCTTCTTCTTCCTTGATTTTATTTTATGAAAAATCTAAGGTTCATTTTTATAAAATTTGTGTTTTAAATGTTTTCTTCTTCTTCTTGTTCTTTTTTAATGAAAAACTAAGGTTTATTCTTTCATTCTTATAAAATTTGTGTTTTAAATGTTTTCAAATTAATGAGATTGCTGAATATATTAAGTGTGTTTGTTTCCTTGGTTTGTATAGAAGTCTATGTTCTTTGACAAGCTGGAAAACTTTTCGAGCTCTTGCTTGTTCATATTTATTTCCTCTTCATAATGCCTGCAATTCATGGCTGCAGATAAATTCGCTGCAATTTTCAACCTAACGTTAGATACTTAGATTGTTGGACCCTTTGATGGATAAGAAGAGATGGTTATGGAAACATAACTCTTCCAAGAAGGGTCCTGGCGAAACCGATAGCTCTGGATCAGTATCATCTCATTCTGAGGTTTGTGTTAAGAGTTTGGTTCCTTATTGAAATATTTGCAAGGCCTTTTTGATGTCTCATAAGCTGATTACAATGTTTAGATTCCTATTTGGTTCCTTTCTTGTATGGTAAACTTGAGATTCCTTGCTTGTTACCTTATTGCATGAGTTTAATCATTCCACTTAGTGGAATGCTAACAGAGCTTTTCAGTGGTTGTGCTTTTCTGTCTCTTGTTTTGTGTACCCTCATGTGACAAAAAGTGATTCCTTCAAGAAAGTTTTTGAACTAAAGCCCGGTGGCACAACTAATTGTTCCCTTTAGATTTATGCTTTAAGTGTAGCCATGGGGAAATAAATTAACTCAAGGTGATGATTTTTTGGCTTTCTGTAGTTCTGTTTCTAACTCCCAAGCTCAAAAGATAAAAATTACATATAATTAACCAAATTGATCCATAAGGAATTTCAGATTAGACATTTTGGTCCCCAACAAATTTTTATTCTTTGAAAGTCCTCATGAATTACTTTTGTCGGACAGATTGGTCTTTGTGTCATTTTGAAGAGGGTCTTGAAGTGTATTTTTTGAGGACCTAATTGTCTTATAATAATATTTGTTAGGGACTTATTTGTCTAATATGCATATTGAAAAATTGATTCAAAGCGATTCTGGGACTAACCTATCCAATGAGAGGAATCCTCAAGGTCCTTTAAAAAATCAAAATTTGTTGAAGACTAAAGTGTCCGATCTAAAATTTTCTGGGACCAAATTGGGTGTTTACTTTAAAATTATTTATTGAGTAAAGTAACAATTAGATCCTCGAAGATTTCGACCTAGAACTAATTAGTCCTTGAAGATAAAAAAATTACCAATTAGGTCTTCCACGATAGTAAATGGTGGACATGTATGTCCTTTCGTCAATGGATAGTGCAAAACGAAACAGAGTTGCCCATGTATTTCATTATCTATAGTGGTGCATGTCCTGTTGCTGTCACCTGAGCATGGAAACCATATAGTTTTGGACAGTGAAACATTCATTATCTTTTGAATTTCCATATAACCTTTATCAACTGCTCTTTATTTATCACGAATCCTACTAAAACCGGTGAAGTTTCTCTCCAAAAATCATTATCTACAGAACAATTTTTCATAAATAAACACGTCACAGTAGTTAACGGTACATATAAGCACCATTGTTAAGTTTTACGTGATGAATTGATAGAAGGACATAATGTGTTTACCGTTTACTATCGTGGAGGACGAAATTGATACTGTTTTTTCTTTGGGGGCTAATTAGTCCCGAGTCAAAATCTTCAGGTACCTAATTGTTTATTTCATTTTTTAATTTTGACATGATTTGTTTGAATAAATCACTTGAAGGCATCGCTCATTGATGATTCAGGTTTGATGTAGCCATGCTCACTTATTTGAAACTATGTTCTCATTTTGCAGCCAGTATATATAGTAGCCAGTATATAGCCCCATTTTGATATATGTTGAGTTCATTGAATATGCTCTATACTATCATATAATTTATTTATGCCTTTCATCTACTGGGAGTAAATTTTTTATCATGATTGTTTCGGGCATGTAATGCCATCTTGATATATTAAATTAAACTAAATTCACATAGAGAATAAAGTTTGTCTAAAATTTTTATCCTTTATTCTGGTAATTCTAATAATTTTGCATTGTTGAAAGCAGGAAGGATCGAAGGAATCTCCAAATGGAAGTAGCCTGTCCCCTGCTGTCACCTCAAAAACCGCAGCCTGGGCAAATGATGCAAATTGTCCATTTTCTAATGAACAATTGCCTGTAGAAACTTCAAAACCTCTATCTACTGCAGGTATGATGAACGATGGTTTGCTAGAGAAAGATGAACATGGAGAAAATGAAAATATAAAAAATGTAGAGGAAGGTTATCTTATGTCGAAGAAGCTATCTGCAGCGCTCGTCAATGTCAATACCAAAGAAGATTTGGTTAAGCAGCATGCGAAAGTTGCTGAAGAAGCCATTGCAGGTACAATTAGTGATAAGTAGATATTCCTCTATTACATTGGAGTAATTTTATAAATAACAGACGAATATAAAATATTGTTCGATTACCATTCCATCCTTGGCTTTTAGATATGCATTGTTGAATGCCTTGTGCCTACAAAACAATTCAGCAGCTGCTAAATTAGCAGCAAATTTAACAATAATTCCCTCTTCACGTTGGAGGATTGGGATTGAAGGACTTTTGGGAATCAAGGTTAAACTTCAATCGGAATGGTATATAGATTAAGCGGCACATGTAAAGACTTACACTTAGACACCAATAAAAAAAAATTTCCTATTATTGTTTCTTGGTATACCCTCTCTTCTCTTCCTCCTGCTTTTGGATTCTCTTTTAATTTGATTTTTTTCAGGCTGGGAAAAGGCTGAAAATGAAGTGTCATTTTTGAAGAAGCAACTTGAAGCAGCAACTCACAAGAGTTCCACTCTGGAAGATCGAGTCACCCATCTTGATGGTGCACTTAAGGAGTGTGTTAGGCAGTTAAGACAGACAAGAGAAAAGCAGGAAGAGAATATGGGTGATGCAATAGAACAGCGGACTTGTGACTTGGAATTGGCCAAAATTAAACTTCAGAGAAGAGTTTCTGAGCTCCAGAGCAAATTAGAGGCTTGTAATGCCAAATCTTCTGTTGATCTTGAATTTTGTCACAAGGTTGAGCTTTTGGAGAAAGAGAACATGGCTCTCCGGCAGGAACTCTTGGCTCAATCAGAAGAGCTGGAAATGAGGACAATTGAGAGAGATTTAAGTACTCAAGCTGCTGAGACAGCTAGCAAGCAATACTTAGAAAGCATCAAGAAAATAGCCAAGCTGGAGGCTGAGTGCCGGAGACTGAAGAGCATTGCTTCAAGAGCTTCTGTAGTTAATGATCATAAATCTGCTGTTTCATCCTCATTTTGTGTTGAGTCTTTCACAGACAGTCAATCAGACAGTGGGGAGCAACTTAATGCAGTTGAGATTGATACCCACAAGACAACCTGCTCAGACCCGAACAAGTGTGAGCCGAGTTGTTCTGATTCATGGGCATCTGCATTAATAGTCGAGCTTGATCAGTTTAAGAATGAAATGTCCCGACAAACTCCAACCAATTCTGTTAAACTTGATCTCATGGATGATTTTCTTGAAATGGAACGACTTGTTGCATTGCCTGAGACCAAGAATGAAAGCCATGTCCAGGAGTCAGTTGTTGACGATCACTGCATTATTGAGAAAAGCTCTCCCGGAGCACAGTTTGAGATCATGAATAAACAAATGGATGAACTAAGAGAGAAGTTAGAGAAGGTTGAATTGGAAAAAGCTGAACTAGAGATGGCTTTGATGAAAAGTGAAGAGTCTATTAAGGAGTCGCAGCATCAGATGAGTTACACAGAAAAAAAAGTGGAGGAGTTGCAAGAGGAACTTGAAAATGCCTACAAATCAAAAGAAATGATAGAAAATTACCTGATTAGCATGGAGGCAGAAGCTCAAACATTATCAGCAAAGGTTGATGTATTAGAAGCAGAGGTAGATAAGGAGAGGGCCGTGTCGGAAGAAATTGCGATGAAGTTTAAGGTGTTGGAGCAAGAGCTACAAACCAAATCTGCAGAGGTTGACGTATTAGAAGCAGAGGTTAATAAGGAGAGGACTGCATCTGATAAAATGGTGACCAAGTGTAAGGACTTGGAGGAAAAGCTAAAAACTAAATCTGCAGATGTTGACATATTAGAAGCAGAGGTTAATAAGGAGAGGGTTGCTTCGGATAAAATCATGACCAAGTGTAAGGACTTGGAGGAAGAGCTAAAATCCAAATCTGCAAAGCTTGACTTATTAGAAGCAGAGGTAGATAAAGAAAGAGCTGTGTCAGAAGAAATTGCAATGAAATTTAAGGATTTGAAGGAAGAGCTAGAAAGCAAGAAGCAGGAAGAGATACTTAGATCAACAAGTAGCTCTTATGCAGAAAAGAAGATAAAGCAGGTTGGTCATCATTTACTACTCTTAATTTCCTATTATCTAAAAATAGCTGGTGAACCTCGGAGGTGCCACAACCGTAAGGTTATTGCGTCTTGAGGTGAACTACCCTCTCCAGACCTCACAAGGTTGGTGGGGAGGCTTGTGCACTCGGCGCATTGTCTAATTTTTGCTAACTGAGGAGCCAAAAGTGGAAAGATTGAAGAGCTGAATTCATTCAATGGATTAGAAACTTAAACATTTCATTATCTTTATAAAATATTCCACTTTTAGCTCCGTAACAAGTTCTATGGACACTCGCTAGCAAAACTTTTTACATAACTTGGAGGAAGTAGTTATATATATATGCGAGTAAGTTCTTGAACACTAACTCATAATAAAACCACTTTTATTGTGAATATGTGTAAGTTTGAGGTCATGGAATGGTGTCTATCTAAGACTTTCAAATTCTGGCCAACGCATGTAATGTATATGATCTCTGCTATGTCAGGAGGATCTAGCTCTGGCTGCCGGAAAGCTTGCAGAGTGCCAGAAAACAATAGCTTCCCTGGGGAACCAGTTAAAATCCCTAGCTACACTGGAAGATTTCTTTATTGACACTGCTAGCATTCCAGCAAGTCCGTCGCTTGTTGCTCAAGCCAGTGGCGAGTTATGGAAGCTGCATTCCAACGACACATTTTCACCGAAAAGAGATTCCAATACTTCAGGGTTGGCTGTTGGGAGCTCTGGCCAATCCTTAAACAAAAACGAAGAGAGCTTGCCGCCTTTGTCATCTTCATCAACTTCTTTGGCTGCCCTCACACCAAACCATGTCGGTTCTGAGAAGAGTCGAAATGGTTTTGCAAAATTTTTCTCTAGAACAAAGAGTGGGATCAGATTGGAAATTTAGTTAGTGAAGATACAGTGACTTAACTGACAACTGTAGTGCAAGTCATTCTTTTCTAATGTTGTAAGAGATTGGTCTTCTAATTCAAAGAGCAAATTTAACAACACTAAATTCTTACCAAAAATACATGGCGAGTGCTATGGTGTAGATTAGGAGTGTATATTAAAAAACCAAAATGTGGTTAATATAACCATATTTTGATTAACCAATTTAACAAAATAATTTTAAAAATATATCCATATTTTTTAAAATTGGTTAATCAAAACCAAATTTAAAAAAATCGGTTTTTAACCAGTAACTAAAACCAAAACTAATTTTAAATTTTTTTTTTAATTTTATATATTAAAAATTTAATTTTTAAAATATTGGTGTTTTTAGAGTCTAAAAACTGGTTTTTTGCTTCAAACAGTTTTTGTCCAAAAATTATTTTATTATTTGAAATTTTTACGAAGGACAAAGAAATTCTTGTCCAAAAAAAGGGACACTTCAACCCTCAATCTTTTTATTTTAGGACAATACGATTCCTCTGTTAAATAATAACAGAAATTAGTTTTGTAGGGGATTTTATTTGTATTTTATAGGGGTTTTAAACTTTCACAAAATTCTTTTCAACAATATAACCAATTACTACCACTACCTTCTTCATCCTCGTTATTATCACTCCTACCTCTATTATTTTTATTGCTTTATCATCATCATTATCTCCTCTTCCGTCATTATCACTAATACTAATATTATCAACATTAAAGTTCTCTTCTTTCATTTCTTATTCGATGTTATTTTTTTCCTTAAAAAAGTATTTGTACTACAATTACTTTTTTTCTGCGGCATCATTTTCATCAATAGTTTTTCTTCACTTGACCACCATTGAGGAAGGAATTTTTCAAAAAAAAACTTATTAATAGTTTGTGTAGGTTTAAAACTCCCACAAAATACAAATAACCCCCCCCCACCAAAAACTAATTTTTGTTATTATTTAACGGATTTTTTAACAAAGGAATCGTATTGTCCTAAAATAAAAAGGTTGAGGGTCGAAGTGTCCCCTTTTTTTTTACAGGAATCGCTTTGTCTTTCGTAAAAATAGACAAGGATCGAATAGGGTGTTTACTCATTTTTCTATTTAAAAACCAATTATTTTTTTAAAATAGATTTTTATTTTTATAATTAGTTAAAAATCGGTTTTTAAATTTTATAATTGGTTAATAATCAATTTTATCATATAAAATTAATTTGGTTAACTAATTAAAATTAAATTTTTGATTAACCAAAAAATAAGTTTAATTTTTAGATTAACTAAATCATGTACAACTTTAGTATATATAAAAAATTTCATCTACATCTATAAATGACACTTGGCGAGAGTTGAGATTGGTTTTGTGCTATTTTTAAACATGATGGGAGACAATTTCCGGACATATAAAACCCAATACAACTTAGGATCGCAGTCTTGGAGGTCCCACTGCCGTTTGTATTTATTGTTAACACACCTAATTAGTAGAATAAAAAAAGCTCTGCATACAAGTCATTAGGGCTTGTATGCTTTACAAGTTAATTAACTAATAAAACCCAAAAACGCACTGCACGGGTTACGTCACATACACGCGCTATATAAAGATCCCGCATATATATAACTACCAAATTTAAAAGATTTGTTTCCTTCTTCGTTCTCCTTATTTTCAGATTTGCTCGTTCTTCTTCTCGCGCGTCTTCCCCTGCTTCTTCTCGATCGTTCTTTTCCCCTCTTTTCTCACTGGTATGTTCTTCGTCATTTACGTTAGTTCCTCTTTCTGCAACTCTAGCTTCGTTTTTTATTCAATTTATTGTTTTCTGAAATCAAAGTTTGAACTCGTTTTGAAGATTCTGGATGATTCAACCTCAGATTGTCAGCTGAATCAGGGCGAAGTGGATTATGAATTTGAATCTAACGAAGTTCCTGAGGTTTGATTTACATGCGATTACTCTGAATTTTGTTGCAGTCATTTGTATAGCATTGTGTAGCTGAATAATTCGTGGGTTTAATTACTCTGTTGGTCCCTATAGTTTCGTGAAATTTTCAATTAAGTCCCTATACGTTTTTTCTTTTTAATTGGGTCCCTGCACTATTTTTTTTCAATTAAGTCCCTCTTAGTAGTAATTGGCTTAATTTTATAGGGATCCAACTAAAAAAAAAAAATTGGTATAGGGACCTAAATAAAAGGAAAAAAAAAGTGTGGGGACCCAATTAAAAAAAATTTTGGTGCAAGGACTCAATTAAAAGAAAAAAAAGTATAGGGACCTAATTGAAAATTTCGCAAAACTACAAGGACCAACGGAGTAATTAAACCTAATTCGTGAACATTGACTGTGAAACTAACACGTTAACATGAATCTATGGATTGAATGTAATGTATTAGTTTTGATTAATTATCTGGAACTTATAGCAGACGCTCGGGTGTAGATCAGAACTTTTTTGGGTGTATTTTTGCGAGAAGTGTGGGTGTATTTACAGTTTTTGACTTTTTCTGTTATTTTAGCTGAGTTGTTGTCGTTCGGGTGTATTATATCAGACATGATTGGGTGTGTTTTTAGTTTTTGACATGGTGTATTCTGCAGCCTGTGTATTTACAGTTTATGGTTTTTTTGTTATTTTAGCTGAGTTGTTGTTGTTCTGGTGTATTATATCAGACATGATTGGGTGTATTTTTATTTTTTGACATGGTGTATTCTGCAGCCTGTGTATTTACAGTTTATAGTTTTTTTGTTATTTTAGTTTTGTTGTTGCTGTTCGGGTGTATTATATCAGCAATGATCGGGTATATTTTTAGTTTTTGACATGGTGTATTCTGCAGCCTCTCTCTGTTGTTGATGACCAGTTTGTTCCGAAGGTTGGAATGACCTTTACCACCCTTGAAGATGCTAGAAAATTTTACAGGAACTATACCAAGGCTGCAGGTTTTTCTACAAGAGTTCGGAGCACAAATAGGAAGGGAAACGAGATTAAGAATCAATTGATTACATGTAGCAGAGAGGGAAAATGGAAATCTAAAATATCTCCGACCGAGAAGACGAATCCGACAGCCGGTTTAAACTGTCCTACAAGAATTTATATACACACATTGAAGGATGTTGGTGCTTGGATCATTTCAAAGGTTGTGCTGGATCATTCACACCCTTGCTGTCCAAGTAAAGCAGAGATGCTCAAACAGCACAGGGAACTAAGCATGTCCATTCGTCGTACAATAGAGAATAATGAGGAGGCTGATATTAGACCAAGCAAAACCTACCAATCATTTGTTGTGGTTGCCGGGGGTCATCGCGAGTTAAATTTTATTGAAAAGGATGTGAGGAATTACATTACGAGAGAAGTGCGGAATGTTTCCGAACAAGAAGATGCAAAGGAATTCGGGAAATATTTGTTAAGAATGAAAGAGAAGAATCAAAATTTCTTTTTTGAGCTTAAACTCGAGGAGGATCAATCGATTAAGTTGGCTTTTTGGGCCGATGCAAGAAGTAGAGCTGCCTTTGAGTATTTCGGAGATGTTATTTCATTTGACACCACCTACAATACAAACAGGTAACAAACTGTCCCTGTTTATGATGCTAAATTAATGTATTTTTATGAATCCGCGGCAGAGGTGTATATTGCATGTTTTTGGGTGTATACAAAGCATTTGTTGGGTGTATCTAATGATTTTTCATTCTACACTATGGTAATTTATTTCAGGTATAATTTGGTTTGTGGTTCTTTTGTCGGGGTGAATCACCATGGTCAGTCAACACTTCTCGGATGCTCTTTGATGAAAAACGAAGAAATTGAATCATTCAAATGGTTATTTCAATGTTGACTTCGTTGCATAGGAGGAAATGCTCCGAAAGGGTTTCTCACCGATTAATGCGCATCAATGAAAAGGGCTTTAGAGGCCTGTATGCCAACAACAATTCACCGTTGGTGTATTTGGCACATCATGAAGAAGATTCCAAGCAAATTAAACGGGTACAAGGGACATGCAGAAATTGAACAAGAAATGAGTCAAGTTGTTTGAAACTCTCATAGCAAAGACTCATTTGATAGGAATTGGAATGATTTTCTGCTGAATTTTAGTCTTGTGGACAACAAGTGACTTTCAGGTAATGTTTGTTTAAAATATGCAGCAGAGGTGTAAATTGCATGTTTTTTGGGGTATATTCATAGTCTGTGTTTGGGTGTATTCTGCAGATCTCTATGAAGACCGTCATATATGGGTTCCAATCTATCTGGATCACCACTTCTGGGCAGGGATGAGAAGCACACAAAGGAGCGAGAGCATGCATTCATTTTTTAACAAGTTTATTACTCGGAACAGCTCGCTTATTCAATTTGTCAAACAATACGATAATTGCCTCGGAAGCAGGGAGCAAGTAGAGAGAGAATCAGATGCTGCAGATTTTCATACGGTCATACCGTGTGCAACCAAATCCTCCATTGAAGCTCAGTTTCAAGATGTGTACACTCATCAAAAGTTTAGGAAAGTGCAAGCACAATTCAGAGGAAAGGCGAATTGCATCACTAGATTAACGAATTCCGCTCTAGGCTATTCAGTATACGAAGTCGGAGAACAAGTTTCCAGCTCAATATTCAACAAGTTTGTGGTTACTTACGACTTAGTAGAAGCTGAGGTAAAATGCCAATGTTTATTATTCGAGTCGAGAGGGATATTGTGCCATCACGCACTAAGCGTGTTAAGCTTTGAACGAGTAAGCCAAGTGTCGCCGAGATATATACTGGAACGATGGAGCAAGAAGGTAAAGAGGCGACACACACACATCAAGAGCAGCCACGACGAGCCATTGTTGGAGCCAAGAAGCAAGAGGTTTGACCAATTGGTTTTTCGTTCGCAAAATATTTGCGAATTTGCATTCAAATTTGAGGAGCTGACTGCAATTCTGCACCGTGCGTACGATAACGTCATGGTTGAGATGGAATCATTGAAAGCCAAAAGGAAGGGCACATCTTCTTTATCTCACGAAGACGCCAACTTGGAATCCGTTAACGAGCTTCAAAGCCCTCCAAGGATTCGAACAAGAGGACGTCCAAAAAATAGGCTAGGTTCAAAGTTGGACAAACAGATTGCAAATGCCACAAAGAAGAAGAAAACAAAAGCTTTAAACGAGGTAAAAGTGATGTTCTTTAAATACGTGGTGATTGAGTTTAATTTTCTCATTAATAGTTTAGCTAATATGTGAGTTTGTTATATTCAGTTGAACCTCTTTGATGCTGCATCAGTGGTGCATTCAAATTCCAGCCAATATCAAGCACGTGTTATGAATTATCAGTTCAGGGTACCAGCAGCAGCGGATAATTCTTTGGGTGTATATTTACAGAATATGGGTGTAAAAGCACTGTTCGTTTTTGGTGTATTTCTGAATTTTCTTGTATTTCACATTTTATGTTATAAAATACTGTTTGTTTTTTTTACAACGTTTTATGGGTTTTATGTTATAAAATACAGTTTGCATATGGATGGTATTAAGTGTTTAGGGTTCAGGGTTTTAGGGATAAGGCATCAGGGGGGATAGATTTCAGGGTGTATAATCAACTTTCTTTGGGTGTAAAAAATGGTAGGTTATGGGTGTATATTTGATTTGATGTTTTCCTTCATATTATAGTACCTGTAATTCATACATTTTAAATACAACAGACAGAGTTTAATTATTGAAAGAAATTTCACAATAAACTGCATTATAATTGTCAAATATTTACAACATGTTTTCCATTTGTTACAAGACTATATAACATTTACATTAAGCAGTGTCAACATCCTGAGAATCTATCTGACAATATGGACTCAATAACAACGAGGATGGCTTGGATAGTCTGATTGCATTACTTCCCCTAATGGCTTCATCTTTGTCTAGATTCATGTCATGAAATAGAATCCAGGAAGCATATTCTACTCTAAAGTGGTCCACCTCGTCCTACAGTAAAAAAGAATATTATGTTTAATCAACCATGTTAATTGAGTAATGTAATACAAAGTTATTTAGTTTTAAACATATTTACCTGGGTCCAATCGTCCCACTCATACTTCCACCTCTTAATGTTTGCAGGCTCAAATATCTCAAGCCACTTCATTACGTAGATAGCACAGTCATAGCTGAAAACAGAAAAATAAATTACAAATTACATATAGGAAAGTTTAATTTTCAAAATGAAATATTTATACCTTGTCTTTTGGCCCGATATGTGAAGGTATGGTGCTACAATTTCCCTGTCCTTGTCCTTTGATTTCAGAGGTGCCCCCCCCAGCATATACTTTAATTCGTGAAATTACATATCCCTTAAAACACAAAATAAATCAGTAATACATGAATAATTTTAATAAAAGGATACACCCAAAGGAGTTAATAGTTACACTTTATATTAAACAGAAATACACCCAACTATATATATATATATATATATATATATATATATATATATATATAGAACACAGAACCAACTTACAACAAATGTATTCAGCACAGTTCTCTCTTTGGAAGGAGATTTGTTGTGTAATGGGTTGACTATATAAAATTTCCTCTTTCTTGTATCAGCGATCCATAACCACCAATGAAATGAATGGCAAACAGGTGTAAATATCTGAAATATGTTCAGATTGAACACTGTTTTAGTTTATTTGGCACATAAGTAAAAAATGGTAATAAGTAGTTTTAGAAATGAAAAATCACATAACGATGTGATTTTAATTTTTGAAGGTCCAAGAAGGGTATGAACATTGGGTAGTCTTCCACCCTGAATGGCTTATTGTTTTTAGGCTGTAAGAATACCCCCTCTAGATGATTTGCAAGGGCCATGTTCTGCAAAAATTGAGAACAACCAAATGAATACAGAAAATACACCCAAACGAATAAACAATTGACACCCAATTGAACACAAAAAATACACCCAAATGAATAAACAGAATACACCCAATGTAAGAAAAAAATACATCCTAAGGAATGCAGAAAATACACCCAAAATTCATTGAAGCAACCCTTACCACAATATCAGGGGGGAGACAGTATACTTCTTCTTGAAACCTTTGAATATTTTGTTGGTTTACGATGAAGCACATGGCATAGACAATCTAGAAAAAGATGCCGAAATTAATTTTACATCAATCAGGATTGTAGTTAATTTGGGTGATAAAAAAATTAATGTTGTTGTAATATTACCTCAACTTCTATATGCGTTTTAGGCACGAGTGATGCAAGGTAAAATTTTGACAGAGTGTATATATCTTGGGCTTGGAGTTTGCATATGTTGTCAAACTCATCAGTTAGCCCATCTGCGTAGGTCTTCACTTGTATAGCCCAATGGTAGCATTTCTGTTTCATGTCAATAGTATTTAAATTTGGCCTGACAGGAGTTTCAAACTTCTCGAAACTTTCTGCCCCACTCTCCTTTGGAATCTCTGGACTTTTTTCTTTTTTTGTCACCCCACCACTTGCAATTTTATATACCAGATCCTCTAATTGTTCTAGCAGTTTTGGGGTTTCTGGAGTTTTTGTCATGTGTTCATCTTGCGTTGACGCCCCCTCCTGTGTTGTTGTTTCTTCTTGGCTGGAATCAGTGAAGCCAAGGATGAATGATGGTATCAGATCTTTTTTAGGAACGTACGATACTATCCGTGCCATCATCATCAACGCAGCAGCGTCTTCTGGGGCTGGATTACTGCGTGATCATGTATAACATATTATAACAATAAGAATATACGGATGATAACCAAAACATTGATTTTACTCTACTGAACTTACATTTTAGATGGAGCTGGAGGAAGTGTGGGTGTGCTTTCTTCAAGTTGTTGGGGGGGGGGGTTCAGGAGTGCTGCACGACACATAAAATTAATCATGACGTAAAAAAAACTATTCAGGGGCAATATACACCCAAACTGTAACCCAAAATACACCCAAACTGTAAACAAATATACACCCAATACTATTTCTTACGTTTTTGTAGTTCCTTCAATTTGTAGCAGAGGGGTTAGTTCATATTCTGTCTCAGGTGTTTCTTCAAATTCCGGCACAGTGGTTCTTTGGGACACTGGTAGACAAACTTGAATCGGAACTCTAAACAAGAAGAAAAATAAAAGGTTAACAATGCCTTTGAAAATAAAAAGGTTATAAGGTTGAAATATTCTTGAAAAACTTACATTGCAAGCCCTTCCGACGGTGTCTCTTCCCTCATGACCATCATATTCGAATCAGCCGGCTCACTGGCTGACTCTTCAACCAGACTCAACCTAAAATACACCTTAAGAAAGTCAAAAATACACCCAAACAGTTCAAAAGAAAGACAGGCTTTGTTTTTTGAGAACTTACATACTTGCAGTTTTTGCTTTTTTTTCCTCCTTTTTTTTTTCTCGAATAAAATAATAAAGGGCTTTTTTTTTCTAAAAAAATATATACATAATTAGAATTAGAAGGTAATAAAAGAACAAAAGTAACGGTTATTTGAAAGAGAAATTACATGCTCTCTGCCGGTTTGTTTATGCTACTTTGTTCTGTGTGTCCTTGAGAGGAATGATCATCACTTCCCAAGTTTACGTCCGGTATTCTAAACAGAGTTCATGTTATTCAGACAAAATACCATACTGTTAAATCATGATAACAAGATTTTATCAAATAAAGCTTCTTACGTTTCAGATGAGACATAGTGACCTTCCATCGATTGCAAGTCAGCCTCCTTTTCCCTGCGAAACAAGAAACAATTATTAGCAAAGAAAACACGGTAAAATCTGAAATATACACCCCAACAAGACATACCCCTATGCAGCAGAATTTTCATTGTTTTCCCTTAACAATTCATCTAGATCTTCACTTCCTATTTCAGATCTGACAGTACATTCATAAAAGAACATGTTAACAAATATAATTTTGATGATAGACGGTAATATAGCTTACAAAGTACTGTACCCATGATAGGATTGAGCTTGCTCAGGAGATGAATCCTCAACAACGACCTTTTTCTTTTTGGATTGTGTCCTGGGTGGAAAAAACAAGTATGAATTAGAAATAAAAAATTAATTTTATCACAAAATACTATCCAAAGAAGTGCTTACTTTTTTGGTGTTCTCTGTGTCTTTTTCTTTGTTTTTTGCTTCTTCACTGGTGATGATTGTTCACTTCTATAAGTTAACAACAGACACTCTGTTAATACATGAAATCTTGATAATAAACCCAAAGGAAAGGAGTAATAATTTCAGAACATTACTCATCAGTTGATTCGGATTCTGAATCAGAATTCTCCTGATTCTTCTTTCTTTTTTTGGACTCCATTCTGGAAGGCAAACAATCATTATTTAAAAACATACTAATAGGGATAAAATACACCCAAATGAATGCACAAGATACATCCGACATAATAAACAAAATAAACAAAATACACCCAACTGGATTAACAAAATACAACCCAACTTGATAAAAAAATACACCCAACTTTATAAAGAAAATACACCTAAGTATGGTACTTACTTTTTTCCTTTTTTGCTGGGTTCTTTTCTTGGTGAATCCTCTGAGTCTTCTTGAGTCTCAGACTCAGAGGTAAAATTGTCACTATCAGTTGTTTCTGTCTCCGAAGACGATGTTGAACTTGCCTTCCTTTTTTTGTTTTTTTGATTTCTTGTTTTTTTTCTTTTCTCTCTATTTTTTTTTCATTTTTTCTCTTGTTTTCGCCATTTTTTCTCCCTTAATAGTTGGTGATGCACCCTTAGTGGCGGGATGTGCATCAAGCCACCGAATCCCAAATCCCTAACAATCATTTTCTTCTCCTTGCTCATGTTTCTGAATTTCTCACTTAACAAATGTGTTGCATACTTAAGGTCTTTGGTTTGCTGTAAACAAAACAAAATTATAGTCAGATATATTTCTATTATATAAAATTGATTTCATCTAAGACATATATTTGTTCTTACATTTTTTCCAACTTGGTTTCTCGCTGCCATTTTTTCTGAAATGAAAATTACACCCATAGATATCAGTAAGATACACCCATAGATATGAGTCAGATACACCCATAGATATCAGTAAGATACACCCATAGATATGATCCAGATACACCCATATATATCGGTCAGATATCACTCAAACATGCATTAATATACAAGGTCAAGCAACATTACAAGGTCAAGCAATATACACCCATGGACAAGCAAATATAAGAACAGTTGTAACTGCTGACTATTACAGTATATCAGTTCAGAAATATACACCCAAAAAATTATGCTATATATACCCAACAAATTACTCCATATACACCCACCAAACTACGGAATATACCCCCAAAAATTAGTTATTAGAAGAACTAGAACAACAAGAACAGTAACACCTAGAAGAACTAAGAAGAATAGCGTAACATAGAACCAAGAATAATAGTAAAATCTAGAACAAGTAGAACATTATAAACTGTAAAATGAGACGTAGAACAAGAAGAACAGTAAAACGTACAACAACGTAGAAGAACAGTAAAACCTAGTTCTTCGATTTCGAAATCTTGAAAATATACAGGATGACTAAAATAGTAACGTAACGTACCTTGAGTATTATAACTTTATTTTTTCTGGAGATTCTTGATCGAGAGTTCTATGTTGTGTTGATGGAATATTCCAATCTTCGCGACGAGTTCTATATCTTCAGTTTCAAATGTTGCTCGAAAATGGAACGGTTGTGTTTTCTTCGAATGGCTTGGAGAAGTGGAAGAGTGCGCCATTAAGGAGCGGTTTATGCGAAGTGCAACCGTTTGAGTGGAGCGCGTGTAAATGACGCTCCATTCAATGTAATTCAGTGCGCGTGTGTAAAGATTGTGGGCTGGGGGCTTGTATGACTTGTAGGGCCTTTTTGCTTGTATGTGTAGTAGGCACGTTAGTAGAATAATTAATAAGAGGTTTCTTTCGTTTTTTGTTGACATAATTTTAGCATTTTATTATAATATTTTAGACATGTACTTTTGTTGTTATGCTTTCCGTAATGACGTTGCAAAAAATAGTAAACAAATAAAAAAATACATATAAGTACTACTAAACATTAATTTTTTAAGTCAAATGCATACATCTTTCAAATATAACATAGTGTTAGAAACATTCTATTCAAATTTTAAATTATATTTAATCTAATTTAAGATAATAATATTTTGATTTTTAGTTTGAAAAAACTATAATTTCAAATTTTAAAAATTACTTAATTTAAAATACAAGGTTTAAAATATTGTCATTTAAATTTTATATATATATTTTTATTCTATATTATTCATACCCTGACTCAAATTGACAAAAGTTAGGCTCAATAAGAATAAGAGGTCCAATCCAAAGACGGGACCTCCAACCTATACTCGACCTCTTTGAAGAGGTTGGACACCGTAAAAGAAACCAGCTCTACTTGCCCAAGCAAGTAACTGTCTCCGCGAATCTCTCCTACTATCTCTATCTCTACTAAAAGATAGATTCCAATAAACTCCTAAGATAAAGGGAACGGTTATCCACCAACAAAGGAGAAATTACTCTAACAAAGGTGGTTATTGACTCTACTATATATATACTGACACCCCTCAGATATAATTTACGTTCTAATCTACTAAAACATGCCTAAAGCCCTTGCTAACTTAAGCATCAAAGTCTCTTATAGGTACCACCCACACCTCCTTACGAGGAACTTGGATGACGGTACCTCGACACGAGAACAAGTCGGATGCTGCCTCATAAGGAGTCTAGATCTTACATTCAGGCCCAAAGCAACATTTCAGGTAACCCTCAGAACATTGGCGCCATTGCCGGGGACCTAGGATTCAACCCTTGATAATAGCGGACCATCAATATGAAGATGGCCACATGACGTTTGAATCAAAACCCGAGCTTCAACAAGATGACCTCGCACTCTCAATACCTCCACCACGGGAGAGAATGCACGTTCCTTACGGAGAAGGAACGTTTGGAATCCCCCAACCGAGGCGGATCCATTCAGAGATACATCCACCCGAAGAAGAAGAAGAAACCCCACATCCCACTTAGATAATAGGTTTGGTTCATTGCCATGATAGACGATTGGATAAGCTTGTGCAAGAAGCTGAGCGTCAACGGAAAGTAGAACGAGAACTACAGAGAGAGGTGAGACGACAAAGAGAGCTAGAAAAAAAGTTCTCAAAATTGGAAGCCGGTCTTTGAAAACAAAGTAACCCTTATATGTGTATAATGATGTGTCGATGCTTTTAAATGTTTAAATATGTCTTTGATGATGTTTGAATGTTAAATCATTGATTGAAATGGTTATAATTCAGGAAAAAACTTTGGGAGGCATTAGGGTTGGGTTTTGAGGCATTTGTGGTTAAAATAGAAATATCTTAAAGTTATATTATGCTATTTAAATTTCAAGTGTTAACATAAAATTTTAGTAAATAGGATTTAAAGTGTAAATATCAGCACATTAAAAGTTACTAAAAAAATTATCAAAAGTATCTAAAACATAGTTTAGGGCTATTGTAATTTAGAAAAGTTATAAAAACAAGAAGTACAGCTAAAAAAGAGCTATGAAATAAACGTGAGCAGAGTGTAAAGACAAAATAGATAACTAGTAAACACATGAGGGGAAAAACAAACAAAAGTGTAAATAAAAAATTCTAAGATAAAAATATAAATATTAAAATTTTAGGGGTAAAAATATAATAATATAAAAACATGAAATATGATGATTATCAGTGGCTAAGAGAAGGGGAGTTGAATCTTAGCCTCCTTTTCTGCTGAATATTATTTTTTGCTTTTTCAAAGAAACTTAGAGGATATTTTTGCTTTTGTCTCGTATCGAGTTGAGAGACACTTTATTTTTGTCTCCAGAGTAACATATCCAGAAGTGAAGTAGGGAAGAAGAAGTGACACACAGATGTATCCTGGTTTAGCTACTTAGTGCAGAACCACCACCTCTCTATCCATATCAAGAACCATCATCTTTCTACCCATATCAAGAGCCACCATCTCCCTATTCATACCAAGAACCATCCTCTTTTTACTCTTATCAAGAACCATCATTTCTTGAGCTTCTCAGGAAAGAATTCATACATGATATAAGGATGAGTGTCAAAAATGTAGAGAAATATGTGGAGTTGATTATCAAGCCCCAGAAAGAGGAACAAGCAAATTCCTTTCTAAGAGATATAATGCAAGATCCTATGGAAGAAAGTGAAAAAATCAATCAAAGGAGCTCATACTTCAGTGAATTAGAGAACTCTCCACCCTCACACATGGAAGAAGAGGAAGATGCAAAAACAAAGGAGGAAAATGCACAAACAAAGAAGGAAGTTGCACAAACAAAGGAGGTTGTAAGGGATGAAAACAATTATGGGAATCTACACTCCAATGAAGCAGAGAGTGGAATAGAGTGTGAGTTTCATAAACCACCAATTCAAGAAGTTCTTGATGAAGGGTACACTCCAACTATCATACGACACCCAAATTTTGAAATCAAAGAAGTGAAGGCAACTAAGGAAAGCACTGAAAAGGGGATTGTGACCAAGAAACAGAAGAAAATATCCAAAAAAAAGAGAAGGTCAGCAAAAAACAATCCAACCTCTACCCCAACAAGCTAAAGAATGAGACAGCCACCAGCGTAACTTAGGTGGTTGATTTCCTTTCATTCTATTTCCCCTTCCATTCTTATTTTGTTGTCTTCTGTTTTCTATTGCTTTGATTGTCTGCATGATCTTTAGTGTATACTGACGGAGCAGACCAGGATTTCTACAGGTTGTTGCTCTTTCCGTTTGCTGTGAAAGGCCAAGCAAAGAGGTGGTTGGATAATTAACCCAAATCAAGCTTGAACACATGGAATAAGCTGGTGGATAAGTTCTTGAATCAATACTTTCCCCCAAAGAAGCTGACCCAACTAAGACCGGACATTCTATGCTTCAAACAAGGGGATAATGAATCCCTTTATGATGCTTGGGTGAGATATAAGATTATGCTAAGGAAATGCCCTACTGAAATATTTTCAGAATGGGTAAAGTTAGACATCTTCTATTACGAACACACAGATATGGCTAAAATGTCCTTAGACCATTCTGCTAGTGGTTCAATCCACATGAAAAAGACAATTGAGGAAGCTCACGAGAACATTAAGACAGTTGTCAGCAATCAGCATCTGTACTCATCTAATGAGACTCCAATGAAAGGAGAGATTAAGACAGTGTCCACTGAGTCAGACCCTGCTGAGCAAAGTGAGTCATTAACCCAGCAACTGCACTCCCTTGCACAACAAATGTTGAAATTTCAAGAGATGTTGCAAGAAATCCGAGCCTCTAACAGAACTATAGAGGCACAGTTGAGTCAAACTATACAGCACTTATCTGAACAAATAAGAGATGAGTGTCTAGCCCTCATTAGTACCAAGGAGGCTGAGCCTAAGATGGTACACACTGTTGAGGAACTAAATCAAGAAGAGGCTGAAAGCACATTGTTGCACATCCCTCTTATGGGAAGAAAGCCTAAAGTACCACACCCTCAGATGCCCCAAAAGGAGACCAAGGATGAGCACTGCTCACAATCCATGGACGGCTATGAAAAGATGCAGTTCAATATTTCTTTTTCTGAGGTTTTGGAGTAATGATCTCTATCTACTGGAAGAAACCTCTCTGATGCTGAGAGAGGCAAATTAGTAATGAAGTTACAGAAGGATTACATGATTATCAAGGTCCTTCAACCTCTACTACCCCCTAACAAAGGAGGTACTTCCATGCAGAGTACAATACTGAAGTCTCCTCCCTTGGTGAAAACTCATATAGTTTCCCCAAATATCAAACTTAAGTTTGGTGTTGGGCAGTCACCACCCACCAAGGATGAAGGTCCCAAGAGGAAGATGCATAGGAGATGGAGAAATAATACAACCCCTACCCAAACAAGCAAGGAGAATCAAGCTCATCACACTAAAAGAAAGCTTGTTAGGAGAAATTCAAATCTGAGGGCATTAATCTCCTCCTCTTCTCCCATGGAGTCATTTCTGTTAACCAACTGGAAGAAGAGGAAGAAAGTCAACAATCAGGTGTCAAGCTAGTGTCAGTAAAGAAACGCTTGTTGGGAGGCAACCCAACCATGAGTAGAGTATTATTGTTCTTATTTCTTCTAATTATTTTTATTTGAGTTTATTTTAGTTTAGTTTCAGAATTTTCCCTTACTTTTTAATATTTGTGATCATGTGCAGTAGTTAGAACAGAAACAGATACAATCAAAACTGAAAACAGAACACCTTGGAGTAGGTACCTTGCTGGCGTTGAATGTAACACCCCAATTACCCTAAGCCTTATCTCTAGCCGTAAGGCAAAGGTTAATTAGAGGTTACGACAATCCTAAGGCTTATACATATTATATATAGAAGGAAATAATATAATCTAGAAGCCTGATGAAGGATTAAGCTCAAAAATGGAATTTCAGAAGCGTGAAATGTTCACACGAAACTAACGCACAAGGCTCAAGGTTTAGATGAAAGAATAAAACATATATATAGATACAATATTATTATAATCATAGAGAACTAGCTGCAGCTTACAGAGTTTAAGCCGGCTAGTTACAAATAGAACGATATAGAGATTTAGAAGTAAAATAGCTTATACAACCTATCTCTCAAATAAGCCTTTAAGGCCATAAAGATAAATACACAAAAGGTGAGAGAAATACTATGACGAAAATAAAACAGAAATAAACAAGGAATGAACCATACTCTGCTCTGTCACTATATCCGCAATCTCACCGAAGTAGATTACGACCTGCATCTAAAAAACAACAACAAAGTATGGAATGAGAATCGGAGGTTCTCAGTAATGGTAACAGTGCCCAATGATGTAAGATGTAAGGTTCCGGGATGACGAAGGCAATCCTAGAACTTCACATCACATTCGGATATTCAAGCTTAGGACAATTATAAATAAATATATACAGAACTTAAACCATAAACCATAAGCAGGGTTATCTAACTTAGGGGATTTCTAACTAACACTAATCACACCGCTGTATTTAAAATAAATATATTTCCATAAATCAGTGAAGAGATAGGCGAGGTATTGGAAACAATTAGTTTTAAATTGTAAAAGAAACTTTCAAAGTTTATATAGAGAAGTGTATATCAAATCAAAAGCGATTTTGTTAAGATTTGAAGAATGGTTGTAATTATCGTCAAATAAGAGGAAACTAAATTACAATTTGTCTACAAAGGACTCGGAATAAGAGCTTAAAAAGATATAATGCATCAAAACATGTTCAAATATATATCAAAGAATACATGACTCAAGAGGAAGTGCCTAAACAAAGAAGATAAATACACCAAGGATTTTTAAGCAGACATATGCAGTTAGGATCAAACAAGAATGCATATGAACAGAGGAATAAGGTTCGGGAAATCGAACTACTATCCAAAAGAAAAGACCACAAGAATTTCAGGATAGGGTAGGAAAGAACAAGTCACATGATTCTAACAGAATCCAAAGCACGTAACTGAGTAATCTCGAGAAATAGTTTCTAACGTTCCCAAAACCCACGAATCGCGTTACCTATTACTCGTATCTCGTCTACGATAACCCATTACCAAAAAACAAACCAATAGTTTTTCAAACTCTTTTCAACAGTTTCAAACAAATTCTCAAAATTGTTTTAAGCTTTAAAACCTTTTTAACAAGAATCCAAGCCATACCGTGTAGAAATTGAAAATCTTAAGTAAAAACCGCAAAAGCATCAACCGTTACTTCCGTTGCCACAAGTGTTAAGCCGCACCCATCAGCCGATATGCCGCAAACTCCATGAACAGGCTTTTCCGGAACATGCTGAGCTCGTCGCGCATAGGCTAGGTTATCCATCCTCCCTACCTCTCCGTTAACGTAATCGACCTCATCCGTGAGTTGCCATTAGGGTTCCTTTCTTCACCAAACATTCGATATCAAGGTGATCAGTCTCAATACCAAAGGTCTAGTGCTTCAATTTTCCCAAAAAGGCACTCACAAACACGCATGCTATGAAATATCAAGTAGATAACCTAAATAGCATGAAAGAAAAATAACCCAGAGTGTGCAATGAAGCACAATCGGTCCATCCCTCAGGCTCATGAGGACGAACCGCTCTGATACCACTAAATGTAACACCCCAATTACCTCTAGCCATAAGGCAAAGGTTAATCAGAGGTTACGACAATCCTAAGGCTTATACATATTCAGAAAATCATTATTTCAGTGGTTTTCAAAAAGCATATTTCAGTATACAGAGATCCATCACCTCAATCTAAGTCCCCGACTCATCTCAATCACTGTCCATTCATAACTCAGTTTCCAAATATCAAAAGTTCATCACTTCTCATCACATATATCAACCATCCTTCACCTAAAGTCAAACCATTCTCAGCACGCCAAAAACCTAGGCCTCCATTTTCTAATCTATCATAAAATCATGTACTAGAACCCTTAAGTTATACCCCATGTTTTAATACTCAAAACTAGGCCCAAAAGTCTTAAAAGGGTGTTAAAGAAGCTTACAACCTTGTTGGGAAAGTAGAATAGTTGAGAACAAAGCAAAATTTGAAAAACAGGGCGTGTGCGTCCCCACAGGGGTGTGCGTGCGCACGCCCAGGAAATTTTTAAAGGTGTGCATACGCACAGGGGTGTGCGTACGTACAGGTGCCAAAACGCAAAATGTCTATTCACTCGCACAACCTGTGCCAGCGTCCCCAACAGACAGTTCTCTAACGTGTGCGTCCACACAAGCCTGTGCATCCGCACAGGTTGAAATTCTTCATTAGATATGCGCGCGCACAAGCTGTGCTAGCGCTGTCAACAGAATGCACTTCCCTACCTGTGCATGTGCACAAGTATGTGTGCGTCTGCACATGTCAAAATTCTAGCAAGGTGTGCGTGCACACAAGGCTGTGCGTCTGCACATATCAGAAAGCTTAGAATTCTGTAACTTTGCAGAATTTCTGGTTTTTAACACCAACTTTGAATGATAATAACTTTCTCTACAAAATTCCAAATTTTGTAAACTTTATATCAAATCGAAACGTTTTCAACAATCTTCAAATATAAACCAAATTCAATAAATTTTGAAAACTGAGACAAAAGTTATGATCAGACCAAGTTCACCAAAAATCCATTTTTACCAAAGGCCTCAATACTCCAATTTTTCCAAAACTCACAATTCAAAACCAAACCAACCAAAACTTAAACATTACCAAAACAACATAAAAGCCCATACCCTTTTCTTTTCCAACTTAGCCATCCGTAATCCCATTTACACTACTCAATACTATCAAATTCCTTACTCATCAACATCCGAAACCATCATAAATAATCTTTAACCAACAACAAACATCAACAACCACTTCAAATCCTCATCACTTAATCTCAACATTATCAATCATATCCACATTCATATTACCACACTCAACCTACACACTCTCCAATATCAACCAACATCACAATTTATAATTAGCACTAATAACCTCAATATTCTCCATCAACCTTTATAATCATTAAATACCAACAACATCATTATTCATCATCAATCCTTAAATACCAATAACCTCATCAACAACACTAATCATCAATACTCATTAACACCACAATTTCCAATAATCATCCAATCCAATACAACCCACAATTAACATCAATTCACATATAAATATTCATACACCAACATTCAATCCTATCTTAGGGTCAACTAGCCTAACTATCCATAAACATTACATATTACATAAAAGAAACCGAAACCATACCTTGGCCGATTCTCAAACGCACCAAACATCAAAACGAAGCCACCAAACTTGATCCAAAGCCTCAACCAACACCAACAAACACCAAGGCTCATACTAACAACACATATATCATCAAAATCAAAATCTAAGATACATAAAACAACTAAACACAAGGGTTTAGTGGAACCTTACCTTATCCAACGAGGTTAGGGGTAAAATCCATCAATTACCCACTACTAGAGTTCACCTAAACAAGCAAAACCACAAAATCTACTCAAAAACTAAACCCAAAAACGAACAGAATCTAGGGCACAAAAATGGAGTGTGAAGAAAGGGATTTTACCAGATTTCTTTAGATAGAAAGGAAGAGCTCGTCGAGAGCTTCCCGTGGTCGTAAATGGCTCGTCAATCGGAGCTCCGGATCAAAAGTTATGGCTTCTGGAAGGTGGAGGTGAAAAGCAAAATCTCTCTTCTCCTCTCTTCCCCTAAAACCGCGCCTCCCTCTCTCATTTGGGTGGAAATGAGCTGAAAATCTCATTTAATGAGGGTTATAAATGTTGGACTTGGGCCCACTTGGACCCGGTCCAACCCGCTAAGTGTTTTTGGTCCGTCTGGCCCACTTTGGGCCAAAACCTTTAAGATTAGTGTCCGGTTTTCGATTCTAAATTATTTTTCTCCTTTCCAAAACAATAAATCAATTTTTCAAAGTATTATTTTTCAAAATACGTGATACTGGACAGTTTAGAGCCGGTACTACTGAGTTAAGCGCCAGTACGCATTTTTACAAAAACTTTTCGAAAGAAATACGTTTTCCAACTCAGAAAAATTTACTGAAATCAAATTTCACATTTTTATTTTCAAATTAAAACTTCTAAATTTTGAATCTATTCCGGGCACTAAAATTATTTTATTAAAACAGTTTTACGTGAAAACGCGGGTTCTTACATCCTCCCCTCCTTAAAAAGATTTTCGCCCTCGAAAATCCGAATCACACGATGGGATATATATATATATATATATATATATATATATATATATATATATATATATATATATATATATATATATATAGTCCCCACTAGGCATCCTACTTTCAACGTTGCTAATCCAACAAGTTGCCAAGGCACCTTGTTCACCTTCATCCTACCGTGTCGACGTTTCCTTTCGCCTTCCGCTGCGTCACTCTGATTATCGTCATTAAGCATCCGAAATTTTCCTTAAAACAAATACCGATTTTTGTAACATGTTTCCAAAACCTTCAGAACAAGTTTATTCTAAACCAGCTCATTGTTAAATCTTTCTCAAAAGAGTCAAAAATTCAGTTATTCGGATGTTAAATACTTGAATTTACGTTTTCTTTAAATAAAAACTTTTCAATTTTAGATCCCTTTTGACAAGATAAAGTTGAAACCAAGTTCACAAATTGATAAAATCCTAGAACTCACTTTTTCTTTTTAAACAATATCCTTCAAACCAAGAATTTTCCGACGTAGTTTCAAAACCGAATTTGAGAATAATTATAAACCATAAAACTTTTTCAACATGGTTCAATGCCATACCGGTTAGAAATCAAAAACCATAATTTAAAAACTGCAAAAGCAGCCGTGTGTACCTCCCCTTCCATAACCACAAACTACATTCTAAAGAACTAAAGCTTCGCATTACTGTGCCTAAAGATCGCACGCGACATTACAACTATTCTCGAGTTTATTCAGAAGGGTAAAAGACTTTGAAAAAGGAAGGACAAGCAACAAGGATAATCTCCACAAGAGTTTTGAAAGAATTGCTAAATCTACAAGTAAACGAGGATGTATAATCGATGAAGAGTATTGGAAGAAATTCAGTTTAACAACCTCAAGGATAACTCTCGAATCAGAGATAACTGATAGGAACACAAAAAGGATAAGCAAGGCAGTAGTTTGGAACTAATCAAGTTGAGTTAACAAGTATAAAAGTATAGAAGAAGGTTATCCAAGGCTAGTGATGACACTCTCAAGGTTTAAAATTTATGATTAAATACACCTAATACATTTGAATATAAAGAATGAAAAACTGAAAGAAGATCACCTCATGTGCTAAAAGAAAGGTATGTAACTCGCATTTCACAAAAGGATGACAGAAACATACACCAAAACTGCAATGTGGTTAAAAGAAAACTAAATTGCATTTTGTCTAAATAGTTTACAAGTAAAAGACAGAATATGTGGGGTTTAGAAAATGAAAATCAATTGAGTTAATGCCAAACAATATTGAAAATCTTGAAATACATTTAGTTGCTCAATCAAATAAGGTATACACTGAAATCACGGCAAGGTTGTAAGAAATTAAAGGTTTGTCCAAGAATTCCCAAAGCTTATATTCAAACAAGCGTGTATAAGTTTTATAACAAATATGGAACTAGTTAAACTCTATTTAGAAAAGAAAACTCCAAGGTAAAAGTTTGCTTATCAGTCGGTTTCAAAACTTTATTTAAAATAGTGCATGCCAACTTTAAAATAACTTTGTCAATTTAAAGAATAACTATGGATGCAATTTAAGCGAGAAGAATCGATTTAGATTTCTTAAGAGAATCCAAAACTTGTTTCAAAAGTTCACAGCAAAACTCTAAGAATACACTTGAAATTGCCATCACATAAGAACATTCAGGAATATTAAGATGTGATTAAAAGAAATCAGACCAAACAAAAAAGGATCTTAAATCAAAGGAGTTCAAACAAGATCCATGAAGCATGGGACATCAAACAAGCTTTCTATTGGTCCAAAAGAATACAAAACTCGTAAGGAAGGACAAATCAATCAATGGTGAATTTTCAAGAAGGAACCATTGACTAAGGAAGGACAATTAAGAGGACAAACAACACACTAGATAGAAATAAATTCAAGTTGACTCGGACGAGTATGAGATTTACAAGAGAGGAAAACCTAAGATTAGTGGTGACGGTCATAATAGTAAAAGAATAATAAAAAATAGAACCGAATATATCATTCAAAGAAGTGAAAAGCGTAAAAAGGAATTGGTCTGTTCCTAAAAGGAAGGATATGAACTCAATACTTTCAAAAGAACAACAATTGCATAGACAATGTGTTGTACTAAACCAAATTCAAATTAAAAAAATAAATTAAGTGAAGTTTGTCAAATGAAAGTCAATGGAAAAGAGGCAAAAATCTTTCTTTTGAAAAATTCCTAAATACATAATCAAATAAAGATATTTGTAAAAACTGCAATAAAGTTGTTAGAAAATCAAGTTGTATTTAAAATAAATATATTTCCATAAATCAGTGAAGAGACAGGTGAGGTATT
Source organism: Arachis ipaensis (assembly GCF_059453495.1). Lineage (NCBI taxonomy): Eukaryota > Viridiplantae > Streptophyta > Magnoliopsida > Fabales > Fabaceae > Arachis > Arachis ipaensis. The sequence continues at coordinate 64,890,358 of NC_142442.1, read as the reverse complement.
GGAAACAATTAGTTTTAAATTGTAAAAGAAACTTTCAAAGTTTATATAGAGAAGTGTATATCAAATCAAAAGCGATTTTGTTAAGATTTGAAGAATGGTTGAAATTATCGTCAAATAAGAGGAAACTAAATTACAATTTGTCTACAAAGGACTCGGAATAAGAGCTTAAAAAGATATAATGCATCAAAACATGTTCAAATATATATCAAAGAATACATGACTCAAGAGGAAGTGCCTAAACAAAGGAGATAAATACACCAAGGATTTTTAAGCAGACATATGCAGTTAGGATCAAACAAGAATGCATATGAACAGAGGAATAAGGTTCGGAAAATCGAACTACTATCCAAAAGAAAAGACCACAAGAATTTCAGGATAGGGTAGGAAAGAACAAGTCACATGATTCTAACAGAATCCAAAGCACGTAACTGAGTAACCTCGAGAAATAGTTTCTAACGTTCCCAAAACCCACGAATCGCGTTACCTATTACTCGTATCTCGTCTACGATAACCCATTACCAAAAAACAAACCAATAGTTTTTCAAACTCTTTTCAACAGTTTCAAACAAATTCTCAAAATTGTTTTAAGCTTTAAAACCTTTTTAACAAGAATCCAAGCCATACCGTGTAGAAATTGAAAATCTTAAGTAAAAACCGCAAAAGCATCCACTGTTACTTCCGTTGCCATAAGTGTTAAGCCGCACCCATCAGCCGATATGCCGCAAACTCCATGAACAGGCTTTTCCGGAACATGCTGAGCTCGTCGCGCATAGGCTAGGTTATCCATCCTCACTACCTCTCCGTTAACGTAATCGACCTCATCCGTGAGTTGCCATTAGGGTTCCTTTCTTCACCAAACATTCGATATCAAGGTGATCAGTCTCAATACCAAAGGTCTAGTGCTTCAATTTTCCCAAAAAGGCACTCACAAACAAGCATGCTATGAAATATCAAGTAGATAACCTAAATAGCATGAAAGAAAAATAACCCAGAGTGTGCAATGAAGCACAATCGGTCCATCCCTCAGGCTCACGAGGACGAACCGCTCTGATACCACTAAATGTAACACCCCAATTACCTCTAGCCATAAGGCAAAGGTTAATCAGAGGTTACGACAATCCTAAGGCTTATACATATTTATATATAGAAGGAAATAATATAATCTAGAAGCCTGATGAAGGATTAAGCTCAAAAACGGAATTTCAGAAGCACAAAACGTTCACACGAAACTAACACACAAGGCTCAAGGTCTAGATGAAAGAATAAAACATATATATAGATACAATATTATTATAATCATAGAGAACTAGCCGCAGCTTGCGGAGTTTAAGCCGACTAGTTACAAATAGAACAATACAGAGATTTAGAAGTAAAATAGCTTATACAACCTATCTCTCAAATAAGCCTCTAAGGCCATAAAGATAAATACACAAAAGGTGAGAGAAATACTATGACGAAAATAAAACAGAAATAAACAAGGAACGAACCATACTCCGCTCTGTCACCATATCTGCAATCTCACCGAAGTAGATTACGACCTGCATCTGAAAAACAACAACAAAGTATGGAATGAGAATCGGAGGTTCTCAGTATGGTAACAGTGCCCAATGATGTAAGATGTAAGGTTCCGGGATGACGAAGGCAATCCTAGAACTTCACATCACATTCGGATATTCAAGCTTAGGACAATTATAAATAAATATATACAGAACTTAAACCATAAACCATAAGCAGGGTTATCTAACTTAGGAAATTTCTAACTAACACTAATCACACTGCTGTATCCCACAGCCCTCGCCAACCTAACCTCCGTGCGATCCCATCGCAACCGCCTACCTAACCTCCTCAGCACCAGACAATCACAATTAATACAAACAAGTAAAATACAAATAATATTCATATACAACAAGTAGTTCAAAAAGCAGATAGGCATGTTATTCAATTAGGCAAGCCATTACAAGTAAACACATCATACAAACAGATAGAAAATGTATATGATGAATGCCTGTCCTACTGGCTGTGATATCACATTGTCGGTTCAACTGCCAACCCGACACATCTCCATGGAGACGTCGCCTTTCGGATTTCTCATATGGGAACCCCCGAGATATAGTGCCCGGATCACTGTCCAAGTACCAGCGCCTGCACGCCCTATAGATCCGAAGGGATGCGAGCGGGATCTATTGCCACCGACCTCACATCTCAACGCAAGCGGGACGAACCACCGCCCTTATGCCGCCGTCGCTACCTCGAACAAGCGGGATCCAACTTCAGCCCTTGCCCCGGCGCATAGCGTCTCATAATCTCAGAAAATTATTATTTTAGTGGTTTTCAAAAAGCATATTTCAGTATACAGAGATCCATCACCTCAATCCGAGTCCCCGACTCATCTCAACCATTGTCCATTTATAACTCAGTTTCCAAATATCAAAAGTTCATCATTTCTCATCACATATATCAACCATCCTTCACCTAACGTCAAACCATTCTCAGCACGCCAGAAACCTAGGCCTCCGTTTTCTAATCTATCATAAAATCATGTACTAGAACCCTTAAGTTATACCCCATGTTTTAATACTCAAAACTAGGCCCAAAAGTCTTAAAAGGGTGTTAAAGAGGCTTACAACCTTGTTGGGGAAGTAGAATAGTTGAGAACAAAGCAAAATTTGAAAAACAGGGCGTGTGTGTCCCCACAGGGGTGTGCGTGCGCACGCCCAGGAAATTTTTAAAGGTGTGCATACGCACAGGGTGTGCGTACGTACAGGTGCCAAAACACAAAAGGTATGTTCACTCGCACAACCTGTTCCAGCGCCCCCAACAGACAGTTCTCTAACGTGTGCGTCCACACAAGCCTGTGCGTCCACACAGGTTGAAATTCTTCATTAGATATGCACGCGCACAAGATGTGCTTGTTCTACGGCTCGAAGGCATGGAGCCGATGAGGTGGCTAGCATGGTTTTTTCCTTCCCTTTCTCTCTTGAAGGGCAAGCAAAGACATAGTTTTATTCGCTACCGGATGAGATTGTGACTAATTAGGATTTCTTGAGGAGAGAGTTTCTAGATAAATTCTTCCCACCGGAAAAGACCGACTATATCCGGAAGGAGATTTCGGGTATAATGCAAAGAGATCAAGAGAGTTTGTATGAGTATTGGTCTCGGTTCAAGAGGCTATTGGAATCTTGTCCACACCATGGAATGAACACTCGCTTGCTCATTAGCTACTTCACTGGAGGTCTTTGTGTGGAAGATAGAAGATTGCTCACCGCTTCTAGTGGTGGTTCCCTTTTGAAAAACAAGACGGAGGGAGAAGCATGGAATTTGATAAAGGATGTTGCCGAGGCTACACAACATACAAGGGTGAGAAGTAATCCTCTCAAGAGTGTGGTAGAACCATCCCCTTCCGAATCAAGCCTAACCAAAGCACTTGGGGATATGACCACCATCCTTACACAAATACAAAAGGATCAAAAGGAATACTACTCCATCCAAGCCGTCCAAGTCCTACCTCCAGTTGCTCAACTTGAAGGCCCTCCTAGGATTTGTGATTTGTGTTCTAGCACCACACATTACACCGATCAATGCCATCAAATTCAAGAAGAACATGCTCTTGTAGTAGCCAATGTGAATTACAACAACCGTCCACCCTATCCTTCTCAAGGCCAAAACAATTACCCTCAAGGTGGTAACCAACATCAAGGATGGAGAGATAATGCACAAGGAAGCAATCAAACCAAAGATGGAACAACTCTTCTTCTCACCACAACAACAACCAATCTTCATCCCAATACCACCATAACAACACCAACTACCAAGCCAACCAAGGCCACTCCAACTAAAACCAAAACAACTACACCAAATACCAAGCACCACATCATAGACAACAATCCAACTAAACTCCTCCATCTTTCAACAATCAAGTTGATGAGCTTAGAGCCGCCATGGAAAAAAGAGATGAGAGCAACAAGGCTCAATTTGATGCCTTGGGCGCTCAATTGGCTAACCTCACCAATATGCTTTCAAAGATGACCATGTCAAACCCACCATCAACTCCCAACAACACCAACCAACTCTCAAGATCTTCTAACCTTCCATCCCAATCCCAACCAAATCCAAAGGGCGGTCTCAATGCCATCACTCTACGGTCGGGGACTACGTTGGAGGAGATACCTCCAAGGGTCATGGGAGACATTTATGAGGAAGAAGTGGTTGTTGAAGCTCTACATGAAGAAGAGGTGGTAGACAAAAGGCATGAGGAAGAAGGATTAAACCTCAAGGAACCCAAGAGGAAAGCTATAGTGGATAAGTCCATTCCTATTCCATTCCCTTCCATGGTGAAGAAGGCAAAGAAAACACCGGAATTTGATTTGAACATACTTCAAGTGTTCAAGAAGGTTGAGGTAACCATACCACTTCTTGATGCTATTCAACAAATTCCAAAGTATGCAAAATTTTCGAAAGACTTGTGTACACACAAAGATAGGATAGGAGAATTGGAGACATTATCATTGGGTAGTTCAATTTCTTCCTTGATGGAACCTATTCCAAAGAAATGTGGTGACCCTGGACCTTGTTTGGTGTCTTGTTGTATTGGTAGACACACTTTTCATGATTGCATGTGTGACTTAGGAGCTTGTGTAAGCATCATGCCGCTTTCTATCTATGTGCGGTTGAATTTAGCTCCATTAAAAAAGTCGGCGGCGAGGTTTGCCTTAGCCGATAAAAGTGTGATCACGGTGATGGAAATAGCGGAAGATGTACTTGTGGCGATCAAGGATTTGGTTTTTCTGGTTGAATTTTACATCCTTGAAATGCCTCCAACAGAAAATAGAAGCTTATCCTCCATTCTACTTGGTAGACCCTTCCTCAAGACCTCTAAATTCAAGTAAAATGCCTTCACCGGCACATATTCCTTTGAGGTTGGAGACAAAACTATCAAGTTCAATTTAGAAGAAGCCATGAAACATTCTCCCGAAGAATATTCCGTGCTCCGATGTGATGTAATTGATGAAGTGATAGCGAAAGTGCAAGAAGAAGACCACAACAAGTTGTGCTACCCTATTGTTGAGGAGACGGATGACCAAGAGGATGAACATGAGAAAGTTGTCAAGAATGAACTCCATGAGCTTGATGAAAAGGAACCTGATAAACCACTATTTTATGGTTTATATTGTGCTAAATTGAGTGGTTTTTCATACATTATTCTCACGCTTATTCATAGAAATCGCATGTTTTATATTTTCCTTCCCGATTTTGTGCTATGATTGAAAACGTGCTCCTTTGACCTTAATTTCATTAATATTAATTCTCCCTTTATACCATTCGATGCCATGATATGTGTATTAATTGTTTTTAGAGATTACAGGGCAGGAATGGCTTGGAGGATGGAAAGGAAGCATGCAAAAGTGGAAGGAATACAAGAAGTTGAAGGAACTGCAAAGCTGTCAGCCTGACCCTCTCGCACTAAAACGGTCATAACTTGAGCTGCAGAGATCCAAATGAGGCGGTCCTAGTTGCGTTGGAAAGCTAACATCCGGGGCTTCAATTTGATATATAATTTGCCATAGTAGCCATACCGCTAGGCGACGTGAACGCGTGTTCTACGCGGACGCGTCGCAGCGACGAAAATCAGCGTGGCAGATTTCTTCTCCAGCAATTTCTGGGCTGTTTTCGACCCAGTTTTTGGCCCAGAAAACACAGATTAGAAGCTATAAAGTGGGAAAATCCATTCATTCATAAGAATCAGCTCATAATTCATAATTTTTAGTTTTAGATGTAGTTTTTAGAGAGAGAGGTTCTCTCTTCTCTCTTAGGATTAGGATTATGATTTCTCTTAATTTTATGATTACTTTCCTTCAAATCACAGGTTCAATATTCCTTTAATATATTTTCTACTTTTATTTATTCCAATACTTTTACTTGTTAATGTTCCTAATCTGGCTTATGAATTTTCCATGTTAAGATTTGAATGTTTTATTTAATATAATTTGAGGTATTTCATATATAAGATTATTTTATGTTATTTATGTCATGGATGCTTTTAATTTAATTTACATATTTTCTTCTTTTTGGCTTTGGTTAAGTAATTGGTAATACTTGAGTTGTCAAACTCAGCAGTGATTGAAATTGGCAGATTACTGATTGATTTGGGTCGCTCTGAAGCTAGTCTTCCCACAGGGATTGACTAGGACTTAAGGATTAAATTAATTAGTCCACTTGACTTAACTAAGTGGGATTAAAATCCAATTCTCATCACTCCTGATAAGGATAACTAGGATAGAACTTTCAATTCTCATACCTTGCCAAGAGTTTTATTAATTATTAATTTATTTTTCTTAGCAATTTATTTCCTTATTCAAACCTTTTAAAAAACCCCAAAAATATACCTTTGCATAACCAATAATAAATTATGCTTCCCTGCAATTCCTTGAGAAGACGACCCGAGGTTTAAATACTTTGGTTATTAATTTTAAGGGGTTTGTTACTTGTGACAACCAAAACATTTGTAAGAAAGGAATTCTTGTCGGTCTAGAAGCTATACTTACAACGTGAATTTATTGTGAAATTTTTAGATCGCGCGAGAGTTTCGTTCTTCAGAACCTCAGCTTGAGGCAAAAAGTGAACTGAAGCCCCTTCCATCTCATTTGAAGTATGCTTTCTTAGAGGACGACCAAAGGTTTTCGGTCATTATTGCTCGTGAGCTTTCAAGTGAAGAAGAAGAAAAGCTCCTAGATGTTCTAAGAAAGTACAAGAAAGCAATAGGATGGAGCCTAGCGGATATTGTGGGAATTGACCCCCGCAAGTACATGCATAGGATATTTCTCCAAGATGGAGCTAGGCTGGTTAGGCAACCGCAAAAGAGGCTCAACCCGACCATCCTCGATGTAGTGAAGAAAGAGGTCACCAGATTATTGGATGCGGGTATCATATACCCAATCTCCGACAGTGAGTGGGTGAGCCTGGTCCAGATTGTTCCCAAGAAGTCGGGCATCATGACGGTCAAAAAGGACGACGGTGAAATGGTCACTAAAAGAGTACAAAATGCGTGGCGAGTGTGTATTGATTACAGAAGATTTAACGCCGCTACACGAAAGGACCACTACCCCTTGCCCTTCATCAATTAGATGTTAGACCGTTTGGCGGGTAAATCTCACTACTGCTTTCTTGATGGATTTACTGGCTACTTCCAGATTCATATTTCTCCTGAAGATCAGGAGAAGACCACGTTTACTTGTCCGTTTGGCACCTTTGCCTATAAAAGGATGCCACTTGGACTATGTAATGCACCCGCTACTTTTCAGCGGTACATGACGAGTGTCTTCTCCGATCTAATGGAGAATTGTCTGGAAGTCTTTATGGATGACTTCGGCGTTTATGGTACTTTATTTGATTGTTGCCTAGGGAACTTGGCCAAGGTCTTAGCTAGATGTGTTGACACTAACCTTGTCTTAAATTTTAAAAAATATCACTTCAGGGTACGACAAGGTATAGTGTTAGGACATGTAGTATCTCATGAAGGCATTTCTGTAGACCCGGCCAAGGTCGATGTTATCACCACTTTACCTCACCCCTCATCTGTGAGGGAGGTCCGCTCGTTTTTGGGACATGCAGGATTCTATAGGCGCTTTATCAAAGATTTCAGCAAGATTGCTTTGCCATTATCGTACCTACTCCAAAAAGATGTGGATTTTGAGTTTGACAGCGAATGTGTGAAAGCTTTTGAAGAGCTAAGGAGAGTTCTTACCACGGCACCGATTGTGCAAGGCCCCAACTGGACGTTGCCATTTGAGATAATGTGCGATGCGTCAAACCATGCTGTAGGCGCCGTGCTTGCACAGCGCGATGGTAAACTCCCTTATGTCATTGCTTACTTTTCTAAAACACTGGATGCAGCACAATCCAACTATACCATTACTGAAAAAGAACTCCTAGCTATTGCTCATGCTTTAGATAAATTCAGATCTTATTTGCTAGGATCAAAGATAGTGGTATACACGGATCATGCAGCTTTAAAGTACTTATTGACAAAGAATGAGTCAAAGCCTAGACTCATACGTTGGATCTTGCTTTTGCAAGAATTTGACATTGAGATTAGGGACCGGAGTAGATCTCAAAACCTGGTTGTGGATCATTTAAGCCGCATTGAAAATTTGAAATTTGATCCATTTTCGATCAATGACTCATTTCCATTGGATAGTTTGCATGCTGTGTCGGATAGCTTTCCTTGGTTTGTCCCAATGGCGAACTACTTGGTTGCGAAAATCTTCCCTCCCAATTTTTCGAAAAACCAAAGGGACAAGTTGAGGAGTGATTTCAAATACTATATTTGGGATGACCCCCACTTGTGGAAGAGGGGCGTGGACCAAATAATTCGAAGATGTATCCCGAAGTCTGAAATCCAACCCATTCTTGAAGCTTGCCATTCGTCCGAATGTGGTGGCCACTTTGGCCCACAAAGGACCGCTAAAAAGGTGTTGGATTGTGGATTCTGGTGGCCAACCTTATTCAAGGATGCTAACCGGTTATGTATGTCTTGCCATCAATGTCAGAAGTCGGGAAACACATCCCAACAGGATGAAATACCTCAGCAACCTATGTTGTTCTGTGAGATATTTGATGTATGGGGCATTAACTTTATGGGACCGTTTTCCAACTCTAGTGGGTATCTGTATATTCTGTTAGCGGTTGACTACGTGCCAAAGGGGTAGAGGCCATACCTACTCGCTTTGACGACGCCAATACCGTTGTTTCTTTTATTAGGAATAACATTGTATGCCGTTATGGGTCGCCACGAGCAATCGTAAGCGACCAAGGATCCTACTTTTGTAACAGGAAGGTAGAGGCATTGCTCAAACGCTATGGAGTGTCGCATAAGGTTGCTACTGCTTATCATCCGCAAACAAATGGATAAGCGGAAGTGTCCAACCGGGAAATTAAGAGGATTTTGGAGAAAGTGGTCAATCCACAAAGAAAGGATTGGAGCCTCCGGTTAGAAGATGCACTATGGGCGTATAGAACGGCCTACAAAACTCCGATAGGGATGAGTCCCTTCCGAATCGTCTATGGTAAGGCATGCCACCTTCCGGTGGAGATTGAGCATCGAGCCTATTGGGCGGTAAAGCAGTGCAACATAGATTTAGCCAAGGCGGGTGAAGCCAGGAAGTTACAACTAGAGGAGCTTGAGTGTTTGAGGAACGAGTCATATGAGAATGCCCGGATCTACCAAGAAAAGACTAAAGCATTTCATGACCATCACATCCGGAAGAAGAACTTTCAAGAAGGTGATGAGGTTCTCCTCTACAACTCGAGGCTTCGATTCATGCCTGGCAAGCTCCGTTCTAGATGGGAAGGACCTTTCAAGGTGAAGGAGATAAAGCCCTATGGAGTGGTGGAGTTGTTTGATCCCAAGAGTGAAGCAACTTTTAAAGTGAATGGACATGGAGTGAAGAAATATCATGGCTACAAGCCCCCAAAAGAGCTAGAGGTGTTCCTATTCGAGGATGCACCAAGGAGAGAGGAAGCTTAAGAAAAGGACCGTCCAACTTAAGGACGTTAAAGAAAAGTGCTTGGTGGGAGGCACCCCACCGTGGTAAGATCTTCCTTGTGTATACCATCTAGTTTGTAACCCTAAATTCTTGTGAATTTTGTGATTTCTTGATGATTGATTGATTGCATAGGAATGCTAGTTTTGTTCTTCATGTGAATAGATAGGATGTTCATATAGTTTTCATCATTTTGGTATGGATGGATTGTTAAAGTAAAGAGAATGCTATGTTTTGGATAATGCATGAAATTGTGAAGTATTCTCTTTGACTACTAGCTTAAGCACCTACCAAGAATGTGTTAGAATAGGTCTTGTTATGCTGGAAAAAAAAAGAGAAGAGAAAAAGGAAAAATGGGCACCGACGCGCCAGTGCACTGTGCGCGCGCGCGCCGGTGGTGCACTTCCTACTCTTGAGCCAAAAACCCAAGAGTCATGCCCACTTCATGCCCATCTCACGCCAGGCACTCACGCGTCCGCGTACTTGCCGCCTACGCGTACCTTTGTAATTCATCCATCGACGCACAAGCGCACTGTGCGCGCGCGCACCGATGGCGCTATGTGGACTCCCTGGTACAAAAACCAGAGAGTTATGCCACACTTATGCCACACTTATGCCCACATCGACGCGTCCGCGCACTGCGCGCGTCCGCGCCCGTTGCCAACTGACTCAAGCACGCGCTTGCGCACTGTGCGCGTCCGCGCGCCTGCGCCACTCACCAACTCTGGTACAAATTCCAGAGACCCATGCCAACCTTGTGCCAGGGGCACAACAGACCTCGCGCGTGCGCGCCACTGACGCGCACGCATCCCTTGCCAACATCTCACCGACGCGCCATCGCACTGTGCGCGCGCGCGCCGGTTGCGCGAATCAGTTTTAAAGCCTCGCGCCTTGTTCTGTTCCCCTTTCTCACCTCTTTTCATATCTTCTTTCTCCTTCTTCCTTCTCCATCACTTCTCCTTTCTTCTTCTCCTTCCACAATCCACCACCACTGTCTCCGGCCACTCACCGGCGACGACCACCTCTTCCGGTGGCACTATATCTCTCCTATTTCTTTCTCATATTCACAAAAGAAAATTCAACCTTGTTCTTTTATACTTCTCAAGGTTCTACTTCCTCCATATCTCATCTATTATTTTCTTTGCATTATTTCTTCTTCTAGTTAGATTCTTCTTGTTGCTTTACTTAGTTTCTCTTTTAGTTGCATGATGATATTCCTTACTTTTGTTTGCTTACTTTTTCTTTTCCTTAATTTTTTTATGGATGTTGAATTTGAGTTTAATTTCTTTAATAGATCTTTTGTCATTTTTTTCCTTATCTTTGCCAATATGTGATGTTTATGTGATGATTGTTGTCTCATTTTGGGCTTTAAATTGATTGAGTATCTTATAATTTCTCTTTGCTTGATAATTGCACGCCAAGTGTTCGAGGAAATGCATGAATGCCATTTTGATTTCTTTTAATAATGTACTTTCAATTGTGTGCTTCTCCTCATTCACTTGTTGTCTTCTATACGCATTGAGTCCACTTTGCTTGTTGATTAGATACTCATTGAACATGACTTGCTCTTTGTTATGGATGCTTGAGACTATACTTCTCATGCCATTTTGCATGCTTCACTTCCTCTTGCATCCCATGCCAAGTGTTATGACCCATGTCTTTATGACTAGATTATTGCAATGCTCCTTTTGGGCACTACCTTTCATTTGCATGTTTTTGTTAAAATGATTCTTTAGGTTTAATGTTTTCTTATTTCCCTTCCTTTCTCAGGATGGCCACCAAGAAAGGCAAGGCGAAAGCTCCAAGGAAACCGGCCGCAAAAAAGACACCCCAAAGATCAACTTCTAAGGTGCACTCTTCTTTGGGAGCCAGACCCCTAACTAAGAAGGCGAAGACACCCACTCCTATTGATGAGAATGAAAAGAGCAAACCGGCAAAAGATTCTTCAAGGTTTCCCAACCGCTTCTGTGAACTTATGTTTCCCACCATAGCTGTACGGAACTATCATCCTGAGCATCTACTTGCCCAGCGCGGACAAGGTTGCTCCTTGTATTCTACCCCGCATTGAACGGCGAGGATGGGAGTTTCTTTTGAGAAAACCAAGGGAGATCAACCTCTCTTGGGTGGAAAAATTCTACACTAACTACCATCTCTCCTCTCTTCAATCGGTATACATGCGCCGGAAGTAAGTCTCGGTTTCAGAAGAGGCTATTCAGCAAGTGCTTAATGTCCTACCATTACCAAGTGATACGGTGGATCTCACCTTGCTTGTTTGGTGTGTTCTCACGGAGAGGCCGGTGAACATTCTGTTTCTTGTCAAGCAAGCAATGAGTCAAGTCCACACCCGGGATAATTTGCCATTTTCAGCATTGGTATCTGATTTAGTTGCTGCTGCGAGTGTTCCTTGGGAAGCCAAGGACAGAAAGATTATAGTTCCGGCTAAGGACGATGTGGTCCCAAGTGAAAAATACTTACATCTTCCCGTGAACAACCCAAGTCTTGACATAGCCTTCCCATCTACTATTTCTTCCACTTCATCATCACCACCACGACAAAGATCCACACTTCAAAGGATAGAAGATCTACACCGGAAGCTTGATAGATATGAGCAGTGCAATCAACGCTAATATACTTACATCAAGAAGCTTCTCTGTTGTGTTACCCCTAGCATGGAGGAACCCAAAATATTCACATCCACCTCAAACCCAAGTGATGAGAGCTCTGAAGGAGAGGATAGTGACGGTTCCGGTCCCGACTACCCTTTGCCTATTGTTCGTAGCACGGAGGATCGTGCTAAATTCTAAGTGTAGGGAGGTCGTTCGACCGATCTCCATAGGTAACAATCTCCTCCTTTCAATACCCATGGATTTATCTTTTACTTAGTAGTTAGTACATTGTTAGTACATTGCATGTGTAGTTAGTTTTGCTTGTAAATACTCCTTGCATGATAGTTAGTTTCTATAGAGTTGCTTGGTCAAAACAATAATTCTTTCCCAAGAAACTGTGTTTTGGGGTACCCTACCAAATTTTGAAAAATTTCTTGCAGTAAACTTGCTTTAAGAATGTATTTTGGAACATAGTGATTGAGCTAAGAACACAAGCATGTAAGTTTTGAGCCTATTGCATGGTTACATCTTCTAACCATTAATTTTCATTCTTGTGTGCATATCTCTCTCTATGATTGTGATCCTTACTTTGTCTGATTCTATATGTCCATTACTTTGTGTATGAATGCATTTACATGATTGAGACCATCATTTCAATAGTCACTTTTTCCAAATGGCCTTAACCCTTTTATCTACCATTGCTAACCAATTTTGAACCCATGATAAACCCTTTTTGTTCTTAAATAGAGCATATTAACAATCCTAAGCGAAAAACCATGAATGTCCCTAAATTTGGATCCTTGATTAGCTTAGGTAGGTTAGGATGTGTATCATTCAATTAGGAGAGTATACTTGGAAAATTTGGGTAGATATATAGGTGTGTAATTGTAGTGTAGTTGAAATTCTAGAATTTGGGAACATGCTCATGTATTGAATGATTGAACTATATGCATTGAAACTTTTGTACATAAAGCCCCAAGAAAAAGGGATAAAAAAAAACTAACAAACAAAGCAATAAAAGGGGACAAAGAAACCCCAAGACAAAGTAACAAAAACAATGCATATGAAATGGGAATTGAAAAGAATGCATGAGTATGCAAAAAGTAAAACTCAAGGGTAGCTAGGTAATGTATTATAGCTGTATAGGTTTTTCTATATGTCTAGTGAGATCCTATGTTAATCAAGGACTCAAATTTTAAGCTCACTTGGCCATATACATCCTTACCTTCACCCTAGCCCCATTACAACCCATGAATAAGACCTCATGATACTTGTAAGCATGCATTAAGTAATTGTTGATTGTTAGATGAAAGCCAAATCTTGGAAAGCATGATTAGGAGAGGATTGAGTGACGAACCCTATACACTTGAGCGGCGGATACACTTCCAGTGAGGGTTCGATGCTCAATTCTTTGTTCCCGGCTTTCACAAGCGTTCATCTAGCAAGTTATATGCACTCCTTAGTGATGTTCAATTTGGTAGGATTCATGAGCTGCATACTATTTTCACCCTATATGCTTATATATGTTCTTGGAGGATAGATTTACCCTTGACCAAGTAGGTAAATGATTTTACATTAGTTGCATGGATTCACTTAGGTAGTTTGCATTTCATAAACCCTTTCTCACCATGATCTTTAGTCTTTTTATTCTAAGCATGAGGACATGCTTGGTTTAAGTGTGGGGAGATTTGATAAACCCCAATTTTATAGTTTATATTGTGTAGAATTTAAGGAGTTTTGTCAATATTTCTCGCACTTATTCACAAGAAATGCACGATTTTGTGTTCTCCTCCTAATATTGCTTCATGATGAAAAACATGCTTATTTTGCTTTAAAATTATCATATTTTAATCCTCTTCTACTGCCATTCGATGCCGTGATATATTTATTGAGTGATTTCAGAAATTATATGATAGGAATGGCCTAGAAGAAATAAAGAAAGCATGCACAAAAGGGAGGAACATGAAGATTTGAATTTTGGAAAAATCAGCATTGGCGCGCACGCGCACTCCACGCGCACGCGTGGATGAGGATGGCTGGAAGCGGCGCGCAAGGATGGACGCATCCGCACGGATCAGAGGATTCCTATCGACGCGCACGCGCACTTGGCGCGCACGCGCGGGAAGCTGCAGGTGACCTCATTAAATGAAATCGTGCCTGGCGATTTCTGAGGCTCATCAGGTCCAAATTCAAGCTGTTTCTGCATGGAAAAGACCCAAGGATGCTAGGGAGAAACGGAGGATCAATCATTTTACACTAAGACACAATTTTTAGCTAATTTTTGGTTCTTTTGCTCTTCTAGAGAGAGAAATCCTTGTTCCTCTCTAAATCTAGTTTTAATTTGATCTTCCCTTGTTGAATTCTGAATTGGATCTTGTTAATTACTAGTTTTGATAGTTTAATTTGAATTCCTTAGTATAATTTTGCTTAGATCTTGTGATAGTTTTATGAATTCTTGTCAATTGTCATTTTATACCCATTTCATGCATGTTGTGAATCTTGACTTGTTGATGTTACATTGATGATCTCTATGATTAATTGTGTTGTTTGGATGATTGTATGTTGATAATTGTTAGTGGGTACTTGTGATTTCAATTTGATTGCAATTTGAACATGTCTTTTATTAATGCTTACCATGTGTTCGATGAATTGTTTACTTTGATTATAGAGTAGTTCTCTTTATTCTTGGCCTAGGCTAAGGAAATTGGGTAAACTTGAGTTATTGGGTCTAATGGATTTGATGATTTGGGAGCCCTTAGTAGTCAATTTGATAGCCATTGACGCTAACCTTCTATTAAGTTAATTAGTAGTGAGGTTAGAACTTATGGGTTGATGTTGACCAAACCATTTGACGTACTTCAAGTATAGAAGTAGACTTAATGAGTTTGGTTCCTCATAATTGTCAAGATATGGTTATTAGACAAGGATGGTGACCCCAATTTCCATGCCTAGCCAAGAGTTGCTTTTATTATTCATATTTGAAAACCCAAAATTCTTGATTACTTGTCTTAGTTATAGTTACTTGTTTAATTTAGAATAGAATCATATCGGATGTTACTTTGTTAATTTGGAATTGCTCATATCTTGCTTAGTTATTTGAATTAGTTTCTTGCATTGTGAGATTGCTTGCTTGTTAAGATTCCCATTTATTTTCTTGCTCACGACTTACAACCCCGGAATTCTAACCAATGTTGAAGCACATGTTTGCCCATTTCTTGTGAGACGACCCGACGTTTGAATACTTCGGTTATTTCTATTGGGGTTGAACTTGTGACAACCAAATCCCTTCTAAATTTGATACTCGGGGATTGTTGTTGGGTAGAAGCTATACTACCAACGCAGATTTCATTGAGAAATTCTACTCCGACAGTAATCCTCCCACCATCAGCTTTCCAGAAATATATAATAGTCCATACTTTACTCTGGAAATGAAGGTCCAAAATTGGTGTTCAACGCTAGTACTCCACCCTCTTTCTGGCGTTGAACATCCAAAAGGGAGCAGCTGGCGTCCAACACTCAAATAGGAGTCCCAATCTGGCGTTCAATGCCCCTAAGGAGTCCTAGCACGTGGAGATACTCTAAACTCAGCCTAAACGCTCACCAAGTGGACTCAAAACGTGAATTTTTGCACTACAAGACTAGTATCTTATTTCTTTAATTCTTAGTTAGCATATTAGTATATATAGACAAGAGTTCACCCTTGTTAGAAGCTCTTGCCCACTCTACACGTTTTTCATTATTTTTTTTGTACAGTATGAGTCACTAACCTCCTAAGGTTAAAGTTAGAAGCTCTGCTGATTCTCATGAATTAATAATATCACCGTTTTACTTCAATCTATGCTTGATTCTATTCTAAGATGTATCTTCGTTTTTCATCCTAATGGATTGGGAGTGTAACTTGACCGTCATCCCAATTCCACATGAGTTTTTGCGAGTCCTTGACGGGATATTATTGAACCACCAGGTTGATTATACATCTCTTAGACGGCTAATCCACGGTTTCGTTGGGGACTTCTCGAGACATCAGTTCAGGTGAGGTGCGGGGCGATTAGGGCATTTGTGGTATAGGCTAGAACCCAAGGAGTAGCGTTCTCTGATCCAGAAGATCTGACATTGTCTGTGGTGTTTTGAGTAGGATCACCAAGAAAATGGACTACTAGAGCTTCACCCCCCATTCAGATTGGATGACCGCTGACCCGGCGTTTGATCTGAAGCAGAGGAGATTAATGACCGCTGACTCGGCGTTAATCATATACAGCCTGCCAAGAAATGAATCAATCAGAAGTTGGAGTAAATGGTGAGAAAAGGTTATCCAGAAGGAAGAAGCATCTCCAAAGCCTCAACCGTTCTCAAACCATTAATTTCACACCTATCTAGTAACGTTTTATTTATTTATCTGTTTTTATGCGTTTTCTCGTGACTATTTTTTCTATCCGCCTGACTAAGATCTGCAAGGTATCTACTGCTTGCTCAAACTAACAATCTCCGTGGGATCGACCCTCACTCACCTGAGGATTACTTGGACGACCCGATATACTTGCCGGTCTATCTGTGCGAAACGTGCGGAGTCAGTTTTGTACACCACTCTGACAGAGCCCGTACTGTAGTTCCACAAACGTTATAGAGTACAGAACCACAAACGCAAATGTGCTCTCACAAGCAAAACTCGCATCCTCATACGTGTTACGTATAACCTCACTGTTGTGGTAAAGCACTATATTTGCAGTGCCCTCCATGACACCAACAGCAGAGGAAAACACCTCTCTCGCAATGCAGTAAAATGATAACAAGCTCTTGTTTTATAGGCAGAAGACTCACCTTGCAGGTTCCGGGTTGCAAAGCCATCCAACCGGCGTCTGCCACGTGTCCAACACATAGGATGCGTGTTGTCCGCATGCCTGACACGTGTCCAACACGCAGGGTGCGTGTTGCTTGTGATGTCGCCATGTGTCAATCATGGATGCTGCTTATTAAGTCAGCACATTACTTGTGTGTTGCACTGCAATCTCTACAATGTCCACCCACCTGTATATACACCAAAAAACTCCATTTCCAGGTAAAGTTCACCTCTTTTTTCCATATTAAAATTCTTTAGCCCCCAAAACAATCATGTATTCTGAATTAATATTGGACTAAAATGATGTTTCATACAACAAAGTACAAACCCTTTATTAACAAAGGGTGCGAGATAAAGGCACCATCTGAAATGGTGAAGATATATCAGAGGAGAAAAATGGATTTGATACTGTACAAAACTCCAAAAGAAAAGGTCGGTCAAGACTCAACGGTACACAGTCCTGCCATTTTAGAAAGACAACCTCTGAACAATTTTAACAGTTCCCGGATGGCCTTTTTGATGTTGATGGAGGAGACAGCAGCCGATAGTATCACCTTAAAGGCCTTTTTTGATGCAGAGTTGTCCAAGAGCCTTGACATTAAAAGAGAGAAAAAGTATCCATGTTGTGGATCTAAGAAGCATCCCTGACTTTTAGATTAATAATGCTTAGTTTAACTTGTTATTATAGGTCTATCGACTAAAGGGCAGCTGTTTCGCTCCTTGCTCCACGGCATCTCGCCATATCCTGTACCTTACCCCAAGCTTGTCATACGATACCGGCCAATTCCATACATTTGCACCACTGTTCATCCGCTCTTGCTGACCCAGCACTAACCGTAGATCCTCATTTAAAACCTTGAATGAGAAATATCAACAGATCAGCATGCAGAAGTTAAAACTAAGATTAATCAGAACAGTAGATGGAAAAATTAATCATGCATTGTGTAAATTGCTTGCGTACATAAATAGCCATAGTCCATTAGTGTAGAAGAAAACCGAAAAAGTTAAGAATTAAGAACCTATTTGTTTCCCTGGAATGAATGCTTCTCTAACCAATAGTTTTTTCCCTTTTTCCTTTTTTTTCCCCCAAAAAAAGAATTCAATCACCAATTTATTAATTTTTTTTCCGAAAGGAATTCGATCAATTGTGATTTATAAGCAGAGAATTGTGTTTTGGAATGTCATACATAAATACCACATACTAGTTCCATATTTTTGTTGCATCCTTTTGGACCTTAAATACCACAAAGTATAAGGACATCCATGATAAAATCTATTTTTGTTCCATTAGGGAATTAATTCTGTCTATCTGGCTCAAATATGATTAACTATTAAAGATTTGAGAAGCACTCTTACCTGTTCTGCAAAATGCTTCCATAGATATTGCATAAAAGGAACATGCTTTAGAAAAGGAGCAAAATCCAGCGACATTCTGTACAGTAGTCTTGTTTTTTGTTTTGATGATGGTAAGCAGACATGAAGTTGGTGCAGATGTGTGGCGCATTGACTAGTGTTTTGTCCCTCGAGTTTCCCAGGCTTTGAAATTCCAATCGTCGATAGAACCATGCAAGGTGGCCGAAATTCCATATCAATTGGATAGGGATCCCAGTACCCTTGCAGACCAGATCCAGGTGTCAAAAATTTCACCAAGCTGTAATTTCAAATTAAAACAAATTGACTCAGAAATATATTTGACTAGAAAAAGCGGTGAGTAATAATTAAAAAGCTTAACCACTCAGTTTGCCCATAATTCAAGTATGGAAGCATGGCATCTTGACTATACAAGATAACAAGGCCTCGACCCATGAAAAATTACACTCCAGCACATTGCAATGAAGTTTCCAAGAGAAAGCATTGACAATACAGGTTAAATAATTTCAGGAGCAACAACTAGTCTCAGTTATCGGATCCTTGCGAAGGACGAAAATTTCATTTCTTTATATTACTCGCTTTATATTTTTCCTCCCTTTTTGAGCAGTGTTTTCTAGAGACCAAAGAGTCTAAGTAAAATTGGAGAAAGGAAAGGTGTTTCTTGATCTATTTGTTGAAATGAGTTGAGCTATTACATCCTGGAAAGCCGTTTTGATTCTTTCATCACTTTTATCGTTCACTTGTTACCTCTTGACAATTGCTATTAGTTGTATGGGTATATAAATTATAAACAAACCTTGGGACACTCCATCCCTTAGCAAAGGTTGAAGTGTGTGTGAATGGGGCATGTGCGAGATCCAAAAGGTTGTCCAAAAGTAACCCATGTTCAATTGGAAGTTCCATGACAATCTGTCACATAAGATAGACACATCAAGTCTTGTTAACTAAAAAATCAGAATTCTTGCTTATTACATCTCAATACATAGTGGGATATACATCAAATTGACATCATACCTCGGCATGAACTTGGAACCCAGGAGGAGGTAATAAAGATGGAAGTGTGGCTGATGGGGGGTCACTGCCGGGCCAAATCCAGATCATACCCTCTTTTTCGAAACATGGAACTGACTTTATCTTCACATTAAGCAGTCGAGTGGATGGCATTTTCTCACATTTTCCAGTGGTGGTGTACTCCCAACCTGATATCCAACCATTATGTGATTTAAGAATCCATTAACTTTAAAGCACATAAATAGGTTGGTCATGTCATGTGATATTTTGTCCCATATATTATGCGAAACAGGAAAAGAGCATATAATTTCTAAGATATAATCAAGTTAGTGAACAACAAGTGACCTAAAGAAATGGCATAAATATTCATTTTTCTTCAGTGACCACTAACCATGATAGGGACATTGGATACGACCCTCATTTACAGAACCAAGGTGTAGAGGACATGATCTGTGTGCGCAGGTATTCTGAACGCATCCAGGTTTCCCATCTTTCCCTCTGAAGATAACCCATGGTTCCTCAAAACATTCTATAGGGATCTGACATAGAAAAGAAGCAACACTACTTGTAAGACTTACCGTTCAGATTAGAGTGGGATAGACAACACTACTTGAAAGACTTCCCATTCAGATCAAAGTGGGATAGACTACGGTAGCTAAATGGGATGAAATTTGAGTATAAAACTCGAGTTCAATTCCCTTGTAAATTGAAAAGAAAACGGAAAATATAAACAGAAATATATCCAAATGCTTTACTGTTATTTGATGAAAGACGATTTCTGACATCAATCATTATAGTTTCCAATGGTGCTTAATGATTGAAATATATCGCACAAAAATATACCTAATATATGAAATTGTTTTTAGTGTATATGGAACTTATGGACTTACCATGGTATCATGTTTTAGGTCAGTAGTGAAAGCAACAGGATACCAGAAATTCTTCAAGTTGGGATGGAATGACTGAACCGGACCTGATACATTCAAGCTTTTTCGGGGCAGCCTTTTCTTTTCTTCATTGAAAGATTTGGCAGATGTACTCGGCGAAGAAGATGCCTCGGAAACTTCTGTTGTGCTTCTACTTTGAAGCAGCCTGTCATTTACTAATTCTTCCATGAAAGCTAGTTTTTCTAAAGCAGTTGAAACCCTTGCTTCCGATACATGGACCTGTGTTTATTCATTTCCAATAAACAAATAACAGATTAATATATAATGGACAAGATCCTAGCAAATTGATGCTCAAAAGGCATCTAAATTTCAAGCTCTCTATTGTTGATAACATCTTATACCTGTCTGTGTGCTTCTGCTAATTCATCTTGCAACTCTGCTAGCTCCTTTTTCATTGTGCCAATTGATTTGTATTCGCGTGCTAGAGGATTAAGAACTTCCACTACCTACACCAATATTTTATGGAGACATCCGTCAGCATGCCAATGGCAAGGTTTATCCAAAATCTCACAATATTTACATAAAAAATGCCATAATCCTTTCAAGCATCAAATTTCAATAAAACTGTAGACTTTTAATTTCTTCCTTGGCAAAAAACAAGGAAGACAAAACCATAGCTTGTGATTTCAAATGACAAATTTCAAATGACGAATTTGTCTCTCACTATCTGGAAAAAGGTAACAAACTTGTCTCTCTCGGACGATGGTTTCAACTACTAAAAGACTACTTTGTCCCTCATGTTTTTGGTGAGGATGAATAGGGGGTTTAATCTAGTTCTAAAGTATATAGAATAATATAACTGAACTACTGGAACCTTTTCATGGAGGAGCATGATGGTAAGCACATCTTGCCGAGCTCGCCAATCGCAGTACTGAAGATCATATCTTGCCACTTCTAAGGCTTGATATACATCCAAAAACTTTCCTTTATAATGTGGGACTTTTGATCTTGGATCCTCCACGTCAAAGATTGCACTCCATGCATTCTTCTTTTCTACTTCTCCGAATACAGCAAGCACGCTGAATTTACCTTTCAAACCCTGAAAATTTTATATGCCAACTGAAATTTAAGCTACTTATTCCCTCAGCTACAAATAAGAGGCCGTAAACTGTAGCATTTACAGAGATAAAAACTTTCTATAGCTCATACACAGCAGCAAAATGAGCTTCTACAGAGGTATAACATTTATTTTTTATTTGTTATCTTTTTAGTGCCCTTAATGGCACTGATTAAGGAACCATAAGAAAAAAAATTGCATTGAAAATAGTAAAAGTACTTGAAATCTTTCTATTTCTGGATTCCTCAACTAATTCTTCGCCAAAGCTATCAGAAAATTGTAATCAATGGCAAATACAGGGAAAACGACAAGTACAGCATGCTATTTTTTGTTTTTTTTTTGTTTTTTGAAATTTCCTTTTTACATGACAGCAATAAAGATTGAAATAATGCATATACCACACACACCTCTCGCCAATATCGCATGCCAAAAATTAAAATAAAATAAAAAAACTAACACGAATCTTTGTGTAGTTTAGTCTCCTCCAACAAGTTTCCCTCTACTTGTCTAGTATGCAACCTTCTAAAATTAACTTCACGTCGTTTAAAATTTTAAAGATGAGTTTCATTTTCAAGAACAAGCACCAAAAAAGTACAAAGCCAGTAGCAAAACAAAAGAAAATATTCAAATTCAAAATCAAATTACAAAAAATAAAATAAAACATACCTTTTTGCTGTCAAGTTTGGCTGTTCTACAGAAGATTGGCAGAGTGAGAGCTGAAGCAGTTGCTATGGCGTTCATCGCGGTGCAAGGCTTAGAAAACAGAAAGAGAGAGAAAGAAAGAGAAGGAGAAAACGAAAGGAAACATTAATGACCGATATTCAACTTTGAGCTAGGATTTTGTTTTGTTGATAAGAGGTTGGTGTTTCGCGCGATCTCAGTTTGCCTCCCTCGGTGCGCCACGTGGCAGTGCGTTTCCACATTGGTTTCTATCTGGCAGCAGCTCCGTCCACACAGCTGTTTGGGGCTCTCATAGTATCTCGAAAATGTGGGTCCATCACACGTTGCCAGCTCGGATTGGAAAGATATCTTCTCTATCCTCTCGGCGCTCAGTCTATTGTCCCTTTATCTCTGAATTTTGTATTTTTTCAATTTTTCTTTTCCTTAAAAAGCTTTTATATAAACTTCATTTTAATTCCTCTAAAGATTGGGTTTATGACAAAAATGGTTTTCAAAGATTGTATTGAGATCGTAGCGTAATTTTGTCTGAATTTTTAACGGTTATAATTTTATTTTATTTAGAACTAAATTTTTTAGTGAAAAAATAACAATTTATATGAAAGTTGGTGCAATATATATGACAATATATTATGTACAAAAATATTGTTTATACTACAAAATTAGCTACATCTATTATTATAAACAATTAATGTATGAATCCGTACCCAGTACGAAAAAATTTATAAAAATAAAAAAATTATATTTTTAAATATTTTAAAAAAAATATACAAAATAATTACTATTTCAAAAAATTTATAGAATTATTATCAAAATCAAATTTTAACTTTGAAAATATTGAATAATCATCATTTTATATTTTTTTGAAATGAAATAATTATACATTTATTTCAATACAAAATTTAAAATAAAATTAAAATATTTACATTATAATTTTATTTTTACAAAAACTTCTCTATAAATAACATTGATGGTTGAATTTGTTGACATTCCTACGTGATTCATAAGTAAAATTTTTAAATATCGCTTACTCTTAACTCTTAAAAATGTCACATATAGTTAGCCATGTGTAAAAACTAGTTTGAGCAAGTACAATCCAACATGAGAATATGAGATAAAGTTTGTCCCTGAGACTTATTAATTGTCATAGCAAACGATACTATTATGGGAAACTGTCTTCGTTGAAATCTAACTGGGATGGTTTCATTTGTTGGTACCATATTCATTCTTGGAATCAAAGCAATATGACTAACATTGTTACCCATTAAGACTTTATATTCTATGAGATGATTTCCAAGCTTCCTAACTTGTAGCCTTGTACTATTACAAAGACCACTAGATTGGTCAATATTCCTCAGTAACATCACCAAAATACCAACCTTGAGTATTAATTTATGTAGAGGCAAACTAGAGCAATTTATGCTATTCAGTAATTCAGAACCATAAAAATCTAGTTGACTCTCCATATTCCCTTTATCCATACAAATTGAATCCAAATTAAGATATAATTTTTTTCCTCTAGAAATGATAGTCATTAGATAGTTGTTGACCTCTTCAATGATGTCAAGCGTGGGAGCCAGTATAGTTCTTGCTTTGAAAAAATTCTTTGAAGATATATTTTCCAAAATATTTGGATAAGAAAAATGAACCAACTCATGAAATACCTGGTCCGAAAAAAGAATAACAATATCTTCTGGAAGACATATCTTAGATTCTCCATCTATATTGTCACCTATTAGACCATCACCAACTTTCAATAACCACTCACCAAATTGCTTTGTCTCATCTTGATCTGAAGTAGTTGTCCCAACAAAGAGTCTCGTGTTTTTTGTTAGTTTGAGCACCGAACAAAATTTTCAAAGGTAAGACAAATTCACGGTTGAATGAACGATATCTTGTCTCGATCCTCGTGGAATGACAGGAAACATTTGTCTAAAGTCTCCACCTAATACAACCACTTTTCCTCCAAATGGCAAATTTTTGTTATATGTTGGAGAAAACCTTATGATATCACCGAAGCATTTATCAAGTGCTTCATAGTAGTACCTACTAACCATTGGAGCCTCATCCCAAATTATAAGTTTGGCTTTCAACAGCAGTATTGCTTGAGAAAAATCAGGTTTGATGTTACATACAAAATCCTCAGTTATATTCAGTGGTATTTTGAACCTTGAGTATGCCGTTCTTCTGTTGGAAAGAAGTAAAGATGCAATACCACTTGAAGCAATGTTTAACACAATATCACCCTTTGAGCGAATTTCAGCGGACATAAGGTTCCAGAAAAATATTTTTCCAGTACCCCATGACCATACACAAAGGAAAAAAAATCCCTTTATCACAATACACAGCTGTAACAATTTTATCGAATGCATATTTCTGCTCAAGTGTTGTGATGGCTAACATGTCTGAAGCATTTTTCTTTAACTCATCCTTGTTAAAGTTTAGCTCTTCCCTGATAACCCTTTCGGTTAATAAAGAACTATCAACTTTAGTTGCTAAAACCATAGGAGGATAGTCTTTCAAGGTTTTACTATAGGAATGTAAGATCTTGTCTATATCCATTAACCACAACTGCTTAATCTTATCATCTGACATGATTAACTATGCATATTATACGATACTGTAAAAATTCAATCAAACTAAAAATGATCAATAATGAAGGACTTTTATAATTGCAATTAATAAAAACTCACCCCTTATGTTCATCACGGTTCTTTGTCGATACAAAATATCATCTGAGAGTACATGCCAACATCTATCCCAGACATGTTCTGGTCTTGAAATATTGTTGGATGTTAATAAAATGACAAACAACCTCCTAACATATGATCCTGAGGCCCACAAGCTTGCTTCCTTAATTGCATCCATGAATTTTCTGTCATCTTGCAAGAGTCCAAGAGCGAAGCATGCATCTCTATAAGTAGCATAAATTGTTCCTCCTATTGTTCTTATATTTCGAAAATTCATTCATCCTCTTTGATTATTCAAGAGAAGTCATTGGTAATATTTTTCGGTATTTGCTGTAAAAAACTTGGTTAAAATCCCACTTTTAAGTTGCTAAATGGATTAGGCTACGGGATTTCAATTATTATGTACATGCGTATAAAATTATTTTTCCTAGAAAATAGAGAATAATTCTAAAATTGTATAATCTATAGAGTATTAGATTATAACTGTTGAAAGTTATTTGAACATTTGTTTTTTAGTATAGATAAATCAAATAAAATAGACGTAGGGTACATGCTGTTAAGATTTTAAATTTAAATCATCAAATAAATAAGATCAAAATTGAATATAAACTCGTCATTACTTGCAGGTACATGAGTCAACCTTCTAATTGCAAAGCATTACTTTCGAGAAAACCACTTTGAAGCATCGTCCTTCTAAACAAACTTTGTTGGAAACTCAGCATAAGTCAAACTTCGAGTATAGGGATATGACATGTTCACTGCCACCCATCTCAAAAATATGGACTTATGAGATACTGCTCTTTCGACAATATCATTCACATTAGAAGTTTCACTATAAACCATAGGCTGCTCATCCTCCAAATGGAATGGAAGTCTAATCACAAATGGTTTTTTCTCTTAGATTTTGTATCCGAATAAACGCCAGACTGTCTCACATGCCGAAATGTACCTACAATCGTAGTAATTCCTAATTTCATCAACAACTTGTGTGGCTTCTGACGAATCACCAGCGTTGTATTGGGTAGCTGTTACGCGATCATTACCCTTGTGTACATACTTAAATAGATACTTAATAAAACTTGTTTGGCATGTGTATTCCACATTAATGTGGCACCCAAACTTGAGCAACAATTCTGGATTATATGGAACAATGAACTTATTGTCTAGTATACATTCTATTTTTTTCACAGTTTAAGCATTATCAGTACGCCTATATTTGAAAAACTCGACTTGATTAATGAGTGTTCACTGCCTAAACTCTTTGGGATAAAACTTTGAAAATGATCTATTCTTCATGTAAGGTGAATTCTTATTGTACGGACCACATGGACCATGTACCATGTAATTTTAAATACTCCGTGTAGATTTGGCCTTTCATTTTCATCAGGAATCTCAGCCGTTATATGTTTGTCTATATCATCTGGTGTTTGTGGCTTGAACTTATTACTCATTAATAAAAAGATATGTACATGTGGAAGCCCTCTCTTTTGAAACTCTATAGTGCAAACATATGAAAATTGAAAAAGACAAATGAGTAAAACATGACAACATAAGATTTTAATAAGGTGTTTGATGCACCACTATTTTATAATATATTTTGGACTGAATTGAGTGGGTTTGTGTCAACTAATCTCACACTTATTCATGTAAATTGCATGTTTTTCATTTCCTTCCTAATTTTGTTTTATAATTGAAAACTTGCTTCCTAGACCTTAAAATTGTTAATTTTTAATTCTCCTTTTATACCATTCGATGTTGTGATGTGTTTGTTGAGTGTTTTTAGGTTTATAGGGCATGAATGGCTTAAAGGATGAAGAGGAAGCATGTTAAAGTGGAAGGAACACAAGAAACTAAGGAGCTGAGCAGCGAGGATCGACGCGCACGCATGGCTGACGCATGCGCGTGAATTGGTGCATCTAACAACGATGCGTACGTGTGGCCGATGCGTACGAGTGACAGATCGTCACGTGCTGCACTCATCAAAACTCGCTGGGAGCGATTTCTGGGCTGTTTTGGACCCAATTTGAAGCCCAAAAACGCAGACTAGAGGTAGGAGTGTAGTAGAGACTCGGAGAACTTTTGACTTTCACTTTCACTTTAGTTTTAGTTTAAGTTTTTTGTTTAGTGTTTGAATTCTAGGGAGAGAAAACACCACTTCTCCTAGGGTTCTTAGATTTCTTAGTTTTGCTTTGGACTGGATATTGAGAGAGCTACTACTACCTTTGATTGAAGTCGTTTTCTCTATAATTTGCTTTTCTAATAACTCAATTACTCTTTTCTATTTAGTTGCCCTGTGTTCATATTTGGATATTGTTATTTTTGAACTCTATTAATACAATGAATTATTTTTATATTTAATTTTATTATTTTTTTAATTTGTTTTAATTAATTATCAGTGCCAAATTTGATTTTATTAATTTATTTTAATTACTATGTCTCCTATCTATTCCTTTTACATTTTTGTAAAAATGGCATTCATGTTAATAGAGTAGAGCTCCCAACTTGGCTTAGGAGTTAATTAATTGAAAACCCTTGAGTTGTAATACTCAAGTGTAATATGTAATTGAGAATTGCTGGTTAACTCAATTTTTACTGACTCTAGTCCTTCCTTAGGAAGTGAATAGGACTTGTGAATCAGAGTTAGTGCGACCCACTTGACCTTCCTTTGTAACTGCAAGAGGATAACTGAGTGGAAGCAATAAACCTTTACTATTGCACTTGGGAAAAGACAACAAGGATAGAAATTCCAATTATCTCTCCTAACCAAGATCTCTTATTTCAAATACATAACATCTCTTGCTATTGTTCGCTGCTTTAATTTCTCGCTATTTATTTTTCCGTTCTCCACCTCAAAAATTACTCAAAAAATTCCTAACCCATAAATTGCACCTTTTGTCAACTCCTTGGGAAACGACATGGGAATTATACTCCCAGTTATTTAATTTTAATTGTGACACAAATTAAATTGATAGTGGGAATTTCGTTGGTTAAGACTGTACTGACAACGCTGTTTTTTATTAGAAATTCTTAACCGACATTTTTTCGCCCATCAATTTTTGGTACCATTGCCGGGGAGTTGCAACAGTGTGCTAAATTATTGGTTGGTGTAAATATTTTTTATATTTACATAAGTGTATTTTTTTATTATTTTATTTGTGTGCTTTCTGCTTATTAGCAGTTTTATTATTAAATTTTCTTAATATATTTTATTACAATGAGCTCTATGTTTCTTTCATTGAATGACGCGTTCATTACCGGATCCGAGCTTAGCCGCATTTAATCCTGAGATTGAAAAGACTATTTCACGTATTAGGCGAGCTCGGCGTTGGTTAGCCTCTGAGGGTCGTGAAGGGGTTTCACCCAATTCACCAGTCTTATCTGAGGTTGAGTCTGAAGCATCATTTGAGGAAGAAACTAGCTCCTCTTCTACTGATTCTATTGATGCTTCTTCTGTTGATTTAAGTGCAGATACTATGGCGGAGCCGAGAAGGATTACTCTCCAGGAAGCAGGAGCTCCGGACTTTACACTGCAACCATATCAAGCGCGTCATCCAAATTTGGCTGCGAATTTTGAACTGAAGACCGCACTGATCAATCTCCTGCCTAAGTTCCATGGCTTACCTGCTCAAGAGCCTATCAAGCACCTCAAAGATTTTCAGACATCTTGCTCAACTACTAGGCAGCATGGTGCGGATGAGACTACTGTTTGGTTATATGCCTTTCTATTTTCTCTTGAGGGAAAGATAAAGGAGTGGTTCTACACTCAACCGGAATTCGTTGTTACTAATTGAGATTTACTCAGAAGGGAATTTTTGGACAAGTACATTCCAACGGAGGTCACAGATAGATTGAGGAAGGAAATTTCCTACATCATCCAAAGCAAATCAGAGACTCTCTACGAGTATTGGGAACGCTTTAGGAATCTCCTTGACTCATGCCCCCATCACAAGATTTACCAGTTAGTGTTGATTAGCTATTTCTGCCAAGGCATAAAGCCCCAAGACAAGACCATCTTAGATGCTGCAAGTAATGGCTCTCTGACGAAGTACAAGATGGCGACAGAAGCATGGCAACTGATCACTGATCTAGCTGAGTCTACCCAAAATACAAGGCAAAGGAATAATCATTCCAAGACTGTTGCGGAAGTTTCTGTAGTAGTGAGACTGCCACTCTCACCAAGACTCTGGGAGAGATGACTAATATACTGAAGCAGCTCCAGCTCAATCAACAACAACCTCAGCCTCCTTCAAATAACATTGTCAACAGTTGGTCCCTCAAAGAGTGTGTGGAATATGCACTTGCTATTCTCATTACACTGATGAATGTCCACAACTCCAAGAGGACAACACCTTGGCGGCTACTAATGTTTATTACAACCGTCCGAATCAAGGGTACTATCAACAAGGCGGTAATTATAATCAGGGTGGTAACTACAATCAAGGTTGGCTAGACAATCCTAACCAAGGATGGAGAGACAATCCCAACCAAGGGTAGAGAGAAAATTCCAACCAAGGATGGAGGGACAACTACAACCAAGGAGGCAGAGACAATGGTGGGAATCAAAGGTGGAACAACAACTATCAACAGAACCGGTATCAACAAAACCCTCCATACCAACAGCAAAACCAAGGCCAAAGCTACCGGACACCTCACCAAAGGCAAGCTCAAGCACCTCAACACAACCAACCACAAGCCCCTCAAATTACCTACCCTCCTTCTTCCTCCAACCTAGATGAAACACTCCGTTCTATCCTTCAAGGACAAAAAGAGCTTCAAAATTCACTTACCTCTAGCCTCACCGGTCTCACCTCCACTTTTTAAGCCCTTATAACCCGTATGGAACCACCCTCTACCTCCAACAATCAACTTCCAAGTTCTAGTGCACTTTCCTCTCAACCTTTACCTAACTCCAAGGGTGTAATTAATGCCATTACTTTGAGGTCCGGCACTACATTACAAGAGAGGAGTCCTGAGAAGCCAAGCTCAAGAGAAGACATTCAAGTTGAAGATGTTGTTGAGGTAGAATATGTTGAAGAGGAGGATGAGGTATATGATGCGGTTGAAGAAGAAGTTTCTCAATCAAGGAATGGAGTATCTAAGGAAGATGATGTTGTGAGAGAAGCCATTCCCATTCCTTTTCTACACATTGCTAGGAGGACTAAAAAGCAAGTGGGTCTAGATCCTAAGATGGTGGAGATCTTCAAAAAGGTTGAGGTAACTATTCCCCTTTTTGATGCTATTCGCCAGGTTCCTAAGTATGCTAAGTTTCTAAAAGATTTTGCATGAATAAGGATAAGATACATGATTTAGAAACTATTTCTTTGGGTAGCTCTATTTCTGCTTTGATGGGTGCTATACTGGAGAAATGTAGTGATCCCGGTCCTTGTATGGTTACTTGTACTATAAGGGGTGTGCAATTGGTTAACTGCATGTGTGATTTAGGTGCATGTGTTAGTATTATGCCGTTATCTGTATATGATGCTTTGAGGCTCCCACCCTTGAAAAGGTCGGCAACACGTTTTGTTTTGGTAGATAAGAGCATAATTTCAGTGGTTGTCATTGCAGAAGATGTCTTGGTGAGCATTAAGGGGTTGACGTTTCCTATTGACTTCTATATTCTAAAGATGCTCCTTAATGACTCAGGAAGACCTTCATCCATTTTGCTTGAAAGGCCATTTTTGAAGACTTAGCGGTTTAAATTGGATGCCTTCTCGGGTACATATTCATTTGAAATAGATGGAAGAGCAGTGAGCTTCAACCTTGATGAAGCTATAAAGTACCCACCGGAAGACCACTCCATCTTCCAGTGTGACATTATTGATGAGACTGTGGCTGAAATTCACCAAGAGGTAGTAGAAGAGAAGAACATGGAGCAAGGTGCAAGTGTGGGGAAGCCCTCTGCTCATACTGAAGACACCTTGCCACCTCCAATGGTTCTAGATGATCAAGTGCCAAGCCATGAGCTGAAAATGGAGTTGAAACCCCTTCCACCTCACCTCAAGTATGCTTATCTTGAGGAAAATCAACATCTCCCAGTTATTATTGCAAAGGAACTCACTTCCCAACAAGAGGAGCGTTTGCTTAGTGTGTTGAAAAGACACAAGAAAGCTATTGGGTGGAGTTTGGCAGACATAGTAGGCATAAGCCCTCAAGTCTGTGAGCATCGTATATTTCTAGAGGAAAGAGGAAGGCCTATCCATCAACTTCAATGGCGGTTGAACCCCACCATTTTGAAAGTTGTGAAGAAGGAAGTGACCCGACTGCTTGAAGCCGACATCATCTATCCGATCTCGGATAGTGAATGGGTTAGCCCAGTACAGGTGGTTCCAAAGAAGTCTGGTGGTGCACGAATTGTGAATCACACGTTTCACAACTCGTACCACTAACCAACAAGTGCACTGGGTCGTCCAAGTAATACCTTACGTGAGTAAGGGTCGAATCCCACGGAGATTGTCGGTTTGAAGCAAGCTATGGTTATCTTATTATTCTTAGTCAGGAAAACAATAAAATAATTCACTTATCAAATTTGATTGCAAGGAATAAAAGGGCATAAATATAAATACTTATTGTGCAATGATGGAGAATATGTTGGAATTTTGGAGATGCTTTGTCTTGTGAAATTCTGCTTTTCTCTGTTTTCTGATTCACGCACGCACGTCCTCCTATGGCAAGCTGTGTGTTGGTGGATCACCGTTGTCAATGGCTACCATCTATCCTTACAGTGAAAAGGGTCCAGGTGCGCTGTCACCGCACGGCTAATCATCTGCAGGTTCTTAATCGTACCGGAATAGGATTTACTATCCTTTTACGTCTGTCACTACGCCTAGCACTCGCGAGTTTGAAGCTCGTCACAGTCATTCAATCCCTGAATCCTACTCGGAATACCACAGACAAGGTTTAGACTTTCCGGATTCTCTTGAATGCTGCCATCAATCTAACTTATACCACGAAGATTCTGATTAAGAGATCCAAGAGATATTCATTCATTCTACGGTGAACGGAAGTGGTTGTCAGGCACGCGTTCGTGGGGGAATGATGATGATTGTCACGTTCATCACATTCATGTTGAAGTGCGAATGGATATCTTAGGTAGGAACACGCATGTTTGAATGGAAAACAGAAATACTTGCATTAATTCATCAGGACACAGCAGAGCTCCTCACCCTCAACAATGGAGTTTAGAGACTCATGCCGTCAAAGAGTACAAAGTTCAGATCTAAAAATCTCATGAGATACAAAATAAGTCTCTAAAAGTTGTTTAAATACTAAACTAGTAACCTAGGTTTACAGAAAATGAGTAAACTATGATAAATAGTGCAGAAATCCACTTCTGGGGCCCACTTGGTGTGTGCCGGGGCTGAGACTAAATCTTCTCACGTGCCTGGGCTGTTTTGGGCGTTCAACGCCAGGCTGTAACTTGTTTCTGGCGTTGAACTCCAACTTGTAACGTGTTTCTGGCGCTGGACGCCAGACTGCAACATGGAACTGGCGTTGAACGCCAATTTACGTTATCTATCCTTGAGAAAAGTATGGACTATTATATATTGCTGGAAAGCCCTGGATGTCTACTTTCCAACGCAATTGGAAGCGCGTCAATTGGACTCTTGTAGCTCCAGAAATTCTATTCCGAGTGCAGAGAGATCAGGATCCAACAGCATCAGCAGTCCTTTTTCAGCCTGAATCAGATTTTTGCTCAGCTCCCTCAATTTCAGCCAGAAAATATCTGAAATTACAGAAAAACACACAAACTCATAGTAAAGTCCAGAAATATGAATTTTGCCTAGAAACTAATGAAAATAAACTAAAAACTAACTAAAACATACTAAAAACTATATGAAATTAACCCCAAAAAGCGTATAAAATATCCGCTCATCACAATACCAAACTTAAACTGTTGCTTGTCCTCAAGCAACTAGATAAATAAAATAGAATACAAATGAGTCAAGAAACAATAATATCTCAGAGTTTTTGAGTGAAGCTCAGATTCTAATTAAATGAGCGGGGCTAGTAGCTTTTTGCTTCCGGACAGTTTTGGCATCTCACTTCATCCATTGAAGCTCAGAATGATTGGCATCTATAGGAACTTAAAATTCAGATAGTGTTATTGATTCTCCTAGTTCAGTATGTTGATTCTTGAACACAGCTACTTTTATGAGTCTTGGCCGTGGCCCTAAGCACTTTGTTTTCCAGTATTACCACTGGATACATAAATGCCACAGACACATAATTGGGTGAACCTTTTCAGATTGTGACTCAGCTTTGCTAAAGCCCCCAATTAGAGGTTTCCAGGGTTCTTAAGCACACTCTTCTCTTTGCTTTGGACCTTGACTTTAACCGCTCAGTCTCAAGTTTTCACTTGACACCTTCACGCCACAAGCACATGGTTAGGGACAACTTGATTTAGCCGCTTAGACCAGGATTTGATTTCCTTAGGCCCTCCTATCCACTGATGCTCAAAGCCTTGGATCCTTTTTATTACCCTTGACTTTTGGTTTTAAGGGTTATTGGCTTTTTCTGCTTGCTTTTTTTTTTGCAAGCTTTGTATTCACTGCTTTTTCTTGCTTCAAGAATCATTTTTTATGATTTTTCAGATTACCAATAACATGTCTCATGTTTATCATTCTTTCAAGAGCCAACATATTTAACATTCAAGAACATCAAATTCCAAAAACATATGCACTATTCAAGCATTCATTCAGAGGGCAGAAAGCATTGCCACCACATGTAAACAATTAGAATTTGTTTTATTAAAAATTCGAAAATTATTGCCTCCTTGTTCTAAAGAAAATTTTCTATTTTATTCATGTTTAATGATGATGAGAAAAATAAATTATAGCTTAATTGGGGATAAAATCAAAATATAAATACTAATTGCCATTATATGACTCCTAAGGTGAAACTCAAATAATAGAAAAAAAAGTTATCACAGGGTTAAGGTTAAGATCAGAACTCAACAACCTTGACTTTGGGAAGCGGATGCCTCTTTAGTCTGTGGGGTGCTTGGCCCTTCAAGAGATAGTTTCTGACGCTTTAGTTCTCTTAATTCACGCCCTTGCACCTCTTGTTCTCTGAGCAGTTCGCAAAGCATGCTGTTTTGATTTTGCTGTTCTTCCTTCAATTGGTTCATGATTTCTTGCAACTTAGTGACAGATGCCTCAAGATGCTCCCAGTATTCGAATTGAGGGAGTTCTGGTAGGAATTCTTGCGCCCTCCTCTTGATGGGGTCATCCTGCATTTGTTGTTTTTCCATTGTGATTTTAGTGATTGGTTGCTCCACTGAGATATACTCTGTTATTCCCATCTTTACTCCAGCATCTTTGCAGAGCATAGAGATTAGGCTTGGATAAGCCAACCTGGCATCCTTGGAGTTCTTGTTGGCAAGTATGTAGAATTCAGATGGGATCAGTTGATGAACTTCTACTTCTTTTCCCAACATAATGCAATGGATCATCACTGCTCTTCTAATATTGACTTCAGAACGGTTGCTGGTGGGCAATATAGAACGCCCAATGAAGTCCAGCCATCCTCTGGCGATTGGTTTGAGATCTTCTCTCTTGAGTTGACTTGGGGCACCCTTCGTGCTGGTGGTCCACCTGGCTCCAGGGATGCATATATCCTCTAAAATCTTATCCAGGCCCTTGTTTGTTCTCATCATTCTCCTATTGAAGGAGTCTGGGTCATCTTTCAGCTGAGGTGGCTTAAAGATCTCCCTGATTTTGTCAGGGTGGATGTGAACAATCTTTCCTCTGACCACAGTCCTGTAGTCATAGAGGGCAGCTCCAGATATTCTCTGCCTGTCTGTTTGCCACAGATTAGCATAGAATTCTTGAACCATATTCCTTCCCACTTTCATTTCAGGATTAGCTAGGACTTTCCAGTTCCTGTTTCGAATCTGCTCTTGGATCTCCAGATATTCATCTTCTTTCAGATCGAACTTGACTCCCGGGATCACAGATCTTAGACCCATTATTTTGTAGTAATGGTCTGAATGTTCTTTGGTTAAGAACCTCCCTTGATTCCAAAGTGGTTTTGGAATACTCTCTTTCTTGCCTCTTGGAGTGGGTTGTTTTCCTTTAGGAGCCATGATCTTAGTGGGTATGGTTTAGTGATCATGGATAAACACACCAAACTTAGAGGATTGCTTGTCCTCAAGCAAAAGAAAAGAAAGGAGAGGGATAGAGGGAGAGCTAGCGTTGAATGATGGATGAGAGGAAGGAGGCCGAATGTGTTTTTAAAAGGGAGGGGGGTGGGTTTTCGAAAATAGGGAGAAAGATAAGATAGAAGATATGATTTAAAAAGAGATAAGTATGATAAGAAAAGATATAATTTAAAATTGAAAAGATATGAAAGATATTTAAAACAGATAAATTTGGATTTTTTTTTTGAAAAAGATAATATGGAGATTTGAAAAAGATATTGATTAGTTGAAAAGATTTTTGAATGAAAAGAGATAGATTTGTTTTGAAAATTTTGAAAAAGAGTTGAATTGGATAAAAAAAGGATTTGTGCTTATGGATTAAGATACATTTGATATTTTTAAAGTGGGATTTTTAGAAATTAGGAATTTTAGAAATTAGGGTTTGTAACATGTTTATGCAAGAAATCATGAATTGAAACATGAAAATTAAGATTAAAATGAAAAATATGAAGAAAAAACAAATTTACCTCCTCCCCACCATCTTGGCGTTTGAACGCCCAAACGCTGCATGTTTTGGGCGTTCAATGCCCAACTGCTGCTTCTCCTGAGCGTTCAACGCCCAGCTGTTGCTTCTTTCTGGCGTTGAACACCAGGAACTCCTTTGTCACTGGGCGTTTTTCTGAATGCCCAGGACACTGTAAATCTGGCGTTAAACGCCCAGAAGGAGCTTCTTTCTGGTGTTCAACGCCCAGAAGATGCTTCTTTCTGGCGTTTAACGCCCAGATGGCTATCCTTACAGGCGTTCAACGCCCAGTGGATGCTTCTTTTGGGCGTTGAACGCCCAAAACAGACTTTTATTGGCATTTTCTTGCCAGTGAGCTCTTTTTCTCTGTTTTGTGTGCAGAATCCTTCTGTAACCCTATAAACTTATACAATTGACTCTTTACCTTAGTATCAATGAACTTTATATAAACAAATAAAATCAAGAATAGGGCAAAATGCTTAGAGGAAGTGATGCCCCATGGCTGGGTTGCCTCCCAGCAAGCGCTTCTTTATTGTCTTTAGCTGGACCTTGCTGAGTTTTTAATCTAGCCTCAGTCTTGAGCACTCTTGCTCAACATTGCCTTCAAGATAGTGCTTGATTCTCTGTCCATTAACAATGAACTTCTTATCAGAATCAATATCTTGAAGCTCCACATAACCATATGGTGATACACTTGTAATCACATATGGTCTCCTCCACCGGGACTTCAGTTTCCCAGGAAATAGCCTGAGCCTAGAGTTAAACAACAGAACCTTTTATCCTGGTTCAAAGATTCTAGATGACAGCTTTCTGTCATGCCACCTTTTTTATTTTTCTTTATAAAGCTTGGCATTTTCGAAAGCAGTGAATCTGAATTCCTCTAGCTCATTCAGCTGGAGCAATCTTTTTTCTCCAGCTAATTTGGCATCAAAGTTTAGGAATCTGGTTGCCCAGTAGGCTTTATGTTCCAGTTCCATGGGCAGGTGGCATGCCTTACCATACACAAGTTGGTATGGAGAGGTCCCTATAGGAGTCTTGAATGCTGTTCTGTAAGCCCACAGAGCATCATCCAAGCTTCGTGCCCAATCCTTTCTACGGGTACTCACAGTCCATTCCAGGATTCTTTTTAGTTCTCTGTTAGAAACTTCAGCTTGTCCATTTATCTGCGGATGATATGGAGTTGCCACCTTATGGCGAATCCCATACTGGACCATGGCAGAGTAAAGCTGTTTGTTGTAGAAGTGAGTGCCCCCATCACTGATTAGTACCCTAGGGACACCAAATCTGTTGAATATATGATTCTGGAGGAACTTTAGTTCTGTTTTAGTATCATTGGTGGGTGTGGCAATGGCCTCTACCCATTTTGATACATAGTCAACTGCCACCAGAATATAAGTGTTTGAGTATGATGGTGGGAAAGGCCCCATGAAATCAATTCCCCATACATCAAACAACTCAATCTCTAAGATTCCTTGTTGAGGCATGGCATAACTATGAGGCAAATTACCAGCTCTCTGGCAACTATCACAGTTACGTACAAACTCTCGGGAATCTCTATAGAGTGTAGGCCAGTAGAAACCACATTGGAGGACCTTGGTGGCTGTTCGCTCACCTCCGAAATGGCCTCCATATTGTGATCCATGGCAATGCCATAGGATCCTCTGTGCTTCTTCTCTAGGCACACACCTACGGATTATTCCGTCTGCGGATCTCTTAAAGAGATAGGGTTCATCCCCAAGTAGTACTTTGCATCAGTAATTAATTTTTTCTTTTGTTGCCTGCTGTATTCCTTGGGAATGAACCTTGCAGCTTTGTAGTTTGTAATGTCTGCAAACCATGGTAATTCCTGAATGGCGAACAAATGCTCATCCGGAAAGGTTTCAGAGATCTCAATAGAGGGGGAGGACGCCCCTTCCACTGGTTCTATCCGGGACAGATGGTCAGCCACTTGGTTCTCTGTCCTTTTTCTGTCTCTTATTTCTATATCAAACTCTTGCAGAAGCAACACCCATCTTATGAGTCTGGATTTTGAATCCTGCTTTGTGAGTAGATATTTAAGAGTAGCATGATCTGTGTACACAATCACCTTTGATCATATTAGTATGATCTAAACTTGTCAATGGCATAAACCACTGCAAGCAATTCTTTTTCTGTGGTTGTGTAATTTTTCTGGGCATCATTCAAAACACGACTAGCATAATAAATAACATGCAGAAGCTTGTCATGCCTCTGCCCTAGTACCGCACCAATGGCGTGATCACTGGCATCACACATTAATTCGAATGGCAATGTCCAGTCTGGTGCAGAGATAACTGGTGCTGTGACCAGCTTAGCTTTCAGAGTTTCAAACGCCTGTAGACACTCTGTGTCAAACACAAATGGCGTGTCAGCAGCTAGCAGGTTGCTTAGAGGTTTTGCAATTTTTGAAAAATTCTTTATAAACCTCCTATAGAATCCTGCATGCCCCATAAAGCTTCTGATTACCTTAACATTGGCAGGTGGTGGTAATTTTTCAATTACCTCTATTTTAGCTTGATCCACCTCTATTCCTTTGTTTGAAATTTTATGTCCAAGGACAATCCCTTCAGTCACCATAAAGTGACATTTTTCCCAGTTTAAAACCAGGTTGGTCTCTTGGCATCTTTTCAAAACCAGTGTCAGGTGATCAAGACAGGAGCTGAATGAGTCTCCATATACTGAGAAGTCATCCATGAAGACTTCCAGAAATTTTTCCACCATATCAGAGAAAATAGAGAGCATGCATCTCTGAAAGGTTGCAGGCGCATTACACAGCCCAAAAGGCATCCTTCTGTAAGCAAATACTCCAGATGGACATGTGAATGCTGTTTTCTCTTGATCCTGGGGATCTACTGCAATTTGATTGTAGTCTGAATAGCCATCCAAAAAGTAGTAATAATTATGACCTGCTAGTCTTTCTAGCATCTGGTCTATGAATGGTAAAGGAAAATGATTCTTTCTGGTGGCTGTTTTGAGCCTTCTGTAATCAATACACATGCGCCACCCTGTAACTGTTCTTGTAGGGACCAGTTCATTTTTTTCATTATGAACCACTGTCATGCCTCCCTTTTTAGGGACAACTTGAACAGGACTCACCCAGGAGCTATCTGAAATAGGATAAATAATCCCAGCCTCCAGTAATTTAGTAACCTCTTTCTGCACCACTTCCTTCATGGTTGGATTTAGCCGCCTCTGTGGTTGAACCACTGGCTTAGCATTGTCCTCTAATAAGATCTTGTGCATGCATCTAGCTGGGCTTATGCCTTTAAGGTCACTTATGGACCACCCAAGAGCTGTCTTGTGTGTCCTTAGCACTTGAATTAGTGCTTCCTCTTCCTGTGGATTTAAAGCAGAGCTTATGATCACTGGAAAAGTATCACCTTCTCCCAAAAATGCATATTTCAGGGACGGTGGTAATGGTTTGAGCTCGGGTTTAGGAGATTTTTCCTCTTCTTGAGGAAATTTCAGAGACTTTTTCAATTCCTCTGAATCCTCTAGATCAGGTGGAACATCTTTAAAGATGTTTTTCAGCTCTGATTCGAGACTCTCAGCCATGTTGATCTCTTCTTCCAAAGATTCAATAAGATCAACTTTCATGCAGTATTTTGGTGTGTCTGGATGCTGCATGGCGTTGACAGCATTCAACTTAAACTCATCTTCATTGACTCTTAGGGTGACTTTCCCCTTTTGGACATCAATGAGAGTTCGTTCAGTTGCTAGAAAAGGTCTTCCTAGAATGAGAGTAGCACTCTTGTGCTCCTCCATCTCTAGCACTATGAAGTCAGTGAGAAAGGCGAATGGCCCAACCCTAACAATCATGTCCTCAATCACGCCTGATGGGTATTTAATGGAGCCATCAGCAAGTTGGAGACATATTCGGGTTGGTTTAACTTCTTCAGTTAAACCAAGTTTTCTGATAGTGGATGCAGATATTAGGTTGATGCTTGCCCCAAGATCGCATAAAGCTATCCTTGTGCAATTTCCCTCTAATGTGCATGGTATTAGAAAGCTTCCGGGATCTTTAAGCTTTTCAGGAAAGCTTTTCAGAATGACTACACTGCATTCTTCAGTGAGGAGAACTCTTTCAGTTTCTCTCCAATCCTTCTTATGACTCAATATCTCTTTCATGAACTTGGCATAAGAATGTATTTGCTCAAGTGCCTCTGCAAACGGAATCTTAATTTCAAGAGTCCTGTGATAATCTGCAAAGCGAGCAAATTGCTTATCCTGCTCCTCTTGGCGGAGTTTTTGAGGATAAGGTATCTTGGCTTTATATTCCTCAACCTTGGTTGCTGTAGGTTTATTTCCTACAGAATTAGTTGAAGAAGCCTTTTTAGAGGGGTTGTCATCAGCACTTGTTTGTGTTTGATCCCTCTCTGGCGTTTGAGTACCAGAGTTAGAAGCTGGAGTGGCGTTAGATGCCAATTCCTCATCTGTTCCTGGCATCTGAACGCCAGAACTGTGCTTCCTTTGGGCGTTCAACGCCAGTTCCTTGCTTGTTTCTGGCGTTGAATGCCAGTCCTAAGCATGGCCTGGGCGTTCAGCGCCAGCCTTCCACCCAATTTCTGGCGTTTTAACGCCAGAATTATTTTTTCCTGGGCTCTTACTGTCCTCAGATGGATTTTGGGTGGTTTGCTCATTTCTTGGCTTCCTACTGCCTTGAGGTGGGGTATTTAATGTTTTTCCACTTCTTAATTGAACTGCTTGGCATTCTTTTGTTATTTGTTTTGACAGCTGCTGTTTTGTTTGCTTCAATTGTTCTTCCATATTTGTATTAGCTATCCTTGTCTCTTGTAGTCTATCTTTGAATTCGGCTAACTATTGTGTTAGAAAGTCCAATTGCTGATTGAATTCAGCCGCTTGTTCTACAGGACTGAGTTCAGCAGTTACTGTTTTAACCTCTTCTTTCATGGAAGGGTCACTGCTTAGGTACAGATGCTGATTTCTGGCAACTGTATCAATGAGCTCTTGAGCTTCTTCAATTGTCTTTCTCATGTGGATAGATCCACCAGCTGAGTAATCTAGAGAGATCTGAGCTCTTTCTGTAAGCCCATAATAGAAGATGTCTAACTGAACCCACTCTGAAAACATTTCAGAGGAACATTTTCGTAGCATCTCTCTGTATCTCTCCCAGGCATCATAAAGAGATTCATTATCTCCTTGTTTAAAGCCTTGGATGTCCAGCCTTAGCTGTGTCATCCGTTTTGGAGGAAAGTATTGATTCAGAAATTTTTCTGTCAGCTGTTTCCATGTCCTTATGCTAGCCTTAGGTTGGTTATTTAACCACCTCTTGGCTTGGTCTTTTACAGCAAATAGAAACAGTAATAATCTGTAGACATCCTGATCTACTTCCTTATCATGTACTGTGTCAGCAATTTGTAAAAACTGTGCCAGAAACTTTGTAGGTTCTTCCTGTGGAAGACCGGAATACTGGCAGCTTTGCTGCACCATGATAATGAGCTGAGGATTCAACTCAAAGCTACGGACTCCAACGGAGGGTATGCAGATACTACTCCCATATGAAGCAATAGAGGGGTTAGCATATGACCCCAGAGTCCTTCTGGACTGTTCATTTCCACTTAGATCCATGATGGAGAAAGGGAGATGATGTAATAAAAAAAATTTATTTTTATTTATTTATTTATTTATTTATTTAGAAAATAAAATAAATTAAAATAAAATAAATAAAAAATGGGTGAAGATTTTCGAAAAAATGAGGAGAGAGAAAGTGGTTAGGAAGTTTTGAAAAGGATATGATGATTTTTGAAAAAAGTTTTAAATTTTGAAATAAAAATCTGAATTTTAAAGGTGAATTTCCAAAATTTGCTTTAAAATAGAGAGAAAAGATATTTTTGAATTTAAAGAGGAGAGAGAAAAATAATAAGATAGCACAAGATTTAAAATTTTTTAGATCTAATGCTCCTTGTTTTTGAAAATTTTGGAGGGAAAACACCAAGGAACACCAGACTTAAAAATTTTAAGATCAAGACACAAGGAAAACTCAAGAACACTTTGAAGATTCACAAGAACACAAGAACATGAAGAAAGAACACTAAACTTAAAATTTTTAGAAAACCAAAATAAGATTTTTCGAAAACCAAAGAAAAATCAACAAGAAAACACAAAACTTAAAGTTTGGCACAAGATTTAATGTAAAAATTATTTTTGAAAAAGAATTTTAAAATGAAGGTACCCAATTTACCAAGAACACAGACCAACGCTCTAGCCAAATGGGCAGTAAATGTAACACTTGTTTTGAAAAATATTTTTAATAACTAAGAAAAAATATTATTTTTATTTTTATTTTTATAGATTTTTTTTTGAAAAGAATATAAAAGACTCTGACCCAAAAGACAAAATTTTCCTAATCTAAGCAACAGGATTCACCGTCAGTTGTTCAAACTCAAACAATCCGCGGCAACGGCACCAAAAACTTGGTGCACGAATTGTGAATCACACGTTTCACAACTCGTACCACTAACCAGCAAGTGCACTGGGTCGTCCAAGTAATACCTTACGTGAGTAAGGGTCGAATCCCACGGAGATTGTCGGTTTGAAGCAAGCTATG
The DNA here is from genome assembly GCF_059453495.1 of Arachis ipaensis. Lineage (NCBI taxonomy): Eukaryota > Viridiplantae > Streptophyta > Magnoliopsida > Fabales > Fabaceae > Arachis > Arachis ipaensis. The sequence continues at coordinate 64,848,375 of NC_142442.1, read as the reverse complement.
GTTATCTTATTATTCTTAGTCAAGAAAACAATAAAACAATTCACTTATCAAATTTGATTGCAAAGAATAAAAGGGCATAAATATAAATACTTATTGTAAAATGATGGAGAATATCTTGGAGTTTTGGAGATGCTTTGTCTTGTGAAATTCTGCTTTCCTCTATTTTCTGATTCACGCACGCACGTCCTCCTATGGCAAGCTGTGTGTTGGTGGATCACCGTTGTCAATGGCTTCCATCCATCCTTAAAGTGAAAAGGGTCCAGGTGCGCTGTCACCGCACGGCTAATCATCTGCAGGTTCTCAATCGTACTGGAATAGGATTTACTATCCTTTTGCGTCTATCACTACGCCCAGCACTCGCGAGTTTGAAGCTCGTCACAGTCATTCAATCCCTGAATCCTACTCGGAATACCACAGACAAGGTTTAGACTTTCCGGATTCTCTTGAATGCTGCCATCAATCTAGCTTATACCACGAAGATTCTGATTAAGAGATCCAAGAGATATTCATTCATTCTACGGGGAACGGAAGTGGTTGTCAGGCACGCGTTCGTGGGGGAATGATGATGATTGTCACGTTCATCACATTCATGTTGAAGTGCGAATGGATATCTTAGGTAGGAACACGCATGTTTGAATGGAAAACAGAAATACTTGCATTAATTCATCAGGACACAGCAGAGCTCCTCACCCCCAACAATGGAGTTTAGAGACTCATGCTATTAAAGAGTACAAAGTTCAGATCTAAAAATCTCATGAGATACAAAATAAGTCTCTAAAAGTTGTTTAAATACTAAACTAGTAACCTAGGTTTACAGAAAATGAGTAAACTATGATAGATAGTACAGAAATCCACTTCTGGGGCCCACTTGGTGTGTGATGGGGCTGAGACTAAAGCTTCTCATGTGCCTGGGCTGTTTTATGCATTCCACGCCAGGCTGTAACTTGTTTCTGGCATTGAACTCCAACTTGTAACGTGTTTCTGGCGCTGGACGCCAGACTGCAACATAGAACTGGCGTTGAACGCCAGTTTACATCATCTATCCTTGAGCAAAGTATGGACTATTATATATTGCTGGAAAGCCCTAGATGTCTAATTTCCAACGCAATTGGAAGCGCATCAATTGGACCCTTGTAGCTCCAGAAATTTCATTCCGAGTGCAGAGAGGTCAGGATCCAACAGCATCAGCAGTCCTTTTTCAGCCTGAATCAGATTTTTGCTCAGCTCCCTCAATTTCAGCCAGAAAATACCTGAAATTATAGAAAAACACACAAACTCATAGTAAAGTCTAGAAATATGAATTTTTCCTAGAAACTAATGAAAATAAACTAAAAACTAACTAAAACATACTAAAAACTATATGAAATTAACCCCAAAAAGCGTATAAAATATCCGCTCATCATCTGGTGTCACAACAATGAAGAATGAGCATGGGAAACTCATGGCTACAAGAGTGCAGAATTTCTGGAGGGTGTGCATTGACTATTGGCGTCTGAACCAGGCTACTCGCAAAGATCACTACCCGCTACCTTTCATCGATCAAATGCTTGATCGCTTGTCAGGTTAATCACACTGCTGTTTTCTAGATGGTTATACTAGCTATTTTCAAATCTATATTGCTCCAGAAGATCAGGAGAAAATAACTTTTACATGCCCCTTTGGAACGTATACATATAAGAGAATGCCTTTTGGCTTATGTAATGCACCGGCTACATTTCAAAGATGCATGATGAGTATCTTCTCAGATCTTCTTGAGAATTGTATGGAAGTTTTTATGGACGACTTTAGTGTTTATGGTGATTTGTTTGACCTTTGTTTGGATAGTCTAGTTAGAGTATTAGAAAGATGTGTTAGTTCAAACCTTGTACTTAATTTTGAAAAATGTCATTTTATGGTAAAGCAAGGTATTGTTCTAGGATATGTTGTTTCTAATACTAGTATATCTGTTAATACTACAAAGGTAGATGTTATTTCTGGTTTACCTTACCCATCTTCTGTGAGGAAGGTCCATTCGTTTCTTGGTCATGCAGGTTTCTAATGGCGTTTTATCAAGGACTTCAGTAAGGTGGCACTGCCTTTGTCCCGACTGCTGCAGAAGGACGTAGAGTTTTACTTGAGTGAGAACTGCATGAAAGCATTTGACAAGCTGAAAATTGCCTTGACCCAAACTCCCATTGTGAGAGGGCATAACTGGAGTAGGCCATTCGAGATCATGTGCGACGCATCAAACTACGCGGTAAGAGCGGCGCTGGCTCAGCGCGAAGGTAAGGACCCTTATATTATTGCTTATGCTTCTAAGACTTTAGATGGTGCCCAGTCTAATTATACTACCACTTAAAAAGAAATGTTAGCTATTATTTTTACTTTGGATAAATTCTGAGCTTATTTACTTTGAACTAAAGTGGTAGTATATTCAGACCATGCAACTCTAAAGTATTTGTTAGCTAAAAAAGAGTCTAAACCAAGGTTAATTCGTTGGATATTATTGTTGCAAGAATTTGATTTAGAGATCAAAGATAGGAGTGGTTCCCAAAATTTAGTGGCATACCACTTGAGTCGCCTAGAGCACTCCACTCCTATCAATGATGCATTTTCACTTGATAGCTTACAAGCAATATCTGAGGTGGTTCCTTGGTATGCACCCATAGCTAATTATTTGGTTAGTTGTATCTTTCCTCCTAATTTTTCTAAGCACCAAAATGACAAGCTTAAAAGCGAGTCCAGGTATTACATATGGGATGACCCCATTTGTGGAGATGTGGTGCTGACCAAATAATTAGAAGATGTGTGCCACAATCCGAATTCCAGTTAATTTTAGAGGTCTACCACTCTTCTGAGAGTAGTGGACACTTTGGTCCTCAAATAACTACTAGAAAAATTTTAGACTGCGGATTTTGGTGGCCCACATTTTTTAAGGATGCTACTATTTTCTGTGACTCTTGCCCCCAATGCCAAAGGTTTGGAAATATATCCAAGAGGGATGAGATGCCCCAACAACTTATGTTATTTTGTGAAATTTTTTATGTTTGGGGTATTGACTTCATGGGTCCATTTCCAAGCTCCAATGGTTTCCTATACATCTTGTTAGTTGTTGACTATGTTTCTAAATGGGTGGAAGCAATTTCTACCTATACTGATGATGCTAAAGTAGTTGTTTCTTTTGTTCGAAATAATATTATTTGTCGCTTTGGATCACCACGAGCAATCATGAGTGATCAAGGCTCTCATTTTTGTAACAGGAGAATGACAGGTCTGCTGAAGAAACATGGCATCATTCACAAGGTGGCGACAGCTTACCATCCCCAAACCAATGGGCAAGCCGAGGTGTCTAATAGAGAGATCAAGCGCATACTAGAGAAGATTGTGAAGCCCCATCGGAGAGACTGGAAGCCTAGACTTGCAGATGCGTTTTGGGCTTATCGGATAGCTTACAAGACACCCATTGGAATAAGTCCATTTCGCCTAGTCTACGGAAAGGCTTGTCACCTTCCGGTGGAGGTGGAACACAAAGCTTACTGGGCGGTAAAGGAATACAACTTAGGATTGGGGGGAGCCGGGATTGAAAGAAAGTTGCAACTACAAGAATTGAAGTGCCTTCGACTAGAAGCGTATGAGAACTCAAGGCTCTATAAAGAGAGGGTGAAGGTGGTGCATGACAAGAACATCAAGAGAAGAGAGTTTAGAGCTGGGGATTTAGTCCTCCTCTATAACTCAAGGTTGGGACTCATGCCAGGCAAGTTAAGATCAAGGTGGGAAGGACCCTATAAGGTGGAAAATGCTGAGCCATATGGGGTCTTCCACCTGAGTCACCCTTCAAGCCCCACCTTCTTCAAAGTCAATGGCCACCGTTTGAAGCTGTATCATGGTGAGAAGATGAAGAAGAACAAGGAGCTGGAGATCTTCCTCTTGGTGGATCCAGCAAAGAAAGAGGACTGAGCTTGTAGACCGTCCAACTTAAGGACGTTAAAGAAAATTGTTAGGTGGGAGGCAACCCACAATGGTATGATCTTTCCTTTTTATTAGTTCTATTTTATTTTATATCAGTGTTAATTTTCAGTTCTGCATGTTTACCTTTACTTTGCTTTATAATAAAAAAATAAAAAAAAAGTGCCTCTGATGCATAAGCGTTAATGACGCGCACGCGTCATATGGAGGTTCGAGTTTTATAAAAAATGAACAGAGAGTTATGCTAGAACTGTGCGGGAGGGGTGCCTGGCACACAAGTCACCCCACGCGTACGCATGACCCACGCGTACAAGTCACCTACAATTTTGTCAATCTACGCGTAAGCATCAGCGACGCACACACGTGGTATGCAGATCAGCGTAAAATGGTGATTTGAACAGAGAGTTGTGCGGGCATTAGGCTGGAATCGTGCATTTGGCACGACCAGTGGTCACGCGTACGCGTGACCGACACTCACGCGTCACTTGAATTTTTGCCCACCCACGCATGTGCGTCATAAGCGCCGCGCCACCTAACTCAGCACGCTGCCCAGTTTCCTTTTCTCTCACCCCTCTCTTCTTTCTCTAATCCTAATTCTTCTTTGTTCCTTCTTCCTACTTCTTCCTTCTTTCTTCTTCTTCCCTTCTCTCACCACCACCAGCGGACCACCATCAGAGACCACCAACTCCGGCAGCTACAATTTTCTTTTCTTTTCTTCTTCCCTTCTTATTCCTCTTCTCTCATTCTTACTCCCATTCATCCTCCTATTTTCATCATCTTCTTAAGGTTTCCTTTCTTCCCCTCTGCTACTTTTTCACTCTTCTTTTATTTATTGTATTTGACTATTTTATTTATTTTAATTTTATATTAGCTTTGTTATTTATAATTTCTTTTTCATTCTTTTATCTTGAAATTTTATGTTAGTGTTGGAGCTTTATTTGGGTGATTATTTTGCTATATTTTAGCTTGTGGATATTATGAGGTGTGTTTTGAAAATTGATATTTTATTTTTGGTCTCCTATACACTTGGATTGATTACCTTACTTTCAATTTTTAATTTGCACACCAAGTGTTTGTGAAAAAGCTCCTATGACATTTTGATTTCTTATCAATTTTATTCTTAAACTTTAATGCCTCTTTTTCACAATCCTTGCATTTCATATGTATTGAGTATATTATTCATTAATTGTCATCACAAAAGTGCTCATTATTTTGTTACATGTAACTATTCATGTTGCTATTGATGCTTGAGCTATTCTTCTCATGCTTGTTACTTGCATGCTTTTAACCCTCTTGCATCTAGTTGTTATGATATGCCTTCATGATTTTCATTGATGTCTTCCTTGCATGTTGTAGCTACCATGTATTTAAGACATTCTCTTTTTCTTTGGCATTCATTATCACTTGAACTTTCTTCTTCCGATTTTTAGCTATCTATATTTGACATTCCTTCTCTTTCTTTCTTCTTTAGGATGGCGACCAAGAGAGGAAAAAAGAAGGTTTCTAACAAGACACTGGCAAGGAAAGGTACTAAAAGAGCACCGGCTAAGGCGCAACCATCCACAAGCGGGTGAAGAGGACCATTCAAGTTGATGAACCGAAGAAAGCATTTCCCGCACGGGTCTCCGTACGGTTCACTAACCGTTACTGTGAGCAGATGTTCCCCGTCTTAGCAGAAAGAAACTACCATAATGAGCACCTCCTCATCCTTCCAACGCATTTTGTTGACTTTGTGGTGCCCCGCATTGAAAGGAGACAGTGGAGATTCTTAAGGAGGCAGCCGCGGGAGGCCAATCTCTCTTGGGTAGTTAAATTCCACTACAACTTTCACTTGCTTGCCTTGCAGTCTGTCTATGTTCGCCAAAAGTAAATCCCTGTCTCCGAAGGTTCCATTCAGAGAGTACTGGATCTTCCACCTAGCCCAGAGGGGTTGGATGCCTATCAAGAGGCCCAGCTTAAGTGCCAGACATATTAGTTTGACTGGGACAGTGTCTTTGGAGTCATCGCCCAACCTGGCAACAACTGGATCTATGGACAACACCGGGCTCGACCCAAGAGCATCTCCGCCCAAGCAATTACCTTGGAGGCTCGCGTGTGGGCACAGATCATGTCCTACTATATCTTTTCAAGCACTCATGAGTCCACATTCACTGCTGACATGGCTATTCTCGTCTGGTGCATTCTTACAGAGCAACCTCTCAACTTGCCCTGACTCATCTGGCAGGCTATGGGACACGTGAAGATCGCGAGCAACCTACCTTTTCCCGCGTTGGTTATAGATTTGGTCTCTGTGGTGGGAGTCTCCGATCGGGCTTGGGATACGAAGGCCATGATTCCCAGAGATGATGAGTGTGTCCCAAATGGGAAGTATATCAGACCTCCAGTACCTTCCGCAAGCTGGAAGGAAGGCCCGTCCGTCGACGCCCCTTCCTCCTCCGCTCCACCATCATCCACACCACAGGCACCTTCCACCAATCAGTTGCTCCTTCAGATCCTTGAGAGGTTAGCCGGCAAGACCAGCGGATTGAGCAAATAGAGCGCCGTAACAAGCACCGATACAACTACTTGAAGGAGTTAGCACTCACCCACGTCCGGAAGAGACTGATACCCCGGACTCCACTTCACATGACAGCATGGCAAGCCATGACGAGCCGGATAGTGGAAGTGATGCTCCCAACCCCACTTTTCTCATCACTGATGGCACGGAGGACCGTGCAATGCCTTAAGTGTGGAGATGTTGGTAAATGACTTCCGAAGGTAACATCTATCTCTCTCAACACCAATATTTTATTTTTCTTTTGTTAGATAGGATAGATTGCATGGTAGTAGTTGCTTGCATGTATCTACTACTTGGCTGAAGTGATAAATCCTTTTTCAAGACACTATTTTATAGCATTTCACTAATTTGAATTAAAAATTTTTGTTAAACTTGTTTGAAGATTTTAATTTAGAACATGATTTTAGAGCTAAGAACACACAACCTGTGAGATTTTGAACCTAATTATATGGTTATATTATTTAACCTTGATTTTGATTCTTGTGTGTTTTCTTCTCTATGGTTACAATCTTTGGTTTGTTCCATTCTATATGTCCATTATTTAGTGTATATTCATGCATTTATGTGATTGAGGCCATCATTTGATTATAGCTCACTTATCCCAAATAGCCTACCATTTCATTTACCTTTGTTTGCCACTTTGAGCCTTTTTAACCCCCTTTTGTTCTTTATATTACCACATCACTAGGCTTAAGCGGAAAAATAATTAATTGTCCTATTTGAATCTTTGGTTAGCTTAAGATAGTAAGTGTGTGTCAACTAAGTGTGGGAAAATATGTGAGAACTTTAGTTGATGAGAATGTGTTTTATTTTTATTGATAAATATTGAGAATTTGGGTGCTTACTCATGTGAAATTATAAAAACCATATGCATTGATATACTATGCTTTCATATACATAGAAAAAAATGAAAAAAAGAAGAAAAAAAAGAAAAAAGAGAAGAAATAAATGCATAGGGGTTAAAACCACCCCAATGTTAAGTTCAATAAAAAAATCAATGCATATGTGATGGAATTAGAATTGATACCTGAGTGTGTAAAAATATGCAAAAGTGAGATTTTGGGTGGCTAAGCTTGATTTTAGAATTGTATAGAGAGTGTGCATGCGTTAGGTAAGAACTCAAGTTAGTCAAAGATTCAAATGATAGCTCACTTGGCCATAGATATATATTCACCCTTACCTTAGCCCCATTACAACCTTGAAAAGCCCTCATGATATTTGCATTTGTACACTAAATATTTGTTGATTGGTTAGATGAAGAACAAAGTTTTAGAAGCATTATTAGAGGAGATGTGAGTGGTTCAACCCTAAAAACTTGAACGATTAGAGTGTATACACTTCCAGTGAGGGTTCGATGCTCTATTCTGTATTCCCGGCTTTCATGAGCTTTCTTCTTGCAAGTTTCCTTATACTTTATTTTATGATTTAAATTAGTGGAATCCAGTTCATGTTTGTCTTGGAGAAATTGTTTACTTTTAACCAAGTAGGTAGAAGCATCGTAACATATAGTTGCATTCATATAGATAGGTTGCATTGCATGAGTCTCATTTTTTCCCTTCACCCCTTTGGTCCCCTTGAGCTTAGCATGATGACATGCTAATGTTTAAGTGTGGGGAGATTTGATGCACCACTATTTTATGATATATTTTGGACTGAATTGAGTGGGTTTGTGTCAACTAATCTCACACTTATTCATGTAAATTGCATGTTTTTTATTTCCTTCCTAATTTTGTGTTATGATTGAAAACTTGCTTCCTAGGCCTTAAAATTGTTAATTTTTAATTCCCTTTATACCTTCGATGCCGTGATGTATTTGTTTAGTGTTTTAAGGTTTATAGGGCATGAATGGCTTAAAGGATGAAGAGGAAGCATGTTAAAGTGGAAGGAACACAAGAAACTAAGGAGCTGAGCAGCGAGGATCGATGCGCACGCGTGGCTGACGCATGTGCGTGAATTGGAGCATCTAACAGCGACGTGTACGCATACACGTGACAAGAACAGAAGTCCAGCGATGCGTACGAGTGGCCAATGTATACGGGTGACAGAGCGTCACGTGCTGCACTCATCAGAATATGCTGGGGGCGATTTCTGGGCTATTTTGGATCCAGTTTCAAGCCCAAAAACACAGACTAGATGCATGGGTGTAGCAGAGAGTCAGGGGACTTTTGACTTTCACTCTCACTTTAGTTTTAGTTTGAGTTTTTGAATTCTAGGGAGACAAAATACCACTTCTCCTAGGGTTCTTAGATTTCTTAGTTTTCCTTTGGACTGGATATTGAGAGAGCTGCTACTACCTTTGATTGAAGTCGTCATCTCTATAGTTTGTTTTTCTAATAACCCAATTACTCATTTCTATTTAGTTGCCCTGTGTTCATATTTGGATATTGTTATTTTTGAACTCTATTAATGCAATGAATTATTTTTATATTTAATTATATTACTTGTTTAATTTCTTTTAATTAATTATTAGTACCAAATTTGATTTTATTAATTTATTTTAATTACCATGTCTCCTATCTACTGCTTTTACATGTCTGTGAAAATGGAATTCATGTCAATAGAGTAGTGCTCCCAACTTGGCTTAGGATTTGATTAATTGGAAACCCTTGAGTTGTAATACTCAAGTGTAATATGTAATTGAGAATTACTGGCTAACTCAATTTTCACTGACTCTAGTCCTTCCTTAGAAAGTGGATAGGACTTGTGAATCAGAGTTAGTGCTACCCACTTGACCTTCCTTTGTAACTGCAAGAGGATAACTGAGTGGAAGCAATAAATCTTTACTATTGCACTTGGGGAAAGACAACAAGGATAGAAATTCCAATTATCTCTCCTAACCAAGATCTCTTATTTCAAATACATAACATCTCTTGCTATTGTTCGCTACTTTAATTTCTCGCTATTTATTTTTCCGTTCTCCCCCTAAAAAATTACTCAAAAAATTCCTAACCAATAAATTGCACCTTGTGTCAACTCTTTAGGAAATGACCTGGGAACTCTACTCCCAATTATTTAATTTTAATTGTGACACAAATTAAATTGATAGTGAGAATTTCGTCGGTTAAGACTGTACTGACAACGCTGTTTTTATTAGATATTCTTAACCGGCATTTTTCCACCCATCAGTGTTGCATAAACACAAACTTACATCCCAAGATTTCGCCAAAGATTATTCCCTCTTTTAGGTCATCAATCAAACCATCAAGCTTGATTTTGAAAACTCGACACAATATATCAGGGCGGTCTTCTGCCTTCAATCCAATGGGAGTCACTTCTCTTTTTTATCTCATCCCATTCAGGGTTACAAGTCAGAGTGATAAAATAGTTAGGATATCTTGCATATCTGAAAATTGCAAATGCATCTTTGCAATTATTCGTCATGTACCTAGGTCCATCGGTAAAAGTACTGCAAAGTTTGCCAAGCCTTGCAGCAGCTACATCTCCGTTTATAAGACTTTCATGCAGATATTTGTATTTATCAATCCTCAATTGTGGCTGTTTACACCTAAAGAAATTTAACCTCTTTGATTCCACCATTATGTAGGCATCTACCAGAAACTGTTGGAATAATCTCTTTGATATCAGAATTAACGGAGATTCACCCGTCCTTTTCTGTAGTCGAAAAGCAAAAAATTATCGCAAAGTGATTGTTTTGTTTTTCTTTGTAGGCATAGTAGAGATAGAATCTAATGTTGCAATACCGAAACGAAACCCATCCTCCCCATACAGAAACAATAATGGATATTGCAAGGCAAAATAAGATGGGTTAAAAACATCAATACATTGGAGCTTTCTAGTTTGACTATCTATAATAATATCTCCATCTTTGCTTAGTTGCTTGACATGGCCAACAATCAATGCAGCCACTTCAGATGCATATGGCAAGTTGTATGTCCTGCTATCTGTAGTCCTTTTACTAATCAACTTAAGCTTTATGCTTGTGCAATTTTCCAGTTGGTACTGTTCCAGGAGTTACATGAAACGTCGGGTCAAGTCTGAATGTGAGGTCTAGGTCCCTTTGGGTGGCAGCTTCTGACTTGTTTGGTACCGAGGTGCCACCTGTCCGAGTTCCTTGTAAGGAGGTGGGGGTGGTACCTGCAAGAGACTCTGATGTTTAAGTTAGCAAGGTATTTATTTTTAGTATATTAGAACGTGTGTCATACTTGGGAGGTGCCACCGTATTTATAGTAGAGTTTGATAACCTCCCTAGGGGGTGATAATCTTATCTTATCTTATATCTTGGGAGTTTGTTGAGATCTTATCTTTTTAGTCACTGCTTTCTAGAAGCATTGACCTCACCGTGTTGGGTGCTCGGAGCCTTGGGCTCCATAGTTGGTATCCGACCTCTCTCAAGAGGTCGGGTAGGGGTTGGAGGGCCCTCCTCTAAGGCCGGCTCTTTCTTAGGTGCCCCTAGTCTTTATCTTGGTGCCTCATGAAAAAACCCTTATCATTGGGAAAAAGAGGGCACTTAGGTTCAAGGCTTTCTAGCTATAATATCATTTTAGGTTACAGGCGTGCCAGGACCTCGGGAGCTCCCGCCCTTGGAGGTCGATCATCTTATAATAACCCTTGCCTAGGACCTCTGTTATCTTATAAGGTCTTTTCCAGTTTGCAGCGAACTTTTCTTCATCCAACTTCTGTGTTCTAATGTCATTTTGGATCAAGATGAGGTCGTTAGTAGCAAAGCTTCTTTTGATCACCTTTTGGTTGTATCTTAGAGCCATCCTATGTTTCAATGCTTCCTTTCTAATCCGAGCTCTTTCTCGGACTTCTGGGAGGAGGTCGAGCTCTTCTCTTTGCACCTGGGGGTTAGCTCCTTCGTTGTAGAATATGACCGTAGGTGATCTTTCATCTACTTCTATAGGAATTATTGCCTACATTCCGTAGGCAAGGCAGAAAGGTGATTCTCCTATTGTGAAGTATGGGGTGGTCCAATATGCCCACAATACTTGAGGGAGTTTGTTAGCCCAAGCTCTATTTGCATCTTATAGTCGGCATTTCAACCTGGCCAATATGACTTTGTTTGCTGCTTCGGTTTGTCCGTTGGCCTGGAGGTGCTCTACCGAGGTGAACTGGTGTCTAATTTTGAGGTCGGCCACCAAGTTCCTGAAACTTGAGTCGGTAAATTGGGTTCTGTTGTTTGTAGTGATGGAGTGGGAAACTCCAAACCTCGTGACAATGTTCTTGTGTAAGAACTTCCGACTTCTTTGAGCAGTGATAGTGCCTAAGGGCTCTGCCTCAATCTATTTAGTGAAGTACTCTATCCCTACTATGAGGTATTTGACTTGGCCTGATGCTTGTGGGAATAGTCCGAGTAGATCAAGTCCCCATTTTGCAAATGGCCAAGGTGAGGTAACACTGATGAGCTCTTCAAGAGGTGCCACATGGAAATTAGCATGTTTTTTTAAAGGTGGGCACGTTTTGATAAACTCGGCCGCTTTCTTTTGTAAGGTCGGTGATAAACCCCAATTTTGTGGTTTATCTTGTGCTTAATTTAGGGGATTTATTACCTTTTCTCACATTTATTCAATGAAATAGCATGGTTTTGTAATTCTCCCTAATTTTGTGCTTAAGTGTAAAAACATGCTTTTTAGGCCCTTAAATTGGTAATTTTAATTCACCTTTGATTCCACTAGATGCCTTGATGTACTTGTTAGTGAATTCAGGTTGAGAAGGCTAGGAATGGGTCAAAGAAGTGAAGAGAGAAGCATGAAAAGTGGAGAATTCATGGAAAAACAAGGATTTGGAGTGCATACATCGATGCGCACGCGTGACAGACGCGCACGCGTGAAGATGAGGTCATCCTGGCGACGCGTACGAGTGACCCATGCGTACGCGTCGCAGCTCGCACGTGACCTCATTAAAGTGAAAACGCTGGGGGCAATTTCTAAGCTGCCCAGGCCCAAATCCAACTCATTCCTAAGGCTATTTCATGCAGAATCCAATTTAGGGAGGAGCTACATGTTTATGGTCAACCTTCATGGCAACACCCTCCTCTAATCTCTCATGGTTACAATCCACCCTATGATGTACATAATTATAACCCAAACCGTTAACATTGTTGTCCTTCATACTCACAAGCCTCATACTACTATTCACCTCCATATGATCCCAACCCATATTCACCATACCAACCACCATATGAACCATATCTAGAGCCACCACCATTCCAACACCAATACTCCTATGAACCACAAATTTCATATACACCACCTCAAGACTTTCACCAATATGAACCACCTTCCAACTACAATACCCTTCCATCAAACAATGAACCCTCTCTTCCACCACCTCCAATAGATGAAGGTCTCCATGCCTGATTTACCACTATTTCGTGGTACATTTTGTACTTAATTGAGTGGATTTTATCCACTAAACACACACTTATGCATATAAATTGCATGTTTTACATTTTCCTTCCTAATTCTGTGCTTTGATTGAAAACATGCTTCTTTGGCCTTAAAATTGCTAATTATTAATCTTCTCTTATTACCATTCGATGCCGTGATATGTGTGTTAAGTGTTTTCAGGGTTTATAGGGCAGGAATGGCTTAGAGGATGGAAAGGAAGCACGCAAAAGTGGAAGGAATACAAGAAATTGAAGGAATTGCTAAGTTGTCAAGCCTGACCTCTTCATACTAAATCGATCATAACTTGAGCTACAGAGGTCCAAATGAGGCGGTTCTAGTTGCATTAGAAAGCTAACATCCGGGGCTTCAAAATGATATGCAATTTGCTATAGTTTCCATGCAGTTAAGTGACGTGCACGCGTGCATCACGCGTATGCGTGACCTTGCAAAAGTTCATCGACGCGTATGCGTGACTGACGCGCATATGCGTGACTGACGCGTACGCGTGACATGCGCCACATGTAGAAATAGCAGAAGACGCTGGGGGAAATTTTAGACTGAGTTTGGACCTAGTTTTTGGCCTAGAAAACATAGATTAGAGGCTACAGAGTAGGGGAATCATTGATTGATGGAGACAACTTTCATTCACATAATTTTTAAGTTTTAGATGTAGTTTCTAGAGAGGGAGGCTCTCTCCTCTCTCTAGGTTTTAGTATTCTTAGGTTTAGCTATTTTCAATTTAGATTTCTACTTTACTTTAATTTAGTTTCTCTTCTACTCTCATTTATTCTAGCACTTTAGTTTCTCTTCTCTTGGTGATTTATTTATTTATCCACTTTAGTTTATGAATTCTCATGTTAGATTTGATATCCTATTTAATGCAATTTGAGGTATTTCATATTTATGATTGCTTTCTTCAATTTATGTTATTGATGCTTTCGATTGGTTGTTTGGATTTATTTATCTCTTATAGCTTTTCTGTGTTTTTATGTTGTGCCTTCCAAGTGTTTGATAAAATGCTTGGTTAGATTTTAGAGTAGGTTTTTCTCCTCTTGGCTTTGGTTGAGTAATTGGAGACTCTTGAGTTATCAAACTCCTTTGTTGATTCACAATTGAAAGTTGCTAGTTGATTTGGATCCCTCTAAAGCTAGTCTTTCCTTAGGAGTTGACTAGGACTTGAGGAATCAAATTGATTTATCCACTTGACTTTCTGACCTTGATGCATGTTCCTATTATAATTCCCATTCCTTGCAACAACATTGGAACCAAACTCAAAGCGATAGGGGTGAGAATTCATAGTAAATAATAAAAATTAAAAATAAAAATAAAAATAAAAATAAATAAACAGGTAAAAGAAAATATTTACAATAACCAATAATAAGGCACATAGTTGCAATTCTCTGGCAACGGCGCCATTTTGACGATCGGATTTTCTATCGGTAAATAAATTCACAAATATATTATCGTGTTGTAAGTATAGTTTCTAAACCAACAGAGAATCCTCTCGTGCAAAAGTTTTGGTTGTCACTTAAGCAAACCCAATAAAAATTTATAACCGAAGTATTTAAACCTCGGGTCGTCTTCTCAAGAAATTACAGGGAAGTATGACTTATTATTAGCTATGGAAAAGGTATATTTTTGGGTTTTTGAAATAGGGAATAAGTAATTTGAATGGCAAGAAAAATAAATAAATAATTATAAAGTAAACTCTTGGCAAGGTATGAGAATTAGAAGTCCTATCCTAGTTATCCTTTTCAACGGTGATGAGAATTGGGTTTTAATCCCACTTAGTTAACCTTTGCTAAACAAAGGAAGGTCAAGTGGACTAATCAATTTGATCCTCAGGTCCTAATCAATTCCTAAGGAAAGACTAGAGTTAATGGAATTCAAATCAATTAGCAAAAATAACAATTATCAATCACGATGAGTTTGATAACTCAAGAGTCTCCAATTAATCAATTAAAGCCAAGAATATAAAAGGCTAAATAAAAATCATAAATCTGAAATACCTCAATTGCATTAATAATAGAAAATCAATCTAAACATAAAGAGTTCATAAACTAAATTGATAAAATAATTAAAAGGAACATTGAACCTATAATGAAGATAAGCAGTCCTAAAATTAAGAGAAATCCTAATCCTAATCCTAAGAGAGAGGAGAGAACCTCTCTCTCTAAAAACTATATCTAATCCTAAAATTATGTATTACGAATGTATGGTGTGTTGTTGTTTGATTCCTCCATTCTCTGGCTTATATTCTGTGTTTTTGAATTCAGAATTGGGCCGAAAAAGGGTCCAGAAATCGCTGGGGGCGTTTTCTGCAGATTCCTGTACGTGGCATCTGTCACGCGTTCGTGTCATCTGGGAGTTTTCCTTGTCATTCGTACGCGTCGGTCACGCGTACGCTTCATCTGCATTCTGCACATGGCGCACGTCCGCGTCAGTCACGCAGGCGCGTCGATGCCTTTTCGTGTTGGGCACGCGTTCGCGTCGTCCATGCGTTCGCGTCGCTATCCTTTTATTCAAAACTCCATTTTTGTGCTTTCCTTCCATTTTGTATGTTTCCTTTTCATCCCCTAAGCCATTCTTGCCCTATGAAACCTGAAAATACTTAACACACAAATCACGTCATCGAATGGTAATAAAAAGGGTAATTAAAATTAATATTTTTAAAGCATAGGAAACATGTTTTTCACATATATCATAAAATAAGGAAGAAAAAGTAAAACCATGCAATTTACATGAATAAGTGGGTGAAGGGTTGAATAAATCACTTAAATCAAGCACAAAATACATCATAAAATATGGGTTTATCACTTTCCTTCATAATTAGAGGTTAACTAAGTGGGAGTGATGGATAATTTTCATCACAATTGATAAGGATAACTAGGATAGGACGTCTAGTTCTCATACCTTGCCAAGAGCTTTTCTAGTTATTAATTTACTTTCTTGCCATTTTATTTCCTTGTTCCTTATTTCAAAAACAAAAAAAGATACAATCCTATAACCAACAGTAACATACTTCCCTGCAATTCTTTGAGAGACGACCCGAGGTTTACATACTTCGGTTTATTTTTATTGGGTTTGCTTAAGTGACAAACAAATTTTTGTATGAAAGGATTCTTTGTTGGTTTAGAAACTATATTAGCAATGAGAATTTATTTGTGAAATTCTTTACCGACAAAAATTCGTTCATCAATGCCCTCATGCTAGAGCAAAGAGATCTTAGATCTTATATCCTAAGGCAATAAGAGGAGACGGAAAAAGAGTTCAAGGAGGTAGAAGCTAAGATTGCTATCATGATAGAAGCCGTTAGCAACATGGTCTCATCTCGCCTAAGCTTATACGATCAAGGCACTCCCATTGTTGAATGTGGAGAAGCACCTAAGGAGCTTAGTGAAGGAATGGACTTGAAGGTTCAAGGTGAAGAGGATGAGTTAAAGCAAGAAGTACAACAAGAGGAGGAGGTAGAGATTATTGAACAAGAGGAAGTAGTGGTTGAAGATTTAGGAGATGTTGAGTGCAAAGAGGAATCTCGAGTTGAAGAACCCTCTTCCATGGAGTTTGATTTTGGTGTTGAGGAGGATAGTGCACAACCTCCAAGGCGCAATATGATTGAAGAATTAGAAGGAGTGGGCAAGCACCAAGTTCCCCTATCTATGATGATTCCTCTTCAACATATGATCCTTTTGAGCTTGATGAATCCCTCCCCATTGGACTTGGAATTGATGATGAGGTAGATTTCACTCAACCTCCTATTTATGATTTGAGTGATGGGGAGGAGCTAGAAGAATTTGGTGAAGAAGAACGTGAATTTGAGGAAGCTTGGCAAGAGGTAGAACATGAAGCACCTTGCCAAGTGGTGGAAGCCTGTAGAAGAGGATGGATGGGAGTGGAACGTGCCTTATCAAGACCGTTGGGAACTCCTCTACTTAAGTTGTCACTAATCCTTCATTTGAGTGGGTAAAACTTCTAACTCTTAGCTTTATTATCCCACTTGAATTTGGTTTGCTTGAAACGGATGGCCAACTTAGGGCGCTTTGTGGAATTAAGCATAAGAGGAGGATGTTTAGTAGATGGCGTTGTCAGTCTAGGCTCATTATGGTTGGAAGCTCAAAATTGAGGAGCATGGATTGGTGTAGTGTTCAATTGAATGGGTCTAGGAGGATAGTTTGGTGCTCTAATGAGAATTCTATTTGCTTACCACCTGGAGGAAATCACCATGATCAACTCGAAGATGGGTGTGAAAACAAAGTATGGGATCCCAGATTACTAGAGGAGGATCAACTTTGGGAGTTTATGGTTTGTGAAGAACTCCATCAAGGCTTGGAGATATCAATCTTGAATGATGGAGCTTATAGGAAGTCCAAGCGTTGGTGGATGTTCAAGGATGGATTCAAGCACAAGCCACCTTGATGAGAGCTCCCCATAAATCCAACTTAAGGACAATAAACAAAAGTGCTAGGTGGGAGACACCCCACCATGGTAACATCTTTCTCTTTTCCTTTTTGTAAATAATGGTAAAAATTAGTTTAATTTCATGTTTTGTTTGGTTAGTTGAGTTTACTTGGGAGTCTAGTAGGTTAAATAAGGTTTTATGGTATTTTGGTAGCTGTTTGGAGGTTTGGAATGCTTGGTTTGTGGTGCACGAAATTGTGATTCACACTTTTCACAACTCCGCACAACTAACCAGCAAGTGCACTGGGTCGTCTAAGTAATACCTTACGTGAGTAAAGATCGATCCCACAGAGATTGTCGGCTTAAAGCAAGCTATGGTCATCATGTAAATCTTAGTCAGGCGGATTCAAATGGTTATGAGGTTTTGATAATTAAAAGATAAATGAAACATAAAATAAAATAAAGATACTTATGTAATTCATTGGTGGGAATTTCAGATAAGCATTTGGAGATGCTTTGTTGCTTCTGAACCTCTGCTTTCCTATTGCCTTCTTCCAATCATGCATGCTCCCTTCCATGGTAAGCTGTATGATCCTCTCAGACGAAAAATACCAGGTACAATCTCTGCACGGCTAATCAACTGTCAGATTTCTCGTATCAGATGAAAAATACCAAGTACAGCTACCGCACTGCTAATCATCTGTTGGTTCTCACTAGCGTCGGAATAGGACCCTTATCCTTTTGCACATTGTCACTGCGCCCAACATTCGCAAGTTTGAAGCTCGTCACAGTCATCCCTTCCCAGATCCTACTCGGAATACCGCAGATAAGGTTTAGACTTTCTGGATCTCAGGAATGGCTGCCAATGGTTCTAGCCTATACCACGAAGATCCTAATCTCACGGACTCGGTCCGTGTATTAGAGACCCAAGAGAATATACTCCGGCTGTCGTCCAATGACTACGTTGAACATCATGTAGAACGCTTTGTGGTTGTCAAGCACGCGGATCTTGGCTAAGCGAGTAACGAAGATAGTGGGTGATTGTCACGGGTCACCCCTTCATTCTGACTTAGCTGAATTAAGTACGAGAGTATATCTTGGAGAAGAAGTAGGCGTGAATTGAAAGAGAAACAAAAGTACTTGCATTAATTCATGAAGAACAGTAGAGCTCCACACCTTAATCTATGAGGAGTAGAAACTCCACCGTAGAAAATACATAAGAGAAAAAGGTCTAGGCATGGCCATGTAGCCAGCCTCTAAGTCCAAGGATGATAATATCATAATCCCCTAATACAATAGTAAAAAGTGCTATTTATACTAAACTAGTTACTAGAGATTACAGAAAATGAATAACTAAGTACAGATAGCACAAAAATATACTTCCATGGCCCACTTGGTGTGTGCTTGGGCTGAGAATTGAAGCTTTCGCGTGCATAGGCCACTCTTGGAGTTAAACGCCAGCTTGGGTGCCAGTTTGGGCGTTTAACTCCAGTTCTAGTGCCAGTTCTGGTGTTTTACTCCAGAAAAGGGTCTTTAGTGGGCGTTTGAACGCCAGTTTGGGCCATCAAATCTCGAGCAAAGTATGGACTATTATATATTGCTAGAAAGCCCAAGATATCTACTTTCCAACGCAATTAAGAGCGTGCCAATTGGGCTTCTATAGCTCCAGAAAATCCACTTCGAGTACAAGAGGGTCAGAATCCAACAACATCTGCAGTCCTTTTTCAGCCTCTGAATCAGATTTTTGCTCAGATCCCTTAGTTTCAGCCAAAAAATAACTG
The DNA here is from genome assembly GCF_059453495.1 of Arachis ipaensis. Lineage (NCBI taxonomy): Eukaryota > Viridiplantae > Streptophyta > Magnoliopsida > Fabales > Fabaceae > Arachis > Arachis ipaensis. Next base: position 64,829,344 of record NC_142442.1, on the reverse strand, counting down.
AAATCATAGAAAAATACACAAACTCATAGTAAAGTCCAGAAATGTGATTTTTTCATAAAAACTAATAAAAATATAATAAAAAGTAACTAAAACATACTAAAAATTATGTAAAAACAATGCCAAAAAGGGTATAAATTATCCGCTCATCACAACACCAAAATTAAATTGTTGCTTGTCCCCAAGCAACTAAAAAAAATAGGATAAAAAGAAGAGAAAATACAATAAATCTCAAAAATATCAATGAAGCTTAGTTCCAATTAGATGAGCGGGACTAGTAGCTTTTTGCTTCTGAACAGTTTTGGCATCTCACTTTATCCTTTGAAGTTCAGAATGATTGGCATCCATAGGAACTCAGAATTCAGATAGTGTTATTGATTCTCCTAGTTTAGTATGTTGATTCTTGAACACATCTACTTTATGAGTCTTGGCTGTGACCCTAAGCATTTTGTTTTCCAGTACTACCACTGGATACATAACTGGGTGAACCTTTTCAGATTGTGACTCAGCTTTGCTAGAGTCCCCAGTTAGAGGTGCCCAGAGCTCTTAAACACACTCTTTTTTGCTTTGGACCACGACTTTAACCGCTTAGTCTCAAGCTTTTCACTTGACACCTTCACGCCCCAAGCACATGGTTAGGGACAACTTGATTTAGCCACTTAGGCCAGGATTTTATTCTTTTGGGCCCTCCTATCCATTAATGCTCAAAGCCTTGGATCCTTTTTACCCTTGCCTTTTAGTTTAAAGGGTTACTGGCTTTTTCTGCTTGCTTTTTCTTTATTTTTTTCGTATTTTTTTTCGCAAGCTTTGTGTTTTTCATTGCTTTTTCTTGCTTCAAGAATCAATTTTATGATTTTTCAGATTATCAATAAGATTTCTCCTTTTTCATTATTCTTTCAAGAGCCAACAATTTTAACATTCATAAACTTCACTATAAAAAATATGCACTGTTCAAGCATTCATTCAGAAAATAAAAAGTATTACCACCACATCAAAATAATTAAACTAATTTCAAGATAGAATTCGAAATTCATGTACTTCTTTTTCTTTTTCAGAAAACATTTTTCATTAAGAAAGGTGAAGGATTCATGGAATTATTCATAGCTTTAAGACATAGACACTAGACACTAATGATCATGTAATAAAGACACAAACATAGACAAAACATAAAGCATCAAAACCAAAAAACAAAAAAATAAGAACAAGGAAATTAAAGAATGGGTCCACCTTAGTGATGGCGGCTAGTTCTTCCTCTTGAAGATCTTATTGAGTGCTTGAGCTCCTCTATTTCTCTTCCTTGCCTTTGTTGCTCCTCTCTCATGGCTTTTTGGTCCTCTCTGATTTCATTGAGGATAATGGAGTGCTCTTGGTGCTCCATGCTTAGTTGCCCCATGTTAAAACTCAAATCTCCTAACGAGGTGTTGAGTTTCTCCCAATAGTTGTGTGGAGGAAAGTGCATCCCTTGAGGTATTTCAGGATTTCTTGATGTGGAATTTCCTCATGCTCTTGTTGAGGTCCATGAGTGGGCTCTCTTGTTTGCTCCATCCTCTTCTTAATGATGAGCTTGTCTCCTTCAATGAGGATGTCTTCCTCTATGACAATTCCAGCTGAATTGCATAAGTTATAGATGAGATGAGGGAAGGCTATCCTTGCCAAAGTAGAGGGCTTGTCCACCACCTTGTAGAGTTCTAGAGGTATGATCTCATGAACTTTTACTTCCTCTCCATTCATGATACTATGGATTATGATAGCCCAGTCTATTGTAACTTCAGACCGATTGCTAGTAGGAATGATAGAGCGTTGGATGAACTCCAACCATCCCCTAGCCACGGGTTTGAGGTCAAGCTTTCTCAATTGAACCGGCTTGCCTCTTGAGTCTCTCTTCCATTGAGCTCCTTCCACACAGATGTCTATAAGGACTTGGTCCAACCTTTGATCAAAGTTGACCCTTCTAGTGAAAGGGTGAGGATCTCCTTGCATTATTGGCAAGTTAAATGCCAACCTCACATTTTCTGGACTGAAATAAGTAATTCTCCCGAACCATTATGAGCCAATTCTTTGGGTTCGGGTTCATACTTTGATCATGGTTCTTAGTGATCCATGCATTAGCATAGAACTCTTGAACCATTAAGATTCTGACTTGTTGGATTGGATTAGGGAGAGCTTCCTAACCTCTTCTTCGAATCTCACGTCGGATCTCCAGATATTCACTCTTTTTGAGCATGAAGGGGGACCTCAGGGATCACCTTTTTCTTGGCCACAACTTCATAGAAGTGGTCTTGATGGACTTTTGAGATGAATCTCTCCATCTCCGATGACTCGGAGGTGGAAGCAATTGCCTTTCCTTTCCTCTTTCTAGAGGTTTCTCCGGCCTTAGGTGTCATTAATGGTTATAGAAAAATAAAAAGCAGAGCTTTTTCCCACACCAAACTTAAAGGTTTGTTCGTCCTTGAGCAAAAGAAGAAAGAAAGGAGTAGAAAAAGAAAAAATGGAGGAGATAGAAGGGAAAGTTGGTTTTGGTCAAGGGGGTTAAGTGTGTATGATGTGTGAAATTGAAGGTGGTAAGGAGGGGGTATTTATAGGATAAGAGAAAGGGGGAATTCGTGTATGAGGGGTTGGGTTTGGGAGGGAAATGTTTTGAATTTGAATGGTGAGGTAGTGGGATTTTATTATGAATGGATGTGAGTGATGAAGAGGTTGTAGGGAAGAGGGTAGGATTTGATAGGTGAATAGTATTTGGGGAAGAAGTATTGACGGGATTGGTCAAGGGTATTTGGGGAAGAATGTTATGGATAGGTGTGAAGAGGAGAGAGAATGAGTTGGGGTAGGTGGGAATCCTGTGGGGTCCACAGATCCTGAGGTGTCAAGGAATTCTGCTCCCTGCACCTTTCTGGCATTTAAACGCCCTCTGTGTGCCATTTCTGGCGTTTAACGCCAACTCTGCTACCTTTTTTGGCGTTAAACGCCAGGCTGATGCCCTTTTCTGGCGTTTAACGCCCACTAGACACCCTTTTCTAGCGATAAACGCCAGTCTGTCTGCCAATTCTGGCGTTTAACGCCATCCAAACACCAGACACCCTTTTCTGGTGTTAAACGCTAGTCCGTCTGTCATTTCTGGCGTTTAACACCCAGAATGCTGCCAGACTGGGCGTTAAACGCCCATTCTACTATCCTTACTGGCGTTTAAATGCCAGTAAGCCTGTCCTCTAGGGTGTACTATTTTTGATGCTGTTTTTTATTTTGCTTTAATTCTGTAGCTGTTTTTATGACTTCACATGATCATCAACCTAAAGAAAACATAAAATAACAATGGAAAACAAATGTCTATAAAATTAAATATAATTAAATAACATTGGGTTGCCTCCCAATAAGCGCTTCTTTAATGTCAATAGCTTGACAGTGAGCTCTTAGAGAGCTTCACAAAGACTCAGAGCTTAATGGTGGCTTCCCAACACCAAACTTAGAAGTTGAGTGTGGGGGCTCTGTTTGACTCTGTATTGAGAGAAGCTTTTTATACTTCCTCTCCATGGTTACAGAAGAAGATCCTTGAGCCTTAAACACAAGGTAGTCCTCGTTCAATTGAAGGACTAATTCTCCTCTGTCCTCATCAATCTCAGCTCTTGCTGTAGCTAGGAAGGGTCTTCCAAGGATAATGGATTCATCTTCATCCTTCCTAGTGTCTAGGATTATGAAATCAGCAGGGATGTACAGGCCTTCAACCTTCACTAAGACATCCTCTACAAGTCCATAAGCCTATTTCATTGATTTGTCTGCCATCTCTAATGAGATTCTTGCAGCTTGTACCTCAAAGATCCCTAGTTTCTCCATTACAGAGAGTGGCATGAGGTTTATTCTTGACCCCAGGTCACACAGAGCCTTCTCAAATGTCATGGTGCTTATGGTACAAGGTATTAAGAACTTTCCGGGATCCGGTTTCTTCTGAGGTAATTTTAGTTGAACCAAGTTATTCAGTTCATTAACGAGGAATGAGGGTTTATCCTCCCAAGTCTCATTACTAAATAACTTGGCATTCAGCTTCATGATTGCTCCTAGATACTGAGCTACTTGCTCTTCAACAATATCTTCATCTTCTTCAGAGGAAGAATACTCATCAGAGCCCATGAATGGCAACAGTAAGTTCAGTGGAATCTCTATGGTCTCTATATGAGCCTCAGATTCCTTTGGCTCCTCAATAGGAAACTCCTTAGTGGTCAGTAGACATCCATTGAGGTCTTTCTCACTGGAAATCAGTGCCTCTTCCTCCTCTATAGGTTCGGCCATGTTGGGTATATTGATGGCCTTGCACTTTCTCTTTGGATTTTCTTCTGTATTGCTTGAGAGAGTACTAGGAGGAGTTTCAGTAACTCTTTTACTCACCTGACCCACTTGTGCCTCTAAATTTCTGATGGAGGACCTTGTTTCAGTCATGAAACTGAGAGTGGTCTTAGATAGATTAGAGACTATGGTTGCTAAGTCAGAGAGGCTCTGCTTAGAATTCTCTGTCTGTTGCTCTGAAGATGATGGAAAAGGCTTGCTATTGCCAAACCTATTTCTCTCACCATTATTATTATTGAAGCCTTGTTGAGGCTTCTGTTGATCCTTCTATGAGAAATTTGGATGATTTTTTCATGAAGGATTATAGGTGTTTTCATATGAGTCTCCCATGTAATTCACCTATTCCATTGCAGGATTCTCAAGGTCATAAGCTTCTCCTTCAGAGGAAGCTTCTTTAGTACCACCAGATGCAGCTTGCATTCCAGTCAGATTCTGAGAAATCATATTGACTTGCTGAGTCAATATTTTATTCTGACCCAATATTGCATTCAGAGTATCAATCTCAAGAACTTTGTTTCTTCTGAGTCATCCCATTATTCACAGGATTTCTTTCAGAAGTGTACATGAACTGGTTATTTGCAACCATCTCAATGAGTTCCTGGGCTTCTGGAGGTGTTTTCTTCAGATGAAGAGATCCACCAGCAGAGTGGTCCAATGACATCTTGGACAATTTAGACAGACCATCATAGAATATACATAAGATGCTCCATTCTGAAAGCATGTCAGAAGGACACCTTCTGAGCAATTGCTTGTATCTTTCCCAAGCTTCATAGAGGAATTCACCTTCCTTCTGTCTGAAGGTTTGGACTTCCACTCTAAGCTTGCTCAACTTTTGAGGTGGAAAGAGTTTGGCCAAGAAAGCATTGACCAACTTTTCCCAAGAGTTCAGGCTTTCTCTAGGTTGTAAGTCCAACCATATCCTAGCTCTGTCTCTTACAGCAAAAGGGAAAAGCATAAGTCCGTGGACCTCGCACTACAAGAAAAAAGGCCTATGGCCACGCTTTTGTGAGGGTGGCGCTTGAAAAGACATTTGGCCACATTTTTTTTGCTACGCTTCAAAAGCGTGGCGAAAAGGGTCAATGGCCATGCTTTTATGAGGGTAGCAGTTGATGCGAGATTTAGTCATATTTTTTTGCCACGCTTATAAATCGTAGCCATAGAGAGATTTTGGCACGCTTTTAAAGCGTGGCAACAAGATTTTATTATTGTGGCATTTGAAAAGCGTAGCCGTTTCCTACAAGCCTTTTGGCACGCTTTAAAAGCGTGGCCAAAAAGTTCCCCCAGAAAAAAAAAATAAAAAATGCTCGTATACCCTTTGAATTAAAAACTCAAAAGCTCGTATACTACCCTTCAGAAGCTCGCGTATATCCTTCTTCATTCAAAGACCCTAACCCTAACTCCTCCTTCTTCAAACATTAAGCCCTAACTCCGATGACACTCCGCGACGACGAACCACTCTTGCGACGACGTCACTCCGACGAAGAACTACTCCGACGACACTCTGTGAAGAACGTAGCTGCGCTCGCAATGCCTCCACCGACAATCCCTCTTCAGGTACCCCTAACCCTCATTCTGCGGTGACTCTCTAGCAGTGACTCCCTCCGCTCAGTTGCCGTCGCAAACCTGCCGTCGATGCTCCCTTTGCTGCCGTTCCCTTCCATTTTTGCAAACCCTAACTCCTTCGGCGCTGCTCCCTTCCTGCTTAGCTTTGGAAGAAACTAGATTCTCTAGGCATTCATCGATCTTAGCTTCTTGCTTCTTTGTAAGTCTTGTTCTTATTGCTTTCTTTTATTTCTTTTCCTATTTCACACTTTCAGTCATCGATTTTCCTATTTCTTTTCCTATGGTTAAATAGGATTTGAAAAAGTTTTAAAACTTGCGAAGAACATGCGTGGACTTACCCGCTGATGAAGAACGCATCACAGGGTAGGTACAATGTCTTTCGGGAATCCTGTTATGTTTATTAGATTTGAGGAAATAGAATTCTGTATTTGATTGAAGTTTAATTTAAGTAGCAAGTCTCTGTAATCAAACTGGTGCATATGAGTTGGTTATGGTTGTGTTGTGTTGAATGTGTTAGTTGAATTGATTTATTTTTTTGGTTAATATTATTTTTGGGTGCTATGGAATTATCGAATAGAATAGAACTGATGTTATTAATCTCTGAATTGATTTATTTTTGTGTTGTGCTAAATTAAAAAGCTGCATTCCTCTTAAAAGTTGAAACCAAGTTAATACTATTGTTTTAACTTTTTCCTAGTAGTTAATAGAGTCGAGGATAAGAAATCCATTTAGATTTTCATCTCTAGCGTTATTAACTCTTGTTCTCTTGATTCCTTGTATTTGTCTTACAAAACAAGTGTTTCCTAACAGGAAGTTTCTGTAAAAGATTTGAAAAGAACTAGGGGACAATTTTCATAGGATGCTATAGTGCTATATTAGGGGAACCACCACATTATGCATATATATATATGTGATAAAACATAGGAAGTGGATAACAGGGACTAGGGGAGTTAATGAGCCAACAAATGTTGTAACTAACCTTCCAAATGGCAAGCTAGGAGAGGGGTGGGATTCTCATGATTGAGGTGAGTGGGGAGGATATTTAGGGTGCAGGAGATGGTGAGGAAATCATTTAAACTGTTGGAATAGGAGATTCAACTCTCTGGAAAGCGTGATACTATTACGGTTTCTTTTATTTTTCTCAAATTTTATAGTTTAGGAGGCCACATTGGTTTTGATTTAAATCTCAGTTTCTGCTACTGTTTCGTCTCTTTTCCCCTATTTAGATACCATTTGTTATATCTAGTTTCGTCAAAATCTAATTTAACTGTCACTGTTTCAGGTGTCAAAAATAGAAGAGGTTGTGCCTCCTATTCTCACCAAGTTAGGCAAGGTAATGTTGTGTTTGTTATCTTTTGATAAACATTCTGATACAAGGTAGTCTATGCTTAATGACTTACAGTAGTCAATGGTCTATTGGTAATCAATAAGCATTCCCATAGAATAATGAATTTAAAGTGCTTTGTTGACCTTTTGGAAACTTATCATTCAGTGGCATCACTCCACCATTCTTGGTAAATTTAATTTCTAAAGTTTCTTAGTTTAAAAGAAAAAGGTAATATAGATTTAAATGATGGAGAGCTGTAGCAACCATGCAGTTCTGTTTTAAATCAGTGCATAGAGTTGGTTGTGGTTGTGTTGTGTTAAATGTGTTAGTTGAATTGATTTATTTTTTTTGGTTAATATTATTTTTGGGTGCTATGGAATTATCGAATAGAACAGAACTGATGTTATTAAACTCTGAATTGATTTATTAAACTCTTCTTTCTCTTTCTTTCAGTAGATTCTGTCTTTGTTTTTCTTCAAAATGTCCACATTCGGTTCCGCCAATACAAATCCCAACAAATCATACGAGGTATTTCATTCTACATTTTCCAATCTCTGCTTCAACACTTTCTTATTCTTTCGCATTGTTATCATTATTACGGTCTCTTATTATTGTTATTATTATTATTATTATTATTATTATTATTATTATTATTATTATTATTATTTTGGTTATTGTTAATTTGTGGTTGCAATTTTTTTAGGTAACCCAGCCACCTGGTGATTCAATTTCCAGCCTTTGTTTCAGTTCCAAGGCCAATTTTCTTGTCACTACTTCATGGGATAACCAGGTTTGAGTTTGACTTGGATATTAGGGCATATTTTTTTGTTAATATTTTTTGTTATTTCTATTTTTTAATATTAGTTCACAAAAAAAAAATGGTCACAATGTTATCTTTTTGGTGTTTCTTGCTTTTACCATTAACTTCTCAAACTGAAAGTGATAAGATGTTTTTTGTAATTAGTATTAGAAAGAAGAAATGGTGACAGAAAATACTTCTAAAACTAAACCAGCTCTTCAAATTTGTGTGAAGAAAAGGCTCTTATGTTGGTTTAATTGTTTGATAGACAAATATTTTTTTTTGGTGAATTTCTTTTGTCAATATCGTACGTTTGATGTTGGGAGATTGCAAGGAATGGAACTGTTATCAACAGCACACCCAAGGCTTCAATATCTCATGACCAACCAGTAATGAATTTCAGCTCATTTTATTTAAAAAAAAAGAAAAAGAAATAATTATTATTAGTGGTATTACTGGAAATTTCTTTTGGACTGAGATGGCATTATAATTAATGTTCTCTTTTATTGTTTAAGGTTTTATGCTCCACTTGGAAGGATGATGGAACAACGGTTTTCTCCGGAGGCTGCGACAAACAAGTCAAGATGTGGCCACTTTGGATCTATTTTTGTTTTCTGATTTTCTAATCCTTAATAATATATTATTTTTATTTGGTTATCTTATTTCATCAGGGTGTCAAGGTTTTATATAGAACAAAGGAGCTGGAAGAGCAACAAGCAAAGAGGTTTTTACCAATTTCTTAACAACTGTTATCTGTTGAGTTTATTTCTTTTAGTTTACAAATTGTAGATTGTTCTTGAGATTTTCAATTCCTGAGAGACCCTAAATCTTCAGCTTTTGAGATAGTTTTTTTTTATTATTATTCTTTACATTGTTGGTTGCATCAGCCGAATTTGGAATGAGACATGGCTAGTAGGTTTCTTTTATAAACCATACAATTACGAACTTTTTGTGAAGTAATGCCTCAATATGGAGATGGCTATTATCATGGCAAAATGGTTTTGCAGCACATACTATTCAATAAAAATTGTTATCATTTGGTGCCTACTTTAGATAATTAACACACTATTTTTCACGTTTAAACATCAGGATGCTGGTATGGAGTGGATTCTTCACCTTGATACAGATGAATTAATGCACCCAGCGGGTGCTCGAGAGTATTCTTTGAGGCAGTTGCTTCATGAGGTTCTAGGAAATGTAGACGTGGTCATATTTCCCAACTATGTGAGTAGAATTTGCTGGTTCATGCTTCCTTGATGGAACTGGTAAGAACTTCAGTGGTGTAATAATGCTTGTGTCCATGGTTTTCAGGTGAGCAGTGTTGAGCGAGATGATATTAAAGAACCTTTTAGTGAGGTAAGTTGCTGAAGCTGTACATAGTCCTTTGCCAAAATTTTCTGTTCTACTTATTACTTAATAAAGAACCCTTTGGAGTACCTGAGTTTGTAGAATCAGTGAATAACAAAAGGAATTTTGACTTTTAGAATCATGAAGATCTATTTTTCTATTTGGTTTTACTTTTAAGGCTTAGTAGAGGGAAATGAATCACTTAATTTAGTTAGAAAAGATAGTCGTAAAATAGCTCCCTTGCCTTTTATAAACAGCAGAAGAAAAGTTAGTGCGGAGGGTGTGAGTGATGGACGATTCTATTATAGGAGAGAGAGTTGAGAATGTATATGAGAGAGGTGAAGGGAATTAAAAGAGGGAAAGAGAAATTTAGGTTGGGCCGGACCTTAGGAGAGTGGTAGCTTCTCTAATGCTACCTTGTTCTCTGCTTTTTCTGTATTTCATTCTTCTATTAATACACTCACAGAGACTGGAATGGTATCACCCTGATGCCTTCCAAAGTTCCACCTCCTCTGTTCTTTCTTCATGTTCACTTCAACTCTCTCCTCTATAATTCTGCTCTTTACACTTTCTGTCTTAATGCAACAATGAACCTTGTAGCCATTACTGGACAATAATTATTGACCAGAATTAAAAGGCATAGATTGATTTCAATAGTTCAACCAATTATTGTGCAATGGAATGAATTTTAAATTATTGAATTTGTAATCCTTAGATTTTAATTGAGCAGTACTTTGTAAAGAGGAAACCGATAAATATCATGTATTGGTTTCCTTATAAATGCAGTTGCATGTTTTGGCATTGATACTTCTATCTCCTTCGTTTTCTCCTGATCTGTTGATTCAGCTATCAATGTTTAAGAAGAATTATGACCATCTTCCAAAAGATATATACTTTGGCAATTACAAAGATTCTGTACGTGGGATTCCAAACTACTTTCTGACTTAGGAAAATGGTAAATCAGCTGCCTGTATACAAGATCATCTTCGTCCAAATGGTGCACACAAATGGGATAACTACATGAAATCCCCAAAGTATGTTATGTTGATTCTTTATATTTATGTCTCCCCTTGATGTTTTTTCACTTGTGAGTTCCATGATATTCTCTTAAATTATGCTAGTGAGATCAAGTTGGAGGTGGCTGCTGTTTTGCATTACACATGCTAAATTCTCATACCTCACTTCCAGACGTGATCGCTGTGGTTGCAAACCTACCAAAGAAGATGTAAAAAGATGCTTCATGTTGGAATTTGACAGATCTGTGAGTTTATGAACTCTGTTTCCACCTTCTTCTTTTACTTTCTTTTCTATCCACTTAGCCATTTGGTTAAATATTGGGGAGAAAAAGGATTTGTCTTACCCGTGCAGTATATAATTAGATTACTATAGTTTGAACTTAAAGTTGACCAATCGTCACAGATTCTAGTTACTAAAAAATAGGGAAAAAGGGTTTGGGTGTGGTGGGGACTGCTTTCACAACTCATGAGTATTCATTATAGTGTTCATTATTTCCTCTGTAGTAAGTACAATTACTCTCTGCTGCTACAAGGACAATAACACAGCCATGGCTGCTTCAGTTTCAACCATAGGAGCTGTCAAAGGAAAACCAATATGATACTTTTGCCTTACTTTGTTTCTTTCAATTAATTCTATTCACTCAATTTATCACTTCTAGTTTTAAACTATGTATAAGATTAGGATAGTAATTGGATTAGATGCAGTGTGAATTAGTAATCAGTTATAGATACCAAATTAGAAAAATAATGATCATGCGGACTATGGATACATACATATCATTAATTTGTGAGTTATCAATCTATTTAGATGCGGTTCATGATTTTTTGTATAGTTAAAAAAACTGGATTAGAGTTTTGAATAGAGTAGTAACTTTTAAATAACAAGAGAATAATGTAATTTTACATTGCAGGTGAGTTTGAATGGTTCTGGAGCTGTGGCTTCATCAGTTCCCAATTCATCAGCTTTCTTTGGAAGCAGCTTGAAGAAGGTTACATCAAGAATCCACAGTAGTAGCAAGGTTTCCTCTGAAAGCTTCAAGACTGTGGCGATCGATGAGGACAAGCAGACAGATAAGGACAGATGGAAAGGGTTGTTGGCCTATGATATCTCAGGTGACCAGCAAGACATCACAAAAGGAAAGGGTATTTTGTAGTTTTTAGAGGATGTAGATAATGTAATAGTTGTTGGAATTGTAATGCATGTAATACAAATTCATGGGTAGTTATTATCACTTTGATTTTTTGTTAGAGCTTGTCTTGTGATCAACCACTATATTTGGTGTACAAGTTTATGAAGGTTTGATATTGTTAATAGTAATTAAAATTGTTATGGAGGTTTTATATTGTCTAAATTTTACATTATTTATGAATTTTGTTAGATTTTATTATGAAGATTAAAAAAAAAAACAATTGAACTTGAACAAACTTATAGCCACGCTTTAAAAGGGTAGCTATTTTCGTACAGCAGCCACTTTTTGCCGCGCTTTAAAGCATAGCTATATCTCTAGCTATTGGCACGCTTTAAAAGCGTAGCCATATCTTTAGCTACTGGCACGCTTTAAAAGCGTAGCCGTATCTCTAGTTAATGGCACTCTTTAAAAGCGTAGCCATATCCTCTCGCATACGGCCACGTTTAAAAGCTTGGCAATAGATAAAAGCGTGGCGACGAAAAAAGCGTGGCCATAGGTCACTAAAAGCGTGGCGATAGAGCAACCGGCACGCTAGCAGTTGTGACCCTTTCAAAAGCGTGCCGGTTGCTAAAAAAGCGTGGCAAAAAGCTATTGCTACGCTTTTTCCCACTTTTTGCCACGCTTTAAAAGCGTAGCAAAATCCTGGTTTTCTTGTAGTGTCGGGATTAACCCCATTGGTCTTAACAGTGTCACAGATTTGCAAGAATTCAGCTAAGAACTGATGAGGATCTTCCAATGGAAGTCCATGAAACTTGCAATTTTGCTGCATTAGAGAAACTTATTGAGGCTTAAGCTCAAAGTTGTTTGCTCCAATTGTAGGGATTGAGATGCTTTTTCCATAGAAGTCAGAAGTTGGTGCAGTAAAGTCACCAAGCATCTTCCTTGCATTTCCACCATTGTTGTTGTTTTCGGCTGCCATATCTTCTTCTTTTTCGAAAATTTCTGTAAGGTCCTCTCCAGAGTATTGTGCTTTAGCTTCTCTTAGCTTCCTCTTCAGAGTCCTTTCAGGTTTAGGATCAGGTTCAACAAGAATGTTCTTATCCTTGTTCCTGCTCATGTGAAAAAGAAGAGAACAGAAAAGAAGAGGAATCCTCTATGTCACAGTATAGAGATTCCTTTATGTGAGTAGAAGAATAGAAGAATAGAATGAAGAAGGGAGAAGAAGAAGAATTCGAACACAGAGAGAGGGAGAGGGTTCGAATTATAAGCAGAAGAGAAGTGTTAGTAAATAACTAAAATAAATAGAAAGAGATGAGAGAGAGAGAGTGTATTCGAATTTTTAATTAAAAGAAAAGAAAAATATTTTTGTTTTTATTTTAATTATGAGTTAGAATTCGAAATTTAAGAAGGAAAATAAAATAAAATTAGAATTGAAAACAATTAGTTAATTAAAAAGAATTTTGAAAAAGTGTTTAATGATTTTCGAAAATTAGAGAGAGAAAAGTAGTTAGGTGGTTTTGAAAAAGATAAGAAATAGTAAACTTTTAAAATCAAACAAAAAGTCAAGTAGTTAATTGAAAAAGATTTGAAAATAAATTTTAAAAAGATAAGAAGTTAGAAAAAGATTTTGAAATTAAGTTTTGAAAAAGATATGATTGAAATTTATTTTGAAAAAAGATTTGAAAAAGAAATTTAAAAAGATTTGATTTTGAAAATTAAAATTGATGACTTGACTAACAAGAAACTAAAAGATATGATTCTAGAATTTAAAGATTGAACCTTTCTTAAAAGGGAAGTAACAAACTTAAAATTTTTGAATCAAATCATTAATTGTTAGTAAAGTTTTCGAAAATATGAAATAAAATTAAGAAAAAGATTTTGAAAATTTATTAAAAAAATTTCGAAAATATTAAGAAAAAGAATGAAAAAGATTTGATTTTTGAAAAAGATTTGAAAAGATAAAATTTTTAAATTGAAAATTTGACTTGACTAACAAGAAACAACTAAATTTTAAAATTTTTTGACCAAATCAACTCAAAATTTCGAAATTATGAGTAAAAAAAGGGAAAGATATTATTTTTGATTTTTTTTGAATTAATGAAGAAAGAGAAAAACAACAAAAAGACACAAGACATAAGAATTTAAGATCAAAACAAATAATGCATGCAAGAACACTTTGAATGTCAAGATGAACACCAAGAACACTTTGAAGATCATGATGAACATCAAGAACATATTTTTGAAAATTTTTAAGAAAAGAAACACATGCAAGACACCAAACTTAAAAATTTTTAATGTTTAGACACTATGAATTCGAAAATGCATATGAAAAACAAGAAAATATACAAAACAAGAAAAATTAAAGATCAAACAAGGAAAATCATCAAGAATAACTTGAAGATCAAAGAAGAACACAATGCATGAATTTTCGAAAGTCTAAGAAAAATTGAAAACATGCAATTGACACCAAACTTCAAATTCAACACAAGACTCAAACAAGAAACATAAAATTTTTGGTTTTTACGATTTTATTAATTTTTTTGTATTTTTCAAAAATTATTTTGGAAAAAGAAAATAAAGAAATTCAAAATTTTTAATAAGAATTCCAGGATTCGTGCAATGTTAGTCTAAAGCTTCGGTCCAAAAGAATTAGACATGGCTAAATGGCCAGCCAAGCTTTAGCAGAGCATTACATACAACAGCCAAATAGATGGGAATCCAAAGGCTCCTGCCATGATAAGTGGAAACCTCAGTCCAAAAGATTAGACATGGCTTAATAGCCAGCCAGGCTTTAACATATCTTATGAAGCTCTAAAATTCATTCTTAAAAATTCTGAGGAATTCTTTTTTTTTGAATTTTTTGAAAATAAAAATAAAAAGCATAAACATAAAATAAAATTACCTAATCTAAGCAATAAGATGAACCGTCAGTTGTCCAAACTCGAACAATCCCCGGCAACGGCACCAAAAACTTGGTGCATGAAATTGTGATTCACACTTTTCACAACTCCGCACAACTAACCAGCAAGTGCACTGGGTCGTCCAAGTAATACCTTACGTGAGTAAGGGTCGATCCCACGGAGATTGTCGACTTGAAGCAAGCTATGGTCATCTTGTAAATCTTAGTCAGGCGGATTCAAATGGTTATGAGGTTTTAATAATTAAAAGATAAATGAAACATAAAATAAAATAAAGATACTTATGTAATTCATTGATGGGAATTTTAGATAAGCATTTGGAGATGCTTAGTTGCTTCTGAACCTCTGCTTTCCTATTGCCTTCTTCCAATTATGCATGCTCCCTTCCATGGCAAGCTGTATGATCCTCTCGGATGAAGAATACCAGGTACGATCTCTACATGGCTAATCAACTGTCGGATTTCTCGTCTTGGATGAAAAATACCAGGTACAGCTACCGCACGGCTAATCATCTGTCGGTTCTTACTAGCGTCGGAATAGGACCCTTATCCTTTTGCACACTGTCACTGTGCCCAACATTCGCAAGTTTGAAACTCGTCACAGTCATCCCTTCCCAGATCCTACTCGGAATACCACAGACAAGGTTTAGATTTTCTGGATCTCAGGAATGGCTGCCAATGGTTCTAGCCTATACCACGAAGATCCTAATCTCACAGACTCGGTCCGTGTATTAGAGACCCAAGAGAATATACTCCGGCTGTCATCCAATGACTACGTTGAACATCATGTAGACCGCTTTGTGGTTGTCAGGCACGCGGATCTTGGCTAAGCGAGTAATGAAGATAGTGGGTGATTGTCACGGGTCACCCCTTCATTATGACTTAACTGAATTAAGTACGAGAGTATATCTTGGAGAAAAAGTAGGCGTGAATTGAAAGAGAAACAATAATACTTGCATTAATTCATGAAGAACAACAGAGCTCCACACCTTAATCTATGAGGTGTAGAAACTCCACCGTAGAAAATACATTAGAGAAAAAGGTCTAGGCATGGCCGTGTGGCACGCCTCTAAGTCCAAGGATGATAATATCATAATCCCCTAATACAATAGTAAAAAGTTCTATTTATACTAAACTAGTTACTAGGGATTACAGAAAATGAATAACTAAGTGCAGATAGCACAGAAATCCACTTTCGGGGCCCACTTGGTGTGTGCTTGGGCTGAGCATTGAAGCTTTCACATGCATAGGCCACTCTTGGAGTTAAACGCCAGCTTGGGTGCCAGTTTGGGCGTTTAACTCCAGTTCTGGTGCCAGTTCCGGTGTTTTACTCCAGAAAATGGTCTTTGGTGGGCATTTGAACGCTAGTTTGGGCCATTAAATCTCGGGCAAAGTATGAACTATTATATATTGCTGGAAATCCCAAGATGTCTACTTTCCAACGCAATTGAGAGCATGCCAATTGGGCTTCTGTAGCTCCAGAAAGTCTACTTCGAGTGCAGGAGGGTCAGAATCCAACAGCATCTGCAGTCCTTTTTTAGCCTCTGAATCAGATTTTTGCTCAGGTCCCTCAGTTTCAGCCAGAAAATACCTAAAATCACAGAAAAATACACAAACTCATAGTAAAGTCCAGAAATGTGATTTTTGCATAAAACTAATAAAAATATAATAAAAAGTAACTAAAACATACTAAAAACTATGTAAAAACAATGCCAAAAAGGGTATAAATTATCCACTCATCAGTTTGGTGCAGGAACTTGTAAAAATTTTGAAAAATAGAGCACGATGCCACGTGTACGCGTCACCCACGCGTACGCATGACCCCAAGAATTTCGACCATCTACGCATACGCCTCACCCACGCGTATGCGTGTATCCAAAATTTTCACCTCCCATACAAATTCCAGAGAGTTGTGCGAGTTTTGAGCTAGAATTAGGCCTCTATCACAAAATCTACCCACGTGTACGTGTCACCTCACGCGTATGCGTCGAATCTCTGAATAACCCATCACGCGTACGGGTGACACACGCGTACGCGTCACGCCCATTTCACCTATCCACGCTTACGCGTCACTCGACACGTACGCGTGGAATCCCCTTGTTTCACACACTTCTTTTCTTCTCTTCTTTCCATTTCTTCCCTTCTTCTCCCTTCTTTTCTTTCACTTCTTCAATCATCATCCGACACTACCGAACACCATATATCACCATTTTTTAGTTAGTTTGTTACTTAGTTAGTTTGATTTTTGTTTGTTTTCTATTTTCCATTATAAGTGTTGGATTACTGATCTTGTTTACTGTTTATTGCTACCGATTATTGATAGGATGTTATCTTAACATCAATTTTGTTCATAGTCCTTGTTGGATTCTTTGTTGAGGTTATATTTGGTTACTTGGTTTTGAACTTTTCATGCTTAACATTTTTGAATCCCAAGTACATGTGACATTGTCTTCAAGCATCTTGACTCCTTTGAATCGCATGTTTTGGCCACCATGCATTCATCATCTATTGTTAGGTAATTGTGCGTTATCAATGTATTTTTTGTTAGGTGATTCTTGTTTGTGATTGACCTTTATTCATACCATCTATTTCATGCATTGAGATTTTGGAATTGTGAAATTGGGTCGTAAGCTTACCTAAGTGACATATTTTTGAGCTTTCTAAGCTTTGTAGACCATGCTTGCTATGTGATTAATTTTCACTTCTGTATTCTTTTTCCTAAGTTCCATAGCATTCATGTGTTCCACTTCTATGTCACTTAGGTGTTGCAACAATTTCAATATGTGTCATTGTTTGATGTATGAGCTTTATATACCATTTTGTTCACTAAGTTTACTTACACATCAAGCAATGTCCATCAATTATCTAATTTTGTAATTTCTTGATTATCTGCTTGGGTACTTTTATGCTTCTTTATTGCTTGATTGGTTGTCTTAACCTTCAAGTTTTCTTTGAAGTATTTCAAGCACACTAGAATGAGTGCAGCATATGCTTTCTTTTGTATAATTGTGACATGGCCTTTAAATGCTAGTGTGTGTATTCTAAACCGTGCGCAAACTTAGAACTCACACACTTATTTCATTAAGGTCACACTAATTCACTTACTTCATTCTAGTGATTTACCTCATTCCAACAATTTACGCTTCCTTACTTTTGCATTTACTTGTCTTCTTATCCTGTTTTCTATTTTCAGGATAAGTCATCATAAGCAAAGAACGGAAGCGGGAGAAAGAACATGCAGCAGCCGGTTGATCCACCAGCTAAAGGTGGCAACCTGGAGAGTCGCCTCACCCCCTTGCTCATCTTTGAATGCACCGAAGACGGTGCAAACTTTTAAGTGTGGGGAGGTCGTCCAACCAGTTGGCATTTTCGGGTGACAAGTTTCTAATCCCAACACTTTTGCATTTTATTTTAGGTCTTTTTAGAATTTTTAGTTGTATTTTCTTGTTTTGCATCTATATATAATAAGCTTAGTCAAATCAATGAAAATTTTCAAGGATTTTATCTATAGGGCACCCCAATTGATTTGAAGAAATTTTTTTCTTTTTAGAACTTGCTTGAACTATATATTGTGGATCATGTTTTTGTGCTAAAAACACATAAGCATGTGAGATTTGAGCCTAATTGTGTGGTTACATCACATAACCACTTATTTTTATTCTTGTGTGTATTATTCTCTTTCTATTATTGTAATCTTTGATTTGTTTGATTCTTTATGTCCATTATTTTGTGTATGAATGCACTTATATGATTAAGGCCATCATTTCGATTAGCTCACTTACCCAAATAGCTTACCTTTTATCTTCCATTGTTAGTCAACTTTGAGCCTATGCTAAACCCATTTGTCTTAATTTTAGCACATTACAAGCCCTAAGTGAAAAACAATAAATGTCCCTTGTTTGGATCTTTGATTAGCTTAGGCTAGTGAAAGTATTTATCATTTGATTTTGGGAGAGTTGGGAACATTGGGTAAAGATAAAAGTGTATTTTGTGGTTTTGTTGAAAATCATGGGAATTGGGTACATACTCATGCATTGAATGTTAAACCATATGCATTGATGCTCTTGTATAAATATTTTAGTTTGAAAAGAAAAAAAATGAGAAAAACAAGAAGAAAAATAAAAAGAAAAAAAATATAGAAATAGAAAAAGAAAGAAAAAAAAAAAGCAATAAGAAGGGGACAAAATGCCCCAAAGTAAAGCTCAATAAAAACCAATGCATATGTGTGGTGATCAAAAAGAGAATACATGAGTGTGTGAAAAAGTGAAGAATGGGTAGTTAGGTTAGCTTTGAAATTGTATAGGTTATCAAAGGTTAGGTGGAAAGTTTAAGTTAATTAAAGATTCAAATCTCAAGCTCACTTAACCAAATATACACCCTTACTTTGACCCTAGTCCCATTACAACCTATGAGAAAGTCCTCATGATATTTGTATGCATGCATGAAATAATTGTTAATTGTTAGATGAAAAACAAATCTTGGAAAGCATGATTAGGGGAGAATTGAGTGAATCAACCCTATACACTTGAGTGGCTAGAGCGGATACACATCCGGTGAGGGTTCGATTGCTCAATTACATGTTTTCACCTATGATCATCTTTTCTTGCAAGTTTGTAAAACCTTTTTAATAACTCAATTCAATTGTGGGTTTGATTTGATTGCTATTACTTTAGCTCTTGTGTTCATATATGCTTTCTTGGGAATTGATTTATTTTGACCAAGTACTTGCATTCATTTAGATAGATTGCATTTAGATAGATTGCATATAGGTAGATTGCATGTAGGTAGTTTGCATTGAATAAATGTTGATACCCTTTGTTTCTTGAGTTTAGCATGAGGACATGCTTAGTTTAAGTGTAGGGAGGTTTGATAAACCCCAATTTTGTGGTTTATCTTGTGCTTAATTTAGGGTATTTTTCAACTTATCTCACATTTATTCAATGAAATAGCATGGTTTTGTAATTCTCCCTAAATTTGTGCATAAGTGTGAAAACATGCTTTTTCGGCCCTTAAATTAGTGATTTTAATTCACTTTAATTCCATTCGATGCCTTGATGTGTTTGTTGAGTGATTTCAGGTTTATAAGGCAAGTATTGGATGGAAGAAGTGAAGAGAAAAGCATGCAAAGTGGAGAATTCATAAAGAAATGAGCATTTGGAGAATTGAGGGCCACGCGCACGCGTCACTTACGCGTACACGTGAGGAGGGATTTTGGCCAGCGACGCGCACGCGTCACCCATGCGCACGCGTGACACTGATCACGTGACCTCATTAAAGTGAAAACACTGGGGGCAATTTCTGAGCTTCCCAGGCCCAAATCCAACTTGTTTCTAAGGGTATTTCATACAGAATTGAAGATTGAGCAAAGGGGGAGCAATTAGTTGTAGACTAGGAAGCATGTAGTTAGTTTCTAGAGAGAGAAGCTCCATCTTCTCTCTAGAATTAGGTTAAATTCTCTTAGATCTAGATTTAATTCCTTGTTTTCATCTTGTCTTCTTTACAATTCCTTGTTGTATTGTCTTAATTCTTCTCTTTTCTCTTGTTAACTTCCATTTTGGTTATTTTTATGTCATGAACTCTTGTTAATTTCCATTCTCTTTAATACAATTTTGAGGTATTTCATGCTTAATGTGCTTTCCTTAGTTATTATTGTTAATTCTTGTATTGGGTAGTAGTAGATTTCATTAATGAGCATTTTGTTGGATTTGGTTTTCATTTAATGCAATTTCATGTTTGATGTGCTTTTATTGTTAATTGAGTTGTTGTTATTGTTTCCTTGCAATTGGTAGTTGTTAGATTTTATTCTTGTTGTCATTTTATCTTGCTTTCCTTTTATGCCTTCCAAGTGTTTGACAAAAGGCTTGGTAGGATGTTAGAGTAGATTTTTGAGCATTCTTGGCTTGGAAAGAGGAATTAGGCAATATTGAGTCATGAATATCTAATTTAGATGGGTGTTCTAGAGTGATTAGTTAATATTGTTTCCATTGACTCTAATCTCTTGCTAATTCAATTAGTAAATTGATTAGGACTTTTGGATTGAGATTAACTAGTCCTATTTGACTTTCTCTCAATGTTGAAGATGACGTTGTACTTTCTTCTGATGTTGGAGATGTGATACCAGGGCATTTCAGCCAGTTTCACTGACCTTTTCTTTACTGTTTTAGGGTAGTTTCATGTATTTTCTTAGAAAATAAGCAAGTTTTTGGTAGAATTTCACTTACATCTTGATTCAAGCAAACATTGTGAATTTTATATGATTTCATGAGAATTATGCATGAATTTAATGACAAATTGGATGATGCATGACTCATAACTTGGATTAGAGCTTTGATGCACTTTATTTGCTTGATTTCAGGACAAAGGAAGCAAGGAAAAGCCACGTTAGTCTAACTAACGTGACCACTAACGTGGAATGGGAGCTAGCTTGCAACGTTAATGAGAAAAGTGATCGCCAATGACGTCTTCGAAGCCATCATAGCCCACGTTAATTACCACGTTAACTACATTAAAGTGGTAGTTAACGTGGAGGAAAAGAAAGCTCCAAGCGTTAGTGGTAAAAGTGAGTGCCACTAACGCTCCAAAAGGGCAATTGGCCACGTTAAGAGTCACGTTAACTCAGTTAACGTGAACTCTAACATGGAAGAGGAAGATAATGCCAACGTTAGTGACACTCACCTTTGTCACTAACGTGGGACTAAGCCTATAATGGCTACGTTAAGAGCCACGTTAACTTAGTTAACGTGAACTCTAATGTGGAAGGAGCAAGGAATCGCCAACGTTAGTGATACTCACCTTTGTCACTAACGTTAGACTAAGCCACTATGAGCCACGTTAATTACATTAACGTGGAAGCTAACGTGGAGGAAAGGGATGATGAGCTAACGTTAGTGACACTCACCTTTGTCACTAACGTTGGAGATGGCAATCAACACCACGTTAGTGGCCACGCTAATGTAATTAACGTGAGGCACTAATGTGGGAAAGGGGCGTTTTGGAGCGTTAGTGAAAAAGGTAGGTGTCACTAACACTCTCGAAGATTTGGCAAGCCTACGTTAAAGGTCATGTTAACTATACTAACGTGAACTCTAACGTAGGGAGAAAGGGGTACTCTCAACGTTATTGGGAAAGGTAAACCCCAGTAACGTTTGTGAAGGGCCAAGAGACAACTTTAGTGGTCACGTTAGTGCCACTAACGTTGAAGTTAACGTGGACCATTTTGGGTTAGGAACGTTAGTGAAAAAGGTGATTGTCACTAACGTTCTCGACCCCACATTTTCACTTAATGTTAACACTACTAACGCCCTAAGCTAAAGTCCATGCCTACTGCACACTTTCTCTGCAAGTGAAGCTGAGCCCACTAAAGATGATAACTGCTTCAACTCAAGATCCAAAGGCCCATATCCAAGACTTGAAGAGCCAACTAGAAGATCAGAAGAGTAGTATAAATAGGAGTAGTTTTGAACTAGAGAGAAGCTTTTGGGATTAGAAGAACTACTCTCTGTATAATTTTACTTTCTCTGCAACTTCTAGTTTTACTTTCAGAATGCATTCTCCATCTTTGTTTTCCATTCCCAGAGCCATGAACAACTAAACCCCTTTCATTGGATTAGGGAGCTCTGTTGTAATTTGATGGATCAATAATAGTTTTCATTATTCTTCTTCTTTCTTTTCTCTTGATTTTACTAGAAAGCTTTCAATCTTCATCCAATTGGGTAGTTGTCTTGGAAAATAAGCTATTCATACTTGGATCTCTTCGGAACCTTGGAAGAGGAATGAAGGGATCATGCTAGAAATGCTTTCTCATGTTGGACCAAATTAGGGGTTGGGCAGATATGGTGACATATAATTCTCCCAATACTTTGATTTGAAAATACATGTGGTACAATCAGTGACCATACTTCATCTCTTCTCATGAGCAATTAGACCAAGGAATTGGCTATTGATCAAGATTTGATAGATTGAATTACCAAGGAATTGGAATTCAATCACTTAAGATTGCCAAGGAAATCAATGAATGCATTGATTGAGGAAGAGATGAAAATTAACTTGATCCGGAGAATGCAACATCTCCTAAGCCCAATGAATTCCCCATTTCTAATCTTACCCATTCTCTTTACTTTCTGCCATTTACTTTTATGCTAAATTCCCCATTCCCCATTTAAGATTCTGCAATTTACTTTCCGTCATTTATATTCAGCTATTTATTTCCAGCATTTACATTTTCTGCCATTTACTTTCCCGCCATTTAATTTTCTGCAATTCTCAAATTAAATTCTGCTTAGCTCAACTAGAACATTCCTCCAATTAAAGTTGCTTGACCAATCAATCCCTGTGAGATTCGACCTCACTCTATTGTGAGTTTTTACTTGACGACAATTCGGTATACTTGCCGAGGAAAATCTGTTAAGAGACAAGTTTCCGTGCATCAAGTTTATGGCACCGTTGCCGGGATTGATTTTGCATCAACAATGATTAAATTGATGGATAAATAGATTGAGCATTTTTTTTCTTTTTTTTTGATTTAATTTCATTTGAGTAATTTACTTTCAGTCTTAGTTATTTTCCTCCCTTTACCCCTTACCCGTTTGTGGTGTTATCTGCATTTTTTTTACTATTTAGTTCACTGACCCACTAACTGTTTGATATATTGCATCACTCACACTAACAGCATTTCTGCAGAGAATACTGTCTGTATCTATCTTTCTTGCTTGTGACTTGTGGGTTGTATGACAGTTAGAAGAAGCAGGGCTTCAACTTCCTTTGATTCTGAACCTGAGAGGACCTTCCGTAGATTGAGGAGGGAAGCAAGAGGAAAGAGAGTCGTTAGTGTTGAGGAAGAGAAGGAGTATTTTGAACCAGACATGGATGAGAATATGGAAAACCATCATGAAGAAGAGGCTCACAACCATGGCAGAGAAGGCCCAGTGCATCATGCTGGGCAAGAGAGAAGAGTTCTGGGATCTTACATCAATCCAAACCTAGGAAACTGTAGAAGTAGCATCCAAAAGCCAACCATACATGCCAACAACTTTGAACTAAAGCCACAGGTCGTCACCCTTGTTCAGAACAACTGTTCATTCGGAGGAAGTGCTCAAGAAGATCCCAATCAACATCTAACCACCTTCCTAAGGATATGTGATACTGTGAAGTCTAATGGTGTTCATCCTGACACCTACAGACTGCTTCTATTCCCCTTCTCACTCAAGGACAAGGCATCTAAATGGCTGGAATCCTTCTCGAAGGAGAGCTTAACAACCTGGGAAGATGTGGTGTACAATTTCTTGGCGAGATTCTATCCTCCTCAAAGAATCAACAGGTTGAGAGATGAAGTTCAAACTTTCAGGCAACAGGATGGTGAGACTCTCTACAAAGCATGTGAGAGATTTAAAGACTTGACAAGAAGGTGCCCACCAGATATGTTCAATGAATGGGTGCAGTTACACATTTTCTATGAAGGTTTTTCTTATGAATCAAAGAAGGCAGTAGACCACTCATCCGGGGGATCTCTGAACAAGAAAAAGACCATTGAAGAAGCCATAGATATCATTGAAATTGTAGCTGAGAATGATTACTTCTATGCTTCTGAAAGAGGCAACACTAGAGGAGTGATAGAGCTGAACAACGTGGATGCACTGCTAGCTCAAAACAAGATGATCACCAAGCAACTGGCTGACCTTACCAAGAAGATGGAGAGGAATCAAGTAGCAGTAATCACCACCTCAACAGCAGCTCAAGAAGGAGTGAATGAAGAAGTAGAGGGTGATTAGGAACAAGGCAACTACATTGGAAATCCACCTAGGCAGAACCATGACCCATACTCCAAAACCTATAATCCTGGTTGGAGGAACCACCCAAACTTTGGGTGGGGAAATCAGCAAGATCAAAGCCAAGATCAGAGACGTCACAACCCCAACAACAATGCAGCTCACCAACATTTCACACAGAGATCATATCAGCACCCACCTAACAACACACCTCAACACTCATATCAAAACCAAAATTGTCATTCTTATCCATCCAACCCCAACCCACCATCATCTGAAGACAGACTCTCAAGGATTGAGACTCTACTTGAAGTCATATGTAAAGAAGTCCAGGACAGTAAAGTATTCTTAGAGGAAGTGCGGTCCAATATGCAGAATTAAGATGCTACCATCAAGAAACTTGAGACACAAATTGGCTACCTATTCAAGAAAATTTCCAGTCATAACCTGTGCAGCAACACTGATCCAAACCCAAGAGAGGAATGTCAGGCTATCACCCTCAGAAGTGGGAAGGAATTGAAGGAAATTCCCAAGAATTCACAAGAGAAGAACTCAAATGAAAAGGGAAAGGAGCGAGATGAAGTCCAAATTCCCATTCCCAGTTCACAGCAAAAAGGAGAAATACTGAAGCCAGATGTCCCAAAAGCTCCATACCCTCAACAATTAAAGAAGAAGGGGGACGACAACCAGTTCTTAAGATTTTTGGAAATTTTCAAAAAACTATAAATCAACATACCCTTTGCTGAAGCAATAGAGCAAATGCCGCTCTATGCCAAGTTTTTAAAGGAATTAATGACTAAGAAGAGAAGCTGGAAGAGCAATGAGACCGTGATGCTAACCGAAGAATGTAGTGCCATCATTCAGCACAAACTACCCCAGAAATTGAAGGACCTTGGGAGTTTTCCAGATCCCTTGCATTATAGGGGAAATCACAATGGAAAAGGCTCTGTGTGACTTAGGAGCCAGCATAAATCTGATGTCAGTAGTTATGATGAGAAAAATTAGGATTGAGGAGGCTAAGCCAACAAAAATGGCCCTACAACTGGCAGACCGATCATTCAAGTTTCCTCATGGCATAGTAGAAGATTTGCTGGTAAAGGTAGGAGATTTCATCTTCCCAGCAGACTTTGTAGTGCTGGACATGCAGGAGGAAACCAAAGCCTCCATCATCCTGGGTAGACTGTTCTTGGCCACTGATGGAGCTATCATTGACATTCAAAAAGGTGAACTCAACCTGAGATTACACAATGAAAAGATGACATTCAATGTGTTCAAGGCCATGAGTTACCCACCAGAACCATTGGGAGAATGTATGAGGTTGGATTCACTAGAAGATGCAGTACAGGAGATTTTTGAAGAAGAAGAACTTGAAGGGTTAACAGAAGAGGAATCAATATCTAGCGAAGAGGTTGCAACAACAGAGATTCATATACAGGGTGCACCAAAGGAAGAGAATGAAAAGATAGAAGCACCCAAACTTGAACTCAAAGCTCTGCCACCCACTCTCAAATATGCATACTTAGGAGAGAGTGAAAGTTACCCAGTGATCATAAACTCATCCCTCAGCCGAGATTAAGAGGATGAATTACTCCAAGTATTGCGAAAGCATAAGGATGCCATTGGATGGACCCTCGCTGACCTGAAAGGAATTAGTTCGGCCATATGCATGCATAAGATACTGTTGGAAGATGATGCCAAACCATCCATTCAACCCCAAAGGAGGCTGAATCCAGTCATGAAGGAAGTGGTACAGAAAGAAGTTATGAAGTTATGGCAGGGAGGGATAATCTATCCGATCTCAACAGCCCATGGGTCAGCCCCGTGCAAGTTGTCCCAAAAAAGGGAGGAATCACTGTAGTCCCCAATGAGAAGAACGAACTAATCCCTACAAGGACCGTCACAGGATGGCGGATGTGCATAGTCTACAGAAAACTCAATGAAGCTACAAGAAAAGATCATTTCCCCCTTCCTTTCATGGATTAGATGCTGGAAAGACTTGCAGGACATGCATATTACTGTTTTCTCGATGGTTATTCAGGATATAACCAAATAGTGGTTGATCCGAGAGACCAAGAGAAAACCTCATTCACTTGCCCATATGGAGTGTTTTCCTACAGGCGCATGCCATTTGGGCTATGTAATGCACCTGCAACTTTCCAACGCTGCATGCTCTCCATTTTCTCAGATATGATAGAAAAATTCATTGAAGTCTTTATGGATGACTTTTCGGTATTCGGATATTCCTTCACTAATTGCCTAAATCACTTGGCCCTGGTATTAAAAAGATGTCAAGAGACCAACTTAGTCTTGAACTGGGAGAAATGTCACTTTATGGTGACAGGGGAAATAGTTCTTGGCCATAAGGTTTCTAACCAAGGCATTGAGGTAGATAGAGCTAAGGTGGAACTCATTGAAAAATTACCCCCACCAAGTGATGTCAACGCAATTAGGAGCTTTTTAAGGCATGCCGGCTTTTACAGAAGGTTTATTAAAGATTTTTGAAAAATAGCCAAGCCCTTAAGCAATCTCCTTGTATCTGATGTACCATTTGTCTTTGATGAAAAATGCATACTAGCATTCGAAAACTTGAAAAAGAGGCTGTCCTCTGCCCCTATCATTTCCCCACCTGATTGGAACTTACCATTTGAACTGATGTGTGATGCATCTGATTTTACAGTAGGGGCAGTGTTAGGGCAGAGGAAAGATAACTTAGTCCATGTGATATACTATGCCAGCAAAGTCCTCAATGACACTCAAAGAAATTACACCACCACTGAAAAGGAGTTGCTGGCAATAGTTTTTGCATTTGACAAGTTTAGATCATACCTCATTGGTGCCAAAGTGATTGTTTTCACAGACCACACAGCACTTAAATACTTGTTTGCCAAGCAGGAGTCAAAACCAAGACTGATAAGGTGGATCTTATTGTTGCAGGAATTCAATATTGAGATTAGATACAAAAAAGGAGTGGAGAACAAGGTAGCCGATCACCTATCCAGGATCCCTCATGACAAAGGTGGAACACATGATACAAGTGTAAATGAATGTTTCCCAGATGAGCAGTTAATGACGGTTCATAAAGTACCCTGGTTTGCAAACATTGCCAATTTCAAGGCAACTGGGGCTTTACCTCCAGAGATCAACAAACATCAAAAGAGAAAGCTCATCAATGACGCAAAGTATTTATTTGGGATGAACCATATCTCTTCAAGAAGTGTTCAGATAGAATCTTGAGAAGATGTGTTTCGGAAGAAGAGGGACGAGAGGTCTTGTGGAACTGCTACGGCTCGTGCTATGGAGGCCATTTTGGAGGGGATAGAACTGCAGCCAAGGTGTTACAAAGAGGATTCTTTTGGCCCACCCTTTTCAAGGATGCCAAAGAACTAGTAAAGAACTGCAATGAATGTCAAAGAGCTAGAAACTTACCCAAAAGAAATGAGATGTCATAGAATTTCATCTTAGAACTAGAACTGTTTGATGTGTGGGGAATCGATTTCATGGGACCATTCCCAACCTCATATGCAAACAAGTACATCTTGGTAGCAGTGGATTACATTTCCAAGTGGGTAGAGACTATTGCAACCCCAACGAATGACAACAAGGTAGTCATGAACTTCCTTAGAAAGAACATCTTTAGCCGGTTCGGAGTCCTCCGAGCACTCATCAGTGATGGAGGGAGCCATTTTTGTAACAGACCACTAGAAGCGCTCCTCCTACGATACGGGGTAAAACACAAGATTGCCATGCCTTACCACCCCCAAACAAGTGGGCAAATTGAGATATCTAACAGAGAGCTAAAAAGGATTCTGGAAAAAGACTGTAGGAGCATCAAGAAAGGATTGGTCGAAGAAGTTGGATGATGCTCTTTGGGCATATAGAACGGCATTCAAAATACCAATCGGGATGTCCCCATATCAACTGGTGTATGGAAAAGCTTGTCATTTACCATTGGAGCTGGAACACAAAGCCCTCTGGGCTCTCAAGCTACTAAATTTTAATAGCGTTGCTGCTGGTGAAAAGAGGGTCTTGCAGCTACAGGAAATGGAGGAGTTCAGATCTCAAGCCTATGAAAATGCCAAGATTTATAAAGAAAAGGCAAAGAGAAGGCACGACCTCCATCTGGCACCCAGGAGCTTCGAAAAAGGACAGCAAGTGCTCCTCTACAATTCCAAATTAAGACTTTTCCCTGAGAAACTCAAATCAAGGTGGTCAGGACCCTTTCTTGTCACAAAGGTCTCGCCGTATGGACACATAGAAATCATGGAGGAAAGTTCAAAGAAGACGTTCACTGTGAACGGACAAAGGCTCAAGCACTACATGGGCAACATGGGGGAAAGCCCCAAAATGAAATATCATCTCAACTGATGGAGAAATCGTCGAGCTAGCGACGCTAAAAGAGCGCTTCGTTGGGAGGCAACCCAACCTAAGGTAATTTCCTTTTCATGATCATCTCAATAAAGGATATAAGCAGTTTCCCTCGTATTGTGAGGAGCCAAGTTTGGTGTTGCACACCAAACCAATCCAAGAGTGAATGTGTAATTCTAAGTTTGGTATTCCACCAAAGATTTCAGTTAGAATCATGTTACACCTCTTCAATGGCAAGTTGCTAGCCCCAACCAATCAGGGGAACCGCTTAACAATAGTTTAGTTTCTATTTCATAGTTGTTTTATCAATAAAAGCACATGAGGTTCTGCATTAGGCAATGAACTAAGTTTGGTGTTCACACATCAAATTAAGTCCAAAAATTTACAAGCATACATGCAAGCTAACTATTCCTCAAGTGCTTGGGGAACAAGCAACTTCCAATAACTTTGCAGGAATTCAATCAACCTTCTAGAAAAACAGTGCACCACCATCCAAGGAGGCGAAGAAGGATGCAGAAGCTATGGATGAAGACAACAAAGAGATAACCAAAAGGCACCACCAAAAGGTTGTATTGCTACTTGATCCCATATGCTTGGAGATGTAAAAAAAATTGGAAGTCTGAATGTGCCCCTGATTAATAGTTACTCTTTAGCTTAAATCACTAGAATTTAATATTTGCTTTCATTGCCTTTGTCATATGTGTGATGGTCCAAGTAACTTGTCTTCATTTTCACGTTGCTCACTTGTATGCTTGTCCCTTAAGTCAAATAAAAAGAGATGTTATGAAAGACCAGAGTGATGATCAATTGTAGAGTAGGTTCTTAAGCTTGTGGTGTAGTAATCACTTAGCTAAGTTGGTTCACCAACAAGGTAGGAAGGCAACTATCTGTCCTGAAATCATATGCTTGAAACACACCCCATGAGACTAGCTAAATAACAAGATCCTAATAAGAAAAAGGAAAAGAACAATAAGAGTTGAAAAAGAAAGAAAAGTAATAAGAAATAAGGCTAGGCACCAAGGGCTTGAATCTTGAGGGATGTGTCTGTGGTGCTCTTGTACCAAGGATCTGCTTGGGTGAATAAGTTCTTAGGAGTGCTTCATCACTTGGTAACTTGGGTTAACTAACCCGGGATTATCAACTGAAAATCCACTATCAAGAGCAACCTTGCTATAGAATATTTAGTAACCCAAAGAGGTGCTGGACACCAAGGCCTCAAGGAAAGAAAATAACAAACCATGTGGCTGTGGTGTGCATGTATGGGGGAGAGAGACTTGAGGGAGTAAGTCCTTAGGGGTGTTTCAACACCTAGCACCTTGAACCAACTGGTTCGGGAGTGTTGGCTAAAAGCTTATTTTAAAGAGTCGCCCCCTCACAGAGCACTTAGCCCAAGGATGCAATAAACCTTGAAAAGACAAAGGGATCAATAAATAAAAGTCTCAAAGGGTGCAATCAAGTGAGTATTCTAGGGCATGATAAAGGTCTAAAAGCCAGTAAAGGAATGAACCTAAGTTGCTATGCATGAAACCCCATAAAATCAAGGACATGACTTCCACAATAATGATTCATTCCTCTTGTCATTTCATTCATCATTCTCATGTTTCAGTACTTGCTTAGGGACAAGCAAGCTTTAAGTTTGGTGTTGTGATGCCAGGGCATTTCGGCCAGTTTCACTGACCTTTTCTTTACTGTTTTAGGGTAGTTTCATGCATTTTCTTAGGAAATAAGCAAGTTTTGGGTAGAATTTCACTTACATCTTGATTCAAGCAAACATTCTGAATTTTATATGATTTCATGAGAATTATGCATGAATTTAATGACAAATTGGATGATGCATGACTCATAACTTGGATTAGAGCTTTGATGCACTTTATTTGCTTGATTTCAGGACAAAGGAAGCAAGGAAAAGCCACGTTAGTCTAACTAACGTGACCACTAACGTGGAATGGGAGCTAGCTTGCAACGTTAATGAGAAAAGTGATCGCCAACGACGTCTTCGAAGCCATCATAGCCCACGTTAATTACCACGTTAACTACATTAACGTGGTAATTAACGTGGAGAAAAAGGAAGCTCCAAGCATTAGTGGTAAAAGTGAGTGCCACTAACGCTCCAAAAGGGCAATTGGCCACGTTAAGAGTCACGTTAACTCAGTTAACGTGAACTCTAACATGGAAGAGGAAGATAATGCCAACGTTAGTGAGACTCACCTTTGTCACTAATGTGGGACTAAGCTCATATTGGCTACGTTAAGAGCCACGTTAACTTAGTTAACATGAACTCTAACGTGGAAGGAGCAAGGAATCGCCAACGTTAGTGACACTCACCTTTGTCACTAACGTTGGACTAAGCCACTATGAGCCACGTTAATTACATTAACGTGGAAGCTAACGTAGAGGAAAGGGATGATGAGCCAACGTTAGTGACACTCACCTTTGTCACTAACGTTGGAGATGGCAATCAACACCACGTTAGTGGCCACGTTAATGTAATTAACGTGAGGCACTAATGTGAGAAAAGGGGCATTTTAGAGCGTTAGTGAAAAAGGTAGGTGTCACTAACGCTCTCGAAGATTTGGCAAGCCTACGTTAAAGGTCACGTTAACTATACTAACGTGAACTCTAACGTAGGGAGAAAGGGGTACTCTCAACGTTATTGGAAAAGGTAAACCCCAGTAACGTTTGCAAAGGGCCAAGAGGCAACGTTAGTGGTCACGTTAGTGCCACTAACGTTGAAGTTAACGTGGAACATTTTGGGTTAGGAACGTTAGTGAAAAAGGTGATTGTCACTAACGTTCTCGACCCCACATTTTCACTTAACGTTAACACCACTAACGCCCTAAGCTAAAGTCCATGCCTACTGCACATTTTCTCTGCAACTGAAGCTAAGCCCACTAAAGATGATAACTACTTCAACTCAAGATCCAAAGACCCATATCCAAGACTTGAAGAGCTAACTAGAAGATCAGCAGAGTGGTATAAATAGGAGTAGTTTTGAACTAGAGAGAAGCTTTTGGGATTAGGAGAACTACTCTCTTTATAATTTTACTTTCTCTGCAACTTCTAGTTTTACTTTCAGAATGCATTCTCCATCTTTATTTTCCATTCCCAGAGACATGAACAACTAAACCCCTTTCATTGGTTTAGGGAGCTCTGTTGTAATTTGATGGATCAATAATAGTTTTCATTATTTTTCTTCTTTTTTTTCTCTTGATTTTACTAGAAAGCTTTCAATCTTCATCCAATTGGGTAGTTGTCTTGGAAAATAAGCTATTCATACTTGGATCTCTTCGGAACCTTGGAAGAAGAATGAAGGGATCATGCTAGAAATGCTTTCTCATGTTGGACCAAATTGGGGGTTGGACGGATATGGTGACATATAATTCTCCCAATACTTTGATTTGGAAATACATGTGGTACAATCAGTGACCATACTTCATCTCTTCTCATGAGCAATTAGACCAAGGAATTGGCTATTGATCAAGATTTGAGAGATTGAATTACCAAGGAATTGGAATTTAATCACTTAAGATTTCCAAGGAGATCAATGAATGCATTGATTGAGGAAGAGATAAAAATGAACTTGATCCGGAGAATGCAACATCTCCTAAGCCCAATGAATCCCCCATTTCTAATCTTACCCATTCTCTTTACTTTCTGCCATTTACTTTCATGCTAAATTCCCCATTCTCCATTTAAGATTCTGCAATTTACTTTCCGTCATTTATATTCAGCTCTTTAGTTCCAGCATTTACATTTTCTGCCATTTACTTTTCCACCATTTAATTTCCTGTAATTCTCAAATTAAATTCTGCTTAGCTCAACTAGAACATTCCTCCAATTAAAGTTGGGTAAGCAAATTTTTCTATCTTCTGATAGTTCAACTTGGCCCCTTGCAGGGCTTTGCTGACGAAGTAGATGGGTTGCTACCCCCTTTCATCTTCTCGGACCAGGGCCAAGGCTATTGCTCGACTTCCAACTGACAGATACAACACGAGTTCTTCTCCTTTAGTAGGTTGGGTAAGAATGGGTGGTTGTCCCAAGAATGCTTTGAAGTCTTGAAAGGCTTGTTCTCATTCTAGGGTCCACTTAAATTGTTTTCCTTTTCTCAGGATTGAATAGAAGGGAAGTGACTTTAGGGCTGATCCGGCTAAGAATCTGAATACGGCTGCCAGCCTTCCGTTCAGTTGTTGTACTTCTTTAATGTAGGCCGAGCTTTTCATGTTAAGTATAGCTCGGCACTTGTCTGGGTTTGCTTCTATGCCTCTTTGGGTCAGCATAAACCCTAGGAACTTTCCAGCTTCTACTGTGAAGTTACATTTTGTGGATTTAGCCTCATCTCACGCTTTCTTATAATGAAAAATACTTCAAAGAGGTCGGACAGTAGCGTCCCGTCTTCTTGAGTTTTAACAAGCATGTTGTCCACATAAACTTGTTAGGTGCCAAGGCACAATCAACATGCCCAATCCTTGCTGCCTCCTCCAAATCCAATGCCACTGGTGCGCGGTAGAAGTTGGGCCAATTAAGAGATTATAATATAATAGAACAGCGTTGCGAGTATAGCTCTTAACCAGCTAAAATCCGCCTCACCAATTTAGAAGAGTGTCACAAAATTCAGAATAAAAATACTGGGAGTATGAGTCCCAGGTCGTCTCCCAACGAGTTGCAAGAAAGGATGCTATTTTATTAATTAGGAATTTTCAAGAGAGTTAAAGTTTGGATAACGAGTAATTAAATAATTGTAAATTAAAGCAATAAAAACTAAGAATGATTATTAATATTCTAGATAAAAAGCCTCGACTGGGGGAATAATTAATTGGAAGTTCTATCCTTGTTGGGGTCTCTTAAGTGCAGTATTAAAAAAGTTGTTGTTTTCACTTAGTTAAACCTTACTAAATAAAGGAAAGTCAAGTGATTGAGCTAACTCTTATTCGCAAATCCTAGTCCTCTCCCTTGGGAAGGTCTAGCGTTAGTAAATACAGAACTAGCCAACAACTTCCAATTTAACCTTCACTTAAGCCTTCCAACTCAAGTGTCTCCTTTTAATCAACCCCATATTAAGTATGGAGTCTACTCCATTGACATGAATACAATGCTCGTAAAAATATAAAAAGAAGACATAATAAATTGAATAAAATAAAGCTTTGAAAATTAATGAAAGATAAAGTAATCCTTTTCACTAACAATCCATGAAAATAATCCAACTATCACTTTAAACAAGAATTAAGAATATGGAATAAATAAAAAAGCAAGTAAGGAAACAAACTCGAATAGTATCTTCAACGGAGGTAATGACTCTTCAATATCCAAAAGCAAAAGCAATAAACTGGGAATGTAAAGAGAACCTAGAGGAAGAGTAATCCTCTCTAAATTCATATCTAAAAACCTAAAACTATCCTAATAAGATTATATGAATGTATCTCTGTGTGTGTGTTGAGTCTCTACATGTTCCCTGGCTTTATTCTGTATTTCTGGGCTAAAAACTGGGTCAAAACGCGGCCCGAAATCGCCCCCAGCATTTTCTGTTAATTCTGCAGATCGCGAAGGTCACGTGTACGCGTTGTCCACACGTGCGCATCATTTGGCGAATTTCCTTGTCACACGTATGCATCGTCCACGCGTACGCGTCAGGCATGTGCACGCGTCGCTGCAATTTTCTCCATTTTGCGCGCTCGCGTGAGCCATGCGCGCGCGTCGGTGTTCGCTGGTCATCTCCTTAGTTTCTTGTGTTCCTTCTATTTTTGCAAGCTTCCTCTCCATTTTCTAAGCCATTTCTGCCCTATAAAGCCTGAAACACTTAACACACGGATCACGGCATCGAATGGTATAAAGGAGAATTAAAATATACTAATTAAAGATCTCTAGGAAGCAAGTTTTCAATCATAAAACAATATTAGGAAGGGATTATAAAATCATAGAATTAGTATGAATAAGTGGGTGAAGACTTGATGAAACCACTCAATTAAACACAAGATAAACCATAAAATAGTGGTTTATCAACCACCTCCTCCAAGTTTGGCGCCAGCTATATGAATCAAAGTGGTCCCCATGCTCCTCAAGGAAGGCTACGAAGAGTTATTTAATTCTGATTCAAACTTTTATTTTATTTATAAATAGGAAAAGATATTATTTAGTTTTAGAAAATATATTTTAGATTAATTAGTATTAGATATAAAAGGGAAAAGAATCAGCCCTTCGAGCTCATCTCTTCTCTCTTACCTCATTTCGCACTTTACAGTTTTACAGAACCCTAGTTTTCTCTCTGAACCATGAGCAACTAAACCTCCACTGTTAAGGTTAGGAGCTCTATTTATTCTATGGATTAATACTATTACTGTTTTATTTTAATTCATGTATTGATTTCAATTTCAAGAATTGTTTTTGTTCTTTATCTTATGAATCTGGGTGGAACGGAAGTATGACCCTTGTTCTAATTGAGTTCTTGTAAAACTTGGAAAACCTCTTTACTTGAACAACAGCTTAAAAACAATTTCTCCTAAATTTCTAATTATCTGGACTTAACAGGATACGTGACATATAATCCTCTTATATTTGGTTAATTAGGATTTCTGTGGCATATAAACTAGAATTGAACTTAACCCTCTAATTGGAATCAAGTGACCAAGGAATTGGTGGTTGATGAAGGTTAAAGGAGACTAAAAAGGTCTAAGGAATTAGGGTTTAGTCACATATAGTTTGCCTTGAATTGAATCTTGCATGATTAAAATAGTTAGTATGAAAAGTTAATTCAGAAAATAAACATCTCTGAAGCCTTAACTATTTTCTCGATATATTTCACAACCTGTTTATTGTTTTCCTTATAAATTCTCTGAATTACTGTTTGATGCAATTGAACTCTCAAAATACCATTTTCTGTTTGTCTGACTAAGAAAATCACTTAACCATTGTTGCTTGATCCATCAATCCTCGTGGGATCGACCCTCATTCACTTGAGGTACTACTTGGTACGACCCGGTACACTTGCTGGTTAGTTTGTGGGTTATAAATTTCGCACCAAGTTTTTAGCACCATTGCCGGGGATTAATTATGATTGACAACTATTAGTTGTTTGATTTCTTAGATTAGGAATTTTAGCTTTAATTTATTTAATTTTGCTCTATAATTATAAAAAATTTATGCTATTATTTTTCCTTAATTTTTGAAATTAAGTTTGGTGTTACCTAGTTAATTTTATTTTAAAATTTTCTTGTTCATTTTTTTATATATTTCGAAATTTCTAGCTTTATTTGTTATTATAATTTTCGAAAATTTCTTGCTTTAATTGTTTAGTGTTTTATTTTATTTCTTTACACAGGTTACCTCACTGGAAATTCTCTACACTCTGACGTAGAGAATCTCACTTTTCTTGTTTTCTGTCTGTTTATGAGCAGGAACAGAGACAAAGAACCTCTTACAGATTTTGATCCTGAACCTGAAAGGACTTTGAGGCAGCACTTGCAACAAGCTAGACTTTAAAAGGCTAGTGAAAATATGAGTGAGACTTTTGAAAAGGAAGCTGCAGAGTCCACTATAGATCATAATCATGTTGTTAATGCCAATGTGGCAATTCCAAATGAGAATGACCAAAATAGAAGAGTGCTTGGCTCATACACTACTCCCAATCCAGATCTCTATGTGAAAAGTATTGTGGTGCCTCCTATAGCTGCACACAATTTTGAACTAAAGCCTCAGCTAGTCACTCTTGTGCAGCAAAATTGTCAGTATCACGGACTCCCGCAGGAAGATCCAAATCAATTTATTTCTAATTTTTTGCAGATTTGTGATACTGTAAAAATGAATGGAGTGAATCCTAAGGTTTACAAACTCATGCTCTTTCCATTTGTTGTGAGGGATAGAGTAAAGCTGTGGCTAGATTCTCAATCCAAAGAGAGCCTAGATACTTGGGATAAGGTAGTCACTGGATTTTTGTCTAAATTCTTCCCACCAGAGAAACTGACTAAGCTAAGGGTGGAGGTTCATACCTTCAGGTAGAGAGATGGTAAGATCCTCTATGAAGCCTGGGAAAGGTACAAGCTATTGACCAAGCAATGCCCTCCTGACATGTTTTCTAAATGGACTCAGCTGGAGATCTTTTATAAGGGTTTATGTGAAATGTCCAAAATATGTTTAGATAATTCTGTAGGTGGTTCATTGCACATGAAGAAGACGCCTGAAGAGACCACCGA
Source organism: Arachis ipaensis (assembly GCF_059453495.1). NCBI lineage: Eukaryota > Viridiplantae > Streptophyta > Magnoliopsida > Fabales > Fabaceae > Arachis > Arachis ipaensis. The sequence continues at coordinate 64,792,601 of NC_142442.1, read as the reverse complement.
GCTTATTGAGTTGGTTGCTAACAATATCTTTACTCCTCTAATAGAAATCCTGTGAACTCTGGAACTCCTCAGAAGAAAGGCGTTGTGGAAGTAGAGGCTTTGGATGCTCTTCTTGCTCAAAACAAAGTTATGTCTCAGCAGATTAATATGCTTACTCAATACTTGAGTGGGATGCAGGTTTTAGCTGTTAATGCTCAGAATGCCCCTCAAGAGGCTCCTTATGACATGACTGGTAGCTTTATGCAAGGTGAGAATTATAATTATGCTCAATTTTCTTCTGAACAGGTCAACTACATGGGGAATACTCCTAGAAACCCCAATAATGATCCATAACAAAGGCCACAGAATTTTAACAATAATTCTCAGGGCGGATTTCAACATAATAACTATAATAATTGCCAATTTCAGTCTTCTCAACAACATCCACCTCAGTAGCCAAATTCTCAGCCCCAGAAGAACACTGATTTGGAAGCACTACTGGCTAGCTTTATGCAAGAGACTAGAGCTTCGCTCAGAAACTTGGAGTAAGTTGAGAGGCCAGTTGAGCAAGCAAGTACCTAAGAGGCCTCCAAATACATTTCCTGGTGATATAGTGGTGAACCCAAGAGAAAATTGTAAGGCTATTCAATTGAGAAGTAGTAAAGTAGCTGGTTTTGAGGCTAAGGTCAATGAGGAGCTAGTTGAAAAAGAAGCTCCAAAGGAGAAGAAAGAGGACGTGGAGCACGTTTCTCCTAGGCGTGTAGATAACCCCTTCCTAGTCTCTCTTGACACTCATCCTACATTGCCTAAGGCTCTTCAGTACAATCCTAAAATGCCATATCCTCAGAGACTTCAGAAGGCTTCCAAAGACAAATAATTTTCTAAATTTTTAGAAGTCTTCAAGAAACTTTAAATCAACATCCCTTTTGCTGAGGCTCTTGAGCAAATGTCTCTCTATTCTAAATTCATGAAAGAACTGTTGACTAACAAGAGGAATTGGGAAGAAAATGAGACAGTGGTGTTGACAATGGAGTGCATTGCTATTATTCAACATAACCTTCCTGAGAAGATGCAGGACCCAGGAAGCTTTGTAATTCCTTGCACCATTAGAGATGTCACCATTTAGAGAGCTTTGTGTGATCTTGGAGCTAGCATCAAGCTCATGTCACTTTTAGTGATGAAAAAGCTCCAAATTGAGGAGGTAAAATTCACTCGTGTTTCTCTTCAACTTGTTGATCTTTCTATTAAAATTCCTGTGGGGGTTGTTGAGAATTTAATTGTGAAAGTGGGCCCATTTATTTTTTCTGCTGATTTTGTCATATTGGATATGTAAGAGGATAAAAAGTCCTCTATTATTCTTGGAAGACCCCTTTTAGCTAAAGGTAGAGCTCTGATTGATGTGCAAAAGGGTGAATTAACCCTGAGGGTCAATGAAGAACAGGTAGTCCTTAATATGTTTGAAGCTATTAAACACCCAAATGATTCTGAGGGGTGTATGAGAGTTGATGTTGTTGAACCACTTGTTCAAGAGGTACTAGAAGCTGAAGTACTTGATGATATTGTGGATCCTCTCTCTTAGGATTCGCTTGAGATTGATGATTCACTACCTAAAAAAGACATGTCTAGCACGCCTACTACAGAGGGAGAAGTTCCTAACCTTGAGCTCAAGCCTTTGCCTCCTTCTTTGAAATGTGTATTCCTAGGTGAAAATGATTCATATCCAGTGATCATTAGCTCTTCCTTGAAGCCTGATGAGGAAGAGGTGCTGATTACAGTGCTCAAGAGTCATAAAACAGCTCCTGGGTAGACCATTTATGATTTAAAGGGGATTAGTCCAACCAAGTGTATGCACAAGATCCTTCTTGAAGATGATGCTAAACCAGTTGTGCAACCACAAAGGATACTAAATCTAACTATGAAAGAGGTGATCCAAAAAGAGGTAATGAAACTATGAGAAGCCGGCATTATATACCCTATTTCTGACAGCCCTTGGGTGAGTCCTATGCAGGTAGCTCCCAAGAAAGGAGGGATGACAGTGATCAAGAATGAAAAGAATGAGCTAATTCCTACAAGGACCGTCACAGGATGGAGAATGTGCATAGATTACACGAGGCTCAACACTGCTACAAGGAAGGATCACTTCCCCCTGCCTTTCATTGAATAGATGCTTGAGAGGTTAGCTGGTCATGCTTTTTATTGTTTTCTAGATGGATATTCTAGATATAACCAAATTGCAGTGGACCCTCAAGATCAAGAAAGGATCACATGTCCTTTTGGAGTATTTGCTTACCGGAGAATGCCATTTGGACTCTGTAATGCCCTAGCAACTTTTCAGAGGTGTATGCCTTCAATTTTTTCTGATATAGTTGAAAAGTTTATTGAGGTATTTATGGATGATTTTTTTATTTTTGGTAATTCTTTTGAATCCTGCCTTAAGAATTTATCTCTGGTCTTGAAACGGTGTTGATGAGCGGATATTTTATACGCTTTTTGGCATCATTTTCATATAGTTTTTAGTATGTTTTATTTAGTTTTTATTAAGTTTTTATAGGTTTTAGGGTTAAATTCACATTTTTGAATTCTACTATGAATTTTTTATTTTTTGTGCAATTTCAGGTATTTTCTGGCTGAAATTGAGGAGCTGGAGCAGAAGTCTGATTCAGAGACAGAGAAAGCATTGCAGATGCTGTCCAGATCTGACCTCCTTGCACTCGGAAGAGCTTTTATGGAATTACAGAAGTCCAAATGGAGCATTCGCAATGGCTATGGAAATATAACTTCTAGAGAATTCCAGAAATATATAATAGTCCATACTTCGCTTCAGATTAGAAGGCCCAAACCTGGCGTCCAACGCTAGCTACCTGCCCCCTTCCAGGCGTCCAGTGCCCAAAGAGCAGAGCCAGGGTCCAAACGCCCAGAGGGGACCCCCTAGCCAGTGTTCAACGCCCTAGGAGCCTCACAACACATGGATTTCACCAAAGCTCAGCCCAAACACTCACCAAGTGGGCCCCAGAAGTGGATTTTAGTACTAAAAAGACTATTTTACCCTTACTAGTAATTGTTTAGTATTTAAGGGATTAGATTTATGTCATTCATACCTCTTTGACCACTTTACACGTTTTACACATTGTATTTCCTTTTAGTATGAGTTTCTAAACCTCCTAGGTTGAGGGGAGAAGCCCTGCTGAGTCCTATGAATTAATAAAAGTATTACTGTTTCTTCTTTGATCCGTGTTTGATTAATTCTAAGATGTATATTCGTACTTCAACGTGGTGAATAGGATGATCAGTGACAATCAGCTATGTTCATTACACTAAGATGAACGTGCCTGACAAACACTTGCGTCTACTTGGATTCATGTGAATACTTCGGTGGAAAGCATGCACCACCAGCTTGAATTATACATCTCTCAGACGGCTAATCCATGACTTCATTAGAGACTTCTCGGAACACTAGTTTAGCCGATTTACGGGGAGATTAGGGTCTCTGTGGTAGAGGCTAGAACCCTAAGATGCATCATTCTCTGATCCGGAAGATCTGACCTTGAGTAGGATCATTAAGGAGAATGGACTGTACGCGCTTCACCCTCAAGCAGAGATGGATCCACACTAACCCTGGGGTTCAGATTCGGAGGAGTATTAATGACCTCTCAATAAAGGCGCCAATCACTTACAGCCTGCCATTGAAGAGATCACTCACAAGCAAAGAAGATAGTAATACCAGAGTTAATTCAGAAGGACAACACAACTCCAATCCTAAATCATATTCCTTTTACTGATTCCCTTCTAATTTACAGAGTATCTTTGTTAGTTATATGTCTTCATAGTTTCATAATCTCACAACCAACAACCTTCTGATTCACCTGACTAAGACCTGCAAGATAACCATAACTTGCTTCAAACCACAATCCTCGTGGGATCGACCCTGACTCGCTCAGGTATTACTTGGACGACCCAGTGCACTTGCTGGTACAACAGTACGAAGGTGTGGGGATTCGTGCTACCAAGTTTTTGGCACCGTTGTCGGGAATTTTTCGAGTTTGAACAAACTGACAAATTGTCTTGCTCCCTAGATCAGGTAATTTATTTTATTTTATTTTGTTTAAGTCTTTTATTTTTGTTTTCTTCTTCTTATTTTCGAAAATTTTAAGTCTTTTCTTTGTTTAATCTTTGTTCTTGGTTTGAGTCTTGTTGCTTGTGTCATAGATAATTTTCTAAATTTTTGAGTCCTTTTTCTAAAAAATCTTTCAAGATCAGTGTCTTTTATGTTTGAGTCTTGTTTCAAATTTTAAGTTTGGTGTTTGAGTGTTTTGTTTATGTTCTTGGTTAAAATTTTTGTCCCCTATAAGTCCTCCTTTCTCAAAATTTTTCAAAAATAGTTTTCTTTGGTCAAATCTTGTGTTAAATCTTTAAGTTTGGTGTCTTCTTGTTTATTTTCTTTTAATTTTCAAAAATTTCTTTTTGGTTTCTTAAAATTTTATGTTTGGTGCCCTTTTTATGTTTTTGTGTTCTTTGAGTTTTTGAGTTTTGTTCTTTGTATTCTTGTTAGTCTTTAAAGTGTTCTTGAGTTTTCTTTGTGTTTTGATCTTAAAATTTTTAAGTTTAGTGTCCCTTTGTATTTTCCTCCAAAATTTTCGAAAATTAGGGGTGCTAGATCTAAAAATTTTAAGCCTTGTGTCTTTTACTTGTTTTTCTCTTTCATCATTAAATTCAAAAAATTAAAAAATATCTTTTCTATTTTTATTTTAACGATATTTTTGAATTTTTTAAATAAAAATTCAGATTTCAATTCAAAATTTTTATCTTATCTTATCTTAGTTTTCAAAATTTCAAAAATCAAATCTTTTCAAAATTAAAAATCTTATCTTTTTCAAAAATCTTATCTTATCTTTTTCAAATTTCAAAATTTAAAAACCCAAATTTCAAACTTTAAAATCATATCTTTTTCAAAATCAAATTTTAAAATCTTATCTTTTTAAATTTTTTTTCAAATCTTTTTTTATTTCTTATCATATCTTTTCTAATCTCAATTTTTAAAATAAAATCTTTTTCAAATCTTTTTAGTTTCTTATCTTATCTTTTTCTAATTTCAAATTTCAATTTCAAATGTTTTTCTTATCTTATCTCTTATCCTATTTTAAATTCAAATCTTTTCTTAACCACCTCTCTTTTCTCTCCTCTTTTTCAAAATTTTCTAACTAACTCTTTTCTCTCTTAGTTTTCGAAAATTCTACTCCTCTTCTTTCCTATTTTCGAAAATCACTAATTAATTTTCAATTCCTTTTTAAATTATTAACTTAATTTTTGAAAATAATAAATAAATAAAATAAAAACAAAAATATTTTGATTCTTATTTATCTTATTTATTTACACTTCTCCTTCTATTTACTTCTATTTATTAGAATTGCTCTCCCTCTCTCATCTTTCATCTTCACTTTTCTATCTTCTTCTTCTTTCTTGACAACTAACTGGAAGCTCTTTGATCCAAGTGGCACAAAAAGCTTTCTTCTTTTCTTTCTTTTCTTTTTCTTGTTTATGAACATGAATAGGGATAAAGAACCCCTCTTGACTCCTGATCCTGAACCTGAGAAAACTCTAAGGAGGCGTTTACAACTAGCTAAAGCACAACACTCTGGAAGAGATCTTTCAGAAAGTTTTGAACAAAAACTAGGAGACACGGCCGAACCTCAAGAGGATACCAGAAAGGTTCTTGGTGACTTCACCATACCTATCTCTAACTTTTATGGCAGAAGCATCTCTGTACCTGCAATTGGAGCTAATAATTTTGAGCTTAAGCCTCAGTTAGTCTCTCTCTGCAGCAGAACTGCAAATTCCATAGACTTTCATTAGAAGATCCACATCAGTTCTTAGCTGAATTCTTTGCTTAAGAGACAAAGATAAGATATCGTTGGATTCCCAACCTAGAGAGAGTCTTGACTCTTAGGAAAAGCTGGTTAATACTTTTCTGGCTAAATTCTTTCCCCCTCAAAGGATGAGCAAAATTAGAGTGGAAGTTCAAACCTTTAGACAAAGAGAAGGTGAATCCTCTATAATTCTTGGAAAAGATATAAGAAATTGATCAGGAGGTGTCCTCCTGACATGCTGTCAAAATAGTCTATCATAGGCGTTCTATGATGGTCTATCTGAGATGTCCAAAATTTCATTGGACAGCTCTATAGGTGGATCACTCCACTTGAAGAAAACACCTGCAGAAGTAAGAGAACTCATTGAGATGGTTGCAAACAACCAATTCATGTATACTTCTGAAAGGAATCTTGTAAATCATGGGATCTCTCAGAAGAAAGGAGTTCATGAAGTTTATACTCTGAATGCCATATTGGCTCAGAACAGGATCTTGACCCAACAGGTCAACATAATCTCCCAGCATTTGACTGGAATGCAAACTGCAGCTGGCAGTACTCAAGAAGCTTTTTCAGAATTAGAAGCTTATGATCCTGATCAACCCACCATGGAGGAGGTAAATTACATGGGAGAATCCTATAAAAATACCTAAAACCCTTCATGGAGGAACCATCCTAATCTTTCATAGAAAGATCAACAGAAACCTCAGCAACGTTTCAACAACAATCAAGGTGGAAGAAACCAGAATAGGTTCAATAACAGACCACCATTTCCATCTTCTCAAGAGAACATGAAAACCTCAAAGCAGAGCCTTTCTGACTTAGTCACTCTGGTTTCCAACCACTCTAAGACCACTCATAGTTTCATGAATGAAACAAGGTCCTCCATTAGAAATTTGGAAGTGCAATTTGGTCAACTAAGCAAGAGGATCCCTGAGATTCCTCCTGAAACACTTCCCAGTAATACTGAGGTAAATCCTAGAGAAGAGTACAAGGCCATAACCATAGAGGTAGAGGCCAAATCTGAGAAGAATGGGAAGGCATTGAACGCCAGTGAAGAAGCCTTCACTGGGCGTTCAACGCCTGCAATGGCAGTAAGTCTGGCGCTGAACGCCAGTGAGGAACCCCTCACTGGGCGTTCAATGCCCATCCTGAAAGCAGAGCTGACGTTGAAAGCTAGCCAGGGAGCACTGGCTGGGCGTTCAACGCCCAAACATCCAGCTTTCTGGCGCTGAACGCCAGGGAGGAACCCCTCATTGGGCATTCAATGCCTAACCATGCAGCCATTCTGGCACTGAACGCCAGTGAGGAACCCCTTACTGGGCGTTCAACGCCTAAACAGGCAAGCAGCCTGGCGTTGAACGCCAGTGAGGAACCCCTCATTGCGCGTTCAACACCCACACACCCAGGGAAGCTGGCGTTGAACACCAGCAAGGACATCCCTGTTGGGCGTTCAACGCCCATAATGCTAGAGGGGCTGGCATTTAATGCTAGTAAGTGTGGACAGCAAGGGCACTCAACGTCCAAAGAGCTATCAGAGTTAGCGTTGAACGCCAGTGAAAGCACACCCTTTGAGTGCTTAAATCCCACTCAAGCCCAGAACCAAAGGAAACGATAAAGACCATTGAGGTTCCTTTGAATGCACTTCTGCAGTGTATGAGTTTTGATGACTACTCATCCTCGGATGAGAATGAGGACACTAGGGAAGAGCAAGTTGCTCGGTACCTAGGAGCTCTTATGAAGCTGAATGCCAAGTTATTTGGTACAAAGCCTCTGGAGGAAGAACCTCCACTACTTTCCAAAGAACTCCATGCTTTGGTTTAGCAGAGGCTACCTCAGAAACTTCCAGATCCTAGACGCTTTTTGATTCCTTGCACCATAGGCACTATGACCTTTGATAAGGCTCTATGTGACCTAGGGTCAAGCATCAACCTCATACCACTCTCTGTAATGGAAAAGCTGGGCATCCTTGAGGTATAAGCTGCAAACATCTCATTAGAGATGGCAGACAAGATAATGAAGAAGCTATATGGCTTAGTAGATGTCTTGGTGAAAGTTAAAAACTACTACATCCCTGCAAACTGCATAGTCTTGGACATAGGAGAGGATGAGGATGACTCTGTCATCCTTGGAAGACCTTTCCTAGCCACTGCTAATGCTATCATTGATGTGGCTATAGGAGAAATGGTTCTCCAATTAGGAGAGGACTATATCTTATTCAAGATGTCCAATCTCAATTCTCCCTCTGATAAGAAAGAGATAACTGTGCAACACCTAGTGTTCCAACCCTCTCTTTCTGTGTAGAGCTTTACAGAGCCCTCAGACCTCAATTCTATGTTTGGTGTTGGGCAGCCACCAACAAGCTCTAAGCATAAAGGTACTGGTGCACGGAATTGTGATCACACTTTTCACAACTCCGGTACAACTAACCAGCAAGTGCACTGGATCGTCCAAGTAATACCTTACATGAGTAAGGGTCGATCCCACGGAGATTGTCGGCTTGAAGCAAGCTATGGTCATCTTGTAAATCTTAGTCAGGCAGATTTAAATGGTTATGAGTTTTTGATAATTAAAAGATAAATAAAACATAAATTAAAATAAAGATACTTATGTAATTCATTGGTGAGAATTTCAGATAAGCGTTTGGAGATGCTTTGTTGCTTTTGAACCTCTGCTTTCCTACTGTCTTCATCCAACCATGCGTGCTCCCTTCCATGGCGAGCTGTATGATCCTCTCGGATGAAAAGTACCAGGTACGATTTCTGCACGGCTAATCAACTGTCGGATTTCTCGTCTCGGATGAAAAATACCAGGTATAGCTACCGCACGGCTAATCATCTGTCGGTTCTCACTAGCGTCGGAATAGGATCTCTCTATCCTTTTGCACACTGTCACTGCGCCTAACATGCGTGAGTTTGAAGCTCATCACAGTCATCCCTTCCTAGATCTTACTCGGAATACCACAAACAAAGTTTAGACTTTCCGGATCTCAGGAATGCTGCCAATTGGTTCTAGCCTATACCACGAAGGTTCTAATCTCACGGACTCGTTCTGTGGATTAGATACCCAAGAGAATATACTTCGGCTGTTGTCCAATGACTACATTGAACATCATGTAGACAGCTTGTGGTTGTCAGACACGCGGATCTTGGCTAAGCGAGTAACGAAGATAGTGGGTGATTGTCACGGGTCACCCCTTCATTCTGACTTAACTGAATTAAGTACGAGAGTATATCTTGGAGAAGAAGTAGGCGTGAATTGAAGGAGAAACAATAGTACTTGCATTAATTCATGAAGAACAGAAGAACTCCACACCTTAATCTATGAGGTGTAGAAACTCCATCGTAGAAAATACATAAGAGAAAAAGGTCTAGGCATGGCCGAATGGCCAGCCTCCAAAGTCAAAGATGATAAAAATTAGACTCCAAAGTGTCAAAGTCTTCGAATACAATAGTAAAAAGTGCTATTTATACTAAACTAGTTACTAGGGATTACAGAAAATAAGTAACTAAGTGCAGATAATGCAGAAATCCACTTCCGGGGCCCACTTGGTGTGTGCTTGGGCTGAGCATTGAGTTTTACACGTGCATAGGCCTTTTCTAGAGTTAAACGCCAGCTTGGATGCCAGTTTGGGCATTTAACTCCAGTTCTGGTGCCAGTTCTGGCGTTTTAAGCCAGAAAAGGGTCTCTGGCTGGCGTTTGGATGCCAGTTTGGGCCATCAAATCGCGGGCAAAATATGGACTAGTATATATTTCCGGAAAGCCCAAGATGTCTACTTTCCAACACAATTGACAGCGTGCCAATTGGACTTCTGTAGCTCTAGAAAATCTACTTCTAGTGCAGGAGGGTCAGAATCCAACAGCATCTGTAGTCCTTTCTCAGCCTCTGAATCAGACATTTACTCAGGTCCCTCAATTTCATCCAAAAAATACCTGAAATTACAGAAAAACACAAAAACTCATAGTAAAGTCTAGAAATGTGATTTTTGCATAAAAACTAATAAAAATATAATAAAATGTAACTAAAATATACTAAAAACTATGGAAAAATAATGCCAAAAAGGGTATAAATTATCCGCTCTTCACAACACTAAACTTAAATTGTTGCTTGTCCCCAAGCAACTAAAAACAAAATAGGATAAAAAGAAGAGAATATACAATAAATTCTAAAATTATCAATGAAGATTAGTTTTAATTAGATGAGCGGGGCTAGTAGCTTTTTGCCTCTGAATAGTTTTGGCATCTCACTTTATCCTTTGAAGTTCAGAATGATTGGCATCCATAGGAACTCAGAATTGAGATAGTATTATTGATTCTCCTAGTTCAGTATGTTGATTCTTGAACACAGCTACTTTATGAGTCTTGGCCGTGACCCTAAGCATTTTGTTTTTCAGTATTACCACCGGATACATAAATGCCACAGACACATAACTGGGTGAACCTTTTCAGATTGTGACTTAGCTTTGCTAGAGTACCCAGTTAGAGGTGCCCAGGGTTCTTAAGCACACTCTTTTTGCTTTGGACCATGATAAACCACTATTTTATGGTTTATAATGTGTTTAATTGTGTGGTTTTATCATGATCTTTACCCACTTATTCATATGATTAGCATGCATTTATATTTCCTTCCTAAAATTATTACATGATTGAAAACTTGTTTCCTAAGAGACTTTTAATTATGCATTTTAATTCTCCTTTATTCCATTTGATGTCGTGATCTGTGTGTTAAATGTTTTAGGCTTTATAGGGCATGAATGAGTTGGAGATTAGAAAGGAAGCTTGCAAAAATGGAAGGAACACAAGAAATTAAGGAGATGACCAGCGAGAAGTGACGCGGCCGCATGGCTCACGCGACCGTGCAAAAGAGAGGAAATCGCAGTGACGCGGCCGCATGGCTCGCACGACCGCGCGGATTGGAATAGCATAAGTGACGCGGAGGCGTGGACGACGCGCCTGCGTGGCAAAGCAAAACGCCGAATGACGCGATCGCGTGACGTGCGTGATCTGCATAATCTGCAGAATTCGCTGGGGGCGATTTTGGGCCCTATTTTGACCCAGTTTTCGGCCCAGAAAAGCAGACTAGAGCCAGAGAACATGCAGAAACCACAACAGCATTCATTCGACACAGTTTTTAGTTTTTAGATCTAGTTTTACTCCTCCTCTAGGTTTTCTCTCTACACATTCATAGTTCTCAGGATTTGATTTCTATTGCTTTTTGCATTGGGATATTGAGAAGAGTTATTACCTCATCAAGAATTCGTCATTCTAGTTCGTTTTCTTTACTTGGCTTTACTCTTCCATGTCCTTTAATTTACTCAATTTTATTATTGGATTATTTTAGAATTTATTAATACAAGAATTACTTTTATTTTTAATTGATTCCTTTGAGTTTTATTTATCATGTCTTTCTTTAATTCCCTTTCATATGTTATGAGTTCTACATTCGCAATGAGCGAGTAGTTCCCTAACTTGATGGGGAGTTGATTGAAAGGAACCCTTGAGTTGGGATGCTTAAAAGAAAAATTGTAATTGGGTTTATTGTTGGAATGCTCTCTAGTCACTGACACTAATCCTTTTCAATTGAGTGGATTGGAACTTGTGAATAGAAACAGCATTCCAACTTGTTTGACTTTCCCTTACCTAGTAAGGGATAACTAAACAGAGCAACCTTCAATTATCAATTAATCTTGAGAGTACTTCAACAAGAATAGGGCTTCCAACTAATCTACTCCCAGTCAAGGCTTTCATTTAAATTACTTAATTTCCCCAATTTAATTTCCTGTTTATTAAACTCAAACCCTTTTTGAAAACATCTGATTAATAAAATAGCACACCTTTCTGCAACTCGTTGGGAGATGACCTGGGATTCATACTCCCAGTATTTTAATTTTGATTTTTGTGACAACCCTTCTAAATTGATAAGCGGATTTCTGGTTGATTAAGAACTATACTTGCAACGCATATCTCATAACAATTCTTAATTCGCCAATTTTTGCCACGTTAATTTTTGGCGCCGTTGCTGGAAAGTTGCAATAGAGTGCTAAAGTTATTAATTGGAATTTATTTATTTGCAGTTTATTTTATCTTGCTACTATGAGCTGCTTATTTCTTTCGCTAGATGACGCGTTCACTTCCTGATCCAAGCTTGCCAGTATTCGATCCTGAGATTGAAATAACTATTTCACGAATAAGACAAGTTCGACGTCAGTTAGTCCTCTCTGAGGGCAGATTTGAAACGTCATTTGAGGAAGAAACCAGCCCCCGTTCTACTGATTCGGTTGATTTGCGTGTAGGTGACATGGCAGAACCTAGGAGAGTTACTATCCAGGAGGCTGGAGCCCCTAATTTTACAATGCAACCGTTTCAAGCGCATCACCCAGCGGTAGCTACAGACTTTGAAATAAAGACTGCACTGCTCAATTTGATGCCCAAGTTTCATGGCTTACCTGCTCAAGAGCCTATCAAGCACCTGAGAGATTTTCAAGCAGCCTGTTCAAATGTCAGGCGTGATGGTGCAGATGAAACTTCAATTTTATTGAAAGCTTTCCCGTTTTCTCTTGAGGGAAAGGTAAGAGAGTGGTACTACAATCAACCCGCAACAACTGTATCCAACTGGGATACACTTAGAAAAGAATTCTTGGAAAAGTTCTTTCCAGCTGAAGTTACTGATAAACTGAGGAAAGACATTTCCATGATTATTCAGGACGAATCTGAGACTCTCTATGAATACTGGGAGTGCTTCAATAATCTTCTAGAAGCATGCCCCCACCATATGATTGACAAGATAGTGTTGCTCGGTTACGTCACGCAGGACATGAGGCCCTAAGATAAAACCACATTGGAAAGTGCTAGCAATGGGTCTATGAAAAAGTACAAGACCACTGATGAGGCATGGCAATTGATTAACGACTTAGCTGAATCCACTCGGAATCACAGGCAGAAACAAGGCCGTTCAAAAGCCGTCGTAGAAGTATCCTCTAGCAGAGAGACTGCTGCTCTAACTCAGAGTATCTGTGAAATGACCAACTTGCTGAAGCAGATGCAATTGAATCAACAACAAGTTCAGCAAGCTCAACCTTCTCCACCACAGCAAAGCCAACAGTTAGTCCCGCAGAGAGTTTGCGAAATCTGTGCTGATTATAGTCATTATACTGTCAAATGTCCGCAGCTCTAGCAGGAAGACAATACCGTGGCAGCCACTCATAACTTCTATGACCGCCCCAACCAAGGGTACAATCAAGGTGGAAATTACAGCCATGGATGGCAGGACAATTCTAACCAGAATTGGAGGGACAACAACAATAGAGGAGGCAGAGACAATCAGGAAAATCAGAGGTGGAATAACAATAACAACAGGCAGCAGAACCAGAACCAGCCTTACAGAGCACCTCACCTGAGGCAATCCCAAGGACCACAGAATACCCAACAGCAGACCTCTCAAATTACTTATCCTTCTTCATCTTCTAATGATGACTTACTACAATCTATTGATCGGAGACAACAGACCATGGAAAATAACCTTTATGCTACACTAAATGGTCTGAACTCTACTTTGCAAGCTCTTGTCTCACAGATTGGATCAATGAATAACTCCAATAACCAGCCTTTGAGCTCCAGTGGAATCCCCTCTCAACTATTACCCAATCCAAAGGGTGGCATTAATGCCATCACCCTAAGGTCCAGAACCACACTGCAGGAGAGGAATCAGGAGGAGCCAAGCCCACCAGAACACGCCTCAGCTGAAGAGGTAGTGGAAATAAAAGATGTTGAAGAGGAAGAAGACATACAGGACATAGATGAGAAAGAAGAAGTTCAACCACAGGAGGAAGCACCAAAGGGCGCAGACACTGCAGAAGACACCACTCCCATTCCATTTCCACAACTTGCAAGGAAGCCCAGGAAGCAGCTGGAACCCGATCCCAAAATAGTAGAGATATTCAAAAAAGTTGAGGTAACTGTTCCTCTTTTTAATGTTATTCAACAGGTACCTAAATATGCCAAGTTTCTAAAAGATTTATGTATACATAAAGACAAAATTAATGAGTTAGAAACTATTCTTTTAGGTAGTTCCATATCTGCTTTAATGGGAGGTTTACCTGAAAAGTGTAGTGACCCAGGTCTATGTATGGTTAATTGTACTATTGGTGGTGTGGTATTTTCTGACTGCATGTGTGATTTAGGAGCATGTGTGAGTATAATGCCTTTGTCTATATATGATATTTTGAGGCTCCCTCCGTTAAAAAGGTCGGCAGCTTGTTTTGTGTTAGCAGATAAAAGCATTATTACAGTGGCTGGAGTTGCTGAAGATGTATTAGTGGGCATTAAGGGGCTCACATTTCCCATTGATTTTTATATCCTGGAGATGCCCCAAAATGACTCAGAGAAGCCCTCATCAATCCTACTCAGAAGACCATTCCTGAAGACCTCGAAGTTCAAATTAGATGCTTTCTCAGGAACATACTCTTTTGAAATAGATGGCCGAGTAGTAATCTTCAATCTGAATGGAGTTATGAAGCATCCTCCAGAGGATCATTCTATCCTCCAGTGTGACATTATAGATGAAACCGTAGCTGAAGTCACTAGGAGGAATTTGAAGAGAAATACATAGGACAAGGTCCAAGTGTGGGGACATTCTCAGAGGACAATGACAGTACTTTACCATTGTCACCAGCTCCAGAAAATCCAGAGCCTAACCACGATCAGAAGTTAGAATTAAAACCCCTTCCTCCACACCTCAAATATGCTTACCTTGAAGGCGACAGAAGTTTCCAATTATCATTGCAAGGGAACTCACTTCTCAACAGGAAGAGCAGCTACTTAGTGTGCTGAGGAGGCACAAGAAGGTGATTGGTTGGAGTTTGGCAGACATAGTAGGCATCAACCCTCAAGTCTGTGAGCATAGGATATTTTTAGAAGAGGGAGCAAGACCTGTCCGTCAACCCCAGAGAAGATTGAACCCCACTATCTTAGAGTTTGTCAAGAAGGAAGTGACCAGACTACTGGAGGCAGACATCATCTACCCCATTTCAGACAGTGAATGGGTAAGCCCAGTACAAGTGGTGCCTAAGAAGTCTGGAGTCACTACAGTGAAGAATGAGCATGGAGAGCTCATTGCAACCAGAGTTCAGAACGCTTGGAGGGTCTGTATTGACTACAGACGTCTCAACCTGGCCACTCGTAAGGATCACTATCCTCTCCCATTCATTGATCAAATGCTGGATCGCCTGTCAGGTAAATCACATTATTATTTTTTAGATGGCTACACAGGTTATTTCCAGATTCATATAGCTCCTGAGGATCAGGAGAAGACCACTTTTACATGTCCTTTTGGGACTTATGCTTACAAGAGAATGCCCTTTGGCTTGTGCAATGCACCAGCTACCTTCCAAAGGTGCATGATGAGTCTTTTCTCTGATCTTATTGAGGACTGTATGGAAGTTTTTATGGATGATTTTACTGTGTACGGCGATTCCTTTAGCCTTTGCTTAGATGGATTATCTAGAGTATTAGATAGATGTGTCAATACAAACATTGTATTAAATTTTGAAAAATGTCACTTTATGGTAAAATAAGGTATTGTACTAGGACATGTTGTGTCTAATACTGGCATTTCTGTAGATTCAGCAAAGGTGGATGTTATTTCTAGTTTACCTTACCCCTCTTCTGTGAGGGAAGTTCGTTCGTTCCTTGGCCATGCAGGTTTTTACAGGAGATTCATTAAGGACTTCAGTAAGGTAGCACTTCCCTTATCCAGGCTACTGCAGAAGGATATTGAGTTCGGTTCAGTGAGGATTGCAAACAAGCGTTTGATAAGCTGAAGACCGCCCTGACTCAAGCTCTAATTATGAGAGGACCAGATTAGAGCCAGCCATTTGAAATAATGTGCGACGCCTCCAACCATACAGTAGGAGCAGCACTAGCTCAGCGTGAAGGTAAGGACCCCTTTGTTATTGCTTATGAGTCCAAAACTTTAGATGCCGCTCAGTCCAATTACACTACTACTGAGAAAGAGCTTCTTGCTATTGTTTTTTCTCTGGATAAATTTCGAGCCTATTTACTTGGTACGAAGGTAGTAGTGTACTCAGACCACGCAGCTCTAAAGTATCTATTAGCTAAAAAGGAGTCCAAACCAAGGCTTATATGTTGGATACTGCTATTACAAGAATTTGATTTAGAAATTAAGGATAGGAGTGGTAACCAGAATTTAGTGGCAGACCATTTGAGTCGCCTTGAGCACATTACAGATGATCCCACTCCTATAGCTGATAATTTCCCATTTGATAACCTGCAAGCAGTATCTGAGGTAGTCCCTTGGTATGCACCTGTAGCTAATTATCTAGTTAGCCGCACCTTTCCTCCAAACTTTTCTAAGCATCAAAGAGACAAGCTGAAAAGCGAGTCTAAATATTATATATGGGATGACCCATATTTATGGAGATGTGGCGCTGACCAGGTAATTAGACGGTGTGTGCCTCAATCAGAATTCTAGTCCATCTTAGAGGAATGTCACCCGTCTGAGAGTGGAGGACATTTTAGCCCTCAAAGAACAGATAGAAAAATCTTAGACTGTAGATTCTGGTGGCCTACTCTTTTTAGAGACGCTGCTAAATTTTGTAGATCTTGTTTTCCACGCCAGAACAAATTATGCTTTTCTGTGAAATTTTTTATGTTTGGGGGATTGACTTCATGGGTCCATTTCCAAATTCTAATGGTTATTTTTATATATTTTTAGCTGTGGATTACGTTTCCAAATGGGTGAAAGCAATTTCTACCCGCACTGATGATGCTAACACTGTTGTTTCCTTTGTGAGAAACCATATTATTTGTTGCTTTGGATCACCACGAGCAATCGTGAGCGATCAAGGCACCCATTTTTGTAACAGGAGACTAACAGGATTAATGAAAAAGCATGGGATAATTCATAAGGTTACAACAGCCTACCATCCTCAGACTAATGGGCAAGCTGAGGTGTCAAACAGAGAGATAAAGCATATCTTGCAGAAGATAGTCAAACCTCATAGAAGAGACTGGAGTACCAGGCTACAAGATACACTCTGGGCATACAGAACAGCATACAAAACACCCATTGGGATGAGTCCTTTCCGCTTAGTTTATGGAAAAGCTTGTCATCTCCCTGTTGAAGTAGAGCACAAAGCCTTTTGGGCAGTAAATGAGTGCAACATGGGAATTGAAAAAGCCGGAGCTGAAAGGAAGTTGCAACTGCAAGAACTGGAAAGCCTTCGCCTAGAAGCTTATGAGAACTCAAGTCTTTACAAGGAAAAGATGAAGGCTGTACATGATCAGCACATCAAGAGAAAAGAGTCCCAACCTGGGGATTTAGTCCTCCTTTACAAATCTCGCCTGAGGCTCATGTCAGGCAAGTTGAAATCTAGATGGGAAGGTCCATACAGAGTAGAGAAGGCCGAACCATACGGAGTTTATCACCTAAGCCATCCTTCAAGCTCTGAACTTATCAAAGTTAATGGACATCGTTTAAAGCTGTACCATGGCGAGAAGCTGAAGAAAAACAAGGAGCTCGAGATCTTCCTCTTAGAAGATCCCCACATAGCCGAAGCCTGAGCTAGAGGAGCGTCCAACTTACGGACGTTAAAGCAAAGTGCTAGGTGGAAGACAACCCACCATGGTATGATCGTTCTTTTCTTTATTCTTAATTTTCCCTATTCAATAACTCTTCTCTTTATTAGTACATTTTGTGCATCTGTATTTACATACTTTTATTTAAAAAAAAAAATTTTCACGCGACACGACCGCCTCATTGACGCGTCCGCGTCGCAGGAGATAGGAGGAAATAATAAAATGAACAGAGAGTCCCGCAAGAGCGTGGCTGGAGGCGTGCCAGTGGCACAAATTGCCCCACACGACCGCATCGCCAACGCGTCCGTGTCAACTGGGAACATTGGCCTCCCACGCGACCGTGTCACTCACATGGCCGCGTGCCCTGGAATTCGACGTCAAAAGGGTGCACGACCGAAAGTTGTGCTAGAGTGGTGCTGGATTGGTGCTGAACGCACAATTCCTCCCACGCGGCCGCATGACCGACGCGACCGCGTTATATCCTTCTCATGACCACTCACGCAATCGCATGCCCCACGCGATCGCGTCACCCCAGATTTGGTAAAAATAAACTTTCAAACAGAGAGTTGTGCGAGTGTGAGGCTACCCTCGCGCCAGTAGCATGAAACGGGTCACGCGACCGCGTGACCGACGCAACCGCGTCAATCAGTATAAGCGCAAGTCGCGTGACCGCGTGTCCCACTCGACCGCATCGCTTGCGTCACACAGCCTCTCTGATTTGCCAATTATCTTATCTTTCTTTTCCCCAAATCCTATTTTTTCCTTTCCCCCCCTTATTTCTTCTTTCTCCCTTCTTCCTTCTTTCTTACTTTCTACTCTCTCTCTCTCTCTCTCTCTCTCTCTCACTCACTTCCATTAACAAGGTTTTCTTTTCCTCTTTCCCCCTCCCTAATTTTTTCTATTATTCCTCTTATTTTTATATGTTATCTTCTTTTCTTTTTTTTACCTCCATTATCCATATTTTCTTTTTCTTTCTTTTTCCTTTTTACTTGGTGTTGGAAATTTATTTGAGTCATTGTTTCTCATTATATACTTGTGGATTGTTGTAAATTTGTTTGACAATTATATATTTCTTTTAAAAGGGTTGCTTGCATGTTCACTTTAATACTTTCTATGCCTTATTTACCATGCATGCTATGTGTTTGTGAAAAGCCCATATGGCATTATGCACTTTCCTACATTATTCTACTCTAACATTCAATGCTTGCTTTTCACAAATTCCCTTTACTATTTTATTAATTGAATTTAATTGTCAATACAAACGTGATGGCTAGTTTGTTACGAGTGATAACAAATTTGACTAATTAAATGCTTGATCTATGCTACTCATGCCTTTGCCTGCATGCCAATAAACCCATTGCATTTAATTGTCCTCAACTGCACTTGCTATTTTTCCATTGATGAAATTTTCACATGTAGTCATGACCATGTGTTAATAACATACTCTTTGCCGTGCATTGATTATCACTCATACAATCCTCTTCCTTGCTCTGTCTCTTTAAATTTAATTTACTCTCTCTTCCCTTTTTCAGGATGGCCACCAAGAAAGGCAAAGAGAAAGCTACTCCCAAATCAACAGCGAGGAGAGGAACAAAAAGAGTATTAGTGGCAGAGCCCTCTTCAACTGCAGTTAAACCCTCAAAAAAAAAAAAGAACTAAGAGGATTATAAAGGTTGATGATAAAGAAAGAGCTTTCCCAACAAAGCACACTACGCGATTTTCCAATCGCTACTGTGAGCAGATGTTCCCCATCCTGGCAGAAAGGAGTTACAACAACGAATACCTTCTTCTCCTCCGAAACCATATTGCTACCTTTGTTGAGCCGCAAATTGCACAAAGACAATGGGGTTTCCTACAGAGACAGCCGAGGCAGGTCAATCTTTCTTGGGTAGTCGAGTTCTACTCCAACTTTCACCTACCAACCCTGCAGTCTGTCTTTGTCCGTCAGAAGCAAGTCCCCATTACATAAGAGGCCATTCAAAGAGCTCTAGATCTTCCCCCTATTCAAGAAGGATTGGACGCCTTTCAAGAAGCTGCACTCAAGCGCCAGATGTACCAATTTCACTGGGACACCGTTCTCAGAGTTATCGCACTACCTGGCAGCCGCTGGATCTACGGATACCATCGTACCCGCCCTAAGGGAATATCGGCTTCTGTACTTACCTTGGAGGCTTGCATATGGGCACAGATCATGTCCCATTACGTCTTCCCGAGCACTCATGAGTCCTCCTTCACTGCGGACATGGCCGTTCTACTATAGTGCATCCTTACAGACCAACCTCTGAACCTACCAAGACACATCCAGAATGTCATGGGACACGTACAAATTGCGGGCAACTTACCTTTTCCCGCCTTGGTCTCAGATCTTGTCTCAGCAGCCGGAGTCTCCTACAGAGCTGGGGACACCAAAGCCATACTCCCACGGAATGATCAGTATATCCCTAACGGGAAATACATCAGACCTCCACCAGCCGCCATAAGCCATCAGACTGAACCGGTTGAAGATATTCCTTCTTCAACACCACAAGCACCTACAACAGACCAACTGCTCCATCAGATACTCGAAAGGTTGGATCGGCAGGAACACAAAGCTAAGATGAGAGAGCGCCGTAACAAGCGCCGATTCACATACCTCAAGGAGCTGATTATGGGAAAATTCAAGGACTCAGACACCCCGGATTCCACTTCCTTTACCAGCACAGGAAGCCATGATGGCCCCGACTGTGGAGATACTGCTACCAGCCCACCTTTGTTTCTGACAGATGGCACCGAGGACGGTGCAAAGCCATAAGTGTGGGGAGGTCGGTCAGTACCTGACTTCTGGAGGTAATTTCTCTTCCCTAAATACCAATAAATTAGGATATTTAGTTAGTTTTTCTTTTGTAGAATAGGATAAATTGCATAGTAATAGGTTAGTTGCATGCATGTTCTACTTGATTGAAAAGACAATAAGTTTCTTCTAAGACTCTATTTTTGGAACAAAATTTCACTAATTTTAATTAAAACTTTTATGTTAAATTTGCTTGAAGTTATATTTGGAACATAATTTTTAAACCAAAGAACACACAACCTGTGAGATTTGAGCCTTTATGCATGGTTACACTATTTAACCATAATTATTTTATTCTTGTGTGTTTACTTCTCTATGATTGTAATCTATATTTTGTTTTAATCCTATATGTCCAATGTTTATTATATTTATATGTTTGCATATGATTGAGGCCATTAATTGTTTAGCTCACTTATCCAATTTAAGCCTACCCTTTCAATTACCTTTGTTAGCCACTTTGAGCCTTTAAATCCTATTTGTTCTATATTTTACCACATTACTAGCCTTAAGCGAAAAAATAATTATATATCCCAAACTGAATCTTTGGTTAGCTTAAGATAGAATTATGTGTGCTAATATAATGGGAAATTGTGGGAACAAAAGATAATAAGGGAATGTGTCATGATAATACAATGGGAATTTGGATACCTACTCATGTGAAACTATAAGAATTAAAAATCTATGTGCATTGATAAGCTATATTTATTTTTATGTTTATGTAAAAAAAAATTCAATAAATAAATAAAGGGACAAAATTACCCAATGTTAAGTTAAGAATTCAAAAATCAATGCATGTATGATAAAATTAAGATAAAAAGTTGATACATGAGTGTGGAATGTGAAAGGGAAATTCTGGGTAGCTAGGTATGAATTCTAAAGTTATATAGAATATATATAGGTTATGTTAAAGCTTGGGTTAATTAAAGATTCAGTTTATAAGCTTACTTAGCCATATATGTATCCTTACCATTACCTTGGCCCCATTACAACCTTGAAAAGACCTCATGATGTTTGCATTGGTATATTAAATGTTGTTGATTGATTAGGAGAAGAACAAAAATTAGAGAGCATGATTAGAGAAGGATAGAGTGATTGCCCTATACACTAGAGAGATTAGAGCGTACATACATCATCAGTGAGGGTTCAATGCTTAAAATTCTATATTCCCTGCTTTCATGAGCTACCTTCTTGCATTTTTATCTGTTCTTACTATATAAGAATTGAATTAGTGGAACTTGATTTGTAATTGTTTTGAAGAGCTTATTTACTATTGATCAAGTGGACAAGAATCATATAGTTACATTCACATATATAGGTTGCATTGCATTGCATGAGTTTTACATGTTCCTACTCATTTATTTTATCTCCTTCAACTAAGCATGAGGACATGCTAATGTTTAAGTGTGGGGAGGTTGATAAACCACTATTTTATGGTTTATAATGTGTTTAATTGTGTGGTTTTATCATGATCTTTACCCACTTATTCATATGATTAGCATGCATTTATATTTCCTTCCTAAAATTATTACATGATTGAAAACTTGCTTCCTAAGAGACTTTTAATTATGCATTTTAATTCTCCTTTATTCCATTCGATGCCGTGATCTGTGTGTTAAATGTTTCAGGCTTTATAGGGCATGAATGAGTTGGAGATTGGAAAGGAAGCTTGCAAAAATGGAAGGAACACAAGAAATTAAGGAGATGACCAGCGAGAAGCGACGCGGCCGCATGGCTCACACGACCGCGCGAAAGAGAGAAAATCGCAGTGACGCGGCCGCATGGCTCGCGCGACCGCGCGGATTGGACTAGCATAAGTGACGCGG
Source organism: Arachis ipaensis (assembly GCF_059453495.1). NCBI lineage: Eukaryota > Viridiplantae > Streptophyta > Magnoliopsida > Fabales > Fabaceae > Arachis > Arachis ipaensis. The sequence continues at coordinate 64,770,513 of NC_142442.1, read as the reverse complement.
AGGCGTGGACGACGCGCCCGCTTGGCAAAGCAAAACGCCGAATGACGCGTCCGCATGAATGACGCGATCGCGTGACGTGCGCGATCTGCATAATCTGCAGAATTCGCTGGGGGCGATTTTGGGCCCTGTTTTGACCCAGTTTTCGGCCCAGAAAAGCAGACTAGAGCCAGAGAACATGCAGAAACCACAACAACATTCATTCGACACAGTTTTTAGTTTTTAGATCTAGTTTTACTCCTCCTCTAGGTTTTCTCTCTACACATTCATAGTTCTTAGGATTTGATTTCTATTGCTTTTTGCATTGGGATATTGAGAAGAATTATTACCTCATCAAGACTTCATCATTCTAGTTCGTTTTCTTTACTTGGCTTTACTCTTCCATGTCCTTTAATTTACTCAATTTTATTATTGGATTATTTTAGAATTTATTAATACAAGAATTACTTTTATTTTTAATTGATTCCTTTGAGTTTTATTTATCATGTCTTTCTTTAATTCCCTTTCATATGTTATGAGTTCTACATTCGCAATGAGCGAGTAGTTCCCTAACTTGATGGGGGAGTTGATTGAAAGGAACCCTTGAGTTGGGATGCTTAAAAAAAAAATTGTAATTGGGTTTATTGTTGGAATGCTCTCTAGTCACTGACACTAATCCTTTTCAATTGAGCGGATTGGAACTTGTGAATAGAAACAGCATTCCAACTTGTTTGACTTTCCCTTACTTAGTAAGGGATAACTAAACAGAGCAACCTTCAATTATCAATTAATCTTGAGAGTACTTCAACAAGAATAGGGCTTCCAACTAATCTACTCCCAGTCAATGCTTTTATTTAAATTACTTAATTTCCCCAATTTAATTTCCTGTTTATTCAACTCAAACCCTTTTTGAAAACATCTGATTAATAAAATAGCACACCTTTCTGCAACTCGTTGGGAGACGACCTAGGATTCATACTCCCAGTATTTTAATTTTGATTTTTGTGACAACCCTTCTAAATTGATAAGCGGATTTCTGGTTGATTAAGAACTATACTTGCAACGCATATCTCATAACAATTCTTAATTCGCCAATTTCTGCCACGTCAGACCACGACTTTAATCGTTCAGTCTCAAGTTTTTTCACTTGACACCTTCACGCCACAAGCACATGGTTAGGGACAACTTGATTTAGCCGCTTAGGCCAGGATTTTATTCCTTTGGGCCCTCCTATCCATTAATGCTCAAAGCCTTGGATCCTTTTACCCTTGCCTTTTGGTTTAAAGGGCTATTGGCTTTTTCTGCTTGCTTTTTCTTTCTTTTTCTTTCTCTCTTTTTTTCTTTATTTTTTGCCCTTTTTTTCCGCAAGCTTTGTGTTTTTCACTGCTTTTTCTTGCTTCAAGAATCAATTTTATGATTTTTCAGATTATCAATAACATTTCTCTTTTTTCATTATTCTTTCAAGAGCTAACAATTTTAACATCCATAAACTTCACTATAAAAAATATGTACTGTTCAAGCATTCATTCAGAAAACAAAAAGTATTGCCACCACATCAAAATAATTAAACTATTTTCAAGATAGAATTCGAAATTCATGTACTTCTTTTTCTTTTTTAGAAAACATTTTTCATTTAAGAAAGGTGAAGGATTTATGGGACATTCATAGCTTTAAGACATAGACACTAAACACTAATGATCATGTAACATAGACACAAGCATAGACAAAACATAAAGCAATAAAACCAAGAATAGAAAAATAAGAACAAGGAAATTAAAGAACGGGTCCACCTTAGTGATGGCGGCTAGTTCTTCCTCTTGAAGATCCTATGGAGTGCTTGAGCTCCTTAATATCTCTTCCTTGCCTTTGTTGCTCCTCCCTCATGACTCTTTGGTCTTCTCTGATTTCATGGAGGATGATGGAGTGCTCTTGGTGCTCCACTCTTAGTTGCTCCATGTTGGAACTCAAATCTCCTAAAGAGGTATTGAGTTGCTTCCAATGGCTTTGTGGAGGGAAATACATCCCTTGAGGCATCTCAGGGATTTCTTGATGAGGGACTTCCTCATACTCTTGTTGAGGTCCATGAGTTGGCTCTCTTGTTTGCTCCATCCTCTTTTTAGTGATGGGCTTGTCTTCTTCAATGAGTATATCTTCCTCTATGACAATTCCAGCTAAATTGCATAGGTTACATATGAGATGAGGAAAGGCTAACCTTACCAAAGTGGAGGGCTTGTCCACCACCTTGTATAGTTCTAGAGGTATGATCTCATGAACTTCTACTTCCTCTCCATTCATGATACTATGGATCATGATAGCCCGGTCTACTGTAACTTCAGACCAGTTGCTAGTAGGAATGATAGAGCGCTGGATGAACTCCAACCATCCCCTAGCCACGGGTTTGAGGTCAGGCCTTCTCAATTGAACTGGCTTGCCTTTTGAGTCTCTCTTCCATTGAGCTCCTTCTACACAGATGTCGATGAGGACTTGGTCCAACCTTTGATCAAAGTTGACCCTTCTAGTGAAGGGATGAGGATCTCCTTGCATCATTGGCAAGTTAAATGCCAACCTCACGGTTTCCGAACTGAAATCCAAGTATTTCCCCTGAACCATTGTGAGCCAATTCTTTGGGTTTGGGTTCATACTTTGATCATGGTTCTTAGTGATCCACGCATTAGCATAGAACTCTTGAACCATTAAGATTCCAACTTATTAGATGGGGTTGGTGAGAGCTTCCCAACCTCTTCTTCGAACCTTACATCGGATGATGCGTGGTAGAAGTTAACCAATTAAGAGATTTCAATTAAGAGAACAGCATTGCACGTATAGCTCTTAACCAGCTAAGATCTGCCTCACCAATTTAAAAAAGGGTGTCACAAATTTTAGAAATAAAAATACTGGGAGTATGAGTCCCAGGTCGTCTCCCAACGAGTTGCAGGAAAGAGCACTAATTTATTAATTAGAAAACTTCCAGAAAGTTTGAGTTTTGATAATGAGTAATTAAAATAATTATAAATTAAAGCAAAAAAATAAACTAAGAATAATTATTGATATTCTAAATAAAAGGCCTTGACTGGGGGAATGACTAATTGGAAGTTCTATCCTTGTTGGAATCTTCTCAAGTGTAGTGTAAAGAGGTTGTTGTTTTCACTTGGTTAACCCTTACTAAATAAGGGAACGTATAATGATTGAACTAACTCTTACCCACAAATCCTAGTCCTCTCCCTTAGGGAGGTCTAGCGTTAGTAGGTACAGAATTAGCCTACAATGTCCAATTTAACTAAGCACTTGACCATTCCAACTCAAGTGTCTCCTCTTAATCAACCCCATGTCAAGTGGAAATTCTACTCCATTGACATGGGTTTAATAATCATAAAAATATAAGATGACATGATTAAATAAAATAAAATAGAGAATTAAAATTAATTAAAAATAAAAATAACTCTATATATTAATAAATTCAAAATGTAACATAATTATCTGAACGGAGTCAATGAGTAACTAATCAAGAGTAAGGGAATAAGGAAACAAACTAAAGTAATGTCTTCAACGGAGGTAATGACTCTCAGCATCCAAAATCCAAAACAAAAGCATAAACTATAAATGTGAAGCTAATCTAGATTCAGATCTAAAACTAAGAATAATCCTAATCTCAATGAATTTGAATGTGTGTGGATGCATGATGAGTCTCTGCATGTTCCCTAGGTTTAGTCTGTGTTTTTGGGCCGAGAACTGGGTTAAAACGCGGCCCAAAATCTTCTTCAGCGTATTCTGTTATTATTGCAGATTGCGCAGGTCACGCGTACGCGTCGTCCATGCGTTCGTGTCATTCAGCGATTTTCCTTGTCACGCGTTCGTGTTGTCCACGCGTTCGCGTCATTCGTGCAGACTTCAATCCACACGTTTGCGTCAGGCACGCGTTCGCATCCCTGCGATTTCTTCTTTTCGCGCGCTCGCTTAAGCCATGCGCTCGCGTCATTGTTCGCTGGTCATCTCCTTGGTTTCTTGTGTTCCTTCCATTTTTGCAACCTTTCTCTCCCTTCTCTAAGCCATTCCTACCCTATGAAGCCTGAAACACTTAACACACAGATCACGGCATCGAATGGGATAAAGGAGAATTAAAATACATAGTTAAAAGATCTCTAGGAAGCAAGTTTTTCAACCATGGAGTAATTTTGGGAAGGAATTGTAATATCATGCTAATCATATGAATAAGTGGATAAAGACTTGATAAAACCACTCAATTAAACACAATATAAGTCATAAAATAATGGTTTATCAACCTCCCCACACTTAAACATTAGCATGTCCTCATGCTTAGCTTAAGGAGATAAAATAAATGAGTAGGGAAATGTAAAACTCATGCAATGCAATGCAACCTATATATATGAGTGCAACTATATGATTCTTGTCTACTTGGTTAAAAGGAAAACAAGCTCTTCAAGACAAATGTAAATTAGATTTCACTAATTCAAATTATATAGTAAAAACAGGTAACATTGTAAGAAGACAGCTCATGAAAGCAGGGAACATAGAATTAAGCACTGAACCCTCACTGATGGTGTATGTGCACTCTAGTCTCTCAAGTGTATAGGATAATCACTCTATTATTCTCTAATCATACTTTCTAAACTTTGTTTTTCACCTAACCAATCAACAATATTTAATGTACCAATGCAACATCATGAGGTCTTTTTCAAGGTTGTAATGGGGCTAAGGTAAGGGTAAGGGTATACATATGGCTAAGTGAGCTATAAATTGAATCTTTGGTTAACCTAAGCTCTTATCTAGAATACATACACTCCTTATAACTCTAGAATCATGCCTAGCTACCCATAATTTTCACTTTTGCATTATATACTCATGTATTAACTTTTCCTTAAATTTTTATCACATATGCGTTGATCTTTTGAACTTAACTTAATTTAGAATTGGGGTAGTTTTGTCCCCTTATTTATTTAAATAAATATTTTTTGATTTTTTTAACTAGGAAAATAAACATAGCTTATCAATGCACATGGATTTTTAATTTTTTCTAGTTTTACATGAGTAGGTACCCAAATTCCCATTATTTTATCATGACACATTCCCTTATTAACCCATGTTCCCACAATTCTTCCATACTCAATTAACACACAATTTCTATCTTAAGCTAACTAAAGATTCAATTGGGATATTTAATTATTTTTCCGCTTAAGACTAGTAATGTGGTAAAATATAGAACAAATGTGATTAAAAAGACTCAAAGTGGCTAACAAAGATAATTGAAGGGTAGGCTTATTTGGGACAAGTGAGCTAAATAATTAATGGCCTCTATCATATGCACGCATATAAATATATTAAGCATTGGACATATAGGATGAAACAAAATAAAGATTACAATCATAGAGAAGTAAACACACAAGAATAAAATATTTCAAAATCTCACGGGTTGTGTGTTCTTAGCTTTTTAAACTATGTTCCAAATACAACTTCTAACAAGTTTAACACAAAATATTTATTTTAAATTAGTGAAAATTTTCAAAAATAGGGTCTTAAAAAGAAACTTATTATTTTTCAATCAAGTAGAACATGCATGCAATTAACCTATTACTATGCAATCTATTCTATCCTAAACAAAAGAAAAATTAACTAAATATCCTATTTTATTGGTATTTTAAGGAAAAGAAATTACCTCCGGAAGTCAGGTACTGACCGACCTCCCCACACTTAAAGCTTTGCACCGTCCTCGGTGCCATCTGTCAAGAACAAAGGGGGGCTGGTAGTAGTATCTCCACCATCGGAACCATCATGGCTCTCTATGCTGGTAAATAAAGTGGAGTCTGGCGTGTCTGGGTCCTTGGCAGGTCTGTAGTTTCCCATAAGTAGCTCCCTGAGGTATGTGAATCGGCGCTGGTTACGGCGCCCTCTTAGCTTTGCTTTGTGTTCCTGCCGATCCAACCTTTCAAGTATTTGATGGAGCAGATGGTTTGTTGTAGGTGCTTGTGGTGTGGAAGAAGAGGGAATATCTTCTGCTGGTTCTGTGCTCCGGTTGATAGTGACTGCTGGAGGTCTGATATACTTCCTGTTAGGGACGTATTGATCATCTCGTGGGATCATGGCCTTGGTATCCCCAGCTCTATAGGAGACTTCGGCTACTGAGACTAGATCTGAAACCAAAGCAGGGAAAGGTAAGTTGTCCGCAATTTGTACGTGTCCCACAGCATGCCGAATGTGTCTTGGTAAATTGAGGTGCTGGTCTGTAAGGATACACCAGAGTAAAACAGCCATGTCTGCAGTGAAGGAGGACTCATGAGTGCTCAGAAAGACGTAATGGGACATGATTTGTGCCCATACTCGAGCTTCCAAAATAAGTGCTGAAGCCAATATGCCCTTAGGTCGGGAATGATAGTATCTGTAGATCCATAGGCTTCCAGGTTGTGCAATAACTTTGAGAACGGCGTCCCAGTCAAATTGGTATGTTTGGCGCTTGAGTGAGGCTTCTTGGAATGCGTCCAATCCTTCTAGAGCAGGGGGGAAGATCTAAGGCTTGTTGAATGGCCTCTTCAGTTATGGGGACTTGCTTCTGATGGAGATAGACAGACTGCATGGTAGGCATGTGAAAATTTGAGTAGAACTCTACTACCCATGAAAGATTAACCTGCCGTGGCTATCTCTGTAGGAATCCCTATTGTCTTTTCTCAATGCGGGGCTCAATAATTTCAACAATGCGGGTTGGGAGGATGAGAAGGTTCTCATTGTTATAGTTTCTTGCTGCCAGGATGGGGAACATCTGCTCATAGTAGCGGTTAGTGAACCGCGCATTGTCCTTTTCTGGGAAGGCTTTTTCTTTTTCATTGACCTTGATGATCCTCTTGATTCATTTTGTTGAGGGTTTCACCGCTGTTGAAGATGGCTCTTCCACTAGTGCTCTTTTTGTTCCTCTCCTTGCTGGTGGTTTGGGAGTAGCTTTTTCTTTACCCTTTTTGGTGGCCATCCTGAAAAGGGAAAAGGTAAGTAACTTTAAAAATTTAAGGGTTAGAGCAAGGGAGTGAACATTATGGGTGATAATCAATGCACGGTAAAGAAGGATGTTGTTAACACATGGTCTAGACTACATGTGAAAAGTTCATCAAAGGTAATATAGTAAGTGCATGTTATGGCTATTAAATGCAAGATGTTTATTGGCATGCTGGCAAAGGCATGAGTAGCATAGATCAAGCATTCAATGTCCAAGTTAGATTACCAAGCCTTTCAAACTAATAATCTATTTGTATTGACAATTAAATTAAATTAATAAAATATAAAAGGGGTTTTGTGAAAAACAGGCATTAAAGTAGTAGGATAACATAAAGGTAGTGCATGATGCCATACGGGCTTTTTCACAAACACTTAGCATGCATGGTAAATATGTTGTTGAAAATATAAGGTAGAACATGCAAGCAACCCTTAAAAAGGTAATATTAATTTTCAAACAATTTCATAGTGATCCACAAGCAAAATATATAAAGAAATAATGACCCAAAGTAATTTTCTAACACCAATTAAAGGAATAAAAAGAAGAAAAAAGAAAATATAGATAATGAAAGTAAAAAAAATAATTAAGAAAACATGAATAAAAAAAAGAATAATAATGAAAAGTAAAGAAGAAAGAAGAAAAGAACCTTGATAATGGATGTGAAAAAGAAAAAGGGAGAAAGTAAAGAGTGAGAAAGAATAGAGAAGGAAGAAGAGAGAAGAAGGAAGTAAGAAGGGAAAAGAAAAATTAGGATTGGGGAAGAAAAAATAAGATATTTTGGCTGATGTGGAAATTCTGTGCGCCGTATATGACGCAGACGCGTGAGTGACGCGGTCGCGTGGTGTGTGATTTTTGTCATGTGACGTGGACGCATGGGTCATGCGGTTGCGTGACTTAATTTATGCGAATGGCGCGAGGGCAGCCATGCGTTCACGCGACTCTCTGTTTAAAACCCATTTTGCCAAATTTAAGGGTAACGCGAACGCGTGGTCGACGCGATCGCGTGAATGGCAATATTTTGAGGACGACGCGGCCGCGTGGGGCATGCGGTCGCGTGATGGGACTGGTGCTTCTAGCATCATTCCAGCCCAACTCCACTATAAGTCTCTACCATACACCTTTTTACGTCGATTTTGCAGGGCCACGCGTTCGTGTGGGTGACGCGGACGCGTGGGGAGGCTATTTCGCAAACGACGCGAGCGCGTCAGTGACGCGGTCGCGTGGACATATTTGTGCCTAAGGCACGCCTTCAGCCACGCTTTCGCGTGACTTTCTGTTCAATTTTTCTGTTCTTCAGAACGCACATATGACGCGGATGCGTCAGCGACGCTGCCGCGTCGCGTGCATGCTTTTTTTTTTAAGAAATGCAAAATGCAAATGCAAATGCAAACTATATGCAGCTATATGCAGAGACTATGAGAAGAGTCATTAACACCATAAAAATAAGGTAAAGTAAAAATAAAGCTAAGACTGAAACAGAACGATCATACCATGGTGGGTTATCTCCCACCTAGCACTTTGCTTTTACGTCCTTAAGTTGGATGCTCTTTAGGCTCATTCTGCTTCTGTTGGTGGGTCTTCCAAGAGGAAAACCTCTAGTTCCTTATGATCTTTCATCTTCTCACCATGATAAAGCTTTAGGCGGTGTCCATTGACCTTTAGAAAGTTGGAGCTGGTAGGATGACGCAAGTGAAAAACTCCGTATGGCTCTACCTTTTCTACTCTGTATGGACCTTCCCATCTTGATCTCAGTTTGCCTGGCATAAGCCTCAGTCTGGAGTTATAAAGAAGAACTAACTCCCCTGGTCTCAATTCTTTCCTTTTTATGTGCTTGTCATGGACAGCCTTCATCTTTTCTTTGTATCTCCTGGAGTTGTCATATGCTTCTAGGCGAAGATTCTCCAGTTTTGCTAGTTGCAGCTTTCTTTCAGCACCAGCTTTCTCAAGATTCATGTTGCACTCCCTCACAGCCTAGAAAACCTTGTGTTCCACCTCCAATGGAAGGTGGCAAGCCTTTCCGTATACTAAGCGGAAGGGGCTCATCCCAATGGGTGTCTTGTACGCTGTTCTATATGCCCAGAGTGCATCTTGTATCCTGGCACTCCAGTCCTTCATATGAGGTTTCACTATCTTTTCCAGAATATGCTTAATCTCTCTGTTAGAGACTTCTGCTTGCCCATTGGTCTGGGGATGGTAAGCTGTTGCTACTTTATGAATTATCCCATGCCTCTTGAGTAATCACGTTAGTCTCCTGTTAAAGAAGTGGGTGCCTTGATCGCTCACGATTGCTCGTGGTGATCCAAAGCGACATATAATATGGTTTCTAACAAAGGAAACAATAGTGTTAGCATCATCAGTACGGGTAGGAATTGCTTCCACCCATTTAGAAACATAGTCTACAGCTAACAATATATAAAAGTAACCATTAGAATTTGGAAATGGACCCATGAAGTCAATGCCCCAAACATAAAAAATTTCACAGAAAAGCATAATCTGTTAAGGCATCTCATCCCTCTTGGATATATTACCAAACCTTTGGCATGGGGAACAATATTTACAAAATTCAACAGCATCTTTAAAAAGAGTAGGCCACCAGAATCCACAGTCTAAAATTTTTCTAGCTGTTCTTTGAGGGCCAAAATGTCCTCCACTCTCAGATGAGTGGCAAGCCTCTAAAATTGACTGGAATTCTGATTGAGGCACACACCGTCTAATTACCTGGTCAACACTACATCTCCATAAATATGGATCATCCCATATATAATATTTAGACTCACTTTTCAGCTTGTCTCTTTGATGCTTAGTAAAATTTAGAGGAAAAATGTGGCTAACTAGATAATTAGCTACAGGTGCATACCAAAAAACTACATCAGATACTGCTTGTAAGCTATCGAATGGAAAATTATCATTTATAGGAGTAGAGTCATCCTTAATGTGCTCAAGGCGACTCAAGTGGTCTGCCACTAAATTCTGGTTACCACTCCTATCCTTAATTTCTAAATTAAATTCTTGCAGCAGTAGTATCCAACGTATTAGTCTTGGTTTGGACTCCTTTTTAGCTAATAAATATTTTAGAGCTGCATGGTCTGAGTACACTACTACTTTAGTACCAAGTAAATAGGCTCGAAATTTATCCAGAGCAAAAACAACAGCAAGAAGCTCTTTTTCAGTAGTAGTATAATTAGATTGAGCAACATCTAAAGTTTTAGATGCATAAGCGATTACAAAAGGATCCTTACCTTCGCGCTGGGCCAGTACCGCTCTTACTGCATGGTTGGAAGCGTCACACATAATTTCGAATGGCTGGCTCCAGTCTGGTCCTCTTACAATTGGAGCTTGAGTCAGAGCGATCTTCAGCTTATCAAATGCCTGCATACAATCCTCACTGAACTCAAACTCAATATCTTTCTGCAGCAATCTGGATAAAGGCAGTGCTACCTTACTGAAGTCCTTAATAAATCTCCTGTAAAAACCTACGTGGCCAAGGAACAAACGAACTTCCCTCACGGAGGAGGGGTAAGGCAAACTAGAAATAACATCCACCTTTGTTGGATCTACAGAAATGCCAGTATTAGACACAACATGTCCTAGTACAATTCCTTGTTTTACCATAAAGTGACATTTTTCAAAATTTAATACAAGGTTTGTACTAACACATCTGTCTAATACTCTAGATAAAATATCCAAGCAAAGGCTAAATGAATTACCATATACGCTAAAATCATCCATAAAAATCTCCATATAGTTCTCAATGAGATCAGAAAAAAGACTCATCATGCATCTTTGGAAAGTAGCTGGTGCATTGCATAAGCCAAAGGACATTCTCTTATAAGCATAAGTTCTAAAGGGGCATGTAAAAGTAGTCTTTTCCTGATCTTCAGGAGCTATATAAATTTGAAAGTAGCTTGTATAACCATCTAAAAAGCAGTAATGAGATTTACCTGACAGGTGATCAAGCATCTGATCAATGAATGGCAAGGGGTAATGATCCTTGCGAGTGGCTTGGTTGAGACGCCTATAGTCAATGCAAAATCTCCATGAATTCTGCACTCTAGTTGTCAGGAGCTCTCCATGCTCATTTCTTACTGTTGTGACTCCAGACTTCTTGGGCACCACTTGTATTGGACTGACCCATTCACTATCTGAGATGGGGTAAATGATATCTGCTTCAAGTAGCCTGATCACTTCTTTCTTGATAACTTCTAAGATGGTAGGATTCAATCTTCTTTGAGGTTGATGGACAGGCTTTGCTCCTCCTTCTAAGAATATTCTGCATTCACAAACTTAAGGGTTAATGCCTACTATATCCGCCAAGCTCCATCCAATTGCTTTGTTATGTTTTCTTAACACATTAAGAAGTTGCTCTTCTTGTTGAGAGGTGAGTTCCTTTGCAATGATAACTGGAAACTTCTGATTATCCTCAAGGTAAGCATACTTGAGGTGTGGAGGAAGGGGCTTTAATTCTAATTTCTGCTCATAGCTAGGCTCTGGATCATCCGGGGCTGGTGATAATGGTAAAGGGTCTTCATTGTTTTCAGAAAGTGTCCCCGCACTTGGACCTTGCTCCATGTGCTTCTCTTCCATTTCTTCTTGGTGAACATCAGCTACAGTTTCATCAATAATGTCGCACTGGAAGATAGAATGATCTTTCGGAGGGTGCTTCATAGCTTCATTTAAACTGAAACTCACTGCTCTTCCATCTATCTCAAAGGAGTAAGTTCCTGAGAATGCATCCAGCTTGAACTTTGAAGTCTTCAGGAATGGTCTTCCAAGTAGGATTGATGATGGTCTTCCTGAGTCATTAGGGGGCATTTCCAGGATGTAGAAGTCAATGGGAAATGTGAGCCCCTTAATGCTCACTAATATATCTTCAGCAATTCCAACTACTGTAATAATGCTTTTATCTGCTAACACAAAACGAGCTGCCGACCTTTTTAAGGGAGGGAGCCTCAAGGTATCATATACAGACAAAGGCATTATACTAACACACGCTCCTAAATCACACATACAGTCAGAAAATATTACACCTCCAATGGTATAGTTAACCATATATGGACCTAGATCACTACATTTTTCAGATATTCCTCCCATTAAAGCAGATATAGAACTACCTAAAGGAATAGTTTCTAATTCATTAATCTTATCTTTATGTATGCACAAATCCTTTAGAAACTTTGCGTATTTAGGCACCTGTTGAATAACATCAAAGAGGGGGACAGTTACCTCGACCTTTTTGAATATTTCTACCATTTTAGGATCAAGTTCCATCTGCTTTCTGGGCTTCCTTGCAAGTTGTGGAAATGGGATAGGAAGGGCGCTACTTGCAGCTTCTGCATCCCTTGGTGCTTCATTCTGTGGTTGAACTTCGTCTTCTTCAGCTATGTTTTGCATGTCCTCTTCCTCTTCAGCATCTTCCACTTCCACCACATCTTTAGCTGAGGCATGTTCTAGCGGGCTTGGCTCCTCATGGTTCCTCTCCTGTAATATGGTTCCGGACCTCAGAGTGATGGTGTTTATGCCACCTTTGGGATTAGGCAGTGGTTGAGAAGGAATTCCACTGGAGCTTGAAGGTTGATGTGTGGAATTAGGTGATGAATCTAACCGGGAGACGAGAGCTTGTAAAATGGCAGTCATACCATTTAAAGTAGAGTTCAGCTACGTCTGCATGTCTTGTTACCCTTGTGCAAGAGAATGGAGCATCTTCTCATTTGATGAGGAATTGGAATAAGTAGTCTGAGAAACCTGTTGTTGGTTGTGCTGGGGTCCTTGGGACTGTCTTAGGTGAGGTGCCCTGTAAGGTTGGTTCTGATTCTGCTGTCTGTTGTTGTTATTGTTATTCCACCTCTGGTTTCCATTGTTATCTCTGCCTCCTCTGTTAAAGTTATCCCTCCAGCCGTGGTTAGAATTATCTCTCCAGCCTTGGTTGGAGTTGTCCTTCTATCCATGGTTATAGTTGCCACCTTGGTTGTAATTGCCAACTTGTTGATTGTATCCTTGATTCGGGCGGTCATAGAAGTTGTGAATGGATGCCACAGTGTTGTCTTCCTGGAGCTGTGGACATTCATTAGTATAATGACTGTAATCAGCACAGATCCCGTATACTCTTTGTGGAACCAACTATTGGCTTTGTTGTGGTGGGACAGGCTGAGCTTGTTGTGCTTGTTGTTGATTTAACTGCATCTGTTTTAGTAGGTTGGTCATTTCACATATACTCTGTGTGAGAATGATAGTTTCAATGCTAGAAGAAACTTCGGCAACAGCCTTGGGATGGTTGTGCCTCTGTCTGTGATTCCTAGTGGACTCAGCTAAGTCGCTGATCAGCTGCCATGCTTCATCTGCGGTTTTGTACTTTTTCAAAGAACCATTACTAGCACCTTTCAGTGTAGTCTTATCCTGGGGGTTCATGCCTTGAGTAAAGTAGCTGATCAATACTAGTCTATCAATCATGTGATGGGGACATGCGTCCAGGAGATTGTTGAAGCACTCCCAATATTCGTAGAGAGTCTCGGATTCGCCTTGAATAATCATTGAAATCTCTTTCCTCAATCTATCAGTAACTTCAGCTGGAAAGTATTTTTCCAAAAATTCTCTTCTAAGCGTATCCCAGTTAGTAACAGTCACTACAGGTTGAGAATAGTACCATTCCCTCGCCTTTCCTTCAAGAGAAAACAGAAAAGCGGTTAACAGAATAGAAGTTTTGTCTGCTCCATGACGCCTAACAGTAGAACAGGCTGTCTGGAAATCCCTAAGGTGCTTAATAGGCTCTTGAGCAGGTAAGCCATGAAACTTGGTGATAAACCACTATTTTATGGTTTATCTTGTACTTAATTGAGTGGTTTTTATCAACTCTTTACCCATTTATCCATACTATTTGCATGGTTTTACAATTCCTTTCCCAGAATTTGTGCTATGATTGAAAACATGCTTCTTTGGTCTTATATTTGCTAATATTAATCCTCTCTTATTACCATTAGATGCCTTGATATGCTTGTAAGTGATTTCAGAGTTTATAGGGCAGGAATGGCTTAGAGGATGGAAAGGAAGCATGCAAAAGTGGAAGGAATACAAAAAACTGAAGAAACTGCTAAAGCTGTCCAACCTGGCCTCTTGGTACTAAATCGACCTTAACTTGAGCTATATAGGTCCAAATGATGCGGTTACAGTTGCGTTGGAAATCTAACGTCGGGGGCTTCGATTTGATATATAATTTGCCATAGCTGCCCTGAAGCCAGGTGACGCAAACACGTAGATCACGCGGATGCGTGACCTGGCGAAAACCCAATCTGCGCGAACGCGTGGACGACGCCTCCACATCACTTTCCCGTGACCTGTACGTACCAGAAATCGCTGGGGGCAATTTCTGGCCTATTTTGACCCAGTTTTCGGCCCAGAAAACACAAATTAGAGGCTATAAAGTGGGGAAATGCATCCATTCATTGGAAGATGTCTTCCATTATTCACTTTTCATAATTTAGATGTAGTTTTAGAGAGAGAGGGGCTCTCCCCTCTCTCTTAGGATTTAGGATTAGGATTCTTCTTAAAGGATTTGGGATTTTTTTATTATTTCAACTTACAATTTCTTTTGAGTTCCAGGTTCAATGTTCCTTTTACTTATTTTTTCAATTTAGTTTATGAACTCTTTATGTTTAGATTGATTTTCTATTTAATATAAATTGAGGTATTTGAGTTTTATGATTCTTATTTAGCTTTTTATATTCTTGGCTTTAATTGATTAGTTGGAGACTCTTGAGTTATCAAACTCATCGTGATTGATAATTGTTATTTTTGCTAATTGAATTGAATTCCAATAACTCTAGTTCTTTCTTAGGAATTGACTAGGACTTGAGGATCAAACTAATTAGTCCACTTGACTTTCCTTTGCTTTAGTAAAGGTTAACTAAGTGGGATTAAAATTCAATTCTCATCACCATCGATAAGGATAACTAGGATAGGACTTTCAAATTTTCATACCTTGCCAAGAGTTTTATTAGATATTAATTTATTAATTCCTGCAATTTATTTTCCTTGTTCAAACTTTTTGAAACCCAAAAATATTGTTTTTCATAACCAATAATAAATCATACTTCCCTGCAATTCCTTGAGAAGACGACCTGAGGTTTGAATACTTCGGTTTGTAAATTTTATTGGGTTTGTTACTTGTGACAACCAAACGTTTGTACGAAAATATTTTCTGTTGGTTTAGGAGCTATACTTACAACGCGATCATATATTTGTGAATTTCTTTATCGACAGGAAGTCCGATCATCAAAATGGCGCCGTTGCCGGGGAATTGCAAACGTGTGCCTTATTATTGGTTATCGTAAATATTTGCTTTTTGCTTGTTTATTTGTTTTTATTTTTGCTTTTTCATAAATTAAGAGGTTATTGGTTTTTATTTAGTTATTAAAATTTTTTCAAAAATTTGTTCTTCGTGTTTATCTTGACCTTCAAGTTGTTCTTAGTTGTTTTCTTCGTTTTGATCTCAAAATTTTAAGTTTGGTGTCATTTTATTGTTTTTCTCTTTCCTCATTTAATTCAAAAATATATTTTCTCTTTATTTTAATTAAATTTTCGAAATTTGCATAAAAAAAATATTTTCAGATTTCTATTTTAAAATTTTTATCTTATCTTATCTTAGTTTTAAATTTCAAAATTCAAATCTTTTTCAAAAATCATATCTTTTTTAAAACCTTATCTTATTTCAAAATCAAATTTCAAATTTCAATATTTAAATTTCAAATTTCAAATTTCAAAATTCAAAAATTCAAAATTCAAAATTTAAAAATTCAAAATTCAAAATTTAATTTTCAAATTCAAAATTTAAATTTTAATAACCTTTTAATTTAAATTTATTTTTATTTTCGTTTTTAATTTTTATTTGCTATTATGAGTTCTCACCCCATCGCTTTAAGTTTGGTTCTAATGTTGTTGTAAGGAATGGAAACTATAATGAAAATAGGCATCAAGGTTGGAAGAATCAAAGATGGGAGGAGCCACAAGGATTTGATCAACCCTCTTGGCAACAACCCCCTCCAATGCAATGCACTATAACCAACAACCATTCTGTGATGCATACCAAAATGATGACTATGGTGGACCCCCTTGTAGTTACCAACAAGCCCCGCCATATGCTTATGAACCATCTCCTCAACACAACTTTGAACCACCATACTCACAAGCCCCTTACCACCAAACACCACCATATGACCCTAACCTGTATCCACCACACCAACCACCATATGAACCACACCCAGAACCACCACCTCAATATTCACCATCTCCATATCCTTATCAAGAAGAACCACCTTCCTATTATGAACCCTTTCTCCAAAATAATGAACCCTCATATCCATCCCAATCTCCAATAGATGACATCCTTCGTGGTCTTCTTCAATGGCAAGCAAAGATGAATAGGGATGTACTGGAATTAGCGACTGCCTTAACCGAGATAGTAAATCAATTAGCTTTCCAACATCTGAGCACTCAAGGAACCCCCACGATTTTATGTGGAGAATCTACTGAAGAACGTAGCATGAAGGAGACACTAAAAACTCTGGTGGACAGTGAGCAGCACGACTTTGTATTGGAACAATTGGAGAAAGCCGTTGGTGTGCAAAAACGTGATCATTTCATTCCTTGGTAACGGCGCTAAACACTCAATACGCACGTTCATGATCTTATATCTGTTTCACAACTTCGTACAACTAACCAGCAAGTGCACTGGGTCGTCCAAGTAATAAACCTTACGTGAGTAAGGGTCGATCCCACGGAGATTGTCGGCTTGAAGCAAGCTATGGTCACCTTGTAAATCTCAGTCAGGCGGATTAAATTGTATTAAGAAATTATAGTGGATGAAAATAAATAAAATATAAAATAGGATAGTGGTACTTATGTAATTCATTGGTGAGAATTTCAGATAAGCGTATAGAGATGCTTTCGTTCCTCTGATCTCTGCTTTCCTGCTGTCTTCATCCAATCAATCCTACTCCTTTCCATGGCAAGCTTTATGTAGGGGATCACCGTTGTCAATGGCTACATCCCATCCTCCTGTGAAAATGGTCCAATGCGCTGTCACTGCATGGCTAATCATCTGTCGGTTCTCGATCATACTGGAATAGGATTTACTATCCTTTTGCGTCTGTCACTACGCCCAGCACTCGCAAGTTTGAAGCTCGTTACAGCCATCCCTTCCCAGATCCTACTCGGAATACCACAGACAAGGTCTAGACTTTCCGTATCTCAGGAATGGCCATCCATGGGTTCTAACTTATACCACGAAGACACTAATAACTCGGACTCAGTCCCCTGTATTAGATATCCAAGAGATATCCATTCAATCTAAGGTAGAACGGAAGTGGTTGTTAGGCACACGTTCATAAGTTGAGAATGATGATGACTGTCACGATCATCACATCCATCATATTGAAGTGTGAATGAATATCTTAGAAGCAGAATAAGTTGAATTGAATAGAAAAACAGTAGTACTTTGCATTAATCCTTGAGGAACAGCAGAGCTCCACACCTTAATCTATGGTGTGTAGAAACTCTACCGTTGAAAATACATAAGTGATAAAGTTTAGGCATGGCCGAATGGCCAGCCCCCAAAATGTGATCTAAAGATGAAACTAAAGATGAAAATATAATAGTAAAAAGTCCTATTTATACTAGACTAGCTACTAGGGTTTACAGAAGTAAGTAATTGATGTAGAAATCCACTTCCGGAGCCCATTTGGTGCGTGCTTGGGCTGAGCATGAAGCTTTCACGTGGAGAGGTCATTCTTGGAGTTGAACGCCAGTTTGTAACGTGTTTCTGGCGTTGAACTCCACTTTACAACTTGTTTCTGGCGCTGAACGCCAGACTGTAACATGGAACTGGCATTCAACGCCAGTTTGCGTCATCTAAACTCAGGAAAAGTATGGACTATTATATATTTCTGGAAAGCCCTGGATATCTACTTTACAACGCAATTAGAAGCGCGCCATTTGAAGTTATGTAGCGCCATAAAATTCACTTTGAGTGCAGGGAGGTCAGAATCCATCAGCATCTGCAGTCCTTCTTCAACCTCTGAATCTAATTTTTGCTCAGGTCCCTCAATTTCAGCTAGAAAATATCTGAAATCACAGAAAAACACACAAACTCATAGTAAAGTCCAGAAATGTGAATTTTAATTAAAAACTAATAAAAATATAATGAAAACTAATTAAATCATACTAAAAACATACTAAAAACAATGCCAAAAAGCGTATAAATTATCCGCTCATCACAACACCAAACTTAAATTGTTGCTTGTCCCCAAGCAACTAAAAATCAAATAGGATAAAAAGAAGAGAATATACTATAAATTCCAAAATATCAATGAAACTTAGTTCCAATCAGATGAGCGGGACTTGTAGCTTTTTGCCTCTTGAATAGTTTTGGCATCTCGCTTTATCCATTGAGGTTCAGAATGATTGGCATCTATAGGAACTTTGAATTCAGATAGTGTTTGATTCTCCTAGTTCAATATGTTGATTCTTGAACACAGCTACTTTATGAGTCTTGGCCGTGGCCCTAAGCACTTTGTTTTCCAGTATTACCACCGGATACATAAATACCACAGACACATAACTGGGTGAACCTTTTCAGATTGTGACTCAGCTTTGCTAAAGGCCCCAATTAGAGGTGTCCAGGGTTCTTAAGCACACTCTTCTTTTGCTTTGGACCTTGACTTTAACCGCTCAGTCTCAAGTTTTCACTTGACACCTTCACGCCACAAGCACATGCTTAGGGACAGCTTGGTTTAGCCGCTTAGGCCAGGATTTTATTCCTTTAGGCCCTCCTATCCACTGATGCTCAAAGCCTTGGATCCTTTTTATTACCCTTGCCTTTTGGTTTTAAGGGCTATTGGCTTTTTGCTCTTGCCTTTTGGTTTTAAGAGCTTTTGGCTTTTTCTGCTTGCTTTTTCTTTTTCCCATTTTTTTCGCTATTTATTTTTTTTTACATTTTTTTTCTGCAAGCTTTTGTATTCACTGCTTTTTCTTGCTTCAAGAATCATTTTTATGATTTTTTAGATTATCAAATAACATTTCTCCTATTCATCATTCTTTCAAGAGCCAACATATTTAACATTCATAAACAACAACTTCAAAAGACATATGCACTGTTCAAGCATTCATTCAGAAAACAAAAAGTATTGTCACCACATCAAAATAATTAAACTAGTTTCAAGGATGAATTCGAAACCATGTACTTCTTGTTCTTTTGTAATTAAAACATTTTTCATTCAAGAGAGGTGATGGATTCATAGGACATTCATAACTTTAAGGCATAGACACTTAACTACTAGTGATCATGAAGACAAACACATAAACAAGCATAAAGCATAAAAATTGAAAAATAGGAAAATAAATAAACAAGGAGATTTAGGAATGAGTCCACCTTAGTGAGGGTGGCGTCTTCCTCTTCTTGAAGAACCAATGGTGCTTTTGAGCTCCTCTATGTCTCTTCCTTGTCTTTCTTGCTCCTCCCTCATAGCTCTTTGATCTTCTCTAATTTCATGGAGGATGATGGAGTGCTCTTGATGTTCCACCCTTAATTGTCCCATGTTGAAACTTAATTCACCTAGGGAAGTGTTGATTTGTTCCCAATAGTTTTATGGAGGAAAGTGCATCCCTTGAGGCATCTCAGAAATTTCATGGTGAGGAATTTCCTCATGCTCATGTTGAGGTCGATGCTCTCTTGTTTGCTCCATCCTTTTCTTAGTGCTGGGCTTATCCTCTTCAATGAGGATGTCTCCCTCTATGTCAATTCCAGCTAAATTGCAGAGGTGGCAAATGAGGTGGGAAAAGGCTAACCTTGCCAAATTAGAGGACTTGTCAGCCACCTTATAGAGTTCTTGAGGTATGATCTCATGAACTTCCACCTCCTCCCCAATCATGATACTATGGATCATGATGGCCCGGTCTACAGTAACTTCAGACCGGTTACTAGTAGGAATGATTGAGCGTTGAATGAACTCCAACTATCCTCTAGCTACTGGTTTGAGGTCAAGCCTTCTTAGTTGAACCGGCTTGCCTTTTGAGTCAATTTTCCATTGAGCTCCTTCCACACATATGTCCATGAGGACTTGGTCCAACCTTTGATCAAAGTTGACTCTTTTAGTGTAGGGGCGTGCGTTCTCTTCCATTATTGGTAAGTTAAACGCCAACCTTACATTTTCCAGACTGAAATCTAAGTAATTCTGCCAAACCATGGTGAGCCAATGCTTTGGATTTGGGTTCACACTTTGATCATGGTTCCTTGTGATCCATGCGTTTGCATAGAACTCTTGAACCATTAGGATCCCGACTTGTTGAATGCGGTTGGTGAGAACTTCCCAACCTCTTCTTTGAATCTCAAGTCGGATCTCCGGATACTCATTCTTTTTGAGTTTGAAAGGAACCTCAGGGATCACTTTCTTCTTGGCCACAACTTCATAGAAGTGGTCTTAATGGACCTTAGAGATGAATTTTTCCATCTCCCATGACTCAGAGGTGGAAGCAATTGCCTTCCCTTTCCTCTTTCTAGAGGTTTCTCTGGCCTTAGGTGCCATAAATGGTTATGGAAAAACAAAAAGAAATGCTTTTACCACACTAAACTTAAAATGGTTGCTCGTCCTCGAGCAAAAGAAAAGAGAAAGAAGTAGAAGAAGAAGAAAAATGGAGGAGATGGAGGGAGAAGGTGGATTCGGCCAAGGGAAAGAAGAGAGGGTTGTATTGTGTGAAAATGAAGAAGGAATGAGGGGTTTATATAGGAGTGGGGAGGGGTTAGGGTTCGGCCATTTAGGGTTGGGTTTGGGAGGGAAATTATTTTGAATTTAAAGGTAGGTGGGGTTTTTGGGGAAGAGAGGATGGATGTGAGTGGTGAAGAGGTGATGGGAAAGAGTGATTGAGTTGATTGGTGAGGGGTATTCGGGGAAGAGAGTTATGAAAAGGTGTGAAGAGGAGAGAAGAAGTAGGTGGAGATCCTGTGGCGTCCACAGATCCTGAGGAGATCTTGTGGGTCCACAGAACCAGTGGAGCCAAGGACTTTAATCATCCCTGCTCCAATTAGGCGTGTAAACGCCCTCTGTAGGCAATCCTGGCGTTTAACACCAGATTGTAGCATGTTTCTGGCATTAAACGCCACTTCCATGCTTGTTTTGGGCGTTCAACGCCAGTCTGCAGCATGTTTCTGGCGTTGAACGCCAGTTTTCCTTTGGGGTGCATTCCTGGCGTTTAAACGCCAGAATGCTGCTTGTTTCTGGCGTTTAACGCCAGTTTCATGCTCTGTTCTGGCGTTAAACGCCAGCCAGATGCTCCTTACTGGCGTTTAAATGCCAGTAAGCCCTTCCTCCAGGGTGTTCTGTTTTCAATGCTATTTTTTATTCTGTTTTTGATTTTTTTTTTTGTAGTTTTTGTGACTCCACATGATCATCAACCTAGTAAATCATGAAATAACAAAGAGAAAATAAAATAAAATATATTAAATAATATTGGGTTGCCTCCCAACAAGCGCTTCTTTAATGTCAATAGCTTGACAGTGGGCTCTCACTGAGCCATACAGGTGATCAGGTCAATTTTATAGATTCCCAACACCAAACTTAGAGTTTGGATGTGGGGATTCAACACCAAACTTAGAGTTTGGCTGAGGCCTCCTAACACCAAAATTAGAGTTTGATTGTGGGGGCTTTGTTTGACTCTGTACTGAGAGAAGCTTTTCATGCTTCTTCTCCATGGTTACAGAAGGAGGACATTGAGTTTTAAACACAAGGTAGTCCTCATTCAGTTGAAGGACCAACTCTCCTCTGTCCACATCAATCACAGCTCTTGCTGTGGCTAGGAAGGGTCTTCTAAGGATGATGGATTCATCCTCTTCCTTCCCAGTGTCTAGGATTATGGAATCAGCAGGGATGTAAAGGTCTTCAACCTTTACTAACATGTCCTCTACTAGTCCATAAGCCTGTTTTCTTGAGTTGTCTGCCATCTCTAGTGAGATTCTGGCAGCTTGCACCTCAAAGATTCCCAATTTCTCCATTACAGAGAGGGGCATGAGGTTTATCCCTGACCCAAGGTCACATAGAGCCTTCTAAAAGGTCATGGTGCCTATGGTACAAGGTATTAAGAACTTTCCAGGATCCTATTTCTTCTGAGGCAATCTCAGTTGATCCAGATCACTCAGTTCATTGGTGAGCAAGGGAGGTTCATCTTCCCAAGTCTCATTACCAAATAATTTGGCATTCAGCTTCATGATAGCACCAAGGTACTTGGCAACTTCCTCTTCAGTAACATCTTCATTCTCTTCAGAAGAAGAATACTCATCAGAGCTCATGAATGGCATAAGGAGGTTTAATGGAATCTCTATGGTCTCTAGATGAGCCTTAGAGTCCTTTGGTTCCTCAAAGAGAAACTCCTTGTTGATCACTGGACGTCCCAGGAGGTCTTCCTCACTGGGATTCACGTCCTCTTCCTCCCTTGTAGGTTCGGCCATGATTGTTATATCAATGGCCTTGCACTCTCTCTTTGGATTCTCTTTTGTATTGCTTCGGAGAGTACTAGGAGGGGTTTCAGTGATTCCTTTACTCAGCTGGCCCACTTGTGCTTCCAAATTTCTAATGGAAGACCTTGTTTCATTCATGAAACTCACAGTGGCCTTAGATAGAGCAGAGACTAAATTTGCTAAGCTAGATGGATTCTGTTTAGAATTCTCTGTCTGTTGCTGAGTGGATGATGGAAAAGGTTTACTATTGTTAAACCTATTTCTTCCACCATTATTAAAGCCTTGTTGAGGCTTTTGTTGATCCTTCAATGAGAGATTTGGGTGATTTCTCCATGAGGGATTATAAGTATTTTCATAGGGTTCACCCATGTAATTCACCTCTGCTATTGCATGGTTTTCAGGATCATAAGCCTCTTCTTCAGAAGATGCCTCTTTAGTACTGTTGGATGATTCCTTCAATCCATTCAGACTCTGAGAGATCATATTGACTTGCTGAGTCAATATTTTATTCTAAGCCAATATGGCATTCAGAGTATCAATTTCAAGAACTCCCTTCTTCTGAGGCATCCTATTACTCACAGGATTCCTCTCAGAAGTGTACATGAACTGGTTATTAGCAACCATGTCAATAAGTTCTTGAGCTTCTGCAGGCATTTTCTTTAGGTGAATGGATCCACCTGCAGAAGTATCCAACGATATCTTAGCTAATTCAGACAGACCATTATAGAATATATCCAGGATGGTCCATTCTGAAAGCATGTCAGAAAGACACTTTTTGGTCAGTTGCTTATATCTCTCCCAAGCTTCATAGAGGGATTCACCTTCTTTCTGTCTGAAGGTTTGAACATCCACTCTAAGCTTACTAAGCTTTTGAGGAGGAAAGAACTTGGCTAAGAAAGCCGTGACCAGCTTATCCCAAGAGTTCAGGCTATCTTTAGGTTGAGAGTCCAACCATACTCTAGCTCTGTCTCTTACAGAAAATGGGAAAAGCATAAGCCTGTAGACCTCGGGATCAACCCCATTGGTCTTAACAGTATCACAGATCTGCAAGAATTCAGTCAAGAACTGAAAAGGATCTTCAGATGGAAGTCCATAAAACTTGTAGTTCTGTTGCATCAGAGAAACTAATTGAGGTTAAAGCTCAAAGTTGTTTGCTCCAATGGCAGAAATTGAGATGCTTCTTCCATGTAAATTGGAAGTAGGTGTAGTGAAGTCACCAAGCATCCTCCTTGCATTGTTGTTGTTAGGTTCGGCTGCCATCTCCTTTTCTTGTTCGAAAATTTCAGTAAGGTTGTCTCTGGATTGTTGTATTTTAGCTTCTCTTAGTTTCCTCTTCAGAGTCCTTTCAGGTTCTGGATCAGCTTTAACAAGAATGCCCTTTTCCTTGTCCCTGCTCATATGAAAGGGAAGAGAACAAGAAAAGAAGAGGAATCCTCTATGTTACAATAAAGAGGTTCCTTATTGTTAGTAGAAGAAGAAAGGGAATAAGAGTGAAGAAGAATGGATAATCCAAACACAAGGGTGAGGATAGGAGCAGAGATATGAGATGAAGAGAAGTGTTAGTAGGTAATTAAATAAATAGAAGAAGATGAGAGAGGGAAGTTTTTGAAAATTTAACAAAATAAAATAAAAATATTTTAAATTTAAATTTAAAATTTGAAAATTAAAATTGAAATTAAATTAAATTAAATTAAATTAAAATTTAAAACAATTAGTTAATAAAAAAGAAATTTGAAAAAGGGGGAAGGGATTTTCGAAAATTAGAGAGATATAATTAGTTAGGTAGTTTTGAAAAAGATATGATTGAAACAAAAAGTCAATTAGTTAGTTGAAAAAGATTTGAAAATCAATTTTGAAAAGATAAGAAGGTAAGAAGTTAGAAAAGATATTTTAAAATCAATTTTTTTGAAAAAGATATGATTTAAAAAGATATGATAGAAAGATAAGATTAAAATTAGTTTTGAAAAAGATTTGAATTTTAAAATCAAAATTAATGACTTGACTCACAAGTAATCACAAGATATGATTATAGAACTTAAAGTTTGAATCTTTCTTAACAAGAAAGTAACAAACTTGGAATTTTTGAATCAAAACATTAATTGTTGATAATATTTTCGAAAATTATGAGGTAAAATTAAGAAAAAGATTTTTGAAAAATATTTTTAAAATTTTCGAAAATAAATAAGAAAAATGAAAAAAATTTGATTTTTTTGAAAAAGATTTTGAAAAGATAAGATTTTTAAATTGAAAATTTGATTTGACTCATAAGAAATAACTAAATTTTTAAAAGTTTTGAAAAAGTCAACTCAAATTTTCGAAAATTTATGAGTGAAAAAGGGAAAGATATTTTTTTTTATTTTTGAATTTTTAATGATGAAAGAGAAAAACACAAAATTGACTCAATGCATGAAAATTTTGGATCAAAACATGTGATGCATGCAAGAACACTATGAATGCCAAGATGAACACCAAGAATACTTTGAATATCAAGATGAACACCAAGAACTTATTTTTGAAAAATTTTCAAGAAAAGAAAACATGCCAGACACCAAACTTAAAAATTTTTAATTTTTTAGACACTAAGAATTCAAGAATGCATATGAAAAACAAGAAAAGACATAAAACAAGAAAATATAAAGATCAAACAAGAAGACTGGTCAAGAACAACTTGAAGATCATGAAGAATGCAATGCATGAAATTTTCGAAAATAATTTTTAGAAAATTAAAAAAAAATGCAATTGACACCAAACTTAAAACTTGACTCAAGACTCAAACAAGAAACACAAAAAATATTTTTGATTTTATGATTTTGTAATTTTTTTATTATTTTTTTGAAATTTAATTGGGAAAAACAAAAAAAGAAGAAATTTTTTTTTTGTATTTTTCGAAAATAAGAAATAAAAAGCTTAAAATTAAAATAAAATTTACCTAATCTGAGCAACAAGATAAACCGTCAGTTGTCCAAACTCGAACAATCCCCGACAACGGCGCCAAAAAATTGGTGTGCAAAATCGTGATCATTCCATTCCTTGGTAACGGCGCTAAAAACTCAATACGCACGTTCATGATCTTATATCTGTTTCACAACTTCGTACAACTAACCAGCAAGTGCACTGGGTCGTCCAAGTAATAAACCTTACGTGAGTAAGGGTCGATCCCACGGAGATTGTCGGCTTGAAGCAAGCTATGGTCACCTTGTAAATCTCAGTCAGGCAGATTAAATTGTATTAAGAAATTATAGTGGATGAAAATAAATAAAATATTAAATAGGATAGTGGTACTTATGTAATTCATTGGTGAGAATTTCAGATAAGCGTATAGAGATGCTTTCATTCCTCTGATCTCTGCTTTCCTACTGTCTTCATCCAATCAATCCTACTCATTTCCATGGCAAGCTTTATGTAGGGCATCACTGATGAGAGAACTTTTGCGTGGTCTAGAAAATTGCGGATAAATCCTCGTTGCAAGTATAGTTTCTAAACCTTCAAAAGTCCCTTCATACAAACGTTTTGGGTGTCACAAGTAACAAACCCCTTTAGAAATTGTTAACCGAGTATTCAAACCTCGGGTCGTCTTCTCAAGGAACTGCGAGGAAGTATGTTCTTATTATTGGTTATAAAGGTTGTAATCGGGGTTTAGAAGGTGAGAAGCAAGTAATTTAAATGACGAGTGAATTAAATGGCAATTAAAAATAAATAATAACTGTAAAGCAACCTTTAGTAAGGTAGAGAAATTAGAGGTCCAACTTAGTTATCTCTCTCAACAATAATGAAAGTTGAATCTAAACTCCACTTGGTCACCTTTACCAGGGCAAAGGAAAGTCAAGGGACTAATTAAATTGACTTTTGAATCCTAATTATTTCTTCAGAAAAGGTTGGGATTATTTAAGTTCAGCTCAATTAGCAAGATCACGATTATCAATTGTGTTGAGTTTAATAACTTTTGAGTTACTAAATTCTTAACCAGAACCAAAAAGGGAAAAATTAAAATTGCTGGAATAATAATAAAAATATCCTTAGATAGGAAGCAATGATGACTTAAATCAAAGAGAACAATCATGAACTGAAAATACCTCAATTATCATTAATTCAAATAATAGTCTGTAACATGAGAGAATTCATAAATCAAATTATAATAATCAATTCAAATGTTGGAATAAATAAATAGAAGTAAAATTGAAATAAAAGAACATTAAACCTGGGATCCAGAGTTACTCTTAAAACAAGAAGAAATCCTAAATCCTAAAAAAGAGAGAGAGAAGATCTCCCTCTCAAATAAATCTAAATCATTGAAAGGTAAAAATATGCGAGCTCTCTTTGAATGGAAGCATTCCCACACTTTATAACTTCTGGTCTATGCTGTCTGTACTTGGATCTGGGCCAAAAAGGACTTCAGAATTCATTGGGGGCGTATTCTGTAATTTCTGGTGCGTGGTCTCTGTCACGCGTCCGCGTGGGTCACGCGGTCGTGTCATTCGGAGCTTTTCCTTGCCACGCGGTCGCGTCAGTCATGTAGCCGCGTCGCTGCTGATTCGTGCTTGGCACGCGATCGCGTCATCCATGCGATCGTGTGGATACCAGTTTCTTTAAAGCTCCGTTTTGCTTTCTCCTTCCATTTTAGTATGTTTCCTTTTTCATCCTTTAAGTCATTCTGCCTTAGAAAATCTGAAACTACTCAACACACTAATCACGGCATCGAATGGAAATAAAGGTAATTAAAATAATTAATTTTTAAAGCTTTGGAAACATGTTTTTCACAACATGACATAATAAGGAAGGGAAAGTAACACCATGCAATTAATGTGAATAAGTAGGTGAAGAATTGAATAAATCACTCTAATTAAGCACAAAAGAACTCATGAAATATGGGTTTATCAACCTCCCCATACTTAAACACTAGCATGTCCTCATGCTAAATCCAAGGTAAATAATTAAGGTTAAAGTGATGGAATGTTATGAAATGCAACCTATGCTAAATGCATCTACCTAATGGGTCATGCAATTCTAGTTCATCTACTCATATATAAAGCTTACATGTAGCTAAGTTAATTCACATTCTCAAGGAGTTATGTATATATATATAGCTAACCCTTAAATAATAAAGCATTTTAACAAATGAGATGGGAAAGAAAACATTGTACAAACTTGCAAAACAATTAGTAAATATAAACATAGATATATGTTGATGAGTTATAGAATCCTCACTGGATTTTGTGTTTACTCTCTAGTCACTCAGTGTTTATTGGGTTTATTCACTCTATTTTTCTTTTTATTCTTACTTTCTATAACTTTATTTTTCATCTAACCAATCAACAATTATAGAATATAGTCATACCAAAAAGTCATGAGGTCTTAATAAAGGTTGTAATAGGGCCAAGGTAAAGGTAAGGATTTATGTATATGGTTAAGTGAGCTAATAAGTGAATCCTTAATTAGACTAAGATCTCACCTAACATACATATTTAGTAAAATAAAATCTCTTTACCTATTTTCCCATATTTCCCACTTATTGTTGCATGCTCATGTTTCACTTTTTATTTTGATCCCATGTGCATTGTTTTTATTTTGCATTTTGGGAATTTCTTTTTGCATTCCCTTTTATTAAATACTAAAAAATAACTCTTTTTTTTTATGCACATGGTAATTGAATCACTTTGATTTTCTTATGAGCATGCTTCCCAAATTTATTTTTATTTTTTTTTTAAATTTCCTACCCTTTTGTTTCTATCACTCATGTTCCCAAAAGGTTTCCCACATTTTACTCTATTCATAATTTTTTTCTATCTTAAGCTAACCAAGGATTCACTTGGGATTTTATTTTGTTTTTCTGCTTAAGGCTAGTAGTGTGGCTAAATAGAATAAAAGGGGATTTAAAGGCTCAAGGGGGGCTAACAAGGGTGATGTAAAAGGTAGGCTAATTTGGGGTGAGTGAGCTAAAATCAAATGATGGCCTCAATCATTCTCTTGGTATGTATCTATTCTATATTCTATAATTGGACATATAGATTAAAGCAAAGGAAAGAACATCAGAATAAAAAGAAATGTAACACACAGAAATGAAATTATGGTTTGAATGCAACCATACAATTTAAGCTCAAGACTCACAGGCTGTGTGTTCTCTAACTCAAGCATCATATATCATTTATATATTGTATGCAGGTTTAGTTAAAAATTCCCATTATTCTCTTGAAAAAAATTATTTAGGGTAGCTTTTAAAGTTTTAATGTTCCTCCTTGATGAAATGTTGTCAACTAACATGTAATGCTATATATACAAGGTGTGGGTTGTTTTGATTTTGTTAAAGTTTCTAGTTTACTTCCTTTTTGTATTTTTTTTTTTATTTAAACTATACTATCTTTATGCTAAAAAAGGGTAAACTATACTAATTAATCCACTGATAAATCAGAATTGCAAACTAAACTAAATAACTAAAATAAACTAAATAACTCAAATATGAACAAAAAATGCAAAATGCAGAAAATAGAGTAAAATACACAAGTAGCAATGTATAAGTACTCAGAAAATAACAATAAAAGAAAAAGAGAAAAATACAGAAAAATATCCAAAATAAAAGAAAAAGTATGTAGTAGTTCACCAAAATAAACGCCAGAGATTGTGACCTCCCCACACTTAAAATGAAGCATCGTCCTCGATGCTCAATCAAGTCGGGTGTGAAAGAGTGTCATCACTGGTAGGGATGGTAGCTGGGGTCTCTGTGGCAGTGGTGGGCTGAGAGTCTGGCTGCTGTAGAGGGGAGACTGACTGGATCGGGATCTCCGGATCTGTAGCCTCAATCTGGGGCATAACCTCCTGATGCGGGGCAGTCTGCTCTGTGGCTGCCTGCTGATGAGTCTCTGCCTAGGAATGAGTCTCCTCCTCGTGCTCATCCTCCTCCTCCTCTGATGGCTCTGAAGGGGTGTCGGGCTCGGAGGGGATGTCGGCGTCCTGTCTGATCATCAGCTTCAGATGGGAATAGCGTCGCCTGCTGCGGTGCTCCAATCTCTCATACCGGCGCCTGTTACGGCGCTCCATCTGATCAAGCTGGCAGAAAAGACGGTACACGAGGCGATAAACTGGCTCAGAGGCGGGTGGAGGTGCAGTGGTGGCAGTAGGGGCAGCTGGGGCAGCTGTGGATGAAGAGGGTCCAGTAGACGGAGGGGCTGTCTCATCAATAGCAGTGACAGGTGGTGGTCTGTAGCCCAAGGCAAGGATGTTCCTACTGTGCGGGATGATCTTCCTGCAGTCCGCTGCTGGTGGTCACTCATCGGCATCCTCCCAAGGCACATCAGCCTGACGGCCTAGCCGTGTAACCAGGTAAGGAAAGGGGAAGGTGCCTCGGACGTGGGCCCTGGCCATATAATGACGGATAAAACGAGGCAGATAAATGTCGTTACCCTCCAACACACACCAAAGGAGGGTGATCATGGTAGCCGGGATCTCCGTCTCGTGAGTACTCGGCATCACAAAATTACTCAAGATCTGATGCCATACCCGAGCCTCATCATTTAAGTACACTCTCTTGATCCCTCTAGGCATAGTGGTGTTTTGACCCATCTCCCAAGGAACAGCAGGGTCGAGAGCTATCCTTGCCTTCACAGCATCCCAGTCAAACTGCATCTGGCCCATGTTTTCCTCAGCCTGTGCAAAATCATCTGGCTGATTGGACTTGGCTGAGAGCTGGAGAATGGTCTTTATGGCCTCCTCAGTTACCAGAATTTGCTTTCCCCCAGGTTCACTGCATCTAGGGTAGTAAGGTAGTAGTTACAATAGAATTCCCGGACCCAAGATGCATTGACCTCTGTCAGTGATCTCTCCAGAAAGAACCAGCCCCTTTGCTTGATTTGCTCAGTAGTGTATTGCTGGAGGGCTTCTGGAATCTTCAAGGTACGTTCCAGGTATAGATTTCTGGAGTTTGCAAAAGTCGGGTACTTCAGCTCACAGTACCGGTTTACAAATTTTATAGGATCAGTCAAAGGGAGCAGCTGGTCAGCTTTTTCCTGCTGTGTGAAATTCTTCTCCCGCCATGAGGAATCGTGCATTAGAGAAATGATGGACTGGGAGGAATCTCCTCTCTTACGCTTGCCAGTGGCCTTGCCTTTGCCTTTCCTCTGTGAGGCAGACATCCTAAAAAACAGAAAACCAGGAATTGGATAAAAAAATAGGAAAGCAAATAGGCAATTAAATAAAGGAAATCCAAGCGGCAAAGGAGAAATAAAATAAGGAAAATGAGTATATGAAATGTGATTGAATTAATGTTAAATGGAAAAAAATTAAGCAATATGCCATGGTTAGAAAGTTAGAGGAAAGTGAAAATAATCAGAAAAGAGATCAAAAGGGTTAGAATGGTTAGGATTTGAAAAATAAATTAGTAAATTAAAACCAGTGATTTAGGAAAGTAAGTGGCATAGAAAAAATTTCATATAACAAGGATTCACAGGTAAGAATAGAAGTACTCATAATCGAATAAAGAAAACAGGGTGATGCTGATTCGAATAGAAATAAAGAAATCAGAAATTGGAATCAGTGAATCACAAATGCATGTTATGAACCAGAAAATCAAAAGAGGATAAGAAAGTGGCCCTAGCATTCATGAAATGGTTTGGGGAAAGCAGAATAAAATAGAGTTGCCAAACCAAAACAAGAATGAAAACAATTTTTAAAAAAATTTGGGCAGCATTCCGGCTAAAAATGGATTATCCCGGAAAATAAACAGCAATCAGGTTAGTTCATATGAATTAAAAGAAAGCAAACTGCATGTACATAGATATGAAATAAACATAAAAACTCAATGTAAACAGCAGCAACATACAAGAAAGCAGCATATGAATCATGATTATAGCAACAACAGAGTTGCACATAGCATAAAACAGAAGTAAGAATAGTGCAAGTAAACAGACCTAGATCCACTAACCACAGCCTAAGCTACCTAACAACCTAAAAATCCACTACAACATGCAAGTCTAGCTATCCTAATCATGAACATAAACAGAATAAAAAATACAGAAAAATGACGAACCTGGTAAGCGGAAGGGGTAGAACAGGGAAGAAGGTGGCTGCGGCGGCGTCCGGCGCGGTGGTGGTGCACGGCAACGCGATGGCGGCTAACGGGGCAGTGGCGGTGAGGGTTTTGGGTTGGTGATAGAAGAAGGGGGTGCGGTTGGGTGGCGGAGAGAGAGGGGGCGCGGCTGGGTGGTGGTGGTGGGGGGCGGTGGTTGCGGAGGCAGTGGCGGAGAGGGAAGGGGAGAAGAGGAACGGAGAAGAAGGGAGGGGAGGGGGTTAGGGCGGCGGCGTATGGGGTGGCGGCGGCGTCTGGGTGGCCGGCGATGGCGGCTGGGTGGTGGTTGGAGGGAGAGGGAGCAGAGAGGGAGAAGAGGGTTGGGGGTGGGAGGGGGCTCGCGACTGATAGGGTTCGCGGGCTGGGGGGTTATATTTCCGAATCTACACGGCCGCATGGGGCACGCGGTCGCGTGGTTGGGACGAGAATGGGAGTGACGCGATCGCGTGGGGTGCGCGATCGCATGAGAGGGGGGAAAGAAGGGTGACGTGATCGCATGGGTCGCGCGATCGCGTCGCTGGAAGTTGTGCTAAACGCACGACTCCAGCGCCGTTTTAGCGCAACTCTCTGTCTCCTTTTGGGGTGATGTGCAATCCATGCGACGCGATCGCGTCGCTCACGCGATCGCGTGGGATTGGTATTGGGTTAGTGATGCGATCGCATGGGGTATGCGACCGCGTGGGCCAATTTGTGCAAAACGCACAAGGGCCGCACGATTCCAGCCTAACTTTCTATTCGTTGGATCCTTACGCCGATATATATATCACGCGGCCGCGTGGGTCACGCGGTTGCATGGGTGGTGTTTTTCGCGATATGACGCGATCGCATGGGGCACGCGGTCGCGTCGTGCAACCCTTTTTTTTTTGTGCATGAAAAATGCAGAATGCAATGACTATCATGAATGCTTATGCATGATTCCAGGTTTAATAAATTAAAATGAAAAAGGAAAAATGAAAGCAATTAACAATAAATAAGTTGAAAAAGAAGCGACCATACCATGGTGGGTTGTCTCTGATGGGATATTTTCGTGGAAAAACGAATTCCTCCAAAACACCCAAATCTAACTGGCAAGTGCACCGGGTCACATCAAGTAATAATAACTCACGGGAGTGAGGTCGATCCCACAGGGATTGAAGGATTGAGCAATTTTAGTTTAGTGGTTGATTTAGTCAAGCGAATCAAGATTTGGTTGAGAGATTTGTGATTTGCAGAATTTAAATTGCATAGAAAGTAAAGGGAATGGGTAATTGGCATGAAATTAAAGAGAACAGGAATTAAAGTGCTGAATCTTAAAGAACAAGAAATTAAATGGCAGAAACTTAGAACGCAAGAAATGTAAATTGCAGAATCTTAAAGTGCAAGAAATGTAAATGGCTTGAATTGTAAAGGGAATTGGGAATTGGATTTGCAGAAATTAAACAAGGAAACGTAAAATTGCAACAAGCAGAGAAATAGAAGAAGACTTGAATTGAACCGGATCTAAAAACAGAATTGTAAATGAGCATGAAAACAGTAAACAGGGAATGGGAAATGGGAAATCCGGATCTCAGGGCCCAAGAGACTAGAAAACCAAGTCTAGATCTCAATGCCTTCCTAGATCCAACAAGAACAATTGCAAAGGAAATGTAGATTGCAAAGAAAGTAGATGAAAAGCAATTAACCGAAACTGAATTCAATTAAGCAGAAAATTAAACAAGGTCCCAAGGTGAGATTGAAACAGAATTTCTTCAATTCTCCACCCAAAATCCCTTCAATTAAACAACAATGCTAAGAAAAATAAAAGTGAGCTCTCAGCAAAACTCAAAAGAAAGCTATTCTGAAAAACTAAAAGGGAAGCTCTCTAAAAACTAAAAAGAGAAGCTCTCTCGAAACTTAAATCCTATGCTATTTATACACTTTCTTCAAATGGTCTTCAAGCCTTCAATTGGGCCTTTGCTCTTGATGAAATTGGGTTGATAGAGGCCTTGGTTGATTGCTCTTGGAGTTTGGAGAAGAACCGAATTGAACCGGGTTGGAATCATGAAAGTTTGAGTAAAAGTTGGAGTAAAAGTTAGGGGCTAACTTTTGCTCCAACTTTTCACATCAGCACCCTTGTTTTGCTGATACCAACGTTGGGGCAAAAGTTAGGGGTCTAACTTTTGCTCCAACGTTGGCCTCCCCTTGGTTATTCATGGCGCCAACGTTAGCCAAAAAGTTAGGGGCTAACGTTGGCGCAAACTTTTGCTAGTCCAGGGAGTGTTTTTCATGCGCCAACGTTAGCCAAAAAGTTAGGGGCTAACGTTGGCGCAAACTTTTTGTGCATCCAGGGAGTGTTTTTCATGCCAAAAGTTAGCCAAAAAGTTAGGGGCTAACTTTTGCTCCAGCTTTTGCTTCCTGGTTCATAATTAATCCAAAAGTTTGAGCTAAAGTTTGAGGCAAACTTTTGCTCAAACTTTTTGTTCTCTCTTCCTCCTAGCCCTTCCTTCTTGCATCAACCTTTCTCCAAGCTTTCTTCACCTATCATTAATCAACCAAACACATCAAAGCTATGCTCAAAATCATGAGATATTCATTCCTTCATAATATGTGACAATTATAGCATAAAACCTCATGAAATAGCATGAATTCATACATGGTTGATTAAATCAAAGGAAACATGAAAATCTACCCAATTGGCTTGCTTATGGCTCAAGAAAGTGCATAATTCAATTGAAAACAAAAGAAAAAGGCTAGTGAATCTAGGCTAAGATGACTTGTCATCAGTCTCCCACCTAGCACTTTTAGTTAAAGTCCTTAAGTTGGACATTGGAAGAGTATCCTGTTATGGTGGTTTGTTGTTAAATTCGTCCAAAAATTTCCACCAGTGCTTGGAATGCCAATAGCCTCCGGGGTCCCAAACTAGGCCTGTAAAGCTTCTGAACAGCTTCAAATAAATTTTTTAGGCTCCTGGGGTAACAAATGTCAGAATAAACCTCAGAATTCCAAGCCTTGCGTTTAAATTCGCCTCCGTCTTGGTCTACATGTCTCCATCCGGGCGATTTAAAAAGTAGAATCTCACCGTGGTGACCAAACGTTCTCTGTGATCCGTGCAATTGAGCATGATACCAATCTGTGTACTTCGAGGTGAAGCGTGGAACCATATTGAACCTGGTGTACCAGCTCTGAATACGAGCCAATTCCCTCTTACTTTTAAAGCCGCAGAGAGCTCTAAGTTGGCCATCTGTTTCAAGCAAACCATATTCAAGTAAATAAGTAAAATTATAAGTTAAGGATTGTACCCACTTGAAGCTTGTATTGGGTGGTAATGGCCTTGGGATAGGTGCTTTTGGTGGTTCTGCAAGTTCTGTTTCCTTGTGCTCTTCTGTGAATTCTTCCACTTCCTTGCAAAGATCCTCAATTGTATCTGTATCCTGGTCAAAGTCTTCTATGTCTTCCTCATCACTCGAGTCATAGATTGGAGGTTGAGAGAAATCTACCTCCACATCATCTTCATATTCACTTGGGGAAGATTCTTCGATCTCAGAGAATTCACTTGCGGACGCAAGTTCTTCACTAGGAGAACTAGACTTGTGACTATCATCATCAAGGAAATTTGCTTCTTGGATTATTCCGTCTGATTCTTCGTAAATGACTTGCCTTGGAGATTGTACGGTATCCTCCTTAGCATTAACTATGGCATCTTGGACGGAGTTTTCCTCAATTCTGGATTCCCAAGGAAGTTCAGCATCGCCTAGATCTTCAACCAACTCTTCTTCTTGAACAATGACAGCTTCTTCCACTTGTTCTAGTACGAATTCATTCTCTGTCTTGTCCACTGGAGTCTCTAGTATTTCTTTCATGCTACGCTCTTCATCGGGCTGTCCACATGGAGCTGTGGTTGATCCTTGTATATTTGAGCGCCTAGTGGCCCATTGAATTAGTGCTTGCTCCAGTTGTTGAATGGTTGTTTGAAATTTAAGTGGGTAAATCTCTCATCTCTAACCTTAATTAGCTCACTTGAATATGCTTTGCTTGAGACAGATGGTCAGCTTAGAGCTCTTTGTGGCTATAAGAGCAAGCGGGAGATGGTTAGTGATAGGAGTCGTCATGTAAGATTCAATATGGTGGAAAGCTCAAAGTTTAAATGCAAAGGTTGGTGTAAAGTTCAACTGAATGGGTCTAGGAAGTTGGTTGGCTGCTTTAGTGAGAATTCAGATTGCTTGCTACCCGAATGGAATCATGATGATCAACAAGAAGACGGGTGTAAAAGCAAAGTCTGGGACCCCGGAATTTAGTCTAGAAATCAACACTCTTGGGGCCTTGTCACTTATTTTAACCTGCTTGAAGGCTTTCTACGCCTAGTTTGGGATCCCGGAGGCCATTGGAATTACAAACATTGGTGGAGATTCCTGGATAAGTTGAAGCACAAGCCGCCATGACAAGGAGCTCACCAAATGTTCAACTTAAGGACTTTAACTAAAAGTGCTAGGTGGGAGACAACCCACCATGGTATGATCGTTCCTTTTTCAACTATAATTTTTTTTAGTTTTGTTTGTTTTTTAATTTTATTTTATTTCATTGAACCTGGAATTATTCATAACATCTGCATACTGCATTCTGCATTTAAAAAAAATGCACGCGACGCGTAAGCGTCGCTGACGCGTCCGCATCAAAGTGCATTAAGATGAAAAGAAAAGTGAACAGAGAGTCACGCAAGAGCGTGGCTGGAGGCGTGCCTTCGGCACAAATATGCGCACGCGACCGCGTCGCTGATGCGGCCGCGTCATTTGATAAATAGCTTCCCCACGCGTCCGCGTCACCCACGCGAACGCGTGGCTCTGTAAAATCGACATAAAGGGGTGTATGGCAGTATGTTGGGCTGGAATGGGGCTGGACTCGTGCTGGAAGCCCAAGTCCTCCCACGCGATCGCGTCAACCACGCGACCGCGTCACCTTAAATTTTGGCAAAATGAATTTGAAATAGAGAGTTGCGCGAACACGAGGCTGCACTCGCGCCAATCGCACAAATCAGGCCACGCGATCGCGTGACCCACGCGTCCGCGTCACCTGAACTTATCGCATACCACGCGACCGCGTCACTCACGCGTCCGCGTCACATGCGGCGCACAGCTTATCTAAATCAGCCAAAATATCTTATCTTTTCTTCCCCAATCCTAATTTTTCTTATCCTTTCTTACTTTCTTCTTCTTCATTTTGTGCATATTTTTATTTTCTTTTCTAAATTTATTATTTTTCCATTGGTGTTAAAAAATTTTATATTCAACTGTTTTATCTTTTCTTGAATTATTCTGTTGCTTAATGACTTGTTTTACTCTGACTGGGTATTATTCTTCAAAAGTCAATGCTACTCCTTCATGATACTTATATTATTTTGTATTGATATGAACTTATACTGTCTTTCATTACCCACACTCCCCTCTTTGTTGCAAATTTTGCACCACTGGTATGCCATGTGCTTCTATTATTTTCTCACTTGCATGTTGTAGCTACCATGTAATTGAGACCCCATTATTTGGCATTAACCTACCCATACTATATTTATTTTCTTATCTTTATTTCTGGGTTACTTTTCTTCTTTTCCTCTTCTTTCAGGATGGCCACCAAAGAAGGGAATGGGAAAACTTCTATATGGGGCGACAGACAAGTCCACCTGCACAATCTTTGAAAAAAAAAGCATCAACTGAAGCAACCCATCCACTTGTACATCTTAGCATGCACCGAGGACGGTGCAATCTTTAAGTGTGGGGAGGTCGGTACCGATCTCCATGGGTTAGTTACTCTTCTATCTCAACACCAATGTCTTATTTTCTTTATTAGTCCATTGTTGCATTTACATGTTTGATTGCATGTTTATTTGATTTTGTGCATATTTTACTACTTGGTTGAAGTAATATTTTCTTTTTCAAGAAATTTTTATAGTATTTCGCTAATTTAAATTGAAAAATTTTTTCTGTTAAAACTTGTTTGAAGTTGTATTTGGAACATGGTTTTTGAGCCAAAGAACACACAACCTATGAGATTTTGAGATTAATTACATGGTTACATTAGTTAACCATAAATATTTTATTCTTGTGTGTTTTCTTCCTTATAATTGCAATCTTTACTTTGTTCCACTCTATATGTCCATTATTTAGTGTATTTACATGCTTGCATATGATTGAGGCCATTACTTGTTTTCACTCACTTATCCCAAATAAACCTACCCTTTTATGTCACTCTTGTTAGCCACTTTGAGCTTTTTAATCCCCTTCTGTTTTATAACCACATTACTAGCCTTAGCCAGAAAAATAAATTAAAAATCCCAAGTTGAATCCTTGGTTAGCTTAAGATAGATATTGTGTATAATTTAAGTATGAAAAATTTTATGGGAACATGGGATGATAGAAAAAAAAGGGGAATTAAATTGAATAAGTTATTTGAAAATTTGGGAAGCATGCTCATGTGAAATCAAAATAATTAAATTACCATGTGCATTGAAAAAAATAAAAAAATTAAGTAATTAGATAAGGGGATACAAAAAAATATATATGAATTACCCCAAATGCAAAATAAAAAGGATCAATGTACATGGGACAAAATTCAAAAATAAGTTTGATACATGAGCATGTAATACAAAAGTGGAAAAAATTTGGGTAGCTAGGTAAAGCATTTTAAATTATATAAAGTATATATATGTTAGGTGAGATCTTAGACTAATCAAGGATTCACTTTGTTAGCTCACTTAGCCTTATATATATATATATATATATATATATCCTTACCTTTACCTCAGCCGCATTACAACCCTGAAAAGACCTCATGATGTTTGTATTTGCATGCTGAATATTTGTTGATTGGTTAGATGAAGAACAAGGTTGAGAAAGCATGACTAGGGAAGAATAGAGTGATTGACCCTAGACACTTGAGAGTTAGAGTGATATACACTACCAGTAAGGGTTCAGTGCTTAATTCTATGTTCCCTGCTTTCATGAGCTATCTTCTTACAAGTTTACTTGCTTTTTATTGTACAATTTGAATTAGTGGAATTTGGGTTGTATTTTTCTTGAAGAACTTATTCACTTTTAACCAAGTAGGTAGAAATATTTTGCATGTAGTTGCATTCACATAGATAGGTTACATTGCATACTCTCTATCATTCCTCTTCACTCCTTTATAGCTAATGTTTAAGTGTGGGGAGGTTGATAAACCACTATTTTATGGTTTATCTTGTGCTTAATTGAGTGGTTTTTATCAACTCTTTACCCACTTATTCATACTATTTGCATGGTTTTACAATTCCTTCCTAGAATTTGTGCTATGATTGAAAACATGCTTCTATGGCCTTATATTTGCTAATATTAATCCTCTCTTATTACCATTAGATACCTTGATATGCGTGTTAAGTGATTTCAGAGTTTATAGGGCAGGAATGGCTTAG
The DNA here is from genome assembly GCF_059453495.1 of Arachis ipaensis. Lineage (NCBI taxonomy): Eukaryota > Viridiplantae > Streptophyta > Magnoliopsida > Fabales > Fabaceae > Arachis > Arachis ipaensis. Next base: position 64,731,596 of record NC_142442.1, on the reverse strand, counting down.
AGGATGGAAAAGAAGCATGCAAAAGTGGAAGGAATACAAGAAACTGAAGAAACTGCTAAAGCTGTCCAGCCTGACCTCTTGGTACTAAATCGACCATAACTTGAGCTACATATGTCCAAATGATGCAGTTCCAGTTGCGTTGGAAATCTAACGTCCAGGGCTTCGATTTGATATATAATTTGTCATAACTGCCCCGAAGCCAAGTGACACAAACGCGTGGATCACACGGACGCGTGACCTGGCGATAACCCAATCCGCGCGAACGGGTGGACGATGCCTCCGCGTCACTTTCCCGCGACCTGTACGTACCAGAAATTGCTGGGGGCGATTTCTGGTCTATTTTTGGCCTAGTTTTTGGCCCAGAAAACACAGATTAGAGGCTATAAAGTGGGGGAATGCATCCATTCATTGGAAGATGTCTTCCATTATTCACTTTTCATATTTTAGATGTAGTTTTAGAGAGAGAGAGGCTCTCCCCTCTCTCTTAGGATTTAGGATTAGGATTCCTCTTAAAGGATTTAGGATTTTTTTTATTATTTCAACTTACAATTTCTTTTGAGTTCCAGGTTCAATGTTCCTTTTAGTTATTTTCTCAATTTAGTTTATGAACTCTTTATGTTTAGATTAATTTTCTATTTAATATAAATTGAGGTATTTCAGATTTATGATTCTTATTTAGCTTTTTATATTCTTGGCTTTAATTGATTAATTGGAGACTCTTGAGTTATCAAACTCATCGTGATTGATAATTGTTATTTTTGCTAATTGAATTGAATTCCAATAACTCTAGTCCTTTCTTAGGAATTGACTAGGATTTGAGGATCAAACTAATTAGTCCACTTGACTTTTCTTTGCTTTAGTAAAGGTTAACTAAGTGGGATTAAAACTTAATTCTCATCACCATCGATAAGGATAACTAGGATAGGACTTCCAAATTTTCATACCTTCTAAGAGTTTTATTAGATATTAATTTATTAATTTCTGCAATTTATTTTCCTTGTTCAAACCTTTTGAAACCCAAAAATACTGTTTTTCATAACCAATAATAAATCATACTTCCCTGCAATTCCTTGAGAAGACGACCCGAGGTTTGAATACTTCGGTTTATAAATTTTATTGGGTTTGTTACTTGTGACAACCAAATGTTTGTACGAAAAGATTTTTTGTTGGTTTAGGAGCTATACTTACAACGCGATCATATATTTGTGAATTTCTTTACCGACAGGAAGTCCAATCATCACTTGGGCATCAAGTTGATTAGTGCAGTCTTCAGTTCAAAATCTACTGCCAGATTTGGGTGACGCACTTGATACGGTTGCAGGGTGAAGTTTGGGGATCCTGCCTCCTGAAGAGTAATTCTCCTAGGTTCTGCCATGTCACCTGCACGTGAATCAACTGAATCAGTAGTAAATGAGCTTGTCTCCCTCAAATGGCGGTTCAGATTTGCCCTCAAATGAGACTAGTGAATCGATAATAATCACTTCACCACCCTTAGAGGCTAACCCACGTCGAGTTCGTCTAATATGTGAAAGAGTTCTTTCAATTTCAGGATCAAATAGGACTAAACTCGGATCAGGCAATGAACGCATCATTCAATGAGAAAGACATGTAGCTCATGGTAACAGAAATAAAAATAAAATATGAAAATAAAAATAAAAATAAATATAAAAATAAAAATATGTACACTAATTAATAATTTAGCACACTATTGCAACTCCCCGGCAATGGCGCCAAAAATTGATGCGTGGCAGAAGTTAACCAATTAAGATATTTCAATTAAGAGACAGCATTGCACGTATAGCTCTTAACCAGCTAAGATCCTCCTCACCAATTTAAAAAAGGGTGTCACAAATTTTAGAAATAAAAATACTGAGAGTATGAGTCCCAAGTCGTCTCCCAACGAGTTGCATGAAAGAGCGCTAATTTAATAATCAGAAAATTTCCAAAAAGTTTGAGTTTTGATAATGAGTAATTAAAATAATTATAAATTAAAGTAATAAAAATAAACTAAGAATAATTATTGATACTCTAAATAAAAGGCCTTGACTGGGGGAATGACTAATTGGAAGTTCTATCCTTATTGGAATCTTCTGAAATGTAGTGTAAAGAGGTTGTTGTTTTCACTTGGTTAACCCTTACTAAATAAGGGAAAGTATAGTGATTGAACTAACTCTTACCCGCAAATCCTAGTCCTCTCCCTTGGGAGGTCTAGCGTTAGTAGGTACAGAATTAGCCTACAACGTCCAATTTAACTAAGCACTTGAGCATTCCAACTCAACTGTCTCCTCTTAATCAACCCCCATGTCAAGTGAAAATTCTACTCCATTGACATGGATTTAATAATCATAAAAATATAAGAAGACATGATTAAATAAAATAAAATAGAGAATTAAAATTAATTAAAAATAAAAATAACTCTATATATTAATAAATTCAAAATGTAACATAATTATCTGAACGGAGTCAATGAGTAACTAATCAAGAGTAAGGGAATAAGGAAACAAACTAAAGTAATGTCTTCAATGGAGGTAATGACTCTGAGCATCCAAAATCCAAAACAAAAGCATAAACTATGAATGTGAAGCTAATCTAGATTCAGATCTAAAACAAAAAATAATCCTAATCTCAATGAATCTGAATGTGTGTGGATGCATGATGAGTCTCTGCATGTTCCCTAGGTTTAGTTTGTGTTTCTGGGCCGAGAACTCGGTTAAAATGCGGCCCAAAATCATCTTCAGCGTATTCTGTTATTTTTGCAGATTGCGCAGGTCACGCGTACGCGTCGTCCACGCGTTCGCGTCATTCAGTGATTTTCCTTCCCACGTGTTTGCGTCGTCCGTGCAGACTTCAATCCACGCGTTTGTGTCAGGCACGCGTTAGCGTCGCTGCGATTTCTTCTTTTCGCACGCTCGCGTGAGCCATGCGCTCGCGTCATTGTTCGCTGGTCATCTCCTTGGTTTCTTGTGTTCCTTCCATTTTTGCAATCTTCCTCTCCCTTCTCTAAGCCATTCCTGCCCTATGAAGCCTGAAACACTTAACACATAGATCACGGCATCGAATGGGATAAAGGAGAATTAAAACACATAGTTAAAAGATCTCTAGGAAGCAAGTTTTTCAACAATGGAGTAATTTTGGGAAGAAATTGTAATATCATGCTAATCATATGAATAAGTGGGTAAAGACTTGATAAAACCACTCAATTAAACACAATATAAATCATAAAATAATGGTTTATCATCGGATCTCCGGATATTTACTCTTTTTGAGCATGAAGGAGACCTTGGGGATCACCTTTTTCTTGGCCACAACTTCATAGAAGTGGTCTTGATGGACTTTTGAGATGAATCTCTCCATCTCCCATGACTCAGAGGTGGAAGCAATTGCCTTCCCTTTCCTCTTTCTAGAGGTTTCTCCGGCCTTAGGTGCCATTAATGGTTATGGAAAAACAAAAAGCAGAGCTTTTTCCCACACCAAACTTAAAAGGTTTGCTTGTCCTCGAGCAAAAGAAGAAAGAAAGGAGTAGAAGAAGAAGAAGAAATGGAGGAGATAGAGGGGTGTGTTGAATTCGGCCAAGGGTGTTTAAGTGTTTATGATGTGTGAAATTGAAGGTGGTAAGGAGGGGTATTTATAGGGTAAGAGAGAGGGAATTCGTGTATGAAGGGGTTAGGTCTGGGAGGGAAATGTTTTAAATTTGAATGGTGAGGTAGGTGGGATTTTATGATGGGTTTTTAGGGAGTAGTGGATGGATGTGAGTGGTGAAGAGATTATGGGGAAGAGGTTATGACTTGATAGGTGAATAGTATTTGGGGAATAGGTATTGATGTGATTGTTCAAGGGTATTTGGGGAAGAGTGTTATGGAAAGGTGTAAAGAGGAGAGAGTGAGTTGGGGTAGGTGGGGATCCTGTGGGGTCCACATATCCTGAGGTGTCAAGGAATTCTGGTCCCTGCACCATTCTGGCATTTAAACGCCCTCTGTGTGCCATTTCTAGCGTTTAACGCCATTTCTACTACCTTTTCTGGCGTTAAACGCCAGGCTGATGCCCCTTTCTGGCGTTTAACGCCAGTCTGTCTGCCAATTCTGGCGTTTAATACCCAGAATGCTGCCAGACTTGGCATTAAATGCCCATTCTGCTATCCTTACTGGCGTTTAAATGCCAGTAAGCCTGTCCTCCAGGGTGTGCTATTTTTGATGCTGTTTTTTATTCCACTTTAATTCTGTAGCTGTTTTTGTGACTTCACATGATCATCTACCTAAAGAAAACATAACATAGCAATGGAAAACAAATGTCTATAAAATTAAATATAATTAAATAACATTGGGTTGCCTCCCAATAAGCGCTTTTTTAATGTCAATAGCTTGACAGTGAGCTCTTAGAGAGCTTCACAGAGACTTAGAGCTTAATGGTGGCCTCCCAACACCAAACTTAGAAGTTGAGTGTGGGGGCTCTGTTTGACTCTGTATTGAGAGAAGCTTTTCATGCTTCCTCTCCATAGTTATAGAAGAAGATCCTTGAGCCTTAAACACAAGGTAATCCTCATTCAATTGAAGGACTAACTCTCCTCTGTCCACATCAATCACAGCTCTTGCTATGGCTAGGAAGGGTCTTCCAAGGATAATGGATTCATCTTCATCCTTCCCAGTGTCTAGGATTATGAAATCAGCAGGGATGTACAGGCCTTCAACATTCACTAAGACATCCTCTACAAGTCCATAAGCCTGTTTCATTGATTTGTCTGCCATCTCTAGTGAGATTCTTGCAGGTTGTACCTCAAAGATCCCTAGTTTCTCCATTATAGAGAGTGGCATGAGGTTTATTCTTGACCCCAGGTCACACAGAGCCTTCTCAAAGGTCATGGTGCCTATGGTACATGGTATTAAGAACTTTCCGGGATTCGGTTTTTTCTGAGGTAATTTCAGTTGAACCAAAGCATTCAGTTCATTGATGAGCAATGGAGGTTCATCCTCCCAAGTCTCATTACCAAATAACTTGGCATTCAGCATCATGATTGCTCCTAGATATTGAGCTACTTGCTCTTCAACAATATCTTCATCTTATTCAGAGGAAGAATACTCATCAGAGCTCATGAATGGCAACAGTAAGTTCAGTAGAATCTCTATGGTCTCTGTATGAGCCTCAGATTCCTTTGGTTTCTCAGGAGAGAACTCCTTAGTGGTCAGTAGACGTCCATTGAGGTCTTCCTTACTAGAAATCACTGCCTCTTCCTCCTCTATAGGTTCGGTCACTCTGGGTATATTTATGGCCTTGCACTCTCTTTTGGGATTCTCTTCTGTATTGCTTGGGAGAGTACTAGGAGGGATTTCAGTAACTCTTTTACTCAGCTGACCCACTTGTGCCTCCAAATTTCTAATGGAGGACCTTGTTTCAGTCATGAAACTGAGAGTTGTCTTAGATAGATCAGAGACTATGGTTGCTAAGTCAAAGAGGCTCTGCTTAGAATTCTCTGTCTGTTGCTCAGAAGATGATGGAAAAGGCTTGCTATTGCCAAACCTATTTCTCCTACCATTATTATTATTAAAGCCTTGTTGAGACTTCTGTTGATCCTTCCATGAGAAATTTGGATGATTTCTCCATGAAGGATTATAGGTGTTTCCATAGGATTCTCCCATGTAATTTACCTCTTCCATTGCAGGATTCTCAGGGTAATAAGCTTCTCTTTCAGAGGAGGCTTCTTTAGCACTGCCGGATGCAGCTTGCATTCCAGTCAGATTCTGAGAAATCATATTGACTTGCTGAGTCAATATTTTATTCTGAGGCACTATGGCATTCAGAGTATCAATATCAAGAACTCCTTTCTTCTGAGTCATCCCATTATTCACAGGATTTCTTTCAGAAGTATACATGAACTGGTTATTTGCAACCATCTCACTGAGTTTCTGGGCTTCTGCAGGGGTTTTCTTCAAATGAAGAGATCCACCAGCAGAGTGGTTCAATGACATCTTGGACAATTTAGACAGACCATCATAGAATATACATAAGATGCTCCATTCTGAAAGTATGTCAGAAGGACACCTTCTGATCAATTGCTTGTATCATTCCCAAGCTTCATAGAGGGATTCACCTTCCTTCTGTCTGAAGGTTTAGACTTCCACTCTAAGATTGCTCATCTTTTGAGGTGGAAAGAATTTGGCCAAGAAAGCATGGACCAACTTTTCCCAAGAGTTCAGGCTTTCTTTAGGTTGTGAGTCCAACCATATCCTAGCTCTATCTCTTACAGCAAAGGGGAAAAGCATAAGTCTGTAGACCTCGGGATTAATCCCATTGGTCTTAACAGTGTCACAGATTTGCAAGAATTCAGCTAAAAACTGATGAAGATCTTCCAATGAAAGTCCATGAAACTTGCAATTCTACTGCATTAGAGAAACTAATTGAGGCTTAAGGTCAAAGTTGTTTGCTCCAATTGCAGGAATTGAGATACTTCTTCCATAGAAGTCGGAAGTAGGTGCAGTAAAGTCACTAAGTACCTTCCTTGCATCTCCACAATTGTTGTTGGGTTTGGCTGCCATGTCTTCTTCTTTTTCGAAATTTTCTATAAGGTCCTCTCCGGAGTGTTGTGCTTTAGCTTCTCTTAGCTTAATTTTTAGAGTCCTTTCAGGTTCAGGATCAGCTTCAACAAGAATGTCATTATCCTTGTTCCTACTCATATGAAAAATAAGAGAACAGAAAAGAAGAAGAATCCTCTATGTCACAGTATAGAGATTCCTTTATGTGAGTATAAGAATAGAAGAATAGAAGAATGAGGTAGAGAGAGAATAAGAAGAATTCGAACACAGAGAGAGGGAGAGGGTTCGAATTATGAGTAGAAGAGAAGTGTAAGTAAATAATTAAATAAAATAAATAGAAAGAGATAAGAGAGATAGTATTCGAATTTTAAGAAGAGGGAGAAGAAAAATATTTTTATTTTTATTTAATTAATTAAGTTAGAATTCGAAATTTAAGAAAAGTAATAAAATAAAATTAGAATTTAAAATAATTAGTTAATTAAAAAGAATTTTGAAAGAGTGGTTAATTGTTTTCGAAAATGAGAAGTGAAAAAGTAGTTAAGTAATTTTCAATTTGCTTTTATTTCTTTTGGGAAAAAGATAAGAAATAGTAAACTTTTTTTAAAATTAAAACAAACAAATCAAGTAATTAGTTGAAAAGATTTTTGAAAAATTTGTTAGTTAGTTTTCGAAATTAATGAGAGAGAAAAGTAGTTAGGTGGTTTTGAAAATAAATTTTGAAAAGATAAGAAGTTAGAAAAAGATTTTGAAATTAAAATTTTAAAAAGATATGATTGAAATTTATTTTGAAAAATAATTAAAAAAAGAAATTAAAAATATATGATTTTTAAAATTAAAGTTGATGACTTGACTAACAAGAAACTAAAAGACATGATTATAGAATTTAAAGATTGAACCTTTCTTAACAAGAAAGTAACAAACTTGAAATTTTTGAATCAAAACATTAATTGTTAGTAAAGTTTTCGAAAATGTGAAATAAAAATAAGAAAAATATTTTGAAAATTTATTTAAGAAATTCGAAAATATTAAGAAGAAAAATGAAAAAGATTTGATTTTTGAAAAAGATTTGAAAAGATAAAGTTTTTAAATTGAAATTTTGACTTGACTAACAAGAAACAACCAAATTTTAAAAATCTTGACTAAGACAATCCCAAAATTTTGAAATTTATGAGTGAAATAAGGAAATTTTTTTTTATTTTTGAATTAATGAAGAAAGAGAAAAACAACAAAATGACACAAGACATAAGAATTTAAGATTAAAACAAATAATGCATGCAAGAACACTTTGAATGTCAAGATGAACACCAAAAATACTTTGAAGATCACGATGAACATCAAGAATATATTTTTTAAAATTTTTAAGAAAAGAAAGACATGCAAGACACCAAACTTAGAAATTTTTGTACTAAGGACACTAACAGTTTGAAAATGCACAAGAAAAATAAGAAAAGACACAAAACAAGAAAATGTAAAGATCAAACAAAGAAAATCATCAAGAACAACTTGAAGATCAAAGAAGAACATAATGCATGAAATTTTGAAAATCTAAGAAAAATTAAAAACATGCATTTGACACCAAACTTAAAATTTGACACAAGACTCAAACAAGAAACACAAAATTTTTTGGTTTTTATGATTTTATTAAATTTTTTTTGTATATTTTTTTCGAAAATTATTTTGGAAAAAGAAAATAAAGGAATTCAAAATTTTTAATAAGAATTCCAAGATTCATGCAATGTTAGTCTAAAGCTTCGGTCCAAAAGAATTAGACATGGCCAAATGGCCAGCCAAGTTTTAGCATAACAAATACAGACATGTCCTTTCTACAATGGAAAGTGGAAACCACGGTCCAAAAGATTAGACATGGCTTAACAGCCAGCCAGGCTTCAACATATCTCATGAAACTCTAGAATTCATTCTTAAAAATTCTAAAGAACATTTTTTCTTGAATTTTTCGAAAACTAAATTTTTTTTGTTTTTGTTTTGTTTTTTTTCGAAAATAAAAATAAAAAGCCTAAACATAAAATAAAATTACCCAATCTAAGCAACAAGATAAACCGTTAGTTGTTCAAACTCGAATAATCCCTAGCAACAGTGCCAAAAACTTTGTGCACGAAATTGTGATCACACTTTTCACAACTCCGGTACAACTAACCAGCAAGTGCACTGGGTCGTCCAAGTAATACCTTACGTGAGTATGGGTCGATCCCACAGATATTATTGACTTGAAGCAAGCTATGGTCATCCTGTACATCTTAGTTAGGCGGATTTAAATGGTTATGAGTTTTTGATAATTAAAAGATAAATAAAACATAAATTAAAATGAAGATACTTTAGTAATTCATTGGTTGGAATTTTGGATAAGCGTTTGGAGATGCTTTGTTACTTCTGAACCTCTGTTTTCCTACTGTCTTCATCCAACCATGCGTGCTTCCTTCATGGCAAGCTGTATGATCCTCGCGGATAAAAAATACCAGGTACGGTTTCTACACGACTGGTGCACGAAATTGTGATCCCTGGTAATGGCTCCAAAAACTTGGTGCTCTAATCTTAATTCATAATTTGTCACAACTTCGATACAACTAACCAGCAAGTGCACTAGGTCGTCCAAGTAATAAAACCTTACGTGAGTAAGGGTCGATCCCACGGAGATTGTTGGTATGAAGCAAGCTATGGTCATCTTGTAAATCTCAGTCAGGCGGATATCAAATGGTTATGGAGTTTTCGAATAATAATAATAAATAAACAGAAAATAAAGATAGAAATACTTATGTAATTCATTGGTGAGAATTTCAGATAAGCGTATAGAGATGCTTTAGTTCCTCTGAACCTCTGCTTTCCTGCTGTCTTCATCCAATCCTTCCTACTCCTTTCCATGGCAAGCTTTATATAGAGCATCACCGTTGTCAATGGCTACATCCCATCCTCTCTGTGAAAAAGGTCCAAATGCTCTGTCACGGCAGGGCTAATCATCTGGAGGTTCTCGATCATACTGGAATAGGATTCACTCTCCTTTTGCGTCTGTCACTACGCCCAGCACTCGCGAGTTTGAAGTTCGTCACAGCCATCCCTTCCCAGATCCTACTCGGAATACCATAGACAAGGTTTAGACTTTCTGGATCTCAGGAATGGCCATCCATGGGTTCTAACTTATACCACGAAGATTCTAATATCTCGGACTCGGTCCCCTGTATTAGATATCTAAGAGATACTCATTCTAGCTTGTTTGCATGTAGAATGGAAGTGTTTGTTAGGCACGCGTTCATAAGTGAGAATGATGATGAGCGTCACATAATCATCACATTCATCATGTTCATGGGTGTGAATGGCTATCTTAGAAGCGGAATAAGTTGAATTGAATATAAAACACTAGTACTTTGCATTAAATCATGAGGAACAGTAGAGCTCCACACCTTAATCTATGGAGTGTAGAAACTCTACTGTTGAAAAATACATAAGTTAAAGGTTCAGGCATGGCCGAATTGCCAGCCCCCATGATCTAAGAACTAGACATCCCAAGATGATCCGAAGATGAAACTAAAAATCTAAATACAATAGTAAAAAGTCCTATTTATACTAAACTAGTTACTAGGGTTTACAAAAGTAAGTAATTGATGCATAAATCCACTTCCGGGGCCCACTTGTTGTGTGCTTGGGCTGAGCTTGAAGTTTACACGTGCAGAGGCTTCTTTTGGAGTTGAACGCCAAGTTGTAACGTGTTTTTGGCGTTCAACTCTGGTTCGTGACGTGTTTCTGGCGTTTAACTCCAGACTGCAGCATAGAACTGGCGTTCAACGCCCTTTTGCGTCATCTAAAATTGGGCAAAGTATGGACTATTATATATTGCTGGAAAGCCCTGGATTTCTACTTTCTAACGCCGTTGAGAGCGTGCCATTTGGAGTTCTGTAGCTCTAGAAAATCCACTTTGAGTGCAGGGAGGTCAGAATCCAACAGCATCAGCAGTCCTTCTTCAACCTCTGAATCTGATTTTTGCTCAAGTCCCTCAATTTCAGCCAGAAAATACCTGAAATCACAGAAAAACACACAAACTCATAGTAAAGTCCAGAAATGTGAATTTAACATAAAAACTAATAAAAACATCCCTAAAAGTAACTAGATCCTACTAAAAACATACTAAAAACAATGCCAAAAAGCGTATAAATTATCCGCTCATCACAACACCAAACTTAAATTCTTGCTTGTCCCCAAGCAACTGAAAATCATATAGGATAAAAAGAAGAGAATATACTATAAATTCCAAACTATCAATGAAACATAGCTCCAATCAGATGAGCGGGACTTGTAGCTTTTTGCCTCTTGAATAGTTTTGGCATCTCACTTTATCCATTGAGGTTCAGAATGATTGGCATCTATAGGAACTCAGAGTTCAGATAGTGTTATTGATTCTCCTAGTTCAGTATGTTGATTCTTGAACACAGCTACTTTATGAGTCTTGGCCGTGGCCCTAAGCACTTTGTTTTCCAGTATTACCACCGGATACATAAATGCCACAGACACATAATTGGGTGAACCTTTTCAGATTGTGACTCAGCTTTGCTAAAGTCCCCAATTAGAGGTGTCCAGGGTTCTTAAGCACACTCTGTTTTTGCTTTGGACCTTGACTTTAACCGCTCAGTCTCAAGTTTTCACTTGACACCTTCACACCACAAGCACATGGTTAGGGACAGCTTGGTTTAGCCGCTAAGGCCAGGATTTTATTCCTTTAGGCCCTCCTATCCACTGACGCTCAAAGCCTTGGGATCCTTTTTATTTACCCTTGCCTTTTGGTTTTAAGGGTTATTGGCTTTTTGCTCTTGCCTTTTGGTTTCAAGAGCTTTTGGCTTTTTCTGCTTGCTTTTTCTTTTTCTATTTTTTTTCGCCATCTTTTTTTTTTCTGCAAGCTTTGTATTCGCTGCTTTTTCTTGCTTCAAGAATCATTTTTATGATTTTTCAGATTATCAAATAACATGTCTCCTTGTCATCATTCTTTCAAGAGCCAACATATTTAACATTCATAAACAACAACTTCAAAATACATATATGCACTGTTCAAGCATTCATTCAGAAAACAAAAAGTATTGTCACCACATCAATATAATTAAACTAAGTTCAAGGATAAATTCGAAACTCATGTACTTCTTGTTCTTTTGAATTAAAAACATTTTTCATTTAAGAGAGGTGATGGATTCATAGGACATTCATAACTTTAAGACAAAGTTACTAAATACTAATTATCATGTAATAAGAGACTAACATAGATAAGCACTTAACATAAAGAAAACGAAAAATAGAAAATTTGAGAACAAGGAATGAGTCCACCTTAGTGATGGTGGCATTTTCTTCTTGAGGTACCAATGATGTCCTTGAGCTCTTCTATGTCTCTTCCTTGTCTTTGTTGCTCCTCCCTCATAGCTCTTTGATCTTCTCTAATTTCATGGAGGATGATTGAGTGCTCTTGATGTTCCACCCTTAGTTGTCCCATGTTGGAACTCAGTTCTCCTAGGGAGGTGTTGATTTGCTCCCAAAAGTTCTGTGGAGGAAAGTGCATCCCTTGAGGCATCTCAGGGATTTCTTGGTGATGAGCTTCTTCATGCGTCTCTTGAGATCTATGAATAGGATCTCTTGTTTGCTCCATCCTTTTCTTAGTGATGGGCTTGTCCTCATCAATGAAGATATCTCCCTCTATGTCAATCCCAGCTGAATTGCATAGATGGCAAATGTGGTGGGGAAAAACTAACCTTGCCATAGTGGAGGACTTGTCAGCCACCTTGTAGAGTTCTTGAGGTATAATCTCATGAACCTCCATCTCTTCTCCAATCATGATGCTATGGATCATGATGGCCCGGTCTATAGTAACTTCAGACCGGTTGCTAGTGGGAATGATTGAGCGTTGAATAAACTCCAACCATCCTTTAGCTACAGGCTTAAGGTCCAGTCTTCTCAGTTGAACCGGTTTTCCTTTTGAGTCAATCTTCCATTGAGCTCCTTCCACACATATGTCCATGAGGACTTGGTCCAACCTTTGATCAAAGTTGACTCTCCTTGTGTAGGGGCGTGCGTTCTCTTCCATCATTGGCAAGTTGAACGCCAACCTCACATTTTCCAGACTAAAATCTAAGTATTTCCCCCGAACCATGGTGAGATAATTCTTTGGGTTTGGGTTCTTACTTTGATCATGGTTCCTAGTGATCCATGAATTAGCATAGAACTCTTGAACCATTAGAATTCTGACTTGTTAGATGGGGTTTGTTAGAACTTCCTAACCTCTTCTTTGGATCTCATGTCGGATCTCCGGATGCTCATTTTTCTTGAGTTTGAAAGGGACCTCGGGGATCACCTTCTTCTTGGCTACAACATCATAGAAGTGGTCTTGATGGGCTTTGGAGATGAATCTTTCCATCTCCCATGACTTGGAGGTTGAAGCTTTTGTCTTCCCTTTCCCTTTTTGAGAGGATTCTCCGGTCTTAGGTGCAATCAATAGTAATGGAAAAACAAAAAGCTTATGCTTTTACCACACCAAACTTAGAATATTGCTCGCCCTCGAGCAAGAGAAGAAAGAAAAGAAGAAGAAGAAGATATGGAAGAGAGGGAGAGGGGGTTGTGTTTCGGCCAAGGTATAGAAGAGAGAGTTGTATTGTGTGGAAATGAAGAAGAATGGAGAGGTTTATATAGTGGAGGGAGAGGGGTTAAGGTTCGGCCATATGGGGTGGGTTTGGATGGAAAAGTGATTTTGAATTTTGAAGGTAGGTGGGGTTTATGAGGTAGGTTTATGGGGAAGAGTGGATGTATGTGAGTGGTGAATGGGTAATAGGGAAGAGAGAGATTGAGGTGATTGGTGAAGGGTTTTGGGGAAAGGTGTTTATTGGGAAGAGAGGATGAATGAGAAGAGGGAAGAGTATGAGTGGAGGAAAGTGGAGATCATGTGGGGTCCACAGATGCTGGGATGATCCTGTGGGGTCCACAGATCCTGAGGTGTCAAGGAATTGCATCCCTGCACCAATTAGGCATGTAAAATGCCTTTGCATGCAATTCTGGCGTTTAAACGCCGAATTGGTGCTTGTTCTGGGCGTTCAGCACCCAGATGCAGCATGTTTCTGGCGTTGAACGCCAGTTCTATGCTTGTTTCTGGCGTTCAGCGCCATCTTTCCTCAGTGTGCATTCCTGGCGTCTGAACGCCAGGATGCTGCTTGTTTTGGGCATTCAACGCCAGATCCATGCTCTGTTCTGGCGTTGAACGCCAGCCAGATGCTTGATAAACCCATATTTCATGAGTTCTTTTGTGCTTAATTAGAGTGATTTATTCAACTCTTCACCTACTTATTCACATTAATTGCATGGTTTTACTTTTCCTTCCTTATTATGTCATATTGTGAAAAACATGTTTCCTAAGCTTTAAAAAAATTAATTATTTTGATTACCTTTATTTCCATTCGATGCCGTGATTAGTGTGTTGAGTAGCTTCAGGTTTCCTAAGGCTAAATGACTTAAAGGATGAAAAAGGAAACATACAAAAATGGAAGGAGAAGGCAAAACAAAGCTTTAAGGAAACTAGTATCCACGCGATCGCATGGACAACGCGATCGCGTGCCAGAAGCAAAGAAGCAGCGACGCGGCCGCATGACTGACGCGACCGCGCACCTTGAGTAGAACATCCACGATGCGGACGCGTGACTGACGCGACCACGTGGAAAGGAAAAGCTCCAGATGATGCGACCGCGTGACCCACGCGGACGCGTGACAGAGGCCACGTATCAAAATTTACAGAATACGCCCCCAGCGATTTCTGAAGCCCTTTTTGGCCCAGATCCAAGTACAAAAAGCATAGATTAGAGGTTATAAAGTGGAGGAATGCATCCATTCAGAGGGAGCTCGCCAATTTCTAGTTTTCATGATTTAGATTTAGTTTAGAGAGAGATTCTCTCTCTCTCTTAGGATTTAGGACTTCTTCTTGTTTTGGGAGTAACTCTGGATCCAGGTTTTAATGTTCTTTTATTTCAATTTTACTTTTATTTATTTGATTCCAATATTTGAATTGATTATTATAATTTAATTTATGAATTATTCCATGTTACAGATTTCTATTTGAATTAATGATATTCAAGGTATTTTCAGTTTATGATTATTCTCTTTGATTTAAGTTGCCATTGCTTCCCATCTAATGACACTTTTATTATTCCAGCAATTTACTTTTTCTCCTTTTGGTCTTGGTTAAGAAATCAGTGACTCAACATTATCGAACTCAGCATAATTGATAATCGTTATCTTGCTAATTGATCTGAACTTCAATAATCCCAACTTTTTCCTAGGAAATAAATAGGATTTGAAGGTCAAACTAATTAGTCCCTTGACTTACCTTTGCTTCATAGGTTAACTAAGTGGAATTAAGATACAACTTTCATTATTGTTGAGAGGGATAACTAAGTTGGACTTCTAACTTCCCTTATCTTGCCAAAAGTTGTTTTACAGCTATTATTTATTTTTAATTGCCATTTAATTCACTCGTCATTTAAATTACTTGCTTCTCACCTTCTAAACCCCGATTACAACCTTTATAACCAATAATAAGAACATACTTCCTCGCAGTTCCTTGAGAAGACGACCCGAGGTTTGAATACTCGGTTAACAATTTTTAAGGGGTTTGTTACTTGTGACACCCAAAACATTTGTACGAAAGGGATTTTTGTCGGTTTAGAGACTATATCTACAACACGACTGTTTTTATGACATTCTTTACTGGCAGAAATCACGATCGTCAAAATGGCGCCGTTGCCGGGGAACTGCTAACATGTGCCTTATTATTGGTTATTGTAAATATTTTTCTTTTGCTTGTTTATTTATTTTTGTTTTTCCTTTTTATCTTTATTTGCTACTATGAACTCTCACCCCTCTCGCTTTAAGTTTGGTTCTAATATTGTTAAAGGAAATAGAAGTTACAGTAGGAATGTGCATCAAGGTCAGACCAATCAAGGATGGATGGAACCAAGAGGATCTAATCAACCCTTTTGGCAGCAACACCCTCCGAGATATCCTGGACAAAGACCATTCTACCGTGCATACCCAGCTAAAAGACATGGTGGATAACCTTGTAACTACCAACAAGCCCCACCCCGTGCATATGAACCATCCTTTCAATATAACCTCAAACCACCACACTCACAAGCCTCTCTTCACCATTCGCCATCATATGATCCTTCCTTACCCCAATACCAATCCAATCGTTCCCAATCATCACCACTTTTCTTTTGTATCATGTCCAAGTCCAAAAAATCGTGAAGCAGGGGATCGCCTAAAAGAAATAGTAATTAAATTTCAAACAACCATTCAACAACTGGAGCAAGCACTAATTCAATGGGCCACTAGGCGCTCAAATATACAAGGATCAACCACAGCTCCATGTGGACAGCCCGATGAAGAGCGTAGCATGAAAGAAATACTAGAGACTCCAGTGGACAAGACAGAGAATGAATTCGTACTAGAACAAGTGGAAGAAGCTGTCATTGTTCAATAAGAAGAGTTGGTTGAAGATCTAGGGGATGCTGAACTTCCTTGGGAATCCAGAATTGAGAAAAACTCCGTCCAAGATGCTACAGTTGATGCTAAGGAGGACACCGTACAATCTCCAAGGCAAGTCATTTACGAAGAATCAGACGGAATAATCTAAGAAGCAAATTTCCTTGATGATGATAGCCACAAGTCTAGTTCTCCTAGTGATGAACTTGCGTCCGCAAGTGAATTCTCTGAGATCGAAGAATTTTCCCCAAGTGAAGATGAAGATGATGCGGAGGTAGATTTCTCTTAACCTCCAATCTATGACTCGAGTGATGAGGAAGACATAGAAGACTTTGACCAGGATACAGATACAATTGAAGATCTTTGCAAGGAAGTGGAAGAATTCACAGAAGAGCACAAGGAAACGGAACTTGCAGAACCACCAAAAACACCTATCCCAAGGCCATTACCACCTAATACAAGCTTCAAGTGGGTACAATCCTTAACTTATAATTTTACTTATTCACTTGAATATGGTTTGCTTGAAACAGATGGCCAACTTAGAGCTCTCTGCGGCTTTAAGAGTAAGAGGGAATTGGCTCGTACTCAAAATTGGTGCACCAGGTTCAATAAGGTTCCACGCTTCACCTCAAAGTACACGGATTGGTATCATGCTCAATTGCATGGATCACGGAGAACGTTTGGTCACCACGGTGAGATTCTACTTTTTAACCCGCCCGAATGGAAACTTACAAATTAAAACGGAGGCGGATCTAAAAACACAGCTTGGGATCATGGATTATATTCTGACATTCGTCATCCCGGGAGGCTGAATATCTGTTTGAAGCTGCTCAGAAGCTTTACATGCCTAGTTTGGGACCCCGGAGGCTATTGGTATTCCAAGCACTGGTGGAAATTTTTGGACGAATTTAAACATGAGCCACCATAACAGGATACTCTTCCAATGTCCAACTTAAGGACTTTAACTAAAAGTGCTAGGTGGGAGACAACCCACCATGGTATGGTCGCTTCTTTCTCAATCTATTTCTTGTTTATTGTTTTCAATTTACCCTTTTTTTTATTTTATTTTAACATTAACCTGGAATCATGCATAGCATTCATGTTAATCACTGCATCCTG
This sequence comes from Arachis ipaensis, assembly GCF_059453495.1. NCBI lineage: Eukaryota > Viridiplantae > Streptophyta > Magnoliopsida > Fabales > Fabaceae > Arachis > Arachis ipaensis. The sequence goes on along the minus strand of NC_142442.1, from coordinate 64,714,443 downwards.
CATTTTTCAGTTAAAAAAAAAGGGGTTGCACGACGCGACCGCATGCCCCATGCGATCGCGTCATATCGCGAAAAACACCACCCATGCGACCGCGTGACCCATGCGGCCGCGTGATATATATATCAGCATAAGGATCCAACGAACAAAAAGTTGGGCTGGAATCGTGCGGCTCTTGTGCGTTTCGCACAAATTGGTCCACGCGATCGCATGCCCCATGCAATCGCGTCACTTACCCAATACCAATCCCACGCGACCGCGTGAGCGACGTGATCGCGTCGCATGGATTGCATATCACCCCAAAAGGAGACAGAGAGTTGCGCTGAAACGGCGCTGGAGTCGTGCGGTTAGCACGAATTCCAACGACGCGATCGCGCGACCCACGCGATCGCGTCATCCCTCCTTCCCTCCTCTCATGCGATCGCGCGCCCCACGCGATCGCGTCTCCCCTATTTTCACCCCAACCACGCGACCGCGTGCCCCACGCGGCCGCATGGATTCGAAAATATAACCCCCCAGCCACGCGAACCCTATTAGTCGCGCAGCCCCCCCTTCACCCCCAACCCTCTTCTCCTTCTCTGTTCTTCTTCCCCCAGCCACCGCTGGCTAGCCACCACGCCAACACCCCGACGCCGCTGCCGCCCAGATGCCGCCGCCGTACCACCCCCTCCCCTTCTCTCTTCTTCCTCTCCCCTCCCCTCTCCACCACAGCCACCTCCGCGAGCACTGTCCAGCCACCGCCGGCCATCCAGCCGCGCCCCCCTCTCCGCCACCCACCCCCTTCAGCCAGCAACAACCACCGCCCTCCCTTCCCCTATCCTCTTCCTCTCTCACTAACCCTAATACCTCCCTCCGCCACTGCCCCCTCAGCCTCCACTGCGACGCCGTGCACCACCACCGCGCTGGACGCCGCCGCAGCCACCTTCTTCCCTGTTCTACCCCTTCCGCTTACCAGGTTCCGCAACACGCAACCCTTTTTTTAATCCGTTCGTCACTTTTCTGTATTTTTTATTCCGTTTATGTTCATGATTAGGATAGCTAGACTTGCATGTTGTAGTGAATTTTTAGGTTGTTAGGTAGCTTAGGCTGTGGTTAGTGGATCTAGGTCTGTTTACTTGCACTGTTCTTACTTCTGTTTTATCCTATGTGCAAATCTGTTGCTGCTATAATCATGATTCATATGCTGCTTTCTTGTCTGTTGCTGCTGTTTACATTGAGTTTTTATGTTTATTTTATATCTATGTACATGCAGCTTGATTTTTTTAATTCATATGAACTGATATGATTACTGTTTATTTTCCGGGACAATCCAATTTTAGCCGGAATGCTGCCCAAAATTTTTTGAAAATTATTTTCATTCTTGTTTTGGTTTGGCAACTCTATTTTACTCTGCTTCCCCCAAACCATTTCATGAATGCTAGGGCCACTTTCTTATCCTCTTTGATTTCCTGGTTCATAACCTGCATTTGTGATTCACTGATTCCAATTTCTGATTTCTTTATTTCTATTCGAATCAGCATCACCCTGTTTTCTTTATTCGATTATGAGTACTTCTATTCTTACCTGTGAATCCTTGTTATATGGAATTTTTTTTTCTATGCCACTTACTTTCCTAACTCACTAATTTTAATTTACTAATTTCTTTTTACCATACTAACCCTCTTGATCTCTTTTCTGATTACTTTCACTTCCTCTAACTTTCTCATTATGGCATATTGATTTTTTTTCCATTTAACATTAATTTAATCACATTTAAATTACTCATTTTCCTTATTCTATTTCTCCCTTACCGCTTTGAGTTTCCTTTGTTTAAATTGCCTATTTGTTTCCTATTTTATCCATTTCCTGGTTTTCTGTTTTTCAGGATGTCTGCCTCTCAAAGAAAAGGCAAAGGCAAGGCTACTGGCAAGCGCAAGAGAGGAGATTTCTCCCAGTCCATCATTGCTCTAATGCACAATTCCTCATGGTGGGAGAAGAACTTCACACAGCAGGAAAAAGCTGACCAGCTGCTCCCTTCGACTGATCCTATAAAATTTGCAGACCGGTACTGTGAGCTGAAGTACCCGACTTTTGCAAACTCCAGAAATCTATACCTGGAACATACCTTGAAGATTCCAGAGGCCCTCCAGCAATACACCACTGAGAAAATCAAGCAAAGGGGCTGGTTCTTTCTGGAGAGACCACTGACAGAGGTCAATGCATCTTGGGTACGGGAATTCTATTGCAACTACTACCTTACTACCCTAGATGCAGTGACCCTGAGGGGAAAGCAAATTCTGGTCACTGAGGAGGCCATAGAGACTATTCTCCAGCTCCCAGCCAAGTCCAATCATCCAGATGGTTATGCACAGGCTGAGGAGGACATGGGCCAGATGCGGTTTGATTGGGATGCTGTGAAGGCACGGATAGCTCTCGACCCTGCTGTTCCTTGGGAGATGGGTCAGGACACCACTATGCCTAGAGGGATCAAGAGAGTGTACTTGAATGATGAGGCTCGGCTATGGCATCAGATCTTGAGCAACTATGTGATGCCGAGTACTCATGAGACTGAGATCCCGGCTGCCATGATCACCCTCTTCTGGTGTGTGCTGGAGGGTAAGGACCTGTACTTGCCTCGTTTTATCCGGCATTATATGGCCAGGGTCCACGTCCGCGGCACCCTCCCCTTTCCTTATCTGGTTACACGGCTAGGCCGTCATGCTGATGTGCCTTGGGAGGATGCCGATGAGCGACCACCAGCAGCGGACTGCAGGAAGATCATCCCTCACAGTAGGAACTTCCTTGCTTTGGGCTACAAACCACCACCTGTCATTGCTACTGATGAGACAGCCCCTCCGTCTGTTGGACCCTCTTCATCCACAGCTGCCCCAGCTGCCCCTGCTGCCACCACTGCACCTCCACCTGCCTCTGAGCCAGTTTATCGCCTCGTGCACCGTCTATTCCGCCAGCTTGATCAGATGGAGCGCCGTAACAGGCACCGGTATGAGAGATTGGAGCGCCACAGCAGGCGACGCTATTCCCATCTGAAGCTGATGATCAGACAGGGCGCCGACATCCCCTCCGAGCCCGACACACCATCAGAGCCATCAGAGGAGGAGGAGGATGAGCACGAGGAGGAGCCTCATTCCCAGGCGGAGACTCATCAGCAAGCAGGCACAGATCACGCTACACCACAGCAGGAGGCCCTACATCAGCTTGAGGCTGCAGATCCGGAGATCCCGATCCAGTCAGGCTCCCCTCTACAGCAGCCAGACTCTCAGCCCACCACCGCCACAGAGACCCCAGCTCCTACCAGTGATGACACTCCTTCGCACCCGGCTTGATTGAGCATCGGGGACGATGCTTCATTGTAAGTGTGGGGAGGTCGCCATCTTTGGCGTTTATTTTGGTGAACTACTACATACTTTTTCTATATTTTTCTCTTTTTCTTTTATTGTTATTTTCTGAGTACTTATACATTGCTACTTGTGTATTTTACTCTATTTTCTGCATTTTGCATTTTTTGTTCATATTTTAGTTATTTAGTTCATTTTAGTTATTTAGTTTAGTTTGCAATTCTAACTTATTAGTGGATCAATTAGTATAGTTTACCCTTTTTACATAAGATAGCTTAGTTATAGCTTAGTTTAAATTGACAAATATAAAAAAAGAGTAAGCTAGGAACTTGAACATAATAGATTTAGATCCATAAAACCTTGTATATATAGCATTACATGATGTAGTTAAACTGACAACATTTCATCAAGGAGAAACATTAAAACTTCAAAGGCTACCCTAAATTACTTTTTAAGAGAATAATGAGAATTTTTAACTATACCTGCATCACATACATAAGTGATAAATGATTTTTCAGCTAGAGAACACATAGCCTGTGAGTTTTGAGCTTAACTGTATGGTTACATTCAAACCATAATTTTTATTCCTGTTTGTTCCAACCTTCTTTCTTATTCTGGTGTTCTTTACTTTATTTTAGTCTATATGTCCGATTATAGAATATAGGTACATCTCAAAATAATGATTGAGGCCATCATTTGATTTTAGCTCACTTATCCCAAATTAGCCTACCTTTTACATCACCTTTGTTAGCCCCCTTTGAGCTTTTTTAAAAAAAAAAACCCTTATTCTATTTTAGCTAAATCACTAGCCTTAAGCAGAAAAACAAAAGAAAATCCCAAGTGAATCCTTGGTTAGCTTAAGATAGAAAATTATAAATAGAGTAAAATGTGGGAAACTTATTGGGAACATAGTTGATAAAGACAAAAGGTAAAGAAATTAAAAAGAATAAAGCAACTCAAAAATTTTGGGAAGCAGGCTCATGAAAATTCAAATTAATTAAAATTACCATGTGTATTCAAAAAAAAAAGTTAGTTTTCAAGCATGTAAATAAGGGGATACAAAAAGAACTCCCCAATGCAAAATAAAAAGCAATGCACATGGGATAAAAACAAGAATTGAAACATGAGCATGTGACATCAAAAGCGAGAAAATAGGGAGAATAGGTAAAGAAGCATTGTTTTACTAAGTATGTATGTTAGGTGAGATCTTAGTCTAATTAAGGATTCACTTATTAGCTCACTTAGCCTTATACATATATCCTTACCCTTTGCCTTGACCCCATTACAACCTTAATTAAAGACCTCATGAGTTTTGGTATGACTATGTTCTATAATTGTTGATTGGTTAGACGAAAAACAAGGTTATAGAAAGGAAGAATAAAAAGAAGAATAGAGTGATTAACCCAATAAACACTGAGTGATTAGAGAGAAAACACAAAATCCAGTGAGGGTTCAAAAGCTCATTAACATTTATCTCTGATTGTCTTGCAAGTTTTTTTTTTCTCTCATCTCATTTGCAAAAAAGTGCTTTATTATTTGAGGGTTAGCTATATATGTATATACATCTCCTTGAGAATGTGAAATAATTTGACTACATGTAGGCTTTATATATGAGTGGATGAATTAGAATTGCATGACTCATTAGGTAGATGCATTTAGCATAGGTTGCATTTCATAACATTCCATCACTTTAAACCTTAATTATTTACCTTGGATTTAGCATGAGGACATGCTAGTGTTTAAGTGTGGGGAGGTTGATAAACCCATATTTCATGAGTTCTTTTGTGCTTAATTAGAGTGATTTATTCAACTCTTCACCTACTTATTCACATTAATTGCATGGTTTTACTTTCCCTTCCTTATTATGTCATATTGTGAAAAACATGTTTCCTAAGCTTTAAAAAAATTAATTATTTTGATTACCTTTATTTCCATTCGATGTCGTGATTAGTGTGTTGAGTAGCTTCAGGTTTCCTAAGGCTGAATGACTTAAAGGATGAAAAAGAAAACATACAAAAATGGAAGGAGAAGGCAAAACAAAGCTTTAAGGAAACTAGTATCCACGCGATCGCATGGACGACGCGATCGCGTGCCAGAAGCAAAGAAGCAGCGACGCGGCCGCATGACTGACGCGACCGCGCACCTTGAGTAGAACACCCACGACGTAGACGCGTGACTGACGCGACCGCGTGAAAAGGAAAAGCTCCAGATGACGCGACCGCGTGACCCACGCGGACGCGTGACAGAGGCCACGTATCAGAAATTACAGAATATGCCCCCAGCGATTTCTGAAGCCCTTTTTGGCCCAGATCCAAGTACAGAAAGCATAGATTAGAGGTTATAAAGTGGAGGAATGCATCCATTCAGAGGGAGCTCGCCAATTTCTAGTTTTCATGATTTAGATTTAGTTTAGAGAGAGATTCTCTCTCTCTCTTAGGATTTAGGACTTCTTGTTTTGGGAGTAACTCTGGATCCAGGTTTTAATGTTCTTTTATTTCAATTTTACTTTTATTTATTTGATTCCAATATTTTAATTGATTATTATAATTTAATTTATGAATTATTCCTTGTTACAGATTTCTATTTGAATTAAAGGTATTTTCAGTTTATGATTGTTCTCTTTGATTTAAGTTGCCATTGCTTCCCATCTAAGGACACTTTTATTATTCCAGCAATTTACTTTTTCCCCTTTTGGTCTTGGTTAAGAAATCAGTGACTCAACATTATCGAACTCAGCATAATTGATAATCGTTATCTTGCTAATTGATCTGAACTTCAATAATCCAACTTTTTCCTAGGAAATAAATAGGATTCGAAGGTCAAACTAATTAGTCCCTTGACTTACTGATAAATCACTATTTCATGGTTTATCTTGTGCTCAATTGAGTGGTTTTTACCAACTATTTACCCACTTATTCATACTATTTGCATGGTTTTATATTTCCTTCCTGATTTTGTGCTATGATTGAAAACATGCTTCTTTGATCTTATAATTGCTTATTATTAATCCTCTCTTATTACCATTAGATGCCTTGATATGTGTGTTAAGTGTTTTCAGATATTATAAGGCAGGAATGGCTTGGAGGATGGGAAGAAAGCATGCAAAAGTGGAAGGAATGCAAGAAGTTGGAGAAATAGCTAAGCTGTCCAGCCTGACCTCTCTGCACTCAAACGGCTATAACTTTAGCTACAGAGATCCAAATGATGCGGTTCCAGTTGCATTGGAAAGCTAACATCCGGGGCTTAGATTTGATATATAAAATGTTATAGTTCCCCTGACGCTAGGCAATGCGACCGCGTGATCCATGCGGCCGCGTCGCAAGTAACGGAAACCAGCGCATTTGAATTCACAACCAGCGAATTCTGGGCTATTTCTGACCCAGTTTGCGGCCCAGAAAATACAGATTAGAGGCTATAAAGTGGAGGAATGCATCCATTCATAAAAGGCTTACACAATTCACAATTTTAGGAGTAGATGTAGTTTTTAGAGAGAGAGGTTCTCTCCTCTCTCTTAGGATTAGGATTTAGGATTTCTCTTAGTTTTAGGAGTGACTCTCAATCCCAGGTTCAATGTTCTTTTTTATTTCTTTTCTCAATTTAATTTATGAACTCTTTATGTTTAGATTGATCTTCTATTATTAATGCAATTCGAGGTAATTTTAGATTTAATTCTGCTTTGCTTTATTTATAAGTGCTCTCAATTTAACTTACATATTTTCTTCCTTTTGGCTTTGGTTAAATAATTGGTAACTCTTGAGTTATCAAACTCATTGTTGATTGAAAAATGGAATTAATTTGTCCACTTAACTTACCTTCATAGTTAGAGGTTAATAAGGTGGGGGAAGAATCCAATTCTCATTACAATTGATAAGGATAACTAGGATAGGACCTCCAGTTCTCCATACCTTGCCAAGAGATTTTATTATTATTATTATTTTATTTTACTTATCATATAACATATTCCCACCTTACTTCTCAAACCCCCAAATTTACAATCTCCATAACCAATAATAAGAACATACCTCCCTGCAATTCCTTGAGAAGACGACCCGAGGTTAAATACTCGGTTATCAATTTTAAAAGGGGTTTGTTACTTGTGACAACCAAAATGTTTGTACGAAGGGATTTTTGTCGGTTTAGAGACTATATCTACAACGCGACTGTTTTTATGACATTCTTTACTGACAAAAATCCCAACGTCACTTACCTTTGCTTCATAGGTTAACTAAGTGGAATTAAGATACAACTTTCATTATTGTTGAGAGGGATAACTAAGTTGGACTTCTAACTTCCCTTATCTTGCCAAAAGTTGTTTTACAGCTATTATTTATTTTTAATTGCCATTTAATTCACTCGTCATTTAAATTACTTGCTTCTCACCTTCTAAACCCCGATTACAACCTTTATAACCAATAATAAGAACATACTTCCTCGCAATTCCTTGAGAAGATGACCCGAGGTTTGAATACTCAGTTAACAATTTTTAAGGGGTTTGTTACTTGTGACCAAAATGTTTGTACAAAAGGGATTTTTGTCGGTTTAGAGACTATATCTACAACGCGACTGTTTTTATGACATTCTTTACTGGCAGAAATCACGATCGTCAATGCTCCTTACTGGAGTTTAAACGCCAGTAAGCCCTTCCTCCAGGGTGTGATTTTTCTTCTGCTGTTTTTGATTCTGTTTTTGATTTTTCTATTTATTTTGTGACTCCACATGATCATTAACCTAATAAAACATGAAAGAACAATAAACATAAAAATAAAATTAGGTAAATAAAAATTAGGTTGCCTCCCAACAAGCGCTTCTTTAATGTCAATAGCTTGACAGTGGGCTCTCATGGAGCCACACAGGTGATCAGGTCAATTTTATAGACTTCCCAACACCAAACTTAGAGTTTGACTGTGGGGGCTTTAGTTGACTCTGTATTGAGAGAAGCTTTTCATGTTTCCTCTCCATTGTTACAGAAGGAGATTCTTGAGTTTTAAACACAAGGTTGTCCTCATTCAGTTGAAGGATCAATTCTCCTCTGTCTACATCAATCACAACTCTTGCTGTGGCTAGGAAGGGTCTTCCAAGGATGATAGATTCATCCTCTTCCTTTCCAGTGTCTAGGATTATGAAATCAACAGGGATGTAAAGGCCTGCAACCTTTACTAGCATGTCCTCTACTTGTCCATAAGCCTCTTTTCTTAATTGTCTGCCATCTCTAATGAGATTCTAGCAGCTTGCACCTCAAAGATTCCCAATTTCTCCATTACAGAGAGTGGCATGAGGTTTATCCCTGACCCAAGGTCACATAGAGCCTTCTCAAAGGTCATGGTGCCTATGGTACAAGGTATTAGGAACTTTCCAGGATCCTGTTTCTTCAGAGGCAATCTCAGTTGATCCAATGCATTCAGTTCATTGGTGAACAGAGGAGGTTCATCTCCCCAAGTCTCATTACCAAATAAATTGGCATTCAGCTTCATGATTGCACCAAGGAACTTGGCAACTTGCTCTTCAGTAACATCCTCATTCTCTTCAGAAAAGGAATACTCATCAGAGCTCATGAATGGCATAAGGAGGTTTAATGGAATCTCTATGGTCTCTAGATGAGTCTCAGATTCCTTTGGTTCCTCAGAGGGAAACTCCTTATTGATCACTGGACGTCCCAGGAGGTCTTCCTCACTGGGATTCATGTCCTCCTCCTCTCTTGTGGATTTGGCCATGATGGTCAATTCAATGGCCTTGCACTCTCCTTTTGGATTTTCTTCTGTATTCCTTGGGAGAGCACTAGGAGGGATTTCAGTGATCTTCTTACTCAGCTGGCTCACTTGTGCCTCCAAATTTCTAATGGAGGACCTTGTTTCATTCATGAAACTCAGAGTGGCCTTAAATAGATCAGAGACTAAGTTTGCTAAATTAGAGGTATTTTATTCAGAATTCTCTATCTGTTGCTGAGTGGATAATGGAAAAGGTTTACTATTGTTAAACCTGTTTCTTCCACCATTATTAAAGCCTTGTTGAGGCTTTTGTTGATCCTTCAATGAGAGATTTGGGTGATTTCTCCATGAGGGATTATAAGTATTTCCATAGGGTTCACCCATGTAATTCACCTCTACTATTGCATGGTTTTCAGGATCATAAGCCTCTTCTTCAGAAGATGCCTCTTGAGTATTGTTGGATGCAACTTGCATTCCATTCAGACTCTGAGAAATCATATTGACTTGCTGAGTCAATATTTTGCTCTGAGCCAATATGGCATTCAGAGTATCAATTTCAAGAACTCCCTTCTTCTGAGGCGTCCCATTACTCACAGGATTCCTCTTAGAAGTGTACATGAACTGGTTATTAACAACCATGTCAATGAGTTCTTGAGCTTCTGCAGGCATTTTCTTTAGGTGAATGGATCCACCTGCAGAAGTATCCAATGACATCTTAGCTAATTCAGACAGACCATCATAGAATATATCCAGGATGGTCCATTCTGAAAGCATGTCAGAAGGACACTTTTTGGTCAGTTCCTTGTATCTCTCCCAAGCTTTATAGAGGGATTCACCTTCTTTCTGTCTGAAGGTTTGAACATCCACTCTAAGCTTACTCAGCTTTTGACGAGGAAAGAACTTGGCTAAGAAAGCCTTGACCAGCTTATCCAAGAGTTCAGGCTATCCTTAGGTTGAGAGTCCAACCATATTCTAGCTCTGTCTCTCACAGCAAAAGGGAAAAGCATGAGCCTGTAGACTTCAGGATCTACTCCATTAGTCTTAACAGTATCACAGATCTGCAAGAATTCAGTTAAGAATTGAAAGGGATCTTCAGATGGAAGTCCATGAAACTTGCAGTTTTGTTGCATCAGAGAAACTAGTTGAGGCTTAAGCTCAAAATTGTTTGCTCCAATGGCAGGGATGGAGATGCTTCTTCCATGTAAATTGGAATTAGGTGCAGTAAAGTCACCAAGCATCCTCCTTGCATTATTATTATTTTCGGCTGCCATCTCCTCTTCTTGTTCGAAAATTCCTGTAAGGTTGTCTCTGGATTGTTGTATTTTAACTTCTCTTAGTTTTCTTTTCATAGTCCTTTCAGGTTTAGGGTCTGCTTCAACAAGAATGTTCTTGTCCTTGCTCCTGCTCATATGAAAAAGAAGGGAACAGAAAATAATAATAGGGATCCTTTTTACCACAGTATAGAGGTTCCCTTGTTGTTTGTAGAAGAAGAAAAGAATGTAATGTAAGGAAAGAGAAGAGAGGAGAATCCAAACACGAGGGTGAGGATAGGAGAAGAGATATGAGGTGAGGAAAAGTGTTAGTAGATGAATAAATAAATAGAAGGAGATGAGGGAGAGGAATTTTCGAAAATTAATTTTTGAAAAGAAGTTGATGATTTTCGAAAATTAAAGGAGAATTAAAATTAAAATTAAAATTTAAACAATTAATTAACTAAAAAGAATTTTTTTTGAAAAAGAGGGAGATATTTTCGAAAATTAGAGAGGGATAGTTAGTTAGGTAGTTTTGAAAGAGATAAGAAACAAACAAAAAGTTAGTTAGTTAGTTGAAACAAATTTTGAAAATCAATTTTTAAAAGATAAGAAAATAAGAAGTTAGAAAAGATATTTGAAAAAGATAAGATAAAAAGATATTTTTGAAAAGATATGATTGAAATTAGTTTTGAAAAAGATTTGAATTTTAAAATCATAATTAATGACTTGATTCACAAGAAATCACAAGATATGATTCTAGAACTTAAAGTTTGAATCTTTCTTAACATGCAAGTAACAAACTTGAAATTTTTGAATCAAAACATTAATTATTGATGATATTTTCGAAAATATGATATAAAATTAAGAAAAAGATTTTTGAAAAATACTTTTAAAATTTTCGAAAATAAATAAGAAACACGAAAAAGATATGATTTTTGAAAATGATTTTGAAAAAGATAAGATTTTTAAATTGAAAATTTGATATGACTCATAAGAAACAACTAAATTTTAAAAAGTTTTGAAAAAGTCAACTCAAATTTTCAAAAATTTATGAGTGAAAAAGGGAAAGATATTTTTTTTTATTTTTGAATTTTTAATGATGAGAGAGAAAAACAATGAAAAGACTCAATGCATGAAAATTTTGGATCAAAACACATGATGCATGCAAGAACGCTATGAATGTCAAGATGAACACCAAGAACACTTTGAAGATCATGATGAACATCAAGAACTTATTTTTGAAAATTTTTAATGCAAAGAAAACATGTAAGACACCAAACTTAGAAATCTTTAATGCTTAGACACTATGAATGCAAAGATGCACATGAAAAACAACAAAAGACACAAAATAAGAAAACGTCAAGATCAAACAAGGAGACTTACCAAGAACAACTTGAAGATCATGAAGAACACTATGAATGCATGAATTTTCGAAAAATGAATAAATTTTTAGAAAAAATTGCAATTGACACCAAACTTAAAATTGACTCAAGACTCAAACAAGAAACAAAAAATAATTTTGATTTTATGATTTTATTAATTTTTTTTTGTATTTTGTATATTTTTATTTTATTTTTTTGAAAACATATAGGAAAAAAGGAAGCAATGAATTCATAGTCCTCAATCAAGATTCCAGGAATCATACCAGGTTAGTCTAAAGCTTGATGGCCAGCCAAACTTCAGCATACCATTTTGAAACTTTAGAATTCATTCTTAAAAATTTTAAAATAATTTTCAAAAACAAAAGGAAAAGAAATTTTTTTTTTTGAAAACAAAATTTTTTTTTTGAAAATAAACAAAAAGAAAATTACCTAATCTGAGCAACAAGATGAATCGTCAATTGTCCAAACTCGAACAATCCCCGGCAACGGCGCCAAAAACTTGGTGCACGAAATTGTGATCCCTGGTAATGGCTCCAAAAACTTGGTGCTCTAATCTTAATTCATAATTTGTCACAACTTCGATACAACTAACCAGCAAGTGCACTGGGTCGTCCAAGTAATAAAACCTTACGTGAGTAAGGGTCGATCCCACGGAGATTGTTGGTATGAAGCAAGCTATGGTCATCTTGTAAATCTCAGTCAGGCGGATATCAAATGGTTATGGAGTTTTCGAATAATAATAATAAATAAACAGAAAATAAAGATAGAAATACTTATGTAATTCATTGGTGAGAATTTCAGATAAGCGTATAGAGATGCTTTAGTTCCTCTGAACCTCTGCTTTCCTGCTGTCTTCATCCAATCCTTCCTACTCCTTTCCATGGCAAGCTTTATATAGGGCATCACCGTTGTCAATGGCTACATCCCATCCTCTCTGTGAAAAAGGTCCAAATGCTCTGTCACGGCAGGGCTAATCATCTGGAGGTTCTCGATCATACTGGAATAGGATTCACCCTCCTTTTGCATCTGTCACTACGTCCAGCACTCGCGAGTTTGAAGTTCGTCACAGCCATCCCTTCCCAGATCTTACTCGGAATACCACAGACAAGGTTTAGACTTTCTGGATCTCAGGAATGGCCATCCATGGGTTCTAACTTATACCACGAAAATTCTAATATCTCGGACTCGGTCCCCTGTATTAGATATCTAAGAGATACTCATTCTAGCTTGTTTGCATGTAGAACGGAAGTGTTTGTCAGGCACGCGTTCATAAGGGAGAATGATGATGAGCGTCACATAATCATCACATTCATCATGTTCTTGGGTGCGAATGGCTATCTTAGAAGCGGAATAAGTTGAATTGAATATAAAACAGTAGTACTTTGCATTAAATCATAAGGAACAGTAGAGCTCCACACTTTAATCTATGGAGTGTAGAAACTCTACCGTTGAAAAATACATAAGTGAAAGGTTCAGGCATGGCCGAATGGGCAGCCCCCATGATCTAAGAACTAGACGTCCCAAGATGATCCGAAGATGAAACTAAAAATGTAAATACAATAGTAAAAAGTCCTATTTATACTAAACTAGTTACTAGGGTTTACAGAAGTAAGTAATTGATGCATAAATCCACTTTCAGGGCCAACTTGGTGTGTGCTTGGGCTGAGCTTGAAGTTTACACGTGCAGAGGCTTCTTTTGGAGTTGAACGCCAAGTTGTAACGTGTTTTTGGCGTTCAACTCTGGTTCGTGATGTGTTTCTGGCGTTTAACTCCAGACTGCAGCGTAGAACTGGCGTTCAACGCCCTTTTGTGTCATCTAAACTTGGACAAAGTATGGACTATTATATATTGCTGGAAAGCCCTGGATGTCTACTTTCCAACGCCGTTAAGAGCGCGCCATTTGGAGTTTTGTAGCTCTAAAAAATCCACTTTGAGTGCAGGGAGGTCAGAATCCAACAGCATCAGCAGTCCTTCTTCAACCTCTGAATCTGATTTTTGCTCAAGTCCCTCAATTTCAGCCAGAAAATACCTGAAATCACAGAAAAACACACAAACTCATAGTAAAGTCCAGAAATGTAAATTTAACATGAAAACTAATAAAAACATCCCCAAAAGTAACTAGATCCTACTAAAAACATACTAAAAACAATGCCAAAAAGCGTATAAATTATCCGCTCATCAACGACTAATCAATTGTCGGATTTCTCGTCTCGGATGAAAAATACCAGGTACAGCTACCGCACGGCTAATCATCTGTCGGTTCTCACTAGCGTCGGAATAGGATCTCTCTATCCTTTTGTATACTGTCACTGCACCCAACATTCACGAGTTTGAAGCTCGTCACAGTCATCCCTTCCCAGATCCTACTCGGAATACCACAGACAAGGCTTAGACTTTTTGGATCTCAGGAATGCTGCCAATTGGTTCTAGCCTATTGACACGGGCCCCAAGGGTGTATTGGTAAAGATTTTTTTCAATAAGGTCGCATTGCAAGTATAGCTCTACCAACAACAATCCTCAGGGGTCAAATTTAGAAGAGGGATCTGGTTGTCACAAGTTCAACCCCAATAAAAATAACCGAAGTATTCAAACCTCGGGTCGTCTCACAAGGAATGGGCAAACATGTGCTTCAACATTGGTTAAAAATCCGGGGTTGTGAGTTATGAGCATGAAAATAAATGGGAATCTTAACAAGCAAGTAATCTTAAAATGCAACAACTAGTTCAATTAACTAAGCAAAACATAAGCAACTTCAATGAGTAAACAACATTCCACTTAATTCTATTATAACCCAAACAAGTAACTACAACTAAAGCAATTGGTTGAGGAAATTGATTTTCAAATATGAATAATAAAAGCAACTCTTGGCTAGGCTTGGGAATTGGGGCCACCATCCTTGTCTAACAACGATATCTTGACAATTATGAGGAACCAAGCTCATAAAGTCTACTCTCAAAGTCTTAAGTACGTGATATCTACTCCTAGACTTGAAGTACGTCAAATGGCTTTGATCACATCAACCCATAAGTCCCAACCTACCTACTAATTAGATTAGTAGTGGGTTGGCGTCAATGAGTAACAAATTGACCACCTAGGGCTCCCAAATCATCAAATCCATTAGACCCAATGACTCAAGTTTACCCAATTCCCTTGACCTAGGCCATGAGTAAAGAAGACTACTCCATAATCAAAGTAAACAATTCATCAAACACTTGGTAAGCATTAACAAAAGACATGTTCAAAATAGCAATTAAATTGAAATCTACAAGTACCCACTAACAATTATCAACATATGATCATCCAAACAACAAAGCTAAACACAGAAATCATCAATGTAACATCAACAAGTCAAGATTCACAACATTCATGAAATGGGTATAAAATGACAATTGACAAGAATTCATAAACTATCACAAGATATAAGCAAAATTGTAACAAGGAATTCAAATTGAACAATTAAAACTAGTAATTAACAAGATCCAAGTCACAAATCAACAAGGGAAGATCAAATTAAAACTAGATCTAGAGAGGAACAAGGGTTTCTCCCTCTAGAATAACAAAAGAACCAAAAACTAACTAAAAATTATGTCCTAGTGTAAAATGAGTGATCCCCCTTTTCCCCCTAGCATCCTTGGGTCTTTTCCATGCAGAAACAGCTTGAAATTGGGCCTAATGAGCCTCAGAAATCGCCAGGCACGATTTCCTTTAATGAGGTCACGTGAAGCTTTCCACGCGTCCGCGTCATGCGTGCGTGCACGCCGATTGCTTTTGTGATCCACGCGTGCGCGCCAAGTGCGCGTGCGCATCGATAGAAATTTTCTGATTCGCGCGGATGCGTCCATCCTTGCGCGCCGCTTCCAGCCAATCCCGTCCACGTGTGTGCGTGGAGTGCACGAGCGCACCGATGCTGCTTTTCCCAAGATTTCAATTCTTCATGTTCCTCCCTTTTTGTACATGCTTTCTCCCTCTCTTCTAAGTCATTCCTACCATATAATTCCTGAAATTACTCAACAAATACATCACGACATCGAATGGCAATAGAAGAGAATTAAAATATGGCAATTTTAAGGCAAAATAAGCATGTTTTCCATCATGGAGCAATATTGGAAAGTGAACATAAAACCATGCATTTCTTGTGAATAAGTGTGAGAAATGTTGATAAAATCCCCCAAAATAAGCACAAGATAAACCACAAAATCGGGATTTATCAAATCTCCCCACACTTAAACCAAGCATGTCCTCATGCTTAAAATAAAAAGACCAAAGATCATGATGAGAAAGGGTTTATGAAATGCAAACTACCTAAGTGGATGGATGCAACTAATGTAAAATCATCTACCTACTTGGTCAAGAGTAAATCTATCTTCCGAGAATACATGTGAGCATATAGGGTGAAAATAGTATGTAATTCATGAATCCCACCAAATTGAATACCACTAAAGAGTGCATATGACTTGCTAAACGAACGCTTGTGAAAGCTGGGAACAAGCATTGAGCATCGAACCCTCACAGGAAGTGTATCCGCTCTATTCGCTCAAGTGTATAGGGTTCGTCACTCAATCTTCTCCTAATCATGCTTTCCAAGATTTGTCTTTCATCTAACAATCAATAGTTACTCGATGCATGCTTACAAGTATCATGAGGTCTTATTCATGGGTTGTAACGGGGCTAGGGTGAAGGTAAGGATGTATATGGTCAAGTGGGCTTAAAATTTGAGTCCTTGATCAACCTAGGATCACTAGACACATAGAACAACCTATAAAACTACAATACATTACCTAGCTACCCTTGAGTTTTTCTCTTTTTGCACACTCATGTATTCTTTTCAATTCACACCCATATGCATTGTTTTTATTACTTTATCTTGGGGCATTTTTATCCCCTTTCATTGATTTCTTTCTTTCTTTTTTTTTTTATTTTTTATATCCCCTTTTCTTGAGGTTTCTTTGTGAACCAAAATTTCAATGCATACAGTTTAATCATTCAACACATGAGTATGTTCCCAAATCCTAGAATTTTTAATTACACTACAATTACACACCTATATATCTACTCGAATTTCCCAAGTATACCCTCCTATTTGAATGATACACATCCTAACTTACCTAAGCTAATCAAGGATTCAAATTTAGGGACATTCATGGTCTTTCACTTAGGGTTATTGATGTGCTCTTTTCAAGAACAAAGGGAGTTTATCATAGGCTCAAAATTGGTTAGCAATGGTAGATAAAAGGGTTAAGGCCATTTGGGAAAAGTGACTATTGAAATGATGGCCTCAATCATGTAAATGCATTCATACACAAAGCAATGGACATATAGAATCAGGCAAAGCAAGGATCACAATCATAGAGAGAGAGATATGCACACAAGAATGGAAATAATGGTTAGAAGATGTAACTATGCAATAGGCTCAAAACTTTCATGCTTGTGTTCTTAGCTCAATCACTATGTTCCAAAATACATTCTTAAAGCAAGTTTACTGCAAAACTTTTTCAGAATTTTGGTAGGTCACCCAAAACACAGTTTCTTGGAAAGAAAGTTATTGTTTTGACCAAGTAACTCTATAGAAACTAACTATCATGCGAAGGGTATTTACAAGAAAAACTAACTACACATGCAATATATTAACTTCTAAGCAAAAGATAAATCCATGGGTATTGAGGGGAAGAGAGTGTTACCCATGGAGATCGGTCGAACAACCTCCCCACACTTTAGAAATTAGCACGGTCCTCCGTACTACGAATAATATGCAAGGGACGGTCGGGACCGGAACTTTCACTATCCCCTTCATCAGAGCTCCTATCACTTGGGTTTGAAGTGGATGTGAACATTTCGGGTTCCTCCATGCTAGGGGTAACACAACGCAGAAGCTTCTTGATGTAAGTATATCGGCGATGGTTGCGCTGCTCATATCTATCAAGCTTCCGGTGAAGAGCTTCTATCCTTTGATGTGTGGATCTTGATGCATTCGCATATTTGCTATTTTAACTAGTTAGTTTAGTTGGTTTTAGCTTAATTTCATTTATTATTACTAGAATAAATAAGCAATTTTGTGAATTTTCTCTACATGCCTTCATAAACCAAGAACTAGGTAAAATTTGGCATAACTCATGCAAATGATTTAAGAAGTTTATAAACAAGTTGATATAAATGATGCTCTTGAAATTCATTGCATAAGATGGCAAAACTTTGAGGAAGATTCTTTGGTTTATGTTAGGTGATGAAGAAAGAAGATGATGGAGCAAGAATTGGAGCAAGAAGGTTTGGAGATATATGAATCTTGGCAAGGAAACAGAGGAAGCACGTTGCCAACTCTGGAATGTTTGTGGACAACGCCAGGAAGCTTGAAATAGAGCAAGAAAAGAAGCTTGAAACAGAGCAAGAAGGGGAGCTTGAGAGCGTTGCCAGGCAGGGAATGAACTGGCGTGTTCATCAACAACGCCAGCAACAACGCTGGTCCCTGCAAGGTGGCTATGGAAAATGACCTTGGACATTGCCAACTTGAAGTTGAATGTGCGTGTTCCTTGGCAACGCAAGGCCAAGAAATTTAGCCAAGGAGAGCTCGAAGGCGTTGTTGCCTTGAAGTTAAAGTGGCGTGTTCATCAACAATGCCAGCAACAATGCCAAGGCTAAGAACTTGGGCCAGGGGAGGATTGGGCGTTGTCATGGGCGTGCTTGACAATAACTTCAACAACAACTCCAACTAAGACAGCCTAACATCACCTCCTTCAAGGATGAATAACTTGAGTTACAGAGATCCAATTTGAGTGCTTCTAGTTGCGTTGGAAAGCTTACATTCATAGCTTTCCAACAATATATAATAGTCCATAGTGAAGCAAGAAATGGAAGCTCGAATCAGAGTCATCTTTAGGCCCCAAAAACAAGGAAATGAGGCTGAAATTCAAGGAACCATGAATGGGCCAAGAGAGGGGGGTTGAACACGTTTCCAAGGCTAAAATGGCCTGGCGTGCTCCTTGGCAACTCCAAAAACAACGCCAGGCCAAGAAATTTGGGCTAGAAAAGTTGTTGTGCGCTTTATTCGTGGCGTGTTTGGCAAAAACGCCCAACCAAGGCAGCCTGACCTTACCCTCTTCAATGGAGCATAACTTGATCTAGAAATCTCCAAATGAGGTGATTTCAGTGGCATTGGAAAGTAGACATCAAGAGATTTCCAACCATATATCATAGCATGGGAATGGAGTTCATTTGAAGCTTCAAAAGCTGGCTTCATTTAGAACCTCAGAAACTGAGCACGTTGTTGCTGGCGTGTTTGCCAAAAACGCCTGCGATTCTGGCAGGCTGACCATATCTTCTTCAATGAAACATAACTTGAGCTACGGAGATCCAATTGAGATGCTTCTAGTTGCGTTGCAAAGTAGACATCAAGAGCTTTCCAACCATATATCATAGTCTATAGTGGAGCACAAAATTGAAGTTCAAACCAGAGGCAACTTTGGGCATCAAAACTGAGTTCAAGCAAGTGTTTGGCAACAACTTGGGCAACAACGCCCAAGCACCATGTCCTACTCCTAGGAAATTACCATGAACGTTGCCAACGTGCACCAAGGCTGGCGTGTTTGCCAATAACGCCAGGCCATTGGGCCAGAGCAATGAAAATGAGCCCTGTTTCCTCTGTTTGACAAGAATTCTTTCATGAAGCAAAATCAACGAGAGCAAGGCCCAAATTGCTAACCCAAAAGGAGAATTTTAAGGAGTTTTAGGAATAGTATAAATAGAGAATAGTTTGGTACTTTAAGGGAGGACTCTTAGACACTTTTATTTTTGACATCATATTAGTTACTTTTGCTAGTTTTTTTTTACTATGCTTTGTACTACACTCCCGATTTGGGAAGCATAGTAGGGAGGAAGTTAGTTTTCTTTGGCAATTTTGAATTTCAGTTTTCAAGAACTTTTTCTTCATTCTTCATTACTCTTCTCTATTCAATTGGAATGTTTACTTTTTCACTTGTTGTTGAATTTAGAGCTATGATTCACTAAACCCCATTTTCATTAGGGGAAGGAGCTCTGCTCATTTGAATGGGTTGATAACTTTTCTTTTCCTTCTCAATTCAAGTGGTTCATCTAAGAGGAAACTTTTGTTCTTCACAGATTTAATCACCATCGAGAGAGGGATTGAGTCTATATGAATTATGTGGTGAACTTGAGAAAGGAGCTACATAATTCAGTTTAGAGTTCATCCTTTCATGATTTCTTTGATCAATACACTTTAGGTTGGTATGTGAGATGTGACCTCCCTTAGTTGAGATTCTGGAAGTTGTGTGGCTTGGATTAGAAATTGAACTTCATCTCTTCTCATGAACAATTAGATCACGAGAGTGGCAATTGGTTGTGTTGAGAAAAATTGAGTTACCAAGAGATTGGGACTCAATTACCCACAATTTGCCATGGATACCCATGATTGAAAAGGAATTGATCAACATCAATTCATGAGAATTTGCATCTCTAATCCCTAAGGATCTCTCCATCATTAATTCTCATCTCTTTTGTTCTTTAGTTCTTTGAATACCCATTACCCAATTCCCTTTTATCTTTTTGCAATTTATCATTCTTGCCATTTACATTCTGTTTATCTATTTCTTGCAATTTACTCTTCTGCTCTTTAAAATTCTGCAACTTTTACTTTCTTGTAATTTAGTTTCCATGTCATTTAAGTTTCTTGCACTTTAAGTTTCAGTTATTCACTTTTATTTTCTTTCTCTATTTTAGTTCTTTAAATTCCTTGTCATTTAAGCTTTTGCAATTATGTTCAAAAATCACAAATCGAATGAAATCAAAATCATGTTTGCTTGACTAAATATACCATTTAACTAAAATTGATTAATCTACCAATCTCCGTGGGATCGACCTCACTCTTAGTGAGTTTTATTACTTGATACGACCCGGTATACTTGCAGGTTATACGTGAAATCTTAATTTTCGCGTATCAAGTTTTTGGCGCCTTTGCTGGGGATTGAAAAAGATTGACAATGATTAAGTGAATGGTAGTTTAGATTAAGCATTTTTTTTCTTTTCCTTGTTAAAGCCCACTTACTGTTTGATATTTTGTTTTGCTAACTTTAACTTCACTCTAGCAATAGAGTGTTTCATTTGTGTTGTTGGTTTGTGTGTTTGTGTATGTCAGAGGCAAGGAGATTTAATCCTGAAGACGAGAGAATCCTCCGAAGGTTAAGGAGAGAAGCAACAGGAAAAGGGATAATTGGTGAAGAGGATTCAGAAGAAGAAGACCAGGTCATGGAGGGCAACTCACATAACCCTGCTGAGGGAGTTGTCAACAATAACAACCCACCTCAAAGGAGAGTTCTAGCTTCTTACACTCTTCCAAATCCAAGACACTGTGGGAGCAGTATACTCGCTCCCAATGTTCATGCAAACAACTTTGAATTGAAGCCTCAGCTCATCACTCTCATGCAAAACAATTGTTCCTATGGAGGAGGCCCCCTTGAGGATCCAAATCAACACCTATCTGTCTTCCTAAGAATATGTGAAACTGTCAAGACAAATGGTGTGCATCCAGATGTTTACAAGCTGCTATTATTCCCATTTTCTTTGAGGGACAAGGCATTTCAATGGCTGGAGACATTTCCCAAAGAAAGTATCAACACTTGGGATGATCTGGTGAATAAATTCCTATCCAAGTTCTATCCGCTTCAGAGGATCATTAGGTTGAAAACGGAGGTGCAAACGTTCACTCAAATGGATGGGGAATCATTGTATGAGGCATGGGAAAGATACAAAGCTCTGATTAGGAAATGTCCACCTGAGATGTTCAGTGAATGGGATAAACTTCAAAATTTCTATGAAGGGTTGACTCAAAAATCTCAAGAGTCCTTGGATTACTCTACAGGAGGCTCGCTACAATTGATGAATACAGCCAAAGAAGCTCAGAATCTCATAGACATGGTGACAAATAACAAATACTTCTTTGCTCATCAGAGGCAACGCCAACCTATTCAAAAGAAGGGTGTGTTGGAACTAGAAGGAGTGGACACAATCTTGGCACAGAACAAGTTGATGCACCAACAAATCCAACAACAAATGGAAATGATGGCTAAGAGAATAGATGGCCTCCAACTAGCTTCAGTGAACACAACAAATCAAGCTTCAATTGAATGGGGACAAAATGAAGCGAGCAATGTTGAGCAGCAACAAGAACAGGTTCAATATATGCATAATACATCAAATCCTTCTCAAAATGATTTCCATGGTGACACATACAACTCATCTTGGAGGAATCACCCCAACTTGAGATGGGGTGACAATCAAAATGCATGGCAGAGAAACGACAATTCCAACAACTCCCGCAACACAAACAACCAAAATCATTCACCCAGTAACACTAACCAATACAAAAACTCACAAAACACATATCATCCACCTCATAACAACTCACAAACTCACCAAAATAACTTTTCCACACTTCCATTCAACTCACAAAATAACCACCTCAATGCTCCAAACAACCTCGACCAGCAACCATCACCTACCATACAACCGCATCCAGACTCTCAGAGGATCTCTAACTTAGAGATGTTAATGGAAAAACTCATCAAGACTCAAGAGATGGCAAGACAAGATCAAGCCCTGACACTCAAAAACCAAGATGCATCTATGAAAAATCTTGAAAGACAAATGGGACAAATGGCTAAACATATCACAGAGATAGGTGAGAAGCGAGCACTCCCTAGTACCACTGAAGACAACCGAAGGGACACAAGAAAAGCCATAAAATAGGAGGAGTGTAAAGCAATCACCCTGAGAAGTGGTAAGAAGGTGGAGACAGAAGCCATCACTCAGGAAGAGCACAACAAAGAAGGCTTAAAAGAAGAGGTGAAGGAGCAAAAGTAGGAGCAAAAAACCTCTACACAAAGTGATAAGTCAACTAAGAAAGAGGCAGTGAGAGCATATCAACCAATGCTACCATATCCTCAAATATTCAAGGAAGAGAACAAAGAGAAGCAATACTCCAAATTCCTGGAGATATTCAAGACACTGCACATCAATATCCCCTTCATAGAAGCACTTGAACAAATGCCATTGTATGCAAAGTTCATGAAGGAATTATTAACAAAGAAAAGATCCTTGAAGGAGGGACAAATAGTTGTAATGACTACGGAGTGTAGTGCCATCATCCAGAAGGGATTACCAAGGAAGAGGAAAGACCCAGGGAGCTTCCATATCCCCTGCACCATAGGCAACATGACAATTGAGAAAGCATTTTGTGATCTTGGTGCAAGCATCAACTTAATGCCTCCATCCCTGATGAAGAAGCTTCAGATTCATGAATTGAGACCCACAAAAATAGCACTTCAAATGGCGGACAAATTCATTCAGCAAGCACTTGGTGTTGTGGAGAATGTATTAGTAAAGGTGGACAAATTTTTCCTCCCAGCTGACTTCGTCATCCTAGACATGGAGGAAGATGACAACACTCCCATTATCCTAGGGAGACTTTTCTTAGCTACTTCCAGGGCATTGATAGATGTTGAAAAAGGAGAATTGATGCTAAGGGTGCATGAAGAGCATATAGTGTTCCATGTCTTTAAGAATTTGCAAGATTCCACCCAAGAGGAAGAGTGTATGAAGATTGATTCCATAGATCTAAACTTGAAAGAGGCACCTCATGAAACACTTCTAATGCACCTAAGCTCATGTTGGAAAAGAAAGGAAGAGGTAGAAGTGGTGCAACAAACTCAAAGAATAGAGGAGAAGCTACAACCAAAGCCTGCATTTGGGATTCTCAGCAAGGACATTCCAAAAATTGAGGCTTCAAAACATGAACTACCTCCTGAAAAAGAAAAGAGTCCCAAGAAGAAAGTGCCAAGAGGATGGAGAAACAAGAAAATCTCCACTGAAGGCTTCTCACCAGGGGATAAAGTGATGCTAACTTACCAACCAATGAAAACATCTCCACACTTTTCTGGATATTACACAGTGAACAAAATCTTCTCACATGAATATGTGGAAATCATCAAGAGAGGCACTGGAAGGAAGCTCACGGTGAGAGGGGAAGGATTAAGGCACTATGATCATCATCCTCCCTAAAGAGGGACAACCGTCAAGCTAATGACGATAAAGAAGCGCTTGTTGAGAGGCAACCCAACCTGAGGTAGTTTTCTTTTCATAGCTAGTTTAATAAAAAGGTTAATTAGCTTTATCCATATTGCAAGAAGCTAAGTTTGGTGTTGCACACCAAAACAATATAAGGGAGAATGAAGAATTATAAGTTTGGTGTTCCACCAAAATCTCATCATAAAACACATTCTCACCTTCTGCATAATGCTAGCTTCAAGTATTTAGATAAACTAGTTAACTATTTTACTGTTTCCTAGTTTTTAGTTCTAGTACCTTTGGCAAAGAAAAAGAGTTCCACATATGGTTGATTTGATGCATGAGAACCATTGGCAAGGTACTAAGTTTGGTGTTCCCACACCAAAGTAAGTTCAAAATCTCACAAATAATTCATGCATGCTAACCATTTTTTTAAGTGCTTGGGGACAAGCAACTTTCAAAGTTCATTGTAGGCAGTCACTTCAATCTTGGGAAGGATTAAGCATCATCAATCAAAGAGGCAAAGAAGGATGTAAAGACCAACAATGATGATGATAAGGAGTAAAGCAAGTGAACTCCAAAAGGTTGTATCATTAAGTGATTGTCTTTTAATTAAAACTGTTATGATTGAAAGTGATATTGTACCCCTGTTTATCTGCTTAGTATGACTTCTTTGTAGTTTAATAACTAAGATGTTTGATATATCATAACACCATACTCTTGAAATTGCTTACACTCAAGATCCATAAATTGCAAACAGAGAACAGTTCTTTGAAAAGAATGATTGAGGAGTCAAAAATTTATTTTGAGGCAAGCAAAAGATTAAGAGAAGTGGTGGTTCTAGTTGTATGATTGTGTATTGAGGTTGCATGTTTGTGAAAACCTGCATGGGAGCTCATAGGCAGGAAATAGAGTTCAAAGAAGTATTGTAGAGATTCTCAAATATCTTTTGATCCAAGAAGCAGCAAAAGAAAACAAAAAAAAAAGAACATGGCAAAAGGCTCTGAGCATCAATTACTAAGAAGAAAAAGAAAGAAATAAGAACTCAAAGAGTTATTATCCTAGTTAAATGCTTGTGGTAGAATTGTGTCAAAGAGAGAGGCTTGAGCAAGTAAATCCTAAGGGGTGCTTCAACACCTAATACCTTAAACCAACTGGTTTGGGCGTATTGATTGAAAGCTTATCTAAAGGGCCGCTTTGAGACATGACACTTAGAGTCAAGGCCAAGACACAAAAAACTATAAGCTGCTTCAAGGTGATTACCTATAGAGAGATTTCCATGATATCATTTGAATGAAAGTCCTAAGACCTAAGACTTCTAAAATGTAGGGACTAATAAGCACTGGAATCCTTACATGAGCATATAATTCAGAGTTCACCCCACTATCACTTAATCACTTCACTCACCAAGGCATTACAAGCTACTCCTCAACTTGTTCCGATTAAAAGAAACCTTTGTGCATAGTTCTTTTCTTGCTTGAGGACAAGCAAGGTTTAAGTTTGGTGTTGTGATGCATTCGCATATTTGCTATTTTAACTAGTTAGTTTAGTTGGTTTTAGCTTAATTTCATTTATTATTACTAGAATAAACAAGCAATTTTGTGAGTTTTCTCTACATGCCTTCATAAACCAAGAACTAGGTAAAATTTGGCATAACTCATGCAAATGATTTAAGAAGTTTATAAACAAGTTGATATGAATGATGCTCTTGAAATTCATTGCATAAGATGGAAAAACTATGAGGAAGATTCTTTGGTTTATGTTAGTTGATGAAGAAAGAAGATGATGGAGCAAGAATTGGAGCAAGAAGGTTTGGAGATATATCAATCTTGGCAAGGAAACAGAGCAAGCACGTTGCCAACTCTGGAGTGTTTGTGGACAACGCCAGGAAGCTTGAAACAGAGCAAGAAAAGAAGCTTGAAACAGAGCAAGAAGGGGAGCTTGAGAGCGTTGCCAGGCAGGGAATGAACTGGCGTGTTCATCAACAACGCCAGCAACAACGCTGGTCCCTGCAAGGTGGCTATGGAAAATGACCTTGGACATTGCCAACTTGAAGTTGAATGTGCGTGTTCCTTGGCAACGCAAGGCCAAGAAATTGAGCCAAGGAGAGCTCGAAGGCATTGTTGCCTTGAAGTTAAAGTGGCGTGTTCATCAACAACGCCAGCAACAACGCCAAGGCTAAGAACTTGGGCCAGGGGAGGATTGGGCGTTGTCATGGGCGTGTTTGACAATAACTTCAACAACAACTCCAACCATGACAGCCTAACATCACCTCCTTCAAGGATGAATAACTTGAGTTACAGAGATTCAATTTGAGTGCTTTTAGTTGCGTTGGAAAGCTGACATTCAGTACTTTCCAATGATATATAATAGTCCATAGTGAAGCAAGAAATGGAAGCTCGAATCAGAGTCATCTTTAGGCCCCAAAAATAAGGAAATGAGGTTGAAATTCAAGGAACCATGAATGGGCCAAGAGAGGGGGGTCAAACACGTTGCCAAGGCTAAAATGGCCTGGCGTGCTCCTTGGCAACCCCAGCAACAACGCCAGGCCAAGAAATTTGGGCTAGAAGAGTTTTTGAGCGCGTTATTGGTGGCGTGTTTGGCAAAAACGCCCAACCAAGGCAACCTGACCTTACCGTCTTCAATGGAGCATAACTTGAGCTAGAAAACTCCAAATGAGGTGATTTCAGTGGCATTGGAAGGTAGACATCAAGAGCTTTCCAACCATATATCATAACATGGGATTGGATTTCATTTGAAGCTTTAAAAGCTGGCTTCATTTTGAGCCTCAGAAACTGAGCACGTTGTTGCCAGCGTGTTTGCCAAAAACGCCTGCGATTCTGGCAGGCTGACCATGTCTTCTTCAATGGAACATAACTTGAGCTACAAAGATCCAATTGAGATGCTTCCAGTTGCGTTGCAAAGTAGACATCAGGAGCTTTCCAACCATATATCATAGTCTATAGTGGAGCACAAAATTGAAGCTCAAACCAGAGGTAACTTTGGGCATCAAAACTGAGTTCAAGCAAGTGTTTGACAACAACTTGGGCAACAACTTGGGCAACAACGCCCAAGCACCATGTCCCACTCCCAGGAAATTACCATGAATGTTGCCAACGTGCACCAAGGCTGGCGTGTTTGCCAATAACGCCAGGCCATTGGGCCAGAGCAATGAAAATGAGCCCTGTTTCCTCTGTTTGACAAGAATTCTTTCATGAAGCAAAATCAACGAGAGCAAGGCCCAAATTGCTAACCCAAAAGGAGAATTTCAAGGAGTTTTAGGAATAGTATAAATAGAGAATAGTTTGGTACTTTAAGGGGGGACTCTTAGACACTTTTATTTTTGACATCATATTAGTTACTTTTGCTAGTTTTTTTTACTCTGCTTTGTACTACACTCCCGATTTAGGAAGCATAGTAGGGAGGAAGTTAGTTTTCTTTGGCAATTTTGAATTTCAGTTTTCAAGAACTTTTTTTTCATTCTTCATTACTCTTCTTTATTCAATTGGAATGTTTACTTTTGCACTTGTTGTTGAATTTAGAGCTATGATTCACTAAACCCCATTTTCATTAGGGGGAGGAGCTTTGCTCATTTGAATGGGTTGATAACTTTTCTTTTCCTTCTCAATTCAAGTGGTTCATCTAAGAGAAAACTCTTGTTCTTCACAGATTTAATCACCATCGAGAGAGGGATTGAATCTATATGAATTATGTGGTGAACTTGAGAAAGGAGCTACATAATTCAGTTTAGAGTTCATCCTTTCATGATTTCTTTGATCAATACACTTTGGGTTGGTATGTGAGATGTAACCTCCCTTAGTTGAGATTCTGGAAGTTGTGTGGCTTGGATTAGAAATTGAACTTCATCTCTTCTCATGAACAATTAGATCACGAGAGTGAAAATTGGTTGTGTTGAGAGAAATTGAGTTACCAGGAGATTGGGACTCAATTACCCACAATTTGCCATGGATCTATACCCATGATTGAAAAGGAATTGATCAACATCAATTCATGAGAATTTACATCTCTGATCCCTAATGATCTCTCCATCATTAATTCTCATCTCTTTTGTTCTTTAGTTCTTTGAATACCCATTACCCAATTCCCTTTTATCTTTTTGCAATTTATCATTCTTGCCATTTACATTCTGTTTATCTATTTCTTGTAATTTACTCTTCTGCTCTTTAAAATTCTGCAACCTTTACTTTCTTGCAATTTTGTTTTCATGTCATTTAAGTTTCTTGCACTTTAAGTTTCAGTTATTCACTTTTATTTTCTTTCTCTATTTTAGTTCTTTAAATTCCTTGTCATTTAAGCTTTTGCAATTATGTTCAAAAATCACAAATCTCATGAAATCAAAATCTTGTTTGCTTGACTAAATATACCATTTAACTAAAATTGATTAATCTACCAATCTCCGTGGGATCGACCCCACTCTTAGTGAGTTTTATTACTTGATACGACCCGGTATACTTGCCGGTTATACGTGAAATCTTAATTTTTGCGTATCAGATCTCAGTGGTGGTGATGATGAGCTAGAAGGAAAAAGAAGTGGCGGGGCCATGTCGAGGCTTGGTTTCTTCATGGGAAGGTGTAGGTATTTTCCGCTTGGGACCACATCGCCCTTAGCTGGAACTATAATCTTCTTATCCTTGGCTTCCCAAGAAACACCCACAGTAGCAACTAAGTCAAATACCATTGCTGGAAATGGCAAATTACCCCGGTCATGAATTTGACACATCGCTTGCTTGACAAGAAGCGGAATGTTCACCGGCTTCTCCGTGAGAACACACCAAACAAGCAAGGCGAGGTCTGCCGTGAGGGACGACTTGTGGGTGCTAGGTAGCACATAATGAGATAGGATCTGGGCCCAAGCTCTAGCTTCCACAGTGAGGAAGCGAGCGTCAATGGACTTTGGCCTCGTCCATAGTCGACCATGAATCCAAGATGCCTCTGGTTCAGCAATGACTCGGAGAATCGAGTCCCAATTGAATCCATACTTCTCTCACTGACGTAAGACTTCTTGGTAGCCATCCATGTCACTTGGCACTGGTAGAACATTAAGCACTTGCTGAATAGCCTCTTCTGAAACTGAGACTTGCTTCCGGCGCATGTACATCGATTGAAGAGAGGGAAGATGGAGTTGGTGTAGAATTCTTCCACGCAAGAGAGGTTGATTTCCCTTGGTTTCCTCAAAAGAAACTCTCATCCTCTCTGTTCAATACGGGGCAAAATATAAGGAGCAACATTGTCCAGCGGAGCGAGTAGATGCTCAGGATGATAGTTCCTTACAGCTCTGGAGGGAAACATAAGTTCACATAAGCGGTTGGGGAACCTTGAAGAATTTTTCGCCGGTTTGCCCTTGTCATTCTCATCAAGAGGAGCGAGTGTCTTTCCTTTCTTAGATAGGGGTTTGGCTCCTAATGAAGAGCGTGCCTTAGAGTTTGACTTTTGGTGTGCCCTTTTTGCGGCTGGTTTCCTTGGAGCTATCTGATAAACCCATATTTTATGATATATTTTGTGCTTAATTTGAGTGATTTATTCAATCCTTCACCCACTTATTCATATTAATTGCATGGTTTTACTTTCCCTTCCTTATTATGTGATGTATGTGAAAAACATGTTTCCTATGCTTAAAAATAATTATTTTGATTACCCTTTATTTCCATTCGATGTCGTGATTCGTGTGTTGAGTAGTTTCAGATCTTCTAAGGTAGGAATGCCTTAAAAGATGGAAAGGAAACATACAAAAATGGAAGGAAAGCACAAAACAGAGTTTTTGAAGAAACTGGCAGCCACGCGATCGCATGGGCGACGCGGCCGCATGCCAGCGCGAAAAGGCATTGACGCGGCCGCATGACTGACGCGACTGCGTGACAAGGAAAACTCCGAATGACGTGACCGCGTGACCCACGCGGACGCGTGACAGAGGCCACGCACCATAAATTGCATGAAACCATAGCGAATTCTGAAGCCCTTTTTGGCCCAAATCCAAGTCTAGAAGGCATAGACCAGAGGTTATAAAGTGGAAAAATGTATCCATTCAAAGGAGAGTCGCTAATTAGTTAGTTTTCCATGATTTAGATTTAGTTTTGAGAGGGAGATTCTCTCCTCTCTCTTTAGGATTAGGATTTAGATTTAGGATTTTATGCGCTTTCAGGATTATCTCTTTTTATCAGGTTCAATATTCCTTTTTATTATTTCCCCAATTTTATTTATGAATTCTTCTATGTTACAGATTACTCTTTGAATTAATGTTATTTGAAGTATTTCAGTTTATTATTGCTTTCTTTTATTTACATTATTGTTATTCCTATCTGAAGATATTTCTATTCCAGTAGATTTACTTTTCTCCTTTTGGTCTTGGTTAAGAAATTAGTAACTCAGGAGTTATCAAACTCAAGCATGATTGATAATTGTTATCTTTGCTAATTGAACTGAACTTCTATAATCCCAATCTTTCCTTAGGGATTAACTAGGATTCGAAGATCAAACTAATTAGTCACTTGACCTTTCTTTACTTTAAGTAAACACTAATTGAGTGGAATTGAGATTCAATTTTCATCATCATTGATAAGGATAACTAGGATAGGACTTCTAATTTCTCATATCTTGCAAAAAGTGTGTTTTACAGTTATTTATTTAAATTACAGTCTTTTACTTATTTTAAATTGCAATTTAAATTACTTGTTTCCTACCTTCAAAACCCCAATTTACAATCTTCATAACCAATAATAAGAACATATTTCCCTGCAGTTCCTTGAGAAGACGACCCGAGGTTTAAATACTCAGTTATCAAATTTAAAGGGGTTTGTTACTTGTGACAACCAAAACGTTTGTACGAAGGGATTTCTGTTGGTTTAGAATCTATATCTACAACGCGACTACTTTTATAAAATTCTTTACTAACAAAAATCCTAACGTCAAAATGGCGCCGTTGCCGGGGAATTGCAATCGTGTGCCTTATTATTGGTTATTGTAAATATTTTTCTTTTACGTGTTTATTTGTTTTTATTTTCTTCTTTTATCTTCATTAGGTACTATGAATTCTCACCCCTCTCGCTTTGAGTTTGGTTCTAATATTGTTGAAAGGAATGAAAGTTATAACAGGAACATGCATCAAGGTCAGAGCAATCAAAGATGGATGGAGCCAAGAGGATCTGATCAACCCTTTAGGCAGTAACACCCTCCAAGATATCATAGACAAAGACCATTCTACAATGCATACCAAGCCAATGGACATGGTGGACAACCTCGTAGTTACCAACAAGCCCCACCCTATGCTTATAGGCCATCCTCTCAACACAACCTTGAACCACCACACTCACAAGCTCCTTTTCACCATTCGCCACCATATAATCCTCATTTATCTCGATTCCAATCCAATTACTCCCAAACACCACCACTTCCTAATGTACCACGTCCAAATCCATCACCCCGAGAATCAGAAGTTCGCCTCAAGGGAACAGTAGATCAACTTCGAACAACCCTTCATCAACTGGAGCAAGCAATAAGTCAATTATCTTCTAGACGTTCGAACATTCAAGGGCCTCCCAGAGCCCCATATGGGCAATCTAATGAAAGGCGTAGCATGAAGGAAATATTAGAAACTCCAGTGGACAAGACAGAACATGACTTCGTACTAGAACAAGCAGAGGAAGCTGTCATTATACAAGAAGAAGAGTTGGTTGAAGACTTAGGAGACGCTGAACTTCCATGGGAACCCAGAGTTGTGGAGAATTCTGTCTAGGCCGTTACAATTGATGCTAAAGAGGATAGTGTACAACCCCCAAAGCAAGTCTCTTATGAAGAACTAGATGGAATGACCCAAGAAGCAAATTCTCTTGATGATGATAGTCACAAGTCCAGTTCTTCTAGTAATGAACTTGCTTCCGCGAGTGAATTCTCTGAGATCGAAGAATCTTCCCCAAGCGAGTACGAAGATAATATAGAGGTAGATTTTTCCCAACCTCCCGTTTATGACTTGAGTGACGAGGAACACATAGAAGGCTTTGATCAGGACATGGATACATTTGAAGAATCTTGCAAAGAAGTGAAGAATTTCACAGAAGAGCACAAGGGAGTAAAACTCACAGAACCACTGGAACCACCTATCCCAAGGCCATTACCACCCAATACAAGCTTCAAGTGGGTACAATCCTTAACCTTTAGCTTTATTTTTTCCATTTGAATATGGTTTGCTTGAAATAAATGGCCAACTTAGAGCTCTCTGCGGCTTTAAGAGTAAAAGGGAAATGGCTCGTACTCAGAGCTGGTGCACAAGGTTCAATAAGGTTCCACGCTTCGACTCGAAATGTGCGAATCGGCATCATGATCTATCAAATGGATCTCGGAAAATGTTTAGTTATTCTGGTGAGAATCTAATTTCTAAACCGCCCGGATGGAAAAATATAGATCAAGACGAAGGCGGATTTAAAAGCCAAGTTTGGGATCCTGGAATCTATTCTGACACTCGTCACCCTGGGAGCCTGAGAATCTATTTGAAGCTGCTCAGAAGCTTTACATGCCTAGTTTGGGACCCCGGAGGCTACTGGCATTCCAAGCGTTGGTGGAAATTTCTGGATGAATTTAAGCACAAGCCACTATAACAGGAAGCTCATCCAATGTCCAACTTAAGGACTTTAACTAAAAGTGCTAGGTGGGAGACAACCCATCATGGTATGATCGTTCTTTTTTTCAATTTTAATTTTATTCCGTTTTGTTTATTTTTGAGTTTTATTTTATTTTACTTCATTGAACCTGGAATCATGCATAACATTCATATTAGCATTGCATTCTGCATTTTGCACAAAAAAAAGAGGGTACGCGACGCGACCGCATCATTCATGCGATCGCGTCAAGTTGCGAAAAACACTTCTCACGCGACCGCGTCATTCACGCGGCCGCGTGATCTGGAGATCGGCGTAAAGATCCAACGTCCAGAAATTTAGGCTGGAATCGTGTGGCCAATGTGCGTTTCGCACAAACGACCCACGCGGTTGCATCCCTGACGCGATCGTGTCACTTGCACAACATCAATCCCACGTGATCGCATGAGCGACGTGATCGCATCGTATGGATTACACAACACCCCTAAAGAAGACAAAGAGTTGCGCTGAAACGACGCTGGATTCGTGCGTTTAGCATAATTTCCAGCGACGCGATCGCATGCCCCAGGCGATCGCGTCATTCACTCTTCTAGCTATTCCATGCGATCGCGTGTCGCACGCGATCGCGTCAACCACCATTTCAGCCAAACCACGCGACCGCGTGCCCCACGCGATCGCGTGGATTCAAATTTATAACCCCCAGTCACGCGAACCCTACCATTCGCGCCCCCCTCCCAAACCCCTCTCTTTCCTCTCTTCTTCTCCAACCACCCAACCACCACCCAGCCACCATCACCGACCGCCGCCACCCCGCTGACCACCCAGACCCCGTCGCCACGCCACCCCCCTTCCTCCTTCCCCTTCTTTCTTCTTCTTCCTTCTCCTTCCTCCCTCCACCGCCACTGCCCCCTCCGCGATCACCACCCCACCACGCCGCCGTCACCGCCGCGCCCCCATCCGCCACTCAAGCCCCCCTTCCCTTCCTTCCCTCTCTCCCCTACCCCCATTGCCCTTCCCGAAGCCCTTGCCTCCAAACAGCAACCGCTGCAGCCTCTGCCACCCTCCTCCGCCGCGCCCGACGCCACCGCCACTATCCCCCAGCCACCTCTCTGCCCCACTCTCCTTAATTCGCCTACCAGGTTTTGACGAACGCCACCCTTCTATCCATTCGTAGTTAATTCATATTTTTCTGTTTATGTTCATATTTAGGCTAGTTAGTTATGCATGTTGTAGTGGATTTTAGGTTGTTAGGTAGCCTAGGATGTGGTTAGTGGATTTAGGCCTGTTTAATTGCGCTGTTCGTGTTTCTTGTTTTATAATTTTTGCAATTCTACTGTTGCTATATGTTAATAATGTTCATATGATGTTCTTCAAGTTCATTCTT
The DNA here is from genome assembly GCF_059453495.1 of Arachis ipaensis. Lineage (NCBI taxonomy): Eukaryota > Viridiplantae > Streptophyta > Magnoliopsida > Fabales > Fabaceae > Arachis > Arachis ipaensis. Next base: position 64,680,709 of record NC_142442.1, on the reverse strand, counting down.
GTTCATAATCTTTAATTGCAATCTGTTTTCATTCATATGAACTATTCTGATTGCTGTTTATTTTCCAGGACAATCCAATTTTAGCCGGAATGCTGCCCAAATTTCTATAAACTGTTTTTGACTTTCATTCATGTTTTGGTTTTGGCTATTTAAACTCTGCTTTACTCTGCTTTTACCAAACTAATTCATGAATGCTAGGGCAAGCTTTCTTATTCTTTTTGATTTCCTGGTTCTTAATCTGCATTTTTGATGTTTAGATTCTAATTTTCGCAATTTCTATATCTATCTGAATCATCATCAACTTAATTTCCTTGTTTGGATATGAGTTACCTATAGCTTCTATTTGTGAATGCCTGTTACTTGGAATATGATCATTATGCCACTTACTTTACCCACTTTTTACTAACTCACTAATTTTAACTTCCTAAACTATTTTTTCGTTTCTAACCAAACCTAACCTTTCAAAACATTTTTTCTGGTTTTTCACTTTCTTTTAACATTCTAACCAAGGCATGATGATACTTTTTCTAATTAACCTGAACTGAAGTACATTTTGGATTGTGACATTTTTCTTCTCAGTATTCTAACTCTTGTACAATCCTTAATGTAAATTTGCTTAACTCAATCTCCTCTTTTATTGCTCCTTTGCCGCTTTTTGTTTCTTTTGATTATTTGCCTATTTGTTTTCCTGTTTTTTTATATCCTAGTTTTCTGTCTTTCAGGATGTCTGCCAGCCAAAGAAAAGGAAAAGCAAAGGCTACTACTGGCAAACGTAAAAGAGGAGAATCCGCTATGTCCATCATGGATATCATGCACGATGACTCCTGGCAGGAGAAAAACTTTACCCCGCAGGAGAAGGCCGACCAGCTACTCCCTGCTACTGATCTAGTAAAGTTTGCAAACCGATTCTGTGAGCTGAAGTATCCAGTGTTTGCAACCTCCAGGAACCTGTACCTGGAGAGGACTCTGAAGATCCCAGAAGAACTCCAGCAATATACCTCTGATCAGATCAAACAAAGAGGCTGGTTCTTCCTGGAAAGAAACCTGACTGAGGTCAATGTATATTGGGTAAGGGAATTCTACTGCAATTACTTCAAGACTTCCCTAGATGCAGTGAACCTAAGAGGGAAGCAGATTTTAGTCACTGAAGAGGGCATAGAGGATGTTCTGAAACTTCTGCCTAAATCTGATCAGCTGGATGGTTATCAAAAAGCTGAGGAGGATATGCGCTTCATGAAGTTTGATTGGGATGCAGCCAAGGCCATGATAACCTGTGACCCGACCATTCCATGGATCATGGGTCAGAACACCACCATGCCAAAGGGAATCAAGCAAATTTACTTAAATGATGAGGCTCGGCTACGGCACCAGATCCTGAGTAATTTTGTCATGCCAAGTACCCATGAGACAGGGATCCCTGCCACTATGATCACCCTCCTATGGTGTGTGATGGAGGGTAAGGACCTGTACCTGCCACGCTTTATCCGGTACTATATGGCCAGGGTCCACGTCCGAGGCACTCTTCCCTTTCCTTATCTGATTACACAGCTAGGCCGTCGAGCTGACGTGCCTTGGGAGGATGCTGATGAGAAGCCACCTGCTGCAGAATATAAGAAGATTATCCCTCACAGCAGGAACTTTCTGGCTTTGGGCTACAGACCTCCATTCCTCACTGCTACTGCTGAGACAGCCACACCATCTGCCGGCCCATCTTCTTCCACAGCTACCCCTGCTACCACCACTGCACCTTTACCTGCCTCAGAGCCCATCTATCACCTAGTGCACCGCCTATTTCGACGGCTTGACCAGATGGAGCGTCGCAACAAGCGACGCTATGAGCACCTGAAGCTGATGATACGATCTGGCGACATCCCCTCCGAGCCTGACACACCATCCGAGGCATCTGAGGAGGATGCGGATAATCACGAGGCAAAGACCCATCCACCGAGCGAGGCTGCACAGGCAGGCACAGAGCAGGCCGCATCACATCCGGAGGCTCCGCCTCAGATTCAGGCTGTAGACCCAGCAATCCCTATCCAGTCAGTACCCCCTCTACAGCAGGCAGATCTTCAAACCACCACCACAGAGACTCTAGCTACCCACTCTTCCAGTGATGACACCCCTTCATACCCTGCTTGAGTGAGCATCAAGGACGATGCTTCATTTTAAGTGTGGGGAGGTCGCCATCTCTGGCGTATTCTTTTGGTGACCACTACAGACTCTTTCATTTTACTTTGCTATTTTTCTGTATTTTTCTCTTTATTTTTATTTTTATTCTCCCAGTACTTATACATTGCTATTTTCATGTATTTATACTCTATTTTCTGCATTTCGCATTTTCAGTTCACATTTTCACCATTTAGTTTAGTATCAATTCTAACTTATTAGTTATAGAAATTGTGGATTAATTAGTATAGTTTACCCTTTTTAGCATAAGATAGCTTAGTTTAATTTGAAAATATAAAAAGGAAGTAAACTAGAGACTTGAACATAATAGAAACAACCCACACCTTGTATATATAGCATTATATGTTAGTTAGTTAACAACATTTCATCAAGGAGAAACACAAACTTTAAAGCCATTCAAAATAAATTTTACATTGAGAATAATGGGAACTTTTAATTTTACTTGCATGACATACATAATTGATATATGATTTCTGAGTTAGAGAACACACAGCCTGTGAGTTTTGAGCTTAATTGTATGGTTACATTCAAACCATAATTTTTATTCCTGTGTGTTCTGCCCTTCTTTTTTTCTGATGTTCTTTACTTTGTTTTAATCTATATGTCCGATTATAGAATAGAAATACATACCAAGAGAGTGATTGAGGCCATTGTTTAATTTTAGCTCACTTATCCCAAATTAGCCTACCCTTTACATCACCCTTGTTAGCCCCCTTGAGCCTTTAAATCCCCTCTTATTCTATAAGCCACAATACTAGCCTTAAGCAGAAAAACAAAATAAAAATCCCAAGTTGAATCCTTTGTTAGCTTAAGATAGAAAGTGTGTAATTGTTTAAGTGTGGAAAACCTATTGGGAATATGGATGATAAAAACAAAAGGTAGAAAAGTTGAAAAGAATAAAATTATTCAAATAAAAAATTTAGGAAGCATGCTCATGTAAAATCAAATAATTGAATTACCATGTGCAATAAAAAAAACAAAAAAAATGTTATTTTTCAGTATTGGAATAAAGGGGATACAAAAGGATCCCCCAAATGCAAAATAAATGCACATAGGACAAAAGTTAAAGTATGAGCATGTAACATCAAAAGTGGAAAAAAGTGGGAACATAGGTAAAGAAGTTTTGCTTTACAAAGTATGTATGTTAGGTGAGATCTTAGACTAATCTAGGATTCGCTTAATTAGCTCACTTAGCCTTATACATATACCTTTACCATTACCTTGGCCCCATTACAACCTTAATTAAAGACCTCATGACTTTTGTATGCCTATATTCTATAATTGTTGATTGGTTAGACGAAGAACAAAGTTATAGAAAGGAAGGATAAAAAGAAGAATAGAGTGATTAACCCAATGAACACTGAGTGACTAGAGAGTAAACACAAAATCTAGTGAGGGTTCAATAGCTCATTAACATATATCTCTGCTTGAATTATTAATTGTCTTGCAAGTTTATAAAATGTTTTTCTCTCCCATCTGAACTGTAAAAGTGCTTTATCATTATCTAAGCTTTGGCTATATACATATATATATATATATATATATATATATATATATATATATATATATATATATATATATGACTCTTTGAGAATGTGAATTAATTCAACTACATGTAAGCTTTATATACAAGTGAATAAAAATTAAGAATTATGTGATTCATGTAGGTAGTTGCATTTAGAGTAGATAGCATTGCATGAGATTCCACCACTTTAACCTTAACTTACTCTTTATCTTGGACTTAGCATGAGGACATGCTATTGTTTAAGTGTGGGGAGGTTGATAAACCCATATTTTATGATATATTTTGTGCTTAATCTGAGTGATTTATTCAATCCTTCACCCACTTATTCATATTAATTGCATGGTTTTACTTTCCCTTCCTTATTATGTGATGTATGTGAAAAATATGTTTCCTATGCTTAAAAATAATTATTTTGATTACCCTTTATTTCCATTCGATGCCGTGATTCATGTGTTGAGTAGTTTCAGATCTTCTAAGGCAGGAATGACTTAAAGGATGGAAAGGAAACATACAAAAATGGAAGGAAAGTACAAAACAGAGTTTTTGAAGAAACTGGAAGCCACGCGATCGCATGCGCGACGCGGCCGCATGCCAGCGCGAAAAGGCATTGACGCGGCCGCATGACTGACGCGACCGCGTGCCTCAAGCGAAACACATATGACGCGGTCGCATGACTGACGCGACCGCATGACAAGGAAAACTCCGAATGACGCGACCGCGTGACCCACGCGAACGCGTGATAGAGGCCACGCACCAGAAATTGCAGAAAACGCTCATAGCGAATTCTGAATCCCTTTTTGGCCCAAATCCAAGTCCAGAAGGCATAGACCAGAGGTTATGAAGTGGGGGAATGCATCCATTCAAAGGAGAGTCGCCAATTAGTTAGTTTTCCATGACTTAGATTTAGTTTTGAGAGGGAGATTCTCTCCTCTCTCTTTAGGATTAGGATTTAGATTTAGGATTTTATGCGCTTTCAGGATTATCTCTTTTTATCAGGTTCAATATTCCTTTTTATTATTTCCCCAATTTTATTTATGAATTCTTCTATGTTACAGATTACTCTTTGAATTAATGTTATTTGAGGTATTTTAGTTTGTTATTGCTTTCTTTTATTTACGTTATTGTTATTCCCATTTGAAGACATTTTTATTCCAGTAGATTTACTTTTCTCCTTTTGGTCTTGGTTAAGAAATCAGTAACTCAGGAGTTATCAAACTCAAGCATGATTGATAATTGTTATCTTTGCTAATTGAACTGAACTTCTATAATCCCAATCTTTCCTTAGGGATTAACTAGGATTCGAAGATCAAACTAATTATTCACTTGACCTTTCTTTACTTTAAGTAAAGACTAATTGAGTGGAATTGAGATTCAATTTTCATCATCATTGATAAGGATAACTAGGATAGGACTTCTAATTTCTCATATCTTGCCAAAAGTGTGTTTTACAGTTATTTATTTAAATTACAGTCTTTTACTTATTTTAAATTGCAATTTAAATTACTTGTTCCCTACCTTCAAAACCCAATTTACAATCTTCATAACCAATAATAAGAACATACTTCCCTGCAGTTCCTTGAGAAGACGACCCGAGGTTTAAATACTCGGTTATCAAATTTAAAGGGGTTTGTTACTTGTGACAACCAAAATGTTTGTACGAAGGGATTTCTATTGGTTTAGAATCTATATCTACAACGTGACTATTTTTATAAAATTCTTTACTAGCAAAAATCCTAACGTCATTATCTCCTTGCCTTTCTTGGTAGCCATCCTAAAAAGGAGGAGAAGGAAAGGAAAACATTAAACCCAAGAATCAATTTAGCGAAAACATGCAAGTGACTTGTGGTGCCCATGGTGAATGTAAAAGCAAGGGTCATAACACTTGGCATGGGATGCAAGAGGAAGTAAAGCATGCAATGGCATGAGAAGAGTGGTCTCAAGCATCCATAATAAAGAGCAAGTCATGTTCAATTAATATCTAATTGGCAAGTATCAACTTTAAGCGTACAAATTAGACTCAATGCATTTAAGAGAAAGCAAGTGAATGAGGAGGGAGCACCAATTGAAAATTATATGGCTAAATGGAGCCAAAATGGTGTATGTGCATTTCCTCGAACACTTGGCGTGCAATAATCAAGCAATGAGCAATTATGAGATACTAAACCAATTCAAAGCCCAAAATAGAACATCAATCATCATATAAACATCACACAATGTAAAGGTTAGAGAAAGAATGACAAAAGATCTATTAATTCAAATTAAGCTTAAATTCAACATCCATGGAGAAATAAGGAAAAAGGAAAAATAAGCAAACAAAGAGCAAGAAACATCATCATGCAAGTAAAAGAGAAACTAAGTAAAGCAATAAGAAGCATCTAATTAGAAGAAACAATGCAAGGAAAAATGGAAGTAAAGGAATGGAAGAAGCAAAACCTTGATGAGTATGAAGGAAGAAGGTTGAATCTTCTTTTGTGAAGATGAGAGAGAAATAGGAGAAGTGTAGTGCTACCGGAAAAAAAAATGGTTATCACCGGTGAGTGGCCGGAGACAGTGGTGGTGGATTGTGGAAGAAGAAGAAGAGAAGGGAAATGATGGATGAAAAGAAAAAGAAACTAAGGAAGCGAAAGGGTTGAGAGAAAGAAAAACAGGGCAGGGCGCGAAGGTATTAAACTGACTCGCGCAACCGGCGCGTGCACGCAAGGTGCGCTGGCGCATCGGTAAGGGTGCCAGCAGATGGCACGTGCGCGTCAGTGGCGCGCGCGCACGAGAGAGGTTGTGCCTCAGGCACAAAAGTGGCACAAAGTTGGCTCAAGTCTCTGGTTTTTGTACCAAAGTGAATCAGTGAAGCAGGCGCGCGAGCACGCACCTTGCGCGGACGCGTGCTTGAGGTGTTTCACAACTGACGCGGATGCGTATTACGCGCGGACACGTGGGTTTTGGCACAAGGTTGGCCCAATTGTGGCACAACTCTCTGGTTTTTGTAGCAGAGAGTCCACATATCTCCATCGGCGCGTGCGTGCACCGTGTGCTGGCGCGTCGATAGTTGAATTGCCAGGGTGCGCGCAGGCGGCATATACACGAACGCGTGGGTGCTTGGCGCGAGTTGGGCATGAAGTAGGCATGACTCTCGGGTTTTTGGCCCAAGAGTAAAATTTCGCTACCGGCGCGCGCGCACTGTGCGCTGGCACGTCGGGTGCTCTTCTTCAAAGAAAAATTTTGTTTTCTTTATCCTTTTCACATCCTATCTACATGAACATCCTATCTATCCCTATGCACTCTATCAATCATCAAAAGGTCACAAAGTTCACAAGAAACTAAGAATACAAATAAGATGGTATAAACAAGGAAGATCTTACCACGGTGGGGTGCCTCCTACCAAGCACTTTTCTTTAACATCCTTAAGTTGGACGGTCCTTTTCTTAAGCTTCCTCTCTCCTTGGTGCATCCTCCAATATGTACACCTTTAGCTCTCTTGGGGGCTTGCAACCATGATACTTCTTCACTCTATGTCCATTCACCTTGACAGTTGCTTCACTCTTGGGATCAAACAATTCTACCACTCCGTAGGGCTTCATCTCCTTCACCTTGAAAGGTCCTTCCCATCTAGAGCGGAGCTTGCCAAGCATAAATCGGAGCCTTGAGTTGTAGAGGAGGACCTCATCACCTTCTTGAAAGTCCTTCTTCCGGATGTGATGGTCATGGAATGCTTTAGTCTTTTCCTTGTAGATTCGGGCATTCTCATATGACTCGTTCCTCAAACATTCAAGCTCCTCTAGTTGTAGCTTCCTAGCTTCACCCGCCTTGGCTAGATCCATGTTGCACTGCTTTACCGCCGAATAGGCTCAATGCTCAATCTCCACCGGGAGGTGGCATGCCTTACCATAGACGATCCGGAAAGGACTCATCCCTATCGGAGTCTTGTAGGCCGTTCTATACGCCGATAATGCATCTCCTAACCGGAGGCTCCAATCCTTTCCTTGCGGATTAACCACTTTCTCCAAGATTCTCTTGATTTCCCGGTTGGACACTTCCGCATGTCCATTTGTTTGCGGATGATAAGCAGTGTCAACCTTATGCGACACTCCATAGCGCTTGAGCAATACTTCTACCTTCCTATTACAAAAGTGGGATCCTTGGTCGCTCACGATTGCTCGTGGCGACCCATAATGGCATACAATGTGATTCCTTATGAAAGAAACAACGGCATTGGCGTCATCAAGGCGGGTAGGTATGGCCTCTACCCACTTTGACACGTAGTCAACCGCTAACAGAATATACAGATACCCACTAGAGTTGGGAAACGGTCCCATAAAGTCAATGCCCCATACATCAAATATCTCACAGAACAACATAGGTTGCTGAGGCATTTCATCCCTTTGGGATGCATTTCCTGACTTCTGACACTGATGGCAAGACACACATAATCGGTTAGCATCCTTGAATAAGGTTGGCTACCAGAATCCACAATCCAACACTTTTTTAGCGGTCCTTTATGGGCCAAAGTGGCCACCACATTCGGACGAATGACAAGCTTCAAGAATTGGTTAGAATTCGGATTCCGGGACGCATCTTCGAATTACCTGGTCCACGCCCCTCTTCCACAAGTGAGGGTCATCCCAAATATAGTATTTGGAATTACTCCTTAACTTGTCCCTTTGGTTTTTTGAAAAGTTGGGAGGGAAGATTCTTGCAACCAAGTAGTTCGCCATTGGGGCAAACCAAGGAAAGCTATCCGACACAGCATGCAAACTATCCAATGGGAATGAGTCATTGATCGGAAATGGATCAGTTTTTGAATTCTCAATGCGGCTTAAATGATCCGCAACCAGGTTTTGAGATCCACTCCGGTCCCTAATATCAATGTCAAATTCTTGCAAAAGCAAGATCCAACGTATGAGTCTAAGTTTTGACTCATTCTTTGTCAATAAGTATTTTAAAGCTGCATGATCCGTGTATACCACTATCTTTGAACCTAGCAAATAAGATCTGAACTTATCTAAAGCATGAACAATAGCTAGAAGTTCTTTTTCAGTAGTGGTATAGTTGGATTGTGCTGCATCTAGTGTCTTAGAAGAGTAAGCAATGACATAAGGGAGTTTACCATCGCGCTGTGCAAGCGCGGCACCCACAGCATGGTTTGACGCATCGCACATTATCTCAAATGGCAACGTCCAGTTGGGGCCTCGCACAATTGGTGCCGTGGTAAGAGCTCTCCTTAGCTCTTCAAAAGCTTTTACACATTCACTATCAAACTCAAAATCCACATCTTTTTGGAGTAGGCGCGACAATGGCAAAGCAATCTTGCTGAAGTCCTTGATAAAGCGCCTATAGAATCCTGCATGTCCCAAAAACGAGCGGACCTCCCTCACGGATGAGGGGTAAGGCAAAGTAGTAATAACATCGACCTTGGCCGGGTCCACAGAAATGCCTTCATGAGATACTACATGTCCTAACACTATACCTTGTTGTACCATAAAGTGACATTTTCAAAATTTAAGACAAGGTTAGTGTCAACACATCTAGCCAGGACCTTGGCCAAGCTCTCTAAACAAAAATCGAATGAAGTACCAAAAACGCTGAAGTCATCCATAAAAACTTCCAGGCAATTCTCCATTAGATCGGAGAAGACGCTCGTCATGCACCGCTAAAAAGTAGTAGGTGCGTTACATAGTCCAAATGGCATCCTTTTATAGGCAAAGGTGCCAAATGGACAAGTAAATGTGGTCTTCTCCTGATCTTCAGGAGCAATATGTATCTGGAAGTAGCCAGTAAATCCATCAAGAAAACAGTAGTGAGATTTACCTGCCAAGCGGTCTAGCATCTGATCGATGAAGGGTAAGGGGTAATGGTCTTTTCGTGTGGCGGCATTCAATCTTCTGTAGTCAATACATACTCGCCACGCATTTTGGACTCTTTTAGTGACCAATTCACCGTCGTCCTTCTTGACCGTTGTGATGCCCGACTTCTTGGGAACAACTTGAACCGGGCTCACCCACTCACTGTCGGAAATTGGGTATATGATATCCGCATCCAGTAATTGGGTGACCTCTTTCTTCACTACATCAAGGATGGTTGGGTTGAGCCTCCTTTGCGGTTGCCTAACCGTCTTAGCTCCATCTTGGAGAAATATCCTATGCATGCACTTGCGGGGGTCAATTCCCATAATATCCGCTAGGCTCCATCATATTGCTTTCTTGTACTTTCTTAGAACATCTAGGAGCTTTTCCTCTTCTTCACTTGAGAGCTCACTAGCAATAATGACCGGAAACCTTTGGTTGTCCTCTATGAAAGCATATTTCAAATGAGATGGAAGGGGCTTCAGTTCACTTTTTATCTCAAGATGAGGTTCCTTTTCATCAAGCTCATGGGATTCATTCTTGACAACTTCCTCATGTTCATTATCTTGGTCTTCCGTCTCCTCAACAATGGGGTAGCACAACTTGTCATGGTCTTCTTCTTGCACTTCCGCTACCACTTCATCAATTACATCACATCGGAGCATGGAATGTTCTTCGGGAGGATGTTTCATGGCTTCCTCTAAATTGAACTTGATAGTCTTGTCTCCAACCCCAAAGGAATATTGGTGCACGAAATTACAATCACACTTTTGCAACTCTGCACAACTAACCAGCAAGTGCACTGGGTCGTCCAAGTAATACCTTACGTGAGTAAGGGTCGATCCCACGGAGATTGTCGGCTTGAAGCAAGCTATGGTTATCTTATAACTCTTAGTCAGGATATCAATAATTCTCAGATTTAATTGTAAAAAGTAAAAGAACATGAAATAAATACTTGTTATGCAGTAATGAAGAACAGGTTGAGGCTTTGGAGATGCTTTGTCTTCTGAATCTCTGCTTTCCTACTATCTTCTTCTTCATGCACGCAAGGCTCCTTCCATGGCAAGCTTTATGTTGGGCATCACCGTTGTCAATGGCTACATCCCGTCCTCTCAGTGAAAATGTTCCAAATGCGCTGTCACCGCACAGCTAATCATTTGTCGGTTCTCGATCATGTCGGAATAGGATCCATTGATCCTTTTTTGTCTGTCACTACGCCCAACACTCGCAAGTTTGAAGCTCGTCACAGTCATCCCCTCCCAGATCCTACTCAGAATACCACAGACAAGGTTTAGACGTTCCGGATCTCAGGAATGACCGCCAATGATTCTAGCTTATACCACAAAGACTCTGAGTTGAATCATGAGGCTAAGAGATATGCATTCAATCTAAGGTAGAACGGAGGTGGTTGTCAGGCACGCGTTCATAGGTGAGAATGATGATGAGTGTCACGGATCATCATATTCATCAAGTTGAAGTGCGAATGAATATCTTAGAATGGAAGCAAGCGTAATAGAATGAAAAATAGTAGTAATTGCATTAATTCATGAAGAAACATGTAGAATGTCATGAGGTACAAGATGAATCACTGAAAGTAGTATTTATAGTAAACTAGTGACCTAGGGTTACAGAAAATGAGTAAGCTAGGGTGTTTATTGTAAAAATCCACTTCCGGGGCCCACTTGGTGTGTGCTTGGGCTGAGAATTGAAGCTTTCATGTGTAGAGACATTTCCTGGAGTTAAACGCCAGCTTTTATGCCAGTTTGGGCGTTTAACTCCAGCTTTTGTGCCAGTTCTGGAGTTAAACGCCAAAATTCTTGAGCTGACTTGGAACACCTGTTTGGGCCATCAAATCTCAGGCAAAGTATGGATTATTATATATTGCTGGAAAGCCCAGGATGTTTACTTTCCAACGCAATTGAGAGCACGCCAATCGGGCTTCTGTAGCTCCAGAAAATCCACTTTGAGTGCAGGGAGGTCAGAATCCAACAGCATCTGCAGTCCTTTTTCAGCCTCTGAATAAGATTTTTGCTCAAGTCCCTCAATTTCAGCCAGAAAATACTTGAAATCACAGAAAAACACACAACCTCATAGTAAAGCCCAGAAAAGTAATTTTTATTTAAAAACTAATAAAAACATAATAAAAACTAACTAAAATATACTAAAAACATACTAAAAACAATGCCAAAAAGCGTATGAATTATCCGCTCATCAAATATACACCGGTGAAGGCATCTAACTTGAATTTGGAGGTTTTGAGGAAGGGTCTACCAAGTAGAATGGAGGATGAGCTTCTATTTTCTGCTTGAGGCATTTCAAGGATGTAAAAGTCAACCGGAAAAACCAAATCCTTAATTGCCACGAGTACATCTTCCGCTATCCCCATCACTGTGATCACACTTTTATCAGCTAAGGCAAACCTCGCTGCCGACTTCTTCAATGGAGCTAAATTCAACCGCACATAAATAGAAAGCGGCATGATGCTAACACAGGCTCCCATGTCACACATACAATCATGAAAGGTGTATCCACCAATACAACAAGACACTAAGCACGGTCCAGGGTCACCATATTTTTTTGGAATAGGTTCCATCAAGGAAGAAATTGAACTACCCAAGGATAATGTCTCCAATTCTCCTATCCTATCCTTGTGTGTACACAAGTCTTTCAAAAATTTTGCATACTTTAGAATTTGTTGAATAGCATCAAGGAGTGGTATGGTTACCTCAACCTTTTTGAACACTTGAAGCATGTTCAAATCAAACTCCGGTGTTTTCTTTGCCTTCTTCACCATGGAAGGAAATGGAATAGGAACGGACTCATCCAATATTGCTTTCCTCTTGGGTTCCTTGAGGTTTACTCCTTCTTCCTCATGCCTTCTGTCTACCACCTCTTCTTCATGTGAAGCTTCAACAACTACCTCTTCCTCATGAATTTCTCCCATGACCCTTGGAGGTATCTCTTCTAATGTAGTCCCGACCGTAGAGTGATGGCGTTGAGACCGCCTCTTGGATTTGGTTGGGGTTGGGATGGAAGGTTAGAAGAACTTGAGGGTTGGTTAGTGTTGTTATTGGGGTTTGGTGGTTGGTTTGACATGTTCATCTTTGAAAGCAAGTTAGTGAGGTTAGCCAATTGGGTACTCAAGGCATCAAATTGAGCCTTGTTGCTCTCATCTCGTTTTTCCATAGCGGCTCTAAGCTCTTCAAATTGATTGTTGGAAGATGGAGGAGTTTGGTTTTGGTTTTGTTGTCTATGGTGTGGTGCTTGGTACTTGGTGTAGTTGTTTTGGTTTTGGTTGGAGTGGCTTTGGTTGGCTTGGTAGTTGGTGTTGTTGTGGTGGTATTGGGATGAAGATTGATTGTTGTTGTGATGAGAAGGAGAGTTGTTCCATCTTTGGTTTTGATTGCTTCCTTGCGCATTATCCCTCCACCCTTGATGTTGATTACCACCTTGATGGTAATTGTTTTGACCTTGAAAAGGGTAGGGTGGACGGTTGTTGTAATTCACATTGGCCACCACAAGGGCATGTTCATCTTGAATTTGATGGCATTGGTCGGTGTAATGTGTGGTGCTAGAGCACAAACCACAAATTCTAGGAGGGCCTTCAAGTTGAGCAACCGGAGGTGTGGCTTGGACGGTTTTGATGGAGTAGTATTCCTTTTGATCCCTTTGGATTTGTGTAAGGATGGTGGTCATATCCCCAAGTGCTTTGGTTAGAGTTGATTCGGAAGGGGATGGTTCTACTACACCCTTGAGAGGATTACTTCTCACTCTTGTGTGTTGTGTAGATTCGGAAACATCCTTTATCAAATTCCAAGCTTCTCCCTCCGTTTTGTTTTTCGAAAAGGAACCACCACTAGAAGCGGTAAAGTAGCTAATGAGCAAGTTAGTGGGCATTCCGTGGTGTGGACATGACTCCAATAGCCTCTTGAACCGAGACTAATACTCCTACAAACTCTCTTGGTCTCTTTGCATTATGCCCGAAATCTCTTTCCGGATGTAGTCGGTCTTCTCCGATGGAAAGAATTTATCAAGAAACTCTCTTCTCAAGAAATCCCAATTAGTCACAATCTCATCCGGTAGCGAATAGAACCATATTTTTGCTTGCGCTTCAAGAGAGAAGGGGAAGGCAAAAACCATGATAGCTACCTCATCGGCTCCATGCCTTCGAGCCGTAGAACAAGCAACTTGAAAATCCTTCAAATGTCGGATGGGGTCCTGACCCGGCAACCCATGATACTTAGGAAGTAGATGTATCAAGCTACTCTTCAACTCAAAGTTCGGATCAAGGTTAGGATACCTTGCTTGCAACGGTTGAAGTATGATATCCGGAGCTCCTTGCTCATGCAAAGTGATCCGGCGTGGCTCCGCCATGTGTGGCTCACCTGTAGGATGCAAAGATGTATTAGTAGTGCCAACAGAAGAATAGGAAGTAACGGACTCCAAGACACTCTCGGTAACGTCTAGTGATTCGGTATTTTCCTCAAGAGAGGCCGAAGTACTAGGCGTGTAATTCAACCGCCGTCTAGCTTGCCGAGTGTGTAACAAAGTTCTTTCGATCTCGGGATTAAAATTGGCTAAGCTAGAATTCGGTTGAGACCGAGTCATCAAACTTGAAAGTCATAGCACAAATGTAAAAGAAATATAAACTATGGCTATGTATTTAAAGAAGTAAACTATCTACAATATTCACATATTCACATAACCAATATCAAGGCATATGTTGCAACCATTCCCCGGCAACGGCGCCAAAAATTTGACACTGGCCCCAAGGGTGTATTGGTAAAGATTTTTTTCAATAAGGTCGCGTTGCAAGTATAGCTCTACCAACAACAATCCTCGGGGGTCAAATTTAGAAGAGGGATCTGGTTGTCACAAGATATAAGCAAAATTGTAACAAGGAATTCAAATTGAACAATTAAAACTAGTAATTAACAAGATCCAAATCACAAATCAACAAGGGAAGATCAAATTAAAACTAGATCTAGAGAGGAACAAGGGTTTCTCCCTCTAGAATAACAAAAGAACCAAAAACTAACTAAAAATTACGTCCTAGTGTAAAATGAGTGATCCCCCTTTTCCCTAGCATCCTTGGGTCTTTTCCATGCAGAAACAGCTTGAAATTGGGCCTAATGAGCCTCAGAAATCGCCAAGCACGATTTCCTTTAATGAGGTCACGTGCAGCTTTCCACGCGTGCGCGTCATGCGTGCGTGCACGCCGATTGCTTTTGTGATCCACGCGTGTGCGCCAAGTGCGCGTGCGCATCGATAGAAATTTTCTGATTCGCGCGGATGCATCCATCCTTGCGCGCCGCTTCCAGCCAATCCCGTCCACGCGTGCGCGTGGAGTGCGCGAGCGCACCGATGCTGCTTTTCCCAAGATTTCAATTCTTCATGTTCCTCCCTTTTTGTACATGCTTTCTCCCTCTCTTCTAAGTCATTCCTACCCTATAATTCCTGAAATTACTCAAAAAATACATCACGGCATCGAATGGCAATAGAAAAGAATTAAAATATGGCAATTTTAAGACAAAATAAGCATGTTTTCCATCATGGAGCAATATTGGGAAGTGAACATAAAACCATGCATTTCTTGTGAATAAGTGTGAGAAATGTTGATAAAATCCCCCAAAATAAGCACAAGATAAACCACAAAATCGGGGTTTATCAAATCTCCCCACACTTAAACCAAGATGTCCTCATGCTTAAAATAAAAAGACCAAAGATCATGATGAGAAAGGGTTTATGAAATGCAAACTACCTAAGTGGATGGATGCAACTAATGTAAAATCATCTACCTACTTGGTCAAGAGTAAATCTATCCTCCGAGAATACATGTGAGAATATAGGGTGAAAATGGTATGTAATTCATGAATCCCACCAAATTGAATACCACTAAAGAGTGCATATGACTTGCTAAACGAACGCTTGTGAAAGCTGGGAACAAGCATTGAGCATCAAACCCTCACGGGAAGTGTATCCGCTCTATTCGCTCAAGTGTATAGGGTTCGTCACTCAATCTTCTCCTAATCATGCTTTCCAAGATTTGTCTTTCATCTAACAATCAATAGTTACTCGATGCATGCTTACAAGTATCATGAGGTCTTATTCATGGGTTGTAACGGGGCTAGGGTGAAGGTAAGGATGTATATGGTCAAGTGGGCTTAAAATTTGAGTCCTTGATCATCCTAGGATCCACTAGACACATAGAACAACCTATAAAACTATAATACATTACCTAGCTACCCTTGAGTTTTTCTCTTTTTGCACACTCATGTATTCTTTTCAATTCACACCCGTATACATTGTTTTTATTACTTTATCTTGGGGCATTTTTATCCCCTTTCATTACTTTCTTTCTTTCTTTCTTTTTTTATTTTTTATTTCCCCTTTTCTTGAGGTTTATTTGTGAACCAAAATTTCAATGCATACAGTTTAATCATTCAACACATGAGTATGTTTCCAAATCCTAGAATTTTCAATTACACTACAATTACACACCTATATATCTACCCGAATTTCCCAAGTATACCCTCCTATTTGAATGATACACATCCTAACTTACCTAACCTAATCAAGGATTCAAATTTAGGAACATTCATGGTCTTTCACTTAGGGTTGTTGATGTGCTCTTTTCAAGAACAAAGGGAGTTTATCATAGGCTCAAAATTGGTTAGCAATGGTAGATAAAAGGGTTAAGGCCATTTGGGAAAAGTGACTATTGAAATGATGGTCTCAATCATGTAAATGCATTTATACACAAAGCAATGGACATATAGAATCAGACAAAGCAAGGATCACAATCATAGAGAGAGAGATATGCACACAAGAATGAGGTCATGTGCAGCTTTCCACACGTGCGTGTCATGCGTGCGTGCACGCCGATTGCTTTTGTGATCCACGCGTGCGCGCTAAGTGCGCGTGCACATCGATAGAAATTTTCTGATTCGCGCGGATGCGTCCATCCTTGCGCGCCGCTTCCAGCCAATCCCGTCCACGCGTGCGCGTGGAGTGCGCGAGCGCACCGATGCTGCTTTTCCCAAGATTTCAATTCTTCATGTTCCTCCCTTTTTGTACATGATTTTTCCCTCTCTTCTAAGTCATTCCTATCCTATAATTCCTGAAATTACTTAACAAATACATCACGGCATCGAATGGCAATAGAAGAGAATTAAAATATGGCAATTTTAAGGCAAAATAAGCATGTTTTCCATCATGGAGCAATATTGGGAAGTGAACACAAAACCATGCATTTCTTGTGAATAAGTGTGAGAAATGTTGATAAAATCTCCCAAAATAAGCACAAGATAAACCACAAAATCGGGGTTTATCACCTATACCACGAAGGTTCTAATCTCACGAACTCGGTCTGTGGATTAGAGACCCAAGAGAATATACTCCGACTGTCGTTCAATGACTACGTTGAACATCATGTAGACCACTTTTGGTTGTCAGGCACGCGGATCTTGGCTAAGCGAGTAATGAAGATAGTGGGTGATTGTCACAGGTCACCCCTTCATTCTGACTTAACTGAATTAAGTACGAGAGTATATCTTGGAGAAGAAGTAGGCGTGAATTGAAGGAGAAACAATAGTACTTGCATTAATTCATGAAGAACAGCAGAGCTCCACACCTTAATCTATGAGGTGTAGAAACTCCACCGTAAAATATACATAAGAGAAAAAGGTCTAGGCATGGCCGAATGGCCAGCCTCCAAAGTCAAAGATGATAAAAATCTGATTCCAAAGTGTCAAAGTCTTCGAATACAATAGTAAAAAGTGCTATTTATACTAAACTAGTTACTAGGGATTACAGAAAATAAGTAACTAAGTGCAGATAGTGCAAAAATCCACTTTTGAGGCCCACTTGGTGTGCTCTTGGGCTGAGCATTGAGCTTTACACATGCATAGGTCTTTTCTAGAGTTAAACGCCAGCTTGGATGCCAGTTTGGGCGTTTATCTCCAGTTCTGGTGCCAGTTCTGGCATTTTACACCAGAAAAGGGTCTCTGGCTGGCGTTTGGACGCCGGTTTGGGCCATCAAATCTCGGGCAAAGTATGCACTATTATACCTTTCTGGAAAGCCCAAGATTTCTACTTTCCAACGCAATTGAGAGCGCACTAATTGGGCTTTTGTAGCTCCAGAAAATCCACTTTGAGTGTAGGAGGGTCAGAATCTAACAGCATCTGCAGTCCTTTCTCAGCCTCTGAATAAGACTTTTGCTCAGGTCCCTCAATTTCAGCCAGAAAATACCTGAAATAACAGAAAAATATGCAAACTCATAGCAAAGTCCAGAAATATGATTTTTGCATAAAAACTAATAAAAATATAATAAAAAGTAACTGAAATATATTAAAAACTATGTAAAAATAATGCCAAAAAGGGTATAAATTATCCGCTCATCAGGTACTAAGAAGAAAGTACCTAAAGGCTAGAGGGACAAGAAAGTCCCAACTGAAGGCCTCTCACCTGGCATGAGAGTTGAATTCACTAAGAAACCAGTCCTACCACATACAGTGAGTCATATCCTGTCTCTAGAGCATGTAGAGCTCATTCATGAGAAGATAGGAAGAAAATTCACTGTAAGGGGCGAAAATCTGAGCCCATACTCACCTCCGTAAGTAGCTAACTGTCAAGCTAGTGACGTTAAAGGAGCGCTTGTTGGGAGGCAACCCAACCTTAATTAATTATTTTTATTTTTCATTTTGTTTTTCTTTCAGTTATTTTCAGAGTCATGATCGTATGCAACAGTCAGAACAGAGACAGACTTTCACAGCAGTAAAAATAGAACACTCTGGATAGAGTGTTAAAGTTGAATGCCAGCCAGGGTATCCCTGCTGGGTGTTCAACGCCCCTCATAGGCAGCATTGCTGGCGTTGAACGCCAGCCAGGGAGTAGCCCCTGGGCGTTCAAACGCCAATGCAGAGAAGCAGGAAATCTAAATTCCCTAGCCTCTCAGGACCAGTAGGTCCCACAGTATCATTCACCTACCCCACTTACTTTCACACTTTCCTATGCATACTTCCCTATAAACCCTAGCCCAATCACATCTATTTCACTTCCCCAAATCCATCATAACTCCCACCTTTCCCCACCCACTTCAAACCCAAATTTCCCACCTAAAACCCCACCCATGGCTAAACCTACCCACTCCCCACTCCTATAAATACCCCTCTTCATAACCCTTCATACACACACCTCTCATACACTCTTACACCCACAAGACCGAGTCCTCTCTCTCCCTCTATCTTCCTTTATTTTCTTCTTCTACTCTATTCTTCTCTTTTCTTTATTTTTGCTCGAGGACGAGCAAAGGTTTAAGTTTGTTGTTGGAAAAGCCTAGCTTTTTTTCTTTCCATTACCATTCATGGCACCCAAGGTTGGAGAATCCTCTAGAAAGAGGAAAGGAAAGTGATGAGCAGATAATTTATACGCTTTTTGGCATTGTTTTTAGTATGTTTTTAGTAGAATCTAGTTACTTTTAGGGATGTTTTCATTAGTTTTTATGTTAAATTCAAATTTCTAGATATTACTATGAGTTTTTATATTTTTCTGTGATTTCAGGTATTTTCTGGCTGAAATTGAGGGACTTGGGCAAAAATCAGATTCAGAGGTTGAAGAAGGACTGCTGATGCTGTTGGATTCTGACCTCCCTGCACTCAAAGTGAATTTTCTGGAGCTACAGAACACAAAATGGCGCGCTTTCAATTGCGTTGGAAAGTGGACATCCAGGGCTTTCCATCAATATATAATAGTCCATACTTTGGCCGAGTTTAGATAACGCAAAAGGGCGTTGAACACCAGTTCTACGCTGCAGTCTGGAGTTAAACGCCAGAAACACGTCACGAACCAGAGTTGAACGCCAAAAACACGTTACAACTTGGCGTTCAACTCCAGAAGAAGCCTCTGCACGTGTAAACTTCAAGCTCAGCCCAAGCACACACCAAGTGGGCCCTGGAAGTGGATTTATGCATCAATTACTTATTTCTGTAAACCCTAGTAACTAGTTTAGTATAAATAGAACTTTTTACTAGTCTTTTAGACATCTTATGATTTTTAGTTCATCTTTGGATCATATTGATCACGTTTGTGAGCTGGCCTCTCGGCCATGCCTGAACCTTCATCACTTATGTATTTTCAACGGTAGAGTTTTTACACTCCATAGATTAAGGTGTGGAGCTCTGCTGTTCCTCATGAATTAATGCAAAGTACTACTGTTTTTTATTCAATTCAACTTATTCCGCTTCTAAGATATTCATTCGTACTCCAACATGAATGTGATGAACGTGATAATCATCATCATTCCCCCACGAACGCGTGCCTGACAACCACTTCCGTTCCACCTTAGATTGGTTGATTATCTCTTGGATCTCGTAATCAGAATCTTCGTGGTATAAGCTAGATTGATGGCGGCATTAATGAGAGTCCGGAAAGTCTAAACCTTGTCTGTGGTATTCCGAGTAGGATTCAGGGATTGAATGACTGTGACAAACTTCAAACTCACGAGTGCTGGGCGTAGTGACAGACGCAAAAGGAGGGTGAATCCTATTCCAGTATGATCGAGAACCTCAGATGATTAGCCGTGCTGTGACAGAGCATTTGGACCTTTTTCACAAGAGGATGGGATGTAGCCATTGACAACGGTGATGCCCTTACATAAAGTTTGCCATGGAAAGGAGTAGGACTGATTGGATGAAGACAGCAGGAAAGCAGAAGTTCAGAAGAACGAAGGCATCTCTATACACTTATCTGAAATTCTCACCAATGAATTACATAAGTATTTCTATCTTTATTTTCTATTTATTTATTATTAATTTTCAAAAACTCCATAACTATTTGATATCCGCCTGACTGAGATTTACAAAGTGACCATAGCTTGCTTCATACCAACAATCTCCGTGGGATCGACCCTTACTCACGTAAGGTTTTATTACTTGGACGACCCAGTGCACTTGCTGGTTAGTTGTATCGAAGTTGTGACAAATTATGAATTAAGATTCGTGCACCAAGTCTTTGGAGCCATCACCAGGGATTGTTCGAGTGACAATTTCGCCCAGGGATCACAATTTCGCACACCAAGTTTTTAGCGCCGTTGCCGGGGACAATCTATTTCGAACAACAATTTCACAATTGTTTCCAGACCACAATGGTGCCAAGTTTTTAATCCGGCAACAACACCAAGTTTTTGGCACCGTTGCCAGGGATTGTTTTGAGTTTGGACAACTGACGGTTCATCTTGTTGCTCAGATTAGGTAATTTTATTTTAATTTTAAGTTTTTATTTTTATTCTTATAATTTTCGAAAAAAAAATTTAAAAATTTTCAAAAATATATTCTTCTTCAGAATTTTTAAGAATGAATTCTAGTGTTTCATGATGATTTGTTGAATCCTGGCTGGCTGTAAGCCATGTCTAATTTTTTGGACTGGGGTTTCAACTTATCATCACAAGAGCTTGTTGATCTTCACCCATTTGGCAGTTACACACTTAGTTGTTGTATACATGAGAGGTATCAATATCTGCTGAAGCTTGGCTGGCCATTGGCCATGTCTAGTATTTTGGACCGGAGATTTCATTGAAAGCTTGGCTGGCTAGTGAGCCATGTCTAATTCCTGGACTGAAGCTTTAGACTAAGAATGTAAGATTCCTGGAATTCATATTAAAAATTTTGGAATCCTTATTTTTCTTTTTTCAAATAATTTTTGAAAAATACCAAAAAAAATAGAAAATCATAAAAATCAAAAATATTTTGTGTTTCTTGTTTGAGTCTTGAGTCAGATTTTAAGTTTGGTGTCAATTGCATGTTCATCTTGCATTTTTCGAAAAAAATCATGCATTCATGGTGTTCTTCATGATCTTCAAGTTGTTCTTGGTAAATCTTCTTGTTTGATCTTGATGTTTTCTTGTTTTGTGCCTTTTCTTATTTTTCATGTGCATTTTTGCATTCATAGTGTCTGAACATGAAATATTTCTAAGTTTGGTGTCTTGCATATTTTTCTTTCATTAAAAATTTTCAAAAATAAGTCTTGATGTTCATCTTGATCTTCAAAGTGTTCTTGGTGTTCATCTTGACATTCATAGTGTTCTTGCATGCATTGTGTGTTTTGATTCATAATTTTTATGTTATGAGTCTTTTCCATGTTTTTCTCTTTCTTCATTAAAAATTCAAAAATCAAAAAAATATATTTTTCCTTGTTTTACTCAAAATTTTCGAAAATATGATTTGATTTAGTCAAAAAGTTTTTAAATTTAATTATTTCTTATGAATCAAATCAAATTTTCAATTTAAAAATCTTATCTTTTCAAAATCTTTTTCAAAAATTAAATCTTTTTCATTTTTCTTATTTATTTTCGAAAATTTTTTAAATTAATTTTCAAAAATCTTTTTCTTATCTTTATCTCATAATTTTCGAAAATAGCATCAAAAATTAATGTTTTGATTTAAAAATTTCAAGTTTGTTACTTGCTTGTTAAGAAAGATTCAAACTTTAAGTTCTAGAATCATATCTTGTGAGTCAAGTCATTAATTTTGATTTTAAAATTCAAATCTTTTTCAAAACTAATTTTAATCATATCTTTTTATAATCGTATCTTTTTCAAAAATTTGATTTTAAAATATCTTTTCTAACTTCTTATCTTCTTATCTTTTTTTAAAAATTGATTTTCAAATCTTATCTTTTTGTTTCAATCATATCTTTTTCAAAACTACCTAACTAACTCTCTATCTCTCTCTAATTTTTGAAAATACCTCCCTCTTTTTCAAAAATTCTTTTTTATTAATTAACTATTTCAATTTTAATTTTAATTTTAATTTTATCTTCATTTTTGAAAATCATTAACTCTTTTTCAAAATTTATTTTTCGAATTCCCTCTCTCCCATCTCTTTCTATTTATTTATTACTTACTAACACTTCTCTTCATCTCATATCTCTGTTATCCTCACCCTTGTGTTTGGATTCTCCTCCCTTCTCTTTCTTTACATTACATTCTTTTCTTCTTCTACTCACAAAGGGGAACCTCTATACCTGGGTAAAAAGGATCCCTATTATTATTATTTTTCTGTTCTCTCTTTTTCATATGAGCAGAAGCAAGGACAAGAACATTCTTGTTGAAGCAGACCCTGAATCTGAAAGGACTCTGAAGAGGAAACTAAGAGAAGCTAAAATACAACAATCCAGAGATAACCTTACAGAAATTTTTGAACAGGAAGAGGAGATGGCAGCCAAAAATAATAATAATGCAAGGAGGATGCTTGGTGACTTTACTGCACCTAATTCCAATTTACATGGAAGAAGCATCTCCATCCCTACCATTGGAGCAAACAATTTTGAGCTTAAACCTCAATTAGTTTCTCTGATGCAATAAAACTGCAAGTTTCATGGACTTCCATCTGAAGATCCCTTTCAGTTCTTAAATGAATTCTTGCAAATCTGTGATACTATTAAGACTAATGGAGTAGATCCTAAAGTCTACAGACTCATGCTTTTCCCGTTTGCTATAAAAGACAGAGCTAGAATATGGTTGGATTCTCAACCTAAAGATAGCCTGAACTCTTGGGATAAGCTGGTCACGGCTTTCTTAGCTAAGTTCTTTCCTCCTCAAAAGCTTAGTAAGCTTAGAGTGGATGTTCAAACCTTCAGATAGAAAGAAGGTGAATCCCTCTATGAAGCTTGGGAGAGATACAAGCAACTAACCAAAAAGTGTCCTTCTGACATGCTTTCAGAATGGACCATCTTGGATATATTCTACGATGGTCTGTCTGAATTAGCTAAGATATCATTGGATACTTCTGCAGGTGGATCCATTCACCTAAAAAAAACGCCTGCAGAAGCTCAAGAACTCATTGACATGGTTGCTAATAACCAGTTCATGTACACTTCTGAGAGGAATCCTGTGAGTAATGGGATGCCTCAGAAGAAGGGAGTTCTTGAAATTAATACTCTGAATGCCATATTGGCCCAGAATAAAATATTGACTCAGCAAGTCAATATGATTTCTCAGAGTCTGAATGGAATGCAAGCTGCATCCAACAGTACTCAAGAGGCATCTTCTGAAGAAGAAGCTTATGATCCTGAAAACCCTGCAATAGCAGAGGTGAATTACATGGGTGAACCATATGGAAACACCTATAATCCCTCATGGAGAAATCACCCAAATCTCTCATGGAAGGATCAACAAAAGCCTCAACAAGGTTTTAATAATGGTGGAAGAAACAGGTTTAGCAATAGCAAGCCTTTTCCATCATCCACTCAGCAACTGACAGAGAACTTTGAACAAAATACCTCTAATTTAGCAAACTTAGTCTCTGATCTATCTAAGGCCACTGTGAGTTTCATGAATGAAACAAGGTCCTCCATTAGAAGTTTGGAAGCACAAGTGGGCCAGCTGAGTAAAAGAATCACTGAAACCCCTCCTAGTACTCTCCCAAGCATTACAGAAGAGAATCCAAAAGGAGAGTGCAAGGCCATTGAATTAATTACATGGCCGAATCCAAGGAGGAAGGGGAGGACGTGAATCCCAAGGAGGAAGACCTCCTGGGACGTCCAGTGATCAATAAGGAGTTTCCTTCTGAGGAACCAAAGGAATCTAAGACTCATCTAGAGACCATAGAGATTCCATTGAACTTCCTTATGCCATTCATGAGTTCTGATGAGTATTCTTCTTCTGAAGAGAATGAGGATGTCACTGAAGAACAAGTTGCCAAGTTCCTTGGTGCAATCATGAAGCTGAATGCCAATTTATTTGGTAATGAAACTTGGGGATATGAACCTCCCCTGTTCACCAATGAACTAAATGCATTGGATCAACTGAGATTGTCTCAGAAGAAACAGGATCCTGGAAAGTTCCTAATACCTTGTACCATAGGCACCATAACCTTTGAGAAGGCTCTGTGTGACCTTGGGTCAGGGATAAACCTCATGCCCCTCTCTGTAATGGAGAAACTGGGAATCTTTGAGGTGCAAACTGCCAGAATCTCATTAGAGATGGTAGACAATTCAAGAAAAGAGGCTTATGGACAGGTAGAGGACGTGTTAGTAAAGGTTGAAGGCCTTTACATCCCTGCTGATTTCATAATCCTAGATACTGGGAAGGATGAGGATGAATCTATCATCCTTGGAAGTCCCTTCCTAGCCACAGCAAGAGCTGTAATTGATGTTGACAGAGATGAACTAGTCCTTCAATTGAATGAAGACTCCCTTGTGTTTAAAACTCAAGGTCATCCTTCTGTAAACATGGAAAAGAGGCACAGTAAGCTTCTCTCAAAACAGAGTCATACAGAGCCCCCACAATCAAACTCTAAGTTTGGTGTTGGGAGGCCTCAGCCAAACTCTAAGTTTGGTGTTGAACTCCCATATCCAAACTCTAAGTTTGGTGTTGGGAGTCTATAAAATTGACCTGATCACCTGTGTGGCTCCATGAAAGCCCACTGTCAAGCTATTGACATTAAAGAAGCGCTTGTTGGGAGGCAACCCAACTTTTATTTATCTAATTCTATTTTTATTCTTATTGTTCTTTCATGTATTATTAGGTTCATGATCATGTGGAGTCACAAAATAAATCAAAAAATTAAAAACAGAATCAAAAATAGTAGAAGAAAAATCACACGCTGGAGGAAGGACTTACTGGCATTTAAACGCCAGTAAGGAGCATCTGGCTGGCGTTCAACGCCAGAACAGAGCATGGATCTGGCGTTGAACGCCCAAAACAAGAAGTATTCTGGCGTTCAGACGCCAGAAATGCACAGTGAGGAAAGCTGGCACTGAACGCCTGAAACAAGCATAAAACTGGCGTTCAACGCCAGAAATATGCTGCATCTGGGCGCTGAACGCCCAGAACAAGCATCAATTCGGCGTTTAAACGCCAGAATTGCATGCAAAGGCATTTTACATGCCTAATGGGTGCAGGGATGCAAACCCTTGACACCCCAGGATCTGTAGACCCCACAGGATCAACTCAGCATTTCGGACCCCACAGGATCCCCACCTACCACCACTCACTCTCTTCCCTCTTCTCAATGTTCATCCTCTCTTCCCAATAAACACTCTTTCCCAAAACTCTTCACCAATCACCTCAATCTCTCTTCCCTATCACTACTTCACCACTCACATCCATCCACTCTTCCCCATAAACCTACCTCATAAACTCCACCTACCTTCAAAATTCAAAATCAATTTCGCACCCAAACCCACCCTATATGGCCAAAACTAACCCCCCTCCCCTCCCTATATAAAGCCCTCCATTCTTCCTCATTTTCACACAACACAACCCTCTCTTCCCCTTCTTGGCCGAATACACCTCTCCCTCATCTCCTCCATATTTTCTTCTTCTTCTTCATCTATTCTTTCTTCTCTTGCTCGAGGGCAAGCAATATTCTAAGTTTGGTGTGGTTAAAGCATAAGCTTTTTGTTTTTCCATTACCATTGATGGCACCCAAGACTGGAGAATCCTCTAAAAAAGGGAAAGAGAAGACAAAAGCTTCCACCTCCGAGTCATGGGAGATGGAAAGATTCATCTCCAAAGCTCATCAAGACCACTTCTATGATGTTGTGGCCAAGAAGAAGGTGATCCCCGAGGTCCCTTTCAAGCTCAAGAGAAATGAGTATCTGGAGATCCGACATGAAATCCAAAGAAGAGGTTGGGAAGTTCTAACAAACCCCATCCAACAAGTCGGCATCCTAATGGTTCAAGAGTTCTATGCCAATGCATGGATCACTAAGAACCATGATCAAAGTAAGAACCCGAATCCAAAGATTTATATTACAATGGTTCGGGGGAAATACTTAGATTTTAGTCCGAAAAATGTGAGGTTGGCGTTCAACTTGCCTATGATGCAAGGAGATGCACGCCCCTACACTAGAAGGGTCAACTTTGATCAAAGGTTGGACCAAGTCCTCATGGACATATGTGTGGAAGGAGCTCAATGGAAGATTGACTCAAAAGGCAAACCGGTTCAACTTAGAAGACTAGACCTTAAGCTTGTAGCTAGAGGATGGTTGGAGTTCATCCAACGCTCCATCATCCCCACTAGAAACCGATCTGAAGTTACTGTGGATCGGGCCATCATGATCCATAGCATCATGATTGGAGAGGAAGTAGAAGTTCATGAAGTCATCTCCCTTGAACTCTACAAAATAGCCGAAAAGTCCTCTCCCTTGGCAAGGCTAGCTTTTCCTCATTTTATTTGCCATCTATGTTACTCAGCTGGAGCTTTCATAGAAGGAGACATTCCCATTGAGGAAGAGAAGCCCATCACTAAGAAAAGGATGGAGCAAACAAGAGAGCCTACTCATGGAGCTCAAGAAACGCATGAGGAAGCTCATCATCAAGAAATCCCTGAAATACCTCAAGGGATGCACTTTCCTCCACAGAAATTTTGGGAGCAAATCAACACCTCCCTAGGAGAATTAAGTTCCAACATGGGACAATTAAGGGTGGAACATCAAGAGCACTCCATCATCCTTCATGAAATTAGAGAAGATCAAAGAGCTATGAGGGAGGAGCAACAAAGACAAGGAAGAGACATAGAAGAGCTCAAGGACATCATTGGTTCCTCAAGAAGGAAACGCCACCATCACTAAGGTGGACTCATTCCTTGTTCTTAAATTCTCTGTTTTTTGTTTTCTTTATGTTAAGTGCTTATCCATGTTTGTGTCTTATTACATGATCATTAGTATTTAGTAACTTTGTCTTAAAGTTATGAATGTCCTATGAATCCATCACCTCTCTTAAATGAAAAATATTTTAATTCAAAAGAACAAGAAGTACATGAGTTTCGAATTTATCCTTGAACTTAGTTTAATTATATTGATGTGGTGACAATGCTTCTTGTTTTCTGAATGAATGCTTGAACAGTGCATATATCTTTTGAAGTTGTTGTTTAAGAATGTTAAATATGTTGGCTCTTGAAAGAATGATGACAAGGAGACATGTTATTTGATAATCTGAAAAATCATAAAAATGATTCTTGAAGCAAGAAAAAGCAGCAAAGAACAAAGCTTGCAGAAAAAAAAAAGAAAAAAATAGCGAAAAAAAAAGAGAGTAAAAGCAAGCAGAAAAAGCCAAAAGCTCTTAAAACCAAAAGGCAAGAGCAAAAAGCCAATAGCCCTTAAAACCAAAAGGCAAGGGTAATAAAAAGGATCCCAAGGATTTGAGCATCAGTGGATAGGAGGGCCTAAAGGAATAAAATCCTGGCCTAAGCGGCTAAACCAAGCTGTCCCTAACCATGTGCTTGTGGCGTGAAGGTGTCAAGTGAAAACTTGAGACTGAGCAGTTAAAGTCAAGGTCCAAAGGAAAAATAGAGTGTGCTTAAGAACCCTGGACACCTTTAATTAGGGACTTTAGCAAAGCTGAGTCACAATCTGAAAAGGTTCACCCAATTATGTGTCTGTGGCATTTATGTATCCGGTGGTAATACTGGAAAACAAAGTGCTTAGGGCCACGGCCAAGACTCATAAAGTAGTTGTGTTCAAGAATCAACATACTGAACTAGGAGAATCAATAACACTATCTGAACTCTGAGTTCCTATAGATGCCAATCATTCTAAACCTCAATAGATAAAGTGAGATGCCAAAACTATTCAAGAGGCAAAAAAGCTACAAGTCCCGCTCATCTGATTGGAGCTATGTTTCATTGATAGTTTGGAATTTATAGTATATTCTCTTCTTTTTGTCCTATTTGATTTTCAGTTGCTTGGGACAAGCAACAATTTAAGTTTGGTGTTGTGATGAGCGGATAATTTATACGCTTTTTGGGATTGTTTTTAGTATGTTTTTAGTAGAATCTAGTTACTTTTAGGGATGTTTTCATTAGTTTTTATGTTAAATTCACATTTCTGGACTTTACTATGAGTTTGTGTGTTTTTCTGTGATTTCAGGTATTTTCTGGCTGAAATTGAGGGACTTGGGCAAAAATCAGATTCAGAGGTTGAAGAAGGACTCCTGATGCTGTTGGATTCTGACCTCCCTGCACTCAAAGTGAATTTTCTAGAGCTACAAAACTCAAAATGGCGCGTTTCCAATTGCGTTGAAATGTAGACATCCAGGGATTTCCAGCAATATATAATAGTCCATACTTTGGCCGAGTTTAGATGACGCAAAAGGGCGTTGAACACCAGTTCTACGCTGCAGTCTGGAGTTAAACGCCAGAAACACGTCACGAACCAGAGTTGAACGCCAAAAACACGTTACAACTTGGCGTTTAACTCTAGAAGAAGCCTCTGCACGTGTAAACTTCAAGCTCAGCCCAAGCACACACCAAGTGGGCCCCGGAAGTGGATTTATGCATCAATTACTTATTTATGTAAACCCTAGTAACTAGTTTAGTATAAATAGAACTTTTTACTAGTCTTTTAGACATCTTATGATTTTTAGTTCATCTTTAGATCATATTGATAGGGCTGGCCTCTCGGCCATGCCTGAACCTTCATCACTTATGTATTTTCAACGGTAGAGTTTCTACACTCCATAGATTAAGGTGTGGAGCTCTGCTGTTCCTCATGAATTAATGCAAAGTACTACTGTTTTTTATTCAATTCAACTTATTCCGATTCTAAGACATTCATTCGTACTCCAACATGAATGTGATGAACGTGACAATCATCATCATTCCCCCACAAACGCGTGCCTGACAACCACTTCCGTTCCACCTTAGATTGGATGATTATCTCTTGGATCTCGTAATCAGAATCTTCGTGGTATAAGCTAGATTGATGGCGGCATTCGTGAGAGTCCGGAAAGTCTAAACCTTATCTGTGGTATTCCGAGTAAGATTCAGGGATTGAATGACTGTGATGAACTTCAAACTCACGAGTGCTAGGCGTAGTGACAGACGCAAAAGGAGGGTGAATCCTATTCCAGTATGATTGAGAACCTCAGATGATTAGCCGTGCTGTGACAGAGAATTTGGACCTTTTTCACAAGAGGATGGGATGTAGCCATTGACAACGGTGATGCCCTTACATAAAATTTGCCATGGAAAGGAGTAGGACTGATTGGATGAAGACAGCAGGAAAGCAGAAGTTCAAAAGAACGAAGGCATCTCTATACGCTTATCTGAAATTCTCACCAATGAATTACATAAGTATTTCTATCTTTATTTTCTATTTATTTATTATTAATTTTTGAAAACTCCATAACTATTTGATATCCGTCTGACTGAGATTTACAAGGTGACCATAGCTTGCTTCATACCAACAATCTCCGTGGGATCGACCCTTACTCACGTAAGGTTTTATTACTTGGACGACCCAGTGCACTTGCTGGTTAGTTGTATCAAAGTTGTAACAAATTATGAATTAAGATTCGTGCACCAAGTCTTTGGAGCCATCACCAGGGATTGTTCGAGTGACAATTTCGCCCAGGGATCACAATTTTGCACACCAGAAAGGCAGTAACCTCTTCTGAATCTTGGGAAATAGAGAGATTCATCACCAAAACTCACCAAGACCACTTCTATGAAGTAGTGGCAGAGAAGAAAGTGATCCCGGAGGTCCCTTTCATGCTCAAGAAGAATGAGTATCCGGAAATCCGAAGAGAGATTCGGAGAAGAGGTTGGGAAGTCCTACCAATCCCATTCAGGATGTTGGGATTCTCATGGTGCAAGAGTTCTATGCTAATGCATAGGTTACTAAAAACTATGACACTAGTGTAAACCCAAATCCAAGGAATTGGATCACCATGGTCCGTGGAAGAATCTTAGATTTTAGCCCGGAAAGTGTGAGGTTGGCGTTCAACTTGCCTCTAATGCAAGGATATTCTCATCCTTACACTAGGAGAGTCAACTTTGATTAGAGATTGGATCAAGTGCTCTCAGATATATGTGTGGACAGAGCACAGTGGAAAAAAAATTCCCAAGGCAAGCCAATTCAACTAAGAAGGGTTGACCTAAAGCCCATAGCTAGAGGATGGTTGGAATTCATCCAACGTTCCATCATCCCCACTAGCAACCGGTCAGAAGTGACCATTGATAGAGCCATTATGATTCATTGCATCATGATTGGAAGTGAGGTGGAAGTACATGAGGTGATCCCTCAAGAATTGTACAAGGTAGCTGAGAAGCCTCACACCAATGCAAGGTTTCCATTCCGACACGTCATCTATCATCCATGCAATTCAGCTGGAATCACTAAGAAGAGGATGGAGTAAACTAGAGAGTATGCACAAGAGCCTGTGCAATAGCCTCAGCATGAGATCCCTAAGATGCCTCAAGGGATTTATTTTCCTCCTCAAAAGCTATTGGGATCAATGGCAGACTTCTCTTGGAGAACTAAGCACTAACATGGAGCAATTGAGGGTGGAGCATCAAGAGCACTCCATCACCCTCAATAAAATAAGAGAAGATCAAAGAGCCATAAGGGATGACCAAAGGGCTATGAGGAAAGAACAACAAAGGCAAAGGAGTGACATTGAAGAGATCAAGCATCACATTGGATCCTCAAGGAGGAGCACTAGCCGCCACCATTAAAGGTGGACTCGTTCTCTTTTACTCCATTTCCTTTTATTATTTTCTGCTTTCTGTCATGTTTTATCTGTTCTCTTGTTCTTGTTGCATGATCATTTGCAATTATGCCTTAAAGTTGTAAAATATTCCATATATCTCTCACCTTGCTTAAAAGAAAATTTTATTTGAAAAGAATTGAGAGATGCATGAATTTCAAGTTTAAAACAAGAGTAGTTTAATTATGTTGATGTGGTGGCATTGGCTTTTATTTTCTGAATGTATAAATAAACAGTGCATATTTGAAGTTGAAAATTTAAAATGTTGGCTCTTGAAAGAATAAGAAAAAAGAAAAAATATTATTAGTAATCTGAAAAATCAAAATAAATTGATTCTTGAAGCAAGAAAAAGTAGGAAAAAGAAAAAGAAAAAGCTTGCATGCGAAAAAAAAGTGACGAAAAAAATGAGAAAAGAAAAAAAAAGAGAAAAAGCAAGCAGAAAAAGCCAATAACTCTTTAAACCAACAGGCAAAAGCAAAAAGCCAATAACCCTTTAAACTAAAAGGAATGGTAAAAAGATCCAAGGATTTGAGCATTAATGGATAGGAGGGCCTAAAGGAATAAAATCCTGGCCTAAGCGGCTCAACCAAGCTGTCCCTAACCATGTGCTTGTGGCGTGAAGGTATCAAGTGAAAAGTTTGAGACTGAGCGGTTAAAGTTGTGGTCCAAAGCAAAAAGAGCGTGCTTAAGAACCCTGGACACCTCTATCTGGGGACTTTAGCAAAGCTGAGTCACAATCTAAAAAGGTTCACCCAGTTAAAGTGTCTGTGGCATTATTGTATCCGGTGGTAATACTGGAAAACAAGGTGCTTAGGGTCACGGCCAAGACTCTGAAAGCTGTGTTCAAGAATTAAAAGGAACTGATCTATGAGAGTCAATAATATCATCTGGATTCTAAGTTCTTAAAGATGCCAACCATTTTGAGTTTCAATGGATAGTGAGATGCCAAAACTATTCAGAAGCAAAAAGCTACTAAGTCCCGCTCATCTGATTGTAAGTGAGCTTCATTGAAAATTTTGAAATTTATTTGTATCTTAATTTTCTTTCTTATCCTACCGTCTGTTTTAGTTGCTTAGGGACAAGCAACAGTTTAAGTTTGGTGTTGTGATGAGCGGATATTTTATATGCTTTTTGGCATCATTTTCATATAGTTTTTAGTATGTTTTGTTTAGTTTTTATTAAATTTTTTAAGTTTTAGTGTTAAATTCACATTTTTGGATTCTACTATGAGTTTTTGTGTTTTTCTACAATTTTAGGTATTTTTTGACTGAAATTGAAGAGCTGGAGCAGAAATCTAATTCAGAGACAGAGAAAGCACTGCAGATGCTGTCCAAATATGACCTCCTTACACTCAGAAGAGCTTTTTTGGAGCTACAGAAGTCCAAATGGAGCGTTCGCAATGGCTATGGAAAGCTGACTTCCAGAGCTTTCAGATTAGAAGGCCCAAAACTAGCGTCCAACGCCAACTACTTGCCCCCTTCCAGGCGTCCAACGCCAAAGGGGAGGGCCAGCGTCCAAACGCCTAGAGAGGACCCCCTAGCTAGTGTTCAACACCCTAGGAGCCTCATAGCACGTGGATTTCACCAAAGCTCAGCCCAAACACTCACCAAGTAGGCCCCAGAAGTGGATTTTAGCACTAAAAAAATGGTTTTACCCTTACTAGTCATTGTTTAGTATTTAAGGTATTAGATTTATGTTATTCATACCTCTTTGACCACTTTACACATTTTACACATTGTATTTCCTTTCAGTATGAGTTTCTAAACCTCCTAGGTTGAGGGAAAGAGCCTTGCTGAGTCTTATGGATTAATAAAACAATTACTGTTTCTTCTTCGATCCGTATTTGATTAATTCTAAGATGTATATTCATACTTCAACGTGGTGAATAGGATGATCAGTGACAATTAGCTCTGTTCATCACACTAAGATGAACGTGCCTGACAAACACCCACATCAACTTGGGTTCGTGTGAATACTTCACTGGAAAGCATGCACCACCAGCTTGAATTATACATCTTTCAGACGGCTAATCCACGACTTCATTGGGGACTTCTCGAGACACCAGTTCAGCCAATTTAGGGGGAAATTAGGGTCTCTGTGGTAGAGGCTAGAACCCTAAGATGCAGCATTCTCTGATCCAGAAGATCCGACCTTGTTTGTGGCGTTTTGAGTAGGATCATTAAGAAGAACAGACTGTACGTGATTCACCCTCAAGCAAAGATGGATCCACACTAACCCTGGGGTTCAAATCCGGAGGAGTATTGACGACCTCTCAATAAAGGCGCCAATCACTTACAGCCTGCCATTGAAGAGATCACTCACAAGCAAAGAAGACAGTAATACCATAGTTAATTCAGAAGGACAACGCAACTCCAATCCTTAACCATATTCTTATTACTGATTCCCTTCTAATTTATAGAGTATCTTTGTTAGTTATATGTCTTCATAGTTTCATAATCTCACAACCAACAACCTTCTGATTCGCCTGACTAAGACCTGCAAGATAACCATAGCTTGCTTCAAACCACAATCCTCGTGGGATCGACCCTAACTCGCTCAGGTATTACTTGGACGACCCAGTGCACTTACTGGTACAACAGTACGAAGGTGTGGGATTCGTGCTACCAAGTGTCAAGAGTCAAACCTTGTTTTAAATTGGGAGAAATATCATTTTATGGTTACAGAAGGTATTATTCTTAGACGCTGGATTTCAAGCAAGGGAATTGAGGTTAATAGAGCCAAGGTGGAGGTAATTGAAAAATTACCACCACCAACTAATGTTAAGGCAGTGAGGAGTTTCTTGGGTCATGTAGGATCTTACAAAAGATTTATAAAGGATTTTTCTAAAATTGCTAAACTATTGAGCAACCTATTGGTTGCTGATGTTCCTTTTGTATTTGATGCTGACTGTCTGCATGCTTTTGAAACTCTGAAAGCAAACCTTACCTCTGCTCCCATCATAGCTCCCCTGACTGGGATTTGCCATTTGAATTAATGTGTGATGCTAGTGATTATGCTATAGGAGATGTTTTAGGACAGAGGAAAGGTAAGCTTATGCATGTTATTTCCTAGGCTAGTCGTGTATTAAATGATGCTCAAAAGAATTACACAAATATAGAAAAAGAATTATTAGCTGTTTTGTATGCTGTTGACAAGTTTAGGTCCTATTTAATTGGTTCTAAGGTTATTGTTTATACTGATCATGCTGCTTTGAAGTACCTTCTAACCAAACAGGATTCTAAACCAAGATTGATCAGATGGGTGCTTGGTGCACGAATTGTAAATCACACTTTTCATAACTCATACCATTAACCAGCAAGTGCACTGGGTCGTCCAAGTAATACCTTACGTGAGTAAGGGTCAATCCCACGGAGATTGTTGGCTTGAAGCAATCTATGGTTATCTTGCAAATCTTAGTCAGGAGATTAATAATAAAAATTACTTATGTTTATGAAAACTAATTAACATGAAATAAAGGTTACTTGTTATGCAGTAATGGAGAACAGATTGAGGTTTTGGAGATGCTCTATCTTCTGAATCTCTGCTTTCTTACTGTCTTCTTCTTCATGCACGCAAGGCTCCTTCCATGGCAAGCTGTATGTTGGTGGATCATCATTGTCAATGGCTACCATCCGTCCTCTCAGTGAAAATGGTCTAAATGCACTGTCACCGTACGGCTAATCATCTGTCGGTTCTCACTCATGTTGGAATAGGATCCATTGATCCTTTTGTGTCTGTCACTACGCCCAGCACTCGTGAGTTTGAAGCTTGTCACAGTCATCCCATCCTAGATCCTACTCGGAATACCACAGACAAGGTTTAGACTTTCCGGATCTCAGGAATGGCCGCCAATAATCCTAGCCTATACCACGAAGACTCTGATCATGAACCAAGAGGCTAAGAGATACACACTCAATCTAAGGTAGAATGGAAGTGGTTGTCAGGCACACGTTCATAGATTGAGAATGATGATGAGTGTCACGGATCATCACATTCATCACGGTTAAGTACAAGCGAGTATCTTAAAACAGAAACAAGCGTGATTGAATAGAAAACAGAAGTAATTGCATTAATTCATCGAGACACAGCAGAGCTCCTCACCCCCAATCATGGAGTTTAGAGACTCATGCTGTAGAGATACAATGTAAAACATGAAAATGTCATGAGATACAAAATAAATCTCTAAAAGTTGTTTAAATACTAAACTAGTAACCTAGGTTTACAGAAAATGAGTAAACTACGATAGATAGTGCAGAAATCCACTTCCGGGGCCCACTTGGTGTGTGCTGGGGCTGAGACTTGAGCTTTACACGTGCCTAGGCTATTTCTGGAGTTAAACACCAGGTTGTAACCTATTTTGGGCGTTTAACTCCAACTTGTAACCTATTTCTGGCGTTTAACGCCAGAATGCAACATGGAACTGATGTTGAACGCCAGTTTACGTCATTTATCCTTGAGCAAAGTATGGACTATTATATATTGCTGGAAAGCCCTGGATGTCTACTTTCCAACGCAATTAAGAGCGCACGATTTGGGTTTCTGTAGCTCCAGAAAATCCATTTCGAGTGCAGGGAGGTCAAAATCCAACAGCATCTGCAGTCCTTTTTCAGCCTCTGAATCAGAATTTGCTCAGGTCCCTCAATTTCAGCCAAAAAATACCCGAAATCACAGAAAAACACACAAACTCATAGTAAAGTCCAGAAATGTGAATTTTGAATAAAAACTAATAAAATATAGTAAAAACTAACTAAATCATACTAAAAACTACCTAAAAACAATGCCAAAAAGCGTATAAATTATCCGCTCATCACAACACCAAACTTAAATTGTTGCTTGTCCCCAAGCAACTGAAAATCAAATAGGATAAAAAGAAGAGAATATACTATAAATTCCAAAATATCAATGAAACTTAGCTCCAATAAAATGAGCGGGACTAGTAGTTTTTTGCCTCTGAATAGTTTTGGCATCTCACTTTATCCCTTGAAGTTCAGAATGATTGGCATCTATAGAAACTCAGAATTCAGATAGTGTTATTGATTTTCCTAGTTTAGTATGTTGATTCTTGAACACAGCTACTTTATGAGTCTTGGCCGTGGCCCTAAGCACTTTGTTTTCCAGTATTACCACCGGATACATAAATGCCACAGACACATAATTGGGTGAACCTTTTTAGATCGTGACTCAACTTTGCTAATGTCCCCAATTAGAGGTGTCTAGGGTTCTTAAGCACATTCTGTTTTTGCTTTGGACCTCGAATTTAACCGCTCAGTCTCAAGCTTTAACTTGACACCTTCACGCCACAAGCACATGGTTAGGGACAACTTGGTTTAGCCGCTTAGGCCAGGATTTTATTCCTTTTGTGCCCTCCTATCCACTGATGCTCAAAGCCTTGGATCCTTTTTATTACCCTTGCCTTTTGGTTTTAAGGGCTATTGGATTTTTTGCTCTTGCCTTTTGGTTTAAAGAGCTTTTGGCTTTTTCTGCTTGCTTTTTCTTTTTCTTTTTCTCCTCTCTTTTTTTTTTCCGCAAGCTTTTGTTTATTCACTGCTTTTTCTTGCTTTAAGAATCAATTTTATGATTTTTCAGATTATCAAATAACATTTCTCCTTTTTCATTATTCTTCAAGAGCCAACAATTTTAACAATCATAAACAACAAATTTAAAAGACATATGCACTGTTCAAGCATTCATTCAGAGAACAAAAAGTATTGTTACCACATCAAAATAATTAAACTAATTTCAAGGATGAATTTGAAATCATGTACTTCTTGTTCTTTTGTAATTAAAACATTTCTCATTTAAGAAAGGTGATGGATTCATAGGACATTTATAACTTTAAGGCATAGACTCTTCTAGGCGCCCCCAGTATTCAAATTGAGGAATTTCTGGGAGGAACTCCTGTGCTCTCCTCTTGATGGGGTCATCCTGCACTTGTCTTTCCATTGACTTTTTGGTGATTGGTTGCTCAACTGAGATATACTCATCTACTCCCATTTTTACCCCAGCATCTTTACATAACAGAGAGATCAAGCTTAGATAAGCCAATTTGGCATCTTTGGAGTTCTTGTATGCAATTTTGTAAAGCTCACAAGAAATTAGCTGATGAACTTCCACTTCTTTTTCCAGCATAATACAATGAATCATCACTGTTCTTTTGATGGTAACTTCAAAGCGGTTGCTAGTGGGCAGTATAGAGCGCCCAATGAAGTCCAGCCAGCCTCTGGCGACTGGTTTGAGATCTCCTCTTTTGAGTTGGTTTGGGACACCTTTTGTGTTGGTTGTCCATTTGGCTCCAGGGAGGCATATGTCCTCTAGGATTTTGTCCAAGCTCTGATTTGGTCTCATCATTCTCCTATTAAAGGAGTCTTGGTCATCTTGCAGTTGAGGCAGCTTGAAGATCTCCCTTATTTTGTCAGGGTGGGTGTGAACAATCTTCCCTCTTACCAGAGTTCGATAGTCATAGAATGCAGTTCCAGCTATTCTCTGCCTGTCTGTCTGCCACAGATTAGAGTAGAATTCCTGAACCATGTTTCTTCCCACCTTTGTTTCAGGATTAGCTAGGACTTCCCAGCTCCTGTTTCGAATTTGCTCTTGGATCTCTGGATATTCGTCTTCTTTCAGATCGAATTTAACTTCCGGGATCACTAACCTTAGACCCATTATTTTGTAGTAATGGTCTGAATGTTCTTTGGTTAAGAACTTCCCTTGATTCCAAAGTGGTTTTGGAATATTCTCTTTCTTGCCTCTTGAGTTGGTTTGTTTTCCCTTAGGAGCCATGATCTTGGTAGGTATTGGCTTAGTGATCACGGATAAACACACCAAACTTAGAGGTTTGCTTGTCCTTAGGCAAAAGAAAAGAAAGGAGAGGGATAGAGGGAGAGCTAAGTTCGAATTATGGAAGAGAAGGGGAGGCCAAACGAGTATTTAAAGGGAAGCAGGGGTGGGTTTTCGAAAATTTTTGAAAAGATATGATAGAAAATGTGATTTGGAAAAGATAAGTATGATAGGAAAAGATGTAATTTAAAATTGAAAAGATATGAAAGATATTTGAAAAAGATAGATTTGTTCTAAAAATATTGTGAAGATTTGAAAAAGATATTGATGAGTTCGAAAAAAATTTGAAAAAGATAGATTTGTTTTGAAAAAGATTTGAGAAGAGGTTGAAGAAGAATTAAGAAAGATTTAATTTTAGAATTAAGATACTTAAAAAAAAAAATTTTTTTTTGAAAAAAAATTTTGAAAAATGAAAGTATGGGAACATGTTTATGCAAGAAAAATGGATGGAAATATGAAATTTTGAAAAAAAATCAAGTTGGGAACAAAAACTTCCTCCCCTCCACATTCCTGGCATTAAACGCCCAACTGCTGCTTGTTTTGGGCGTTTAACGCCCATCTGTAGCCTCTTTTGGGCGTTTAACGCCCAGCTGTTGCTTCTGGCTGGCGTTAAACGCCAGAAATCTTTCGTCACTGGGCGTTTTTCTGAACGCCCAGGATGCTGTAAGTATGGCGTTAAACACCCAAAAAAGGTATCATTAATGGCATTAAACGCCCAATTGTACCTCTTACTGGCGTTTTCTTGCCAGTAGAAGCTTCTTTTCCCTGTTTTGTATTCTGAATCCTTTTGTAACCCTGTGAACTTATGCAATTGATTCTTTACCTTGAAGATTATTTATATTAAACTTGTATAATTTAAAAATAAATAAATAAATAGATAAAAAACTTTGCTAATGGATGGGTTGCCTCCCAGCAAGCGCTTCTTTATTGTCGTTAGCTGGACCTTGCTGAGCTTTTAATCTAGCCTCAGCCTTGAGCACTCTTGCTCAACATTGCCTTCAAGATAATGCTTGATTCTCTGTCCATTAACAATGAACTTCTTATTAGAATCAATATCTTGAAGCTCCGCATAGCCATATGGTGACACACTTGTAATCACATATGATCCCCTCCACCGGGATTTCAGTTTCCTGGAGAATAGCCTGAGCCTAGAGTTAAACAGCAGAACCTTCTGTCTTGGTTCAAAGACTCTAGATGACAGCTTTCTGTCATGCCACCTTTTTGCTTTCTCTTTGTAAAGCTTGGCATTTTCGAAAGCAATGAGTCTGAATTCCTCTAGCTTATTCAGCTGGAGCAATCTTTTTTCTCTAGCTAATTTGGCATCAAAGTTTAGGAATCTGGTTACCCAGTAGGCCTTATGCTCCAGT
Source organism: Arachis ipaensis (assembly GCF_059453495.1). Lineage (NCBI taxonomy): Eukaryota > Viridiplantae > Streptophyta > Magnoliopsida > Fabales > Fabaceae > Arachis > Arachis ipaensis. The sequence continues at coordinate 64,641,468 of NC_142442.1, read as the reverse complement.
TCCACGGGCAGATGGCAGGCCTAACCATACACAAAATCCTATTTTCTCTTTTCCCTGATTTGCCAAATATCTTATCTTTCTTCTCCCCAAATCCTATTTTCTCTTTTTCGCCCTTATTTCTTCCTTCTTCCTTCTTCCTTCTTTCTCACTTTCTACTTTCTCACCACCATTAACAAGGTTTTTCTTTTTCCTTCCTTACTTTTCCATTATCTTTCTTATTTTTATGTTTTCTTCTTTTCTTCTCTTTTTACTTTCATTATTCATATTTTCTTTTTCTTTTAATTGGTGTTAGAAATTTAATTAAGTCATTATTTCTCATTATATGCTTGTGGATTGTTGCAAAATTGTTTGGTAATTATATATTACTTTTTAAAGGGTTGCTTGCATGTTCAAATTATTATTTTCAATAGTTTATTCATCATGCATGCTATGTGTTTGTGAAAAAGCCCATATGGCATTATGCATTTTCTACATTATTCTATTCTACTATTCAATGCTTGCTTTTCATAAATTCCCTTTACTATTTTATTAATTTAATTTAATTGTCAATACAAATGTGATGGTTAGTTTGTTACGAGTGATAACATATTTAACAAATTAAATGCTTGATCTATGCTACTCATGCCTTTGCCTGCATGCCAATAAACACCTTGCATTTAATTGTCATCAAATGCACTTGCTATAATTCCATTGATGAACTTTTCACATGTAGTCATGACCATGTGTTAACGACATCTTCTTTACCGTGCATTGATTATCACTTATACCATCCTCTTCCTTGCTCTGTCCCTTTGAATTCATGTTACTTTCTTTTTCCCTTTTCAGGATGGCCACCAAGAAAGGAAAAGAGAAAGCTACTCCCAAACCACCAGCAAGAAGAGGAACAAAAAGAGCATTAGTGGCAGAGCCTTCTTCAACTGCAGTCAAACCCTCAACAAAAAGAATTAAGAGAATTATAAAGGTTGATGAAAAAGAAAAAGCCTTCCCAGCAAAGGACACTGCGCGATTTCCCAATCGCTACTGTGAGCAGATGTTCCCTATCCTGGCAAGACGGAGCTACAACAACGAATACCTTCTTATCCTCCCGCCCAATATTGCTACCTTTGTTGAGCCACAAATTGAACAAAGACAATGGGGTTTCCTTCAGAGACAGCCAAGGCAGGTTAATCTTTCTTGGGTAGTTGAGTTCTACTCTAATGTCTACCTGCCAACCCTGCAGTCTGTCTATGTATTTCAGAAGCCAGTCCCCATTACAGAAGAGGTTATTCAACAAGATCTAGATCTTCCCCCTGCTCCAGAAGGATTGGACGCCTTTCAAGAAGCCTCACTCAAGCGCCAGATGTACCAATTTGACTGGGACACCGTTCTAAGGGAATATCGGCTTCAGCACTTACCTTGGAGGCTCGCGTATGGGCACAGATCATGTCCCACTACGTCTTTCCAAGCACCCACGAGTCCTCCTTCACTGCAGACATGGCCGTTCTACTATGGTGCATCCTTACAGACCAGCCTCTGAACCTACCAAGACACATCTGGAATGCCATGGGACACATACAGATTGCGGGCAACTTACCTTTTCCCGCCTTGGTCTCAGATCTCGTCTCAGCAGCCAGAGTCTCCTACAGAGCTGGGAACACCAAAGTCATGCTTCCACAGGATGATCAGTATGTCCCTAACGGGAAATATATTAGACTCCCAGCAGCCACTACTAGCCAGCCTACAGAACCGGCTGAGGACATCCCTCCATCAGCACCACAAGCACCTACAACAAACCAACTAATCCATCAGATACTTGAAAAGTTGGATCGGCAGGAACAGAAAGCAAAGCTAAGAGAGCGCCGTAACAAGCACCGATTCGCATACCTTAAGGAGCTGAAGATTATGGGAAAATTCAAGGACTCAGACACCCCGGACTCCACTTTCTTTACTAGCACAGGGAGCCATGACGGTTCCGACTGTGGAGATACTACTACCAGCCCACCCTTGTCCCTGACAGATGGCACCGAGGACGGTGCAAAGCCTTAAGTGTGGAGAGGTCAGTCAGTACCTGACTTCCAGAGGTAATTTCTCTTCCCTAACACCAATAAATTAGGATATTTAGTTAGTTTTTCTTTTGTAGAATAGGATAAATTACATAGTAATAGATTAGTTGCATGCATGTTCTACTTGATTGAAAAGACAATAAGTTTCTTCTAAGACCCTATCTTTAGAACAAAATTTCACTAATTTTAATAAAAACTTTTATGTTAAAATTGCTTGAAGTTGAATTTGGAACATGGTTTTTGAGCTAAAGAACACACAACCTGTGAGATTTTGAGCTTATTTGCATGGTTACATTATTTAACCATAATTATTTTGTTCTTGTGTGTTTACTTCTCTATGATTGTAATCTATATTTTGTTTCATCCTATATGTCCAATGTTTAATATATTTATATGTTTGCATATGATTGAGGCCATTACTTGTTTAAACTCACTTATCCAAATTAAGCCTACCCTTTCAATTACCTTTGTTAACCACTTTGAGCCTTTAAATCCCATTTGTTCTGTATTTTACCACATTACTAGCCTTAAGCGGAAAAACAATTTTATACCCCAATTGAATCTTTGGTTAGCTTAAGATAGAATTGTGTGTGTTAATTAAGTATGGGAAATTGTGGGAACAAAAGATAATAAGGGAATGTGTCATGATAATATAATGGAAATTTGGGTACCTACTCATGTGAAACTATAAGAATTAAAAATCTATGTGCATTGATTAGCTATGTTTATTTTTAGTTTATGTTGAAAAAAAATCCAAAAATATTCAATAAATAATTAAGGAGACAAAATTACCCCAATGCTAAGTTAAGAATTCAAAGATCAATGTATGTATGATGAAATTAAAATAAAAAGTTGATACATGAGTATAGAATGTGAAAGAGAAATTTTGGGTAGCTGGGTGTGAATTTTAAGTTATATAGAATATATATATGTTGGGTTGAAGCTTGGGTTAATTAAAGATTCGATTTATAAGCTTACTTAGCCATATATGTATCCTTACCCTTACCTTGGCCCCATTACAACCTTGAAAAGACCTCATGATGTTTGCATTGATATATTAATTGTTGTTGATTGGTTAGGTGAAGAACAAAAAATTTAGAAAGCATGATTAGAGAAGGATAGAGTGATTGCCCTATACACTAGACAGATTAGAGTGTACATACATCATCAGTGAGGATTCAATGCTTAAAATTCTATGTTCCCTGCTTTCATGAGCTACCTTCTTGTATTTTTATCTGTTCTTACTGTATAAGAATTGAATTAGTGGAGTTTGATTTGTAATTGTCTTGAAGAACCTATTTACTTTTGATTAAGTAGACAAGAATCATATAGTTGCATTCATATATATAGGTTGCACTGCATTACATGAGTTTTACATGTTCCTACTCATTTATTTTATCTCCTTAAACTAAGCATGAGGACATGCTAATGTTTAAGTGTGGGGAGGTTGATAAACCACTATTTTATGGTCTATATTGTGCTTAATTGTACAGTTTTATCAATTCTTTACCCACTTATTCATATGATTGGCATGCATTTATATTTCCTTCCTAAAATTATTACATGATTGAATATTTGCTTCCTAAAGACTTTTAATTATGCATTTTAATTCTCCTTCATTCCATTAGATACCGTGATCTGTGTGTTAAGTGTTTCAGGCTTTATAAGGCATGAATGACTTGGAGATTGGAAAGGAAGCTTGCAAAAATGGAAGGAACACAAGAAATTGAGGAGATGACCAGCGAGAAGTGACGCAGACGCATGGCTCACACGACCGCGCGACATAGAGGAAATCGCAGTGACGCGGACGCATGGCTCACGCGACCGCGCAGATTGGAACTGCACAAGTGACGCGGAAGCGTGGACGACGCGCATGCGTGGCAAGGCAAAATGCCGAATGACGCGTCCGCATGAATGACGCGATCGCGTGACATGCGCGATCTGCAGAATCTGCAGAATTCGCTGAGGGCGATTTTGGGCCCTGTTTTGACCCAATTTTCGGCCCAGAAAAGCAAACTAGAGCCAAGAAATATGGAAAAATGAAAAACAACAATTCATTATAGACAATTCTCAGTTTTTTATCTAGTTTTACTCCTCCTCTAAGTTTTCTCTCCACACATTCATAGTTCTTAGGATTTTATTTTTATTGCTTTTCACATTTGGATATTGAGAAGAGTTATTACCTCAGCAAGACTTCGTCATATTAGTTTGTTTTCTTTACCTGTCTCTTACTCTTCCATGTCCTTTGTTTATTTAGAATTATTATTGAATTATTTTTAGAGTTTATTAATACAAGAACTATTTTTATTTTTAATTAATCCCTTTGATTATTGTTTATCATGTTTTTCTATATTTCCCTTTCCTATGTTATGAATTCTATATTCATAATGAGCGAGTAGTTCCATAACTTGGATGGGAGTTGATTGAAAGGAAGACCTTGAGTTGGAATGCTTAAAAGAAAAATTGTAATTGGGTTTATTGTTGGTTTGACCTCTAATCACTGACACCAATCCTTTTCAATTGAGCGGATTGGGACTTGTGAATAGAAATAGCTTTCCAACTTGTTTGACTTTCCCTTACCTAGTAAGGGATAACTAAACAGAACAACCCTCAATTATCAATTAATCTTGAGAGTACTCCAACAAGAATAGGGCTTCCAACTAATCTACTCCCAGCCAAGGCTTTTATTTAAAATTACACAAATTCTCTAATTTAATTTCTTGTTATTCAACTCAAACCATTTTTGAAAACATCTGATTAATAAAATAGCACACCTTTCTGCAACTCGTTAGGAGATGACCTGGGACTCATACTCCCAGTATTTTAATTTAAATTTTGTGACAACCTTCTAAATTGATAAGTGAATTTCTGGTTGGTTAAGAACTGTACTTGCAACGTATCTCTTATAATAATTTCTTAACTCACCAATTTCCGCCACGTCAGTCCCCACACTTGGACCTTGCTCCATGTGCCTCTCTTTTGCTTCTTCTTGGTGAACTTCAGCTACAGTTTCATCAATGATGTCGCATTGGAAAATAGAATGATCTTCCGGAGGGTGCTTCATAGCTTCATTTAAAATGAAACTTACAGCTCTGCCATCTATCTCAAAGGAGTAAGTTCCTGAGAAGGCATCCAGCTTGAACTTTGAAGTCTTCAGGAATGGTCTTCCAAGCAGGATTGATGATGGTCTTCCTGAGTCATTAGGGGACAATTCCATTATATAGAAGTCAATGAGAAATGTGAGCCCCTTAATGCTCACTAGCACATCTTCCGCAATTCCAACCACTGTAATAATGCTTTTATCTGCTAACACAAAATGAGCTACCGACCTTTTTAAGGGAGGGAGCCTCAAAAAATCATATATAGACAATGGCATTATACTAACACACGCTCCTAAATCACACATTCAGTCAGAAAATATTACACCTCCAATGGTACAGTTAACCATACATGGACCTGGGTCACTACATTTTTCAGGTATACCCCCATTAAAGCAGATATAGAACTACCTAAAGGAATAGTTTCTAGTTCATTAATTTTATCCTTATGTATGCATAAATCTTTTAGAAAATTTGCATATTTAGGTACTTGTTGAATAACATCAAAAAGGGGAACAGTTACCTCAACCTTTTTAAAAATTTCTACCATTTTGGGATCAAGTTCCATCTACTTCCTGGACTTCCTTGTAAGGTGTGGAAATGGGATAGGAATGGTGCCACTTGCAGCTTCTGTGTCCTTTGGTGCTCCATTCCTTGGCTGAACTACTTCTTTTTCAACCATGTCTTGTACTTCCTCTTCCTCTTCAGCATCTTCCACTTCAACTACGTCTTCAATTGGGGCGTGTTCTTGTGGGTTTAGCTCATCCTGGTTTCTCTCTTGCAGTGTGGTTCCGGACCTCAAAGTGATAGCATTGATGCCACCCTTGGGATTAGGTAAGGGTTGAGAAGGAATTCTACTGGAGCTTGAAATCTGGTTGGTGGAAGTAGGTAATGAATCTATCCAGGAGACGAGAGCTTGTAAAGTGGCATTCAGACCATTTAGAGTAGAGTTCAGTGTAGTCTGCATGTCTTGTTGTCCTTGTGCAAGAGAACGAAGCATCTCGTCATTTGATGAGGAAGGCGGATAAGTGATCTGAGGAGCCTGTTGTTGGTTGTGCTAGGGTCCTTGGGACTGCCTTAAGTGAGGTGCTCTGTATGGCTGGTTCTGGTTTTGCTGTCTGTTGTTGTTATTCCACCTCTGATTTCCATTATTGTCTCTGTCTCCTCTGTTATAGTTGTCCCTCCAACCATGGTTGGAATTATCTCTCCAACCTTGGTTGGGGTTGTCCTGCCACCCTTGGTTATAGTTCCCACCTTGGTTGTAGTTACCGCCTTGTTGATTGTATATTTGATTCGGGCGGTCATAGAAGTTATGAGTAGCTGCCACAGTGTTGTCCTCTTGTTGGAGCTGTGGACACTCATCAGTATAATGACTATAATCAGCATATATTCTGCATACTCTTTGGGGGACCAACTGTTGGCTTTGTTGTGGTGGGGGAGGCTGAGTTTGTTGTTTATTCAATTGCATCTGCTTCAGTAGGTTGGTCATCTCACATATACTTTGTGTAAGAGCAGTAGTCTCACTGCTAGAGAAAACCTCTGCAACATCCTTTGAGTGGCTGTTCCTGTGCCTGTGATTCCGAGTGGATTCAGCTAAGTCGTTGATCAGTTACCATGCTTCATCTGCGGTCTTGTACTTTTTCAGAGAACCATTACTAGCACCATCTAGTGTAGTCTTATCCCGAGGCTTCATGCCTTAAGTGAAGTAGCTGATCAACACCAACTTGTCAATCATATGATTGGGGCATGCGTCCAGAAGATTCTTGAAGCGCTCCCAGTACTCATAAAGACTCTCCGATTCACCCTGAACAATGCAGGAGATCTCTTTCCTCAATCTATCTGTAACTTCAGCTAGAAAGTATTTTTCCAAGAATTTTCTTCTGAGCGTATCCCAGTTGGTAACAATTGCTTCAAGTTGAGTGTAGTACCACTCCCTCGCTTTTCCCTCAAGCAAAAACGGAAAGGCGGTCAGCAAAATAGAAGTTTCATCTGCACCATGATGCCTAACAGTAGAATAGGCTGTCTGAAAATCCCTTAGGTGCTTGATAGGCTCTTGAGCAGGTAAGCCATGAAACTTGGGCATTGAACGATCGGAATTTTCTGTCAGTAAAGAATTTTATTAAAATTAATCGCGTTGTAAGTATAGTTTCCAAACCAATAGAGAATCCTTTCGTACAAAAACTTTGGTTGTCACAAGTAACAAAACCCAATAAAATTTATAACCGAAGTATTTAAACCTCGGATCGTCTTCTCAAGGAATTGCAGGGAGGTATGATTTATTATTGGTTATGGAAAAATATCGTTGGATTTTTGAAATAAGGAACAAGTAATTTAAATAGCAAGAAAGATAAATTAATAATTATAAAAATCTCTTGCAAGGTATAAGAATTGGAAATCTTATCCTAGTTATCCTTATCAGGTGTGATGAGAATTGTTATTGCTCCCACTTAGTTAATCCTTACTAAATAAAGGAAAGTCAAGTGGACCAATCAATTTGATCCTCAAGTCCTAGTCCACTCCTGTGGAAAGACTAGCTTTAGAGCGATCCAAATCAATCCGCAATCCCAATTTTCAGTCAACTGTTGAGTCTGATAACTCAAGTGTTACCAATTACTTAACCAAAGCAAAAGGAGAAAATAAATCTAAATTAAATTGAAAGCATCATAAAGAGAATAAAATAATCATAAATCTGAAATACCTCAAATCATATTAAATAAATCTAACATGGAAAGATTTATAAGCCAATTTGGCAACATAAATAATTAACAAGTAAAAGCATTAGAGTATCTAAAAGTAGAAAAGAAACATAAAGTAAGGGAACATTGAACCTAGCATTGAAGTAGTAATCAAAAAATAAAAGAGATCCTAATCCTAAAACCTAAGAGAGAGGAGAGAACCTCTCTCTCTCTAAAAACTACATCTAAACCTAAAATATGAATAATGTTTGTTATTTTTTGTTTGAATGGATTTCCCCACTTTATAGCCTCTAATATGTGTTTTTTGGGTTGAGAAATGGGCCAAAAAGAGCCCAGAAATCGCCCCCAGCAATTTCTGGTATGTACAGGTCGCTACAAAGTCATGCAAAAGCGTCGTCCACGCGTTAGCGTGGATTGCATTTTTGCCAGGTCACGCGTCCGCGTGATCCACACGTTCGCGTCATCTGGCTTCAGAGCAGCTATAGAAAATTATATATCGTTGCAAAGCCCCGAACATTAGCTTTCCAACGCAACTAGAACCACGTCATTTGGATCTCTGTAACTCAAGTTATGGTCGATTTGGTACCAAGAGGTCAGACTGGACAGCTTTAGCAGTTCCTTCAGTTTCTTGTATTTCTTCCACTTTTGCATGCTTCCTTTCGATCCTCTAAGCCATTCCTGCCCTGTAATCTCGGAAATCACTTAACACACATACCATGGCATCGAATGGTAATAAGAGGGGATTAAACATAGCAAATTAAGATCAAAGAAACATGTTTTCAATCATAGGACAGAATCAGGAAGGAAATTGTAAGACCATGCATTTAGTATGAATAAGTGTGCAAAGACTTGATCAAAACCACTCAATTGAGTACAAGGTAAACCATAAAATAGTGATTTATCAATCTCCCGACACTTAAACATTAGCATGTCCTCATGCTAAGTTCAAGAGAAGCTATAAAGAATGAACAGGAATGGTAGAATGTATGAAATGCAACCTATCTATATGAATGCAACTACATGCTAAGATGTTTCTATCTACTTGGTTAAAAGTAAATAAGTTTTTCAAGACAAACATAAATCAGATTTCACTAATTTAAATTATACAATAAAAGACAGGTAAACTTGTAAGAAGACAACTCACGAAAGCAGGGAACATAGAATCAAGCATTGAACCCTCACTGGTAGTGTATATGCACTCTAATCTCTCAAGTGTCTAGGGTTAATCACTCTACTCTTCTCTAGTCATGCTTTCTAAACTTTGTTCTTCATCTAACCAATCAACAAAAATTTAATGTACCAATGCAAACATCATGAGGTCTTTTCAGGGTTGTAATGGGGCTAAGGTAAGGGTGAGGATATATGTATGGCCAAGTGAAATAAAATATGAATCCTTAATTAACTTAAGCTCTTCACCTAACACACACTCACTCTATGTAATTCTAAAATCATGCCTAGCTACCCAAAATTCCCATTTTTTTTCATTTCATACTCATGCATCAACCTTTCTTTAAATTTTTTTTTATCACATATGCATTGATCTTTTTCTTAACTTAACTTAGCATTGGGGTAATTTTGTCCCCTTATTTATTTACTTATGTAATGAATATTTTTGGATTTTTTTTAAGAAAATAAACATAGCTTATCAATGCACATGGGTTTTAATTTTTCTAGTTTCACATGAGTAGGTACCCAAATTTTCATTATTTTATCATAACACATTCCCTTATTAACCCATGTTCCCACAATTTTCCCACACTTAATTAACACACAATTTCTATCTTAAGCTAACCAAAGATTCAATTGGGATATTTAATTGTTTTTCCGCTTAAGGCTAGTAATGTGGTAAAATATAGAACAAATGGGATTTAAAAGGCTCAAAGTGGCTAACAAAGGTGATTGAAAGGGTAGGCTTATTTGGGATAAATGAGAAAAAACAAGTGATGGCCTCAATCATATGCAAGCATGTAAATACACTAAATATTGGACATATAGAATGGAACAAAGAAAAGATTGCAATCATAGGGAAGAAAACACACAAGAATAAAAATTTATGGTTAAATAATGTAACCATATAAATAAGCTCAAAATCTCACAGGTTGTGTGTTCTTAGCTATAATTCATGTTCCAATTTACAATCTTCAAACAAGTTTTAACACAAAAATTTTTTTAATTTAAATTAGTGAAATATTATAAAAATTTCTTGAAAAAAAATATTACTTCAACCAAGTAGTAACTAAATGCATAAAATCAAACAGACATGCAATTAAACATGCAAATGCAACAATGAATTAACAAAGAAAATAAAACATTGGTGTTGAGAAGAAAATAACTAACCCATGGAGATCGGTATCGACCTCCCCACACTTAAAGATTTCACCGACCTCGGTGCATGCTCAGATGTGCAAGTAGACGGGTTGCTCCAAGTGATGCTTTTCTCCAAAGATTGTGTAGATGGACTTGTTTGTTGCCCCTTTGAGAAGCTTTCCCTTTTCCTTCTTCGGTGGCCAGCCTGAAAGAAGAGAAAAAAGAAGAATAGAAACCCAAAAACAATGATAGAAAACAATAAAATATGAGTGGGTAATGCCAAATAATTAGGATCTCAATTACATGGTAGCTACAACATGCAAGAGAGAAGACAGTAGGAGCAAATGACATATTGATAGTGCAAAAATTGCAATAAAGGGGAAGAGTGTGGGTAATGAAAGACAGTGTAAGTTCATGTCAATGCAAAAGGAATATAGGTATCATAAAAGATTGACATTGACAAAAAAATAATATCACCCAACATTGTAAAACAAGTCACTAAGTACCAAAATAATATCAGAAAAGATACAACAGTTTAATTAGAACATGTGACACCAATGTAAAAAGAATAACTTTAGAAAAAAAGTAAAAATATGAACAAAATTAAAATGCAATGAATGAAAGTATGCAAATGCAATAGAAAAAATAGAATGAAAGAGAATAATGATGAGAAGGTAAATAAACAAAGAAAAAGAAAGTAAGAAAGGCGGAAGAAAGAAGAGAAAAGAAAGGATTTAGATTTGGGGGAAGAAAAGATAAGATATTTGGCGCTGATCTGGATAAGCTGTGCGGCGCAGGCGATGCGGACGCGTGGGGCACGCGTTCGCGTGACTTGATTTGTGCTAGTGGCACGAGAACAGCCTCGCGTTCGCACAACTCTCTGTTTTAAATGCATTTTTCCAAAAATCTGGGTGACGCATTCACGTGGTTGACGCGATCGTGTGAATGGCCATATTTTCAAAAACGACACGGACGCGTGGGGCACGCGTTCGCATGATAGGGCTTGTGCTTCCAGCATCATTCCAGTCCTACTCCACCATAATTTGCTGCCATACACCCATTTACGTCGATTTTGCAAGGCCACGCGGTCGCGTGGGTGACGCGGACGCGTGGGGAGGCTATTTCTCATAATGACGCGGACGCGTCAGCGACGCGGTCGCGTGGGCATATTTGTGCCTAAGGCACGCCTCCAGTCACGCTTTCTGATAAACCCATATTTTATGATATATTTTGTGCCTAATTTAAGTGATTTATTCAATCCTTCACTCACTTATTCATATAAATTGCATAGTTTTACTTTCCCTTCCTTATTATGTGATGTATGTGAAAAACATGTTTTCTATGCTTTAAAAGTAATTATTTTAATTACCCTTTATTTCCATTCGATGCCGTGATTCGTGTGTTGAGTAGTTTCAGAACTTCTAAGGCAGGAATGACTTAAAGGATGGAAAGGAAACATACAAAATTGGAAAGAAAGCATAAAACAGAGTTTTTGAAGAAACTGGCAGTGACGCGATCGCATGGACGACGCAGCCGCATGCCAGCGCGAAATGGCAGTGACGCGACCGCGTGATTAACGCGATCGCGCACCTTAAGCGAAACACATATGACGCGGACGCATGACTGAAGCGACCGCGTGACAAGGAAAACTCCAAATGACGCGACCGCGTGACCCACGCGGACGCGTGACAGAGGCCACGCACCAAAATTACAGAAAATGCTCCGAGCGATTTCTGAAGCCCTTTTTGGCCCAAATCCAAGTCCAGAAGACACAGATCAGAGGTTATGAAGTGGGGGAATGCATCCATTCAAAGGAGAGTCTCCAATTAGTTATTTTTGATGATTTAGATGTAGTTTTGAGGGAGAGGTTCTCTCCTCTCTCTTTTAGGATTTAGAATTAGGATTTTTTTTGCTTTCAGAATTATCTCTTTTTATCAGGTTCAACAGTCCTTTTTATTTATCTTCTCAATTTAATTTATGAATTCTTCTATGATACATATTATTCTTTGAATTAATGTTATTTGAGGTATTTCAGTTTATTATTGCTTTCTTTTATTTATGTTACTGTTGCTTCCAATCTGAAGACATTTTTATTCCAGTATATTTACTTTTTCCCTTTGGTCTTGGTTAAGAAATCAGTGACTCAGAAGTTATCAAACTCAACATGATTGATAATTGTTATCTTTGCTAATTGAATTGAACTTTAATAATCCCAACCTTTCCTTAGGGATTAACTAGGATTTGAAGATCAACACAATTAGTCACTTGACTTTTCTTTGCTTTAAGTAAAGGCTAACTAAGTGGAATTAAGATTCAATCTTCATCATTATTGATAAGGATAACGAGGATAGGATTTCTAATTTCTCATACCTTGACAAAAGTTTATTTTATAGTTATTTATTTATTTTACAGTCTTTTACTTATTTTAATTGCAATTCAAATCACTTGTTCCTCATCTTCAAAACCCTGATTTACAATCTCCATAACCAATAATAAGAACATACTTCCCTGCAGTTCCTTGAGAAGACGACCCGAGGTTTAAATACTTCGGTTATCAATTTTTAAGGGGTTTGTTACTTGTGACAACTAAAACGTTTGTACGAAGGGATTTCTATTGGTTTAGAGACTATATCTACAACGCGACTGTTTTTATAAAATTCTTTACTGGCAAAAATCCTAATGTCAAAAAATGGCGCCGTTGCCGGGGAACTGCAATCGTGTGCCTTATTATTGGTTATTGTAAATATTTTTCTTTTACTTGTTTATTTGTCTTTATTTTCTCCTTTTACTTCCATTAGCTACTATGAATTCTCACCTCTCTCGCTTTGAGTTTGGTTCTGATATTGTTGAAAGGAGTAAAAGTTATAATAGGAACATGCATCAAGGTCAGAGCAATCAAAGATGGATGGAGCCAAGAGGATCTAATCAACCCTTTAGGCAACAACACCCTCCAAGATATCATGGACAAAGACCATTCTACAATGCATACCAAGCCAATAGACATGGTGGACAACCTTGTAGTTACCAACAAGCCCCACCTTGTGCTTATAGGCCATCCTCTCAACATAACTTCGCACCACCACACTCACAAGCTCCTTTTCACCATTCACTACCATATGATCCTCATCTACCCAAATTCCAATCCAATTACTCCCAAATACCACCACTTCTCCATATACCACGTGCAAATCTAGCACCCCAAGAATCAGAGGTTTGCCTCAAGAAAACAGTAGATCAACTTCAAACAACCCTTCATCAACTGGAGCAGGCAGTAAGTTTATTATCTTCTAGACGTTCGAACATTCAAGGACCTCCCATAGCCCCATGTGGACAATCTAGAGAAGAATATTGCATGAAGGAGATACTAGAAACTCCAGTGAACGGAACAGGGCATGACTTTGTACTGGAACAAGTAGAGGAAGATGTCATTGTAAACGAAGAAGAGTTGGTTGAAGACTTAGGAGACGCTGAACTTCCATGGGAATCCAGAGTTATGGAGAATTCTGTCAAAAACATTACAATTGATGCTAAGGAGGATTGTGCACAACTCCCAAAGCAAGTCTTTTATGAAGAACTAGACGGAATAATCCTAGAAGCAAGTTTCCTTGATAATGATAATCTCAAGTCAAGTTCTCCCAGTAGTGAACTTGCATCAGCAAGTGAATTCTCTGAGATCGAAGAATCTTCCCCAAGTGAATACGAAGATGATGCGGAGGTAGATTTCTCTCAACCTCCCGTTTATGACTTAAGTGACGAGGAAGACATAGAAGGCTTTGATCAGGACATGGATGCATTTGAAGAAGTCTGCAAGGAAGTGAAGAAATTCACCGAAGAGCACAAGGGAGTAGAACTCACAGAACCACTGGAAACACCTATCCCAAGGCCATTACCACCCAATACAAGCTTCAAATGGGTACAATCCTTAACCTTTAGCTTTATTTTCCCACTTGAATATGGCTTACTTGAAACAGATGGCCAGCTTAGAGCTCTCTGCGGCTTTAAGAGTAGGAGGGAAATGGCTCGTACTCAGAGCTGGTGCACAAGGTTCAATAAGGTTCCACGCTTCAACTCGAAGTGCACAGATTGGCATCATGATCAATCGAATGGATCAAGGAAAACGTTTGGTCACCTTGGTGAGAATCTAATTTTTAAACCGCTCGGATGGAAAAAATAGATCAAAACGGAGGCGGATTTAAAAGCAAAGTTTAGGATCCTGGAATCTATTCTGACATTCGTCACCCCGGGAGCCTAAGAATCTGTTTGAAGCTGCTCAGAAGCTTTACATGCCTAGTTTGGGACCCCGGAGGCTATTGGCATTCCAAGCATTGGTGGAGATTTCTGGATGAATTTAAGCATAGGCCGCCATAATAGGAAGCTCATCCAATGTCCAACTTAAGGACTTTAACTAAAAGTGCTAGGTGGGAGACAACCCACCATGGTATGGTCGTTTCTTTTTCAGTTTTATTCTGTTTTATTTATTTTTGTTTTCCTTTTTAATTGAACCTGAATATTATTCATTCGCATTGCATACTGCATAATTGCATACCTGCATTAAAAAAAAAGAGAGTAGGCATGCGACACGACCGCATCACTCATGCGATCGTGTCAGTTACGAAAAACAACTCCCCATGCGCCCGCGTCATTCACGTGGCTGCGTGACCTGGAAATCGGCGTAAGGATCCAACACCCAGAAAGTTGGGCTGGAATCGTGCGGCTGTTGTGCGTTTCGTATAAAACAACCCACGCGGTCACGTCACTTGCACAACACCAATCCCACGCGACAGCATGAGTGACGCGATCGCGTTGCATGGATTGCACAAAACCCCAAAGGAGACAGAGAGTTGCGCTGAAACGATGCTGGAATTGCGCGTTTAGCACAATTTCCAGTGACGCGGTTGCATGCCTCACGCGGCCGCGTCATTCATCCTTTCTCCCATTCCATGAGATCGCATCACTCACGCGATCACGTCAACTCCCATTCCACCCCAGCCACGCGACCGTGTGCCCCATGCGATCGCGTGGATTCAAATTCCATAACCCCCTGTCATGCGAACCCTACCCATTCGTGCCCCCCAGCCCCTTCTCCTTCCTCTCTTCTCCCCAGCCAACCACCACCAACTTCCAGCCACCACCACTGACCACCGCCACCCCCGATGACCACCCAGAACCCACCACCACGCCACCCCCTTCCCCCTTCCCCCTCTTTCTTCTTCTTCTTCCCTCCACCACCACTGCCCCCTCCGCGACTGCCACACCCATCGCCCCGCCGTCACCGCCGCGCCTCCAACCGTCACCAATGCCCCCTTCCCTTCCTTCCCCCTACCCACATTACCCCCTAAACCCCCTGCCTCCGAACAGCCCTCACCGCCGCATAACCACCATCAACCACCGCGTCAGCCGCCACCACCACCATCCCCCAGCCACCTCTCTGCCCTACCTTCTTTCATACGCCTTCCAGGTTCCGCCAAACGCCACCTTTCTTTCAACTCCTAGTTAATTATATATTTTTCTGTTTATGTTCATAATTAGGCTAGTTAGATATACATGTTGTAGTGGATTCTAGGTGGTTAGGTAGCCTAGGATGTGGTTAGTAGATTTAGGCCTGTTTAATTGTGCTGTTCGTGCTTCTTGTTTTATAATTTTTACAATTCTCCTGTTGCTGTGATGTTAGTATTATTCTTATGCTGTTCTTACTGTTCATGCTGCTTTTGCAAATGTTCTTACTTGTTTACGCTAATTATATCCAATTGCAGTTTGTTTTAATTCATATGACCTGTCCTGCTTACTGTTTATTTTCCGGGAACATCCAATTTTAGCCGAAATGCTGTCCAATTTTCTGTAAACTATTTTGTTTCCATTCATGTCTTAGTTTTGGCACTTTGAACTCTGCTTTACTCTGCTTTTACCAAACCACTTCATGAATACCAGGGCAAACTTTCTTATTCTTTTTGATTTCCTGGTTCATAATCTGCATTTTTGATGTTTAGCTTCTAATTTTATATTCATCATCAACCTGATTCCCTTGTTTGGATATGAGTTAACTGTAGCTTCTAATTGAGAATGCTTGTTACTTAGATAAGGATCATCATGCCACTTACTCTAACCCACTTTTTACTAATTCCCTAATTTTAACCTCCTAAACTCTTTTTTCATTCCTAACCAGCCTAACCTTTCAAAACATCTCTTCTGGTTTTTCACTATTCTCTTTAACTTTCTAACCAAGGCATGATGATAATTGTTCCTAATTAACATGATTTCTAATACATTTTGGATTGTTAATTTTTCTTCTCAGACTTTTCACTCCTATTCAATCCTTAATGCACATTTACTTAACTCATTTTCATTACTCCACTGCTCCTTTGCCACTATATGCTTATTTTGTGATTTGCCTACTTGTTTTCCTGTTTTTATTATATCCTGGTTTTCTGTTTTTCAGGATGTCTGACACCCAAAGAAAAGGAAAGGGAAAGGCAACAACTGGCAAACATAAAAGAGGAGAATCCTCCATGTCCATCCTGGACATCATGCATGATGACTCCTGGCGGGAGAAACACTTTACCCCGTAGGAAAAGGCTGACCAGCTACTCCCTGCTACTGATCCCATTAAGTTTGCAAACTGATACTGTGAACTGAAGTATCCAGTGTTTGCAACCTCCAGGAACCTGTACCTGGAGAGGACTCTGAAGATCCCTGAAGAACTCCAGCAATACACCTGTGATCAGATCAAACAAAGAGGCTAGTTCTTCCTGGAGAGAAACCTGACTGAGGTTAATGCATCTTGGGTACGGGAATTTTATTGCAATCACTTCAAAACTTCCCTAGATGCAGTAAACCTAAGAGGAAAGCAAATACTGGTCACTGAAGAGGCCATAGAGGATGTTCTGAAGCTCCTGCCTAAATCCGATCACCCAGATGGTTATCAACAGGCTGAGGAGGACATGCGCTTCATGAAGTTTGACTGGGATGCTGTCAAGGCAAGGATAGCCCTTGACTCGACTGTTCCATGGGTCATGGGTCAGAACACCACCATGCCTAAGAGAATCAAGCGGGCATACTTGAACGATGAGGCTCGGCTATGGCATCAGATCCTAAGCAACTTTATTATGCCGAGTACTCACGAGACGGAGCTACCTGCCGCTTTGATCACCCTCCTATGGTGTGTGATGGAGGGTAAGGACCTGTACCTACCACGCTTCATTCGGTACTACATGGCCAAGGTCTACGTCCGAGGCACTCTCCCCTTTCCATATCTGATTACACAGCTTGGCCGTCGAGCTGACGTGCCTTGGGAGGATGCTGATGAGAAGCCACCTGCTGCAGAATGCAAGAAAATTATCCTTCACAGTAGGAACTTTCTGGCTTTGGGCTACAGACCTCCATTCCTCACTCTTACTGATGAGACAGCCACACCATCTGTCGGCCCCTCTTCCTATACAGCTACCCCTGCTACCACCACTGCACCTCCACCTGCCTCAGAGCCAGTTTATCACTTAGTGAACCCCTGTTTCGGCAGCTAGACCAGATGGAGCGCCGCAACCGGCGGCGATACGAGAGATCTGAGCGTCGCAGCAAGTGACGCTATGAGCACCTGAAGCTGATGATTCGTTATGGCAGCGACAACCCCTCTGAGCCTGACACCCCATCAGAGCCATCTGAGGAGGAGGCGGAGACCCATCCACAGAGAGAGGCTGCATAGGTAGGCACAGAGCAGGCTGCATCACATCAGGAGGCCCCACATCAGATTCAGGCTGCAGACCCCTAGGCTCCTCTTCAGTCAGCACCTCCTCTACAGCAGGCAGATCCTCAGACCACCACCACAGAGACCCCAGCTACCCATCCTTCCAGTGATGACACCCCTTCACACCCTGCTTGGGTGAGCATCAGGGACGATGCTTCATTTTAAGTGTGGGGAGGTCGCTATCTTTGGCGTATTTTTTGGTGAACCACTACAGACCCTTTTTATTTTATTTTGTTCTTTTTCTGTATTTTGATCTTTATTTTTATTTCTCAGCACTTATACATTGCTATTTTCATGTATTTTTACTATATTTCTGCATGTTGCACTTTAGTTCATGTTTTAGCCATTTAGTTTAGTTGCAATTCTAACTTATTAGTTATAGAAAATGTGGTTTAATTAGTATAGTTTACCCTTTTTAGCATAAGATAACTTAGTTTAAATTAAAAATATAAAAAAAAGTAAACTAGAGACTTTAACAGAATAAAAACAACCCACACCTTGTATATATAGCATTATATGTTAGTTAGTTAACAACATTTCATCAAGGAGAAACACTAGAACTTTAAAGCCACCTTAAGATTTACATTGAGAATAATGGGAACTCTTAATTTTTACTTGCTTGACATATATAACTGATATATGATTTTTGAGTTAGAGAATACACAGCCTATGAGTTTTGAGCTTAATTGCATGGTTACATTTAAACCATGATATTTTATTCCTGTGTGTTCCGCCCTTCTTATTTATTCTGGTGTTCTTTACTTTGTTTTAATCTATATGTCCAATTGTAGAATATAGATACATACCAAGAAAGTAATTGAGGCTATTGTTTGATTCTAGCTCACTATTCCCAAATTAACCTACCTTTTACATCACCCTTGTTAGCCCCATTGAGCCTATAAAACCCCTCTTGTTTTATAACCACATTACTAGCCTTAAGCAGAAAAACAAAATAAAAACCCAAGTTGAATCCTTGGTTAGCTTAAGATATAAATTGTGTGTTGTAAAAGTAGGGAAATCTATTGGGAACATGGATGATAAAAATAAAGGGTAGAAAGTTAAAAAGAATAAAATAATTCAAAATAAAAATTTTGGGAAGCATGCTCATGTGAAATCAAATAATTGAATTACCATGTGCATTAAAAAAATTTATTTTTCAGTATTTGAATAAAGGGGATACAAAAGAATTTTCCAAATGCAAAAAGCAATACACATGGGATAAAAATAAATAAAAAAAATTTAAAATATGAGCATGTAACATAAAAAGTGGGAAAAATATGGGAAAATAGGTAAAGAAGCTTTGCTTACAAAATATGTATGTTTGGTGAGATCTTAGACTAATCAAGGATTCACCTATTAGCTCACTTAGCCTTATATATATACCCTTACCTTTACCTTGGCCCCATTACAACCTTAATTAAAGACCTCATGATTTTTGTATGCCTATATTCTATAATTGTTGATTGGTTAGATGAAGAACAAAGTTATAGAAAGTAAGGATAAAAAGAAGAATAGAGTGATTAACCCAATAAACACTGAGTGACTAGAGAGTAAACACAAAATCCAATGAGGGTTCAATAGCTCATCAACATATATCTCTGCTTAAATTGCTAATTGTCTTGCAAGTTTGTAAAATATTTTTTCTTTCCCATCTCAATTGTAAAAGTGCTTTATCATTATCTAAGGTTTGGCTATGCATATATGACTCCTTGAGAATATGAATCAATTTAACTACAAGTAAGTTTTATATACAAGTGAATAAAAAATTAGAATTGCATGATTCATTTAGGTAGTTGCATTTAGAATAGATTGCATTGCATGAGATTCCACCACTTCAACCTTACCTTACTCTTTATCTTGGATTTAGCATGAGGACATGCTATTGTTTAAGTGTGGGGAGGTTGATAAACCCATATTTTATGATATATTTTGTGCCTAATTTAAGTGATTTATTCAATCCTCCACTCACTTATTCATATAAATTGCATGGTTTTACTTTCCCTTCCTTATTATGTGATGTATGTGAAAAACATGTTTCCTATGCTTTAAAAGTAATTATTTTAATTACCCTTTATTTCCATTTGATGCCGTGATTCGTGTGTTGAGTAGTTTCAGATCTTCTAAGGCAGGAATGACTTAAAGGATGGAAAGGAAACATACAAAATTGGAATGAAAGCATAAAACGGAGTTTTTGAAGAAACTGGCAGTGACGCGATCGCATGGACGACGCAGCCGCATGCCAGCGCAAAATGGCAGTGACGTGACCGCGTGATTGATGCGGACGCATGACTGAAGCGACCGCGTGACAAGGAAAACTCCAAATGACACGACCGCATGACCCACGCGGACGCGTGACAGAGGCCACGCACCAGAAATTACAGAAAATGCTCCTAGCGATTTATGAAGCCCTTTTTGGCCCAAATCCAAGTCCAGAAGACACAGATCAGAGGTTAGGAAGTGGGGGAATGCATCCATTCAAAGGAGAGTCTCCAATTAGTTATTTTTGATGATTTAGATGTAGTTTTGAGGGAGAGGTTCTCTCCTCTCTCTTTTAGGATTTAGAATTAGGATTTTTTTTGCTTTCAGAATTATCTCTTTTTATCAGGTTCAACAGTCCTTTTTATTTATCTTCTCAATTTAATTTATGAATTCTTCTATGTTACAGATTATTCTTTGAATTAATGTTATTTGAGGTATTTCAGTTTATTATTGCTTTCTTTTATTTATGTTACTGTTGCTTCCAATCTGAAGACATTTTTATTCCAGTAGATTTACTTTTTCCCTTTTGGTCTTGGTTAAGAAATCAGTGACTCAGGAGTTATCAAACTCAACATGATTGATAATTGTTATCTTTGCTAATCGAATTGAACTTCAATAATCCCAATCTTTCCTTAGAGATTAACTAGAATTTGAAGATCAACACAATTAGTCACTTGACTTTTCTTTGCTTTAAGTAAAGGCTAACTAAGTGGAATTAAGATTCAATCTTCATCATTATTGATAAGGATAACGAGGATAGGATTTCTAATTTCTCATACCTTGCCAAAAGTTTATTTTACAGTTATATATTTATTTTACAGTTTTTTACTTATTTTAATTGCAATTCAAATCACTTGTTCCTCATCTTCAAAACCCCGATTTACAATCTCCATAACCAATAATAAGAACATACTTCCCTGCAGTTCCTTGAGAAGACGACCCGAGGTTTAAATACTTCGGTTATCAATTTTTAAGGGGTTTGTTACTTATGACAACCAAAATGTTTGTACGAAGGGATTTCTATTGGTTTAGAGACTATATCTACAGCGCGACTATTTTTATAAAATTCTTTACTGGCGAAAATCCTAACGTCACTTTCGTGTGACTTTCTGTTCAATTCTCTTTTCTTCAGAACACACCTATGACGCGGACGCGTCAGTGACGCGTGCGCGTCGCGTGCGCGTCGCGTGCTTTTTTTTATATGCAGTATGCAAATGCTAATGCAGGCTATATGCAGCTATATGCAGAGATTATGAGAAGAGTCATTAACAAAAATAAAAATAGAATAAAGTAAAATAAAACTAAGACTGAAACTGAACGATTATACCATGGTGGGTTGGCTCCCCCCTAGCACTTTTAGTTAAAGTCCTTAAGTTGGACATTTGGTGAGCTCCTTGTCATGGTAGCTTGTGCTTGAACTCGTCTTGAAACTTCCACCAATGCTTGGACTTCCAATAAGTTCTATCAATACCATATACATTCTCCAAGCTTTGATGGAGTTCTTCACAGGCTTTGAGCTCCCAAATTTGATCCTCATATATTCCTGGATCCTAAATCTTGTTTCTGCACCCGTCTTCAAGTGGAACATGATGATTCCATCCGGGTGGTAAGCAATCCAAATTCTCACTAAGGCATCCAAACAGCTTCCTTGACCCATTTAGTTGAGCTTTACACCAACCCTTGCATTTAAACTTTGAGCTCCTAACCACAACGAACCTAGGATTGTGTTGCCAACCACTAACCATCTCCCTCTTATTTTTAAGGCCACAAAGAGCTCTAAGCTGACCATCTGTCTCAAGTAAACCATATTCAAGTGGGAAAGTAAATGTCAAGGATAAGAATTTTACCCACTTGAATGTTGTATTGGATGGTAATGGCTTTGGGGGAGGTGTTTGTAATGATTTTACAAGCTCCACTCCCTTGTGCTCTTCTTTGAATTTCTCCACCTCCTTGTAAGCTTCTTCAATTTCAACCTCTTCCTCTTGGTAGCTTTCTTCTAATTCAATCTCCTCTTCATTGTTTTCCTAGGGCATAGGAGGTTGTGCTTCTTCTTCTGTAATCTCCATGTCAAGTCCAATGGGAGAGGATTCAATGGTAGATAAGGATTCATCAATGATTGAGTCCATCTCTTGATCAACCTATTCAAAGTCTTCAACCAGGCTATGCATTAGAGGTTGTACACCCTCCTCAACATCAATTTCAAACGTCTTTGAAGGAGGCTCTATAACTTGACTTTCCCATGGAGGTTCAGCATCTCCTAAGTCTTCGACCACTTCTTCCTCTCTAATAATTACTGCTTTGTCCAATTGTTTTAATATAAAATCGTACTCATCCTTGATGATTTTCTTTCCATGACAACTCCTTTCAACTATTCCTTCATCTTCAAGGTCTCTCCTACCTCCACATTTTGGGCCTCCTCTTGCTCTAAGACAAGATCAGACTCCTCCTTGATGTCTTCCTTCACTAATTTTTCAACCACTCCTTCGACTTCAAGGGTCTCTACTACCTTCATCTGTAGGGTCTCCTCTAGCTTCTTATGAAGTATGGATTCACGAAGATAATTCCTTCTCTTTTGTTCTATATCAATAGCATAATTGGGATCCTCTTACTCTTGGATTGATGGATGTGGGTGCTCTTCCATGGAGGGTGGTGATAGGATGGAGAGATCATTATGTGGTTGAAAAAGAAGTGCACTAGAGCTTGAGGATTGATTGTTGGGAGTAAATAATGACTCTATCTGGGAGACGAGAGCTTGTAAAGTGGCATTCAGACCGTTTATGGTAGAGTTAAATGTAGTTTGCATGTCTTGTTGCCCTTGGTGAATGACACTAAGAGTGTTGTTATCTAATGGAGGTTGGGGTGGATAGGAGGGTTCATTTGTTGGGAGAGAGGGCTCATAATACGGAGATGGTTCTTCTTGATAAGGATATAGAGATGGTGAATATTGAGGTGGTGGTTCTGGGTATGGTTCATATGGTTCATATGGTGGTTGGTTAGATGGATATTGGTTAGGGTCATATGGTGGTGTTTGGTAGTAGGGGGCTTATGAGTATGGTGGTTCAAAGCTATGTGGAGGAGGGGGTTCATGGTATTTTGTGGTGGGTGTTGATTGTCACGAAGAGGTCCACCATAACCATTGTCTTGGTACGCATCATAGAATGGTTGTTGATAGTGCCTTGGAGGTGGTTGTCGCCAAGAGGGTTGATCAAATTCTTGTGGCTTCTTCCAACTTTGATTGTTCCGACCTTGATGTATGTCCTGTTATAGCTTCCATTCCTTCCAACAACATTAGAACCAAACTTGAAATCAGAGGTGTGAGAATTCATAGTAGTAAAAGAAAATAAAAATAAAAACTAATAAAAAAAATTAATGAAAATAAACCCCTAAAACTAGAAACACTGACAACAATATAAGATAAAGATTTGAAAAAGGTTTAAATTTTGAAAAAGGTTCGATTTTTAAAATTTTAAATTTAAATTTTGAAATTTGAATTTTGAATTTTGGAATTTAAATATTGAAATTTGAAATTTGATTTTGAAATAAGATAAGATAAGATTTTGAAAAGATATGATTTTTGAAAAAAGATTTGAATTTTGAAATTTAAAACTAAGATAAGATAAGATAAAAATTTTAAAATAAAAATCTAATTTTTTTTTTGTAATTTTTGAAAAAATCAATTAAAATAAAGAGAAAAGATATTTTTGAATTTAATGAGGAAAGAGAAACAATAAAATGACACCAAACTTCAAATTTTTAGATCAAAACGAAGAAAACAACCAAGAACAACTTGAAGGTCAAGATGAACACGAAGAACAACTTGAAGATCAAGAAAGAACAAGGAACATTATTTTCAAAAATTTTAATAACTAAATAAAAACCAATAACCTCTTAATTTACGAAAAAGCAAAAATAAAAACAAAAATAAAAACAAATAAACAAGCAAAAAGCAAATATTTACAATAACCAATAATAAGGCACACGTTTGCAATTCCTCGGCAACGGCGCCATTTTGAACGATCGGGATTTTCTGTCAGTAAAAAATTTTATTAAAATTAATCGCGTTGTAAGTATAGTTTCTAAACCAATAGAGAATCCTTTCGTACAAAAACTTTGGTTGTCACAAGTAACAAAACCCAATAAAATTTATAATCGAAGTATTTAAACCTCGGGTCATCTTCTCAAGGAATTGCAGGGAGGAATGATTTATTATGGTTATGGAAAAGTATCGTTGGGTTTTTGAAATAAGGAACAAGTAATTTAAATCGCAAGAAAGATAAATTAATAATTATAAAAATCTCTTGCAAGGTATAAGAATTGGAAATCCTATCCTAGTTATCCTTATCAGGTGTGATGAGAGTTGTTATTGCTCCCACTTAGTTAACCCTTACTAAATAAAGGAAAGTTAAGTGGACCAATCAATTTGATCCTCAAGTCCTAGTGAACTCCTGTGGAAAGACTAGCTTTAGAACGATCCAAATCAATCAGTAATCCCAATTTTCAGTCAACTGCTGAGTCTGATAACTCAAGTATTACCAATTACTTAACCAAAGCAAAAGGAGAAAATAAATCTAAATTAAATTGAAAGCATCATAAAGAGAATAAAACAATTATAAATCGGAAATACCTCAAATCATATTAAATAAATCTAACATGGAAAGATTCATAAGCCAATTTGGCAACATAAATAATTAACAAGTAAAAGCATTAGAGTATCTAAAAGTAGAAGAGAAACATAAAGTAAGGGAACATTGAACCTGGCATTGAAGTAGTAATCATAAAATAAAAGAGATCCTAATCCTAAAACCTAAGAGAGAGGAGAGAACCTCTCTCTCTAAAAACTACATCTAAACCTAAAATATGAATAATGTTTATTTTTTTTGTTTGAATGGATTCCCCCACTTTATAGCCTCTAATCTGTGTTTTCTAGGCTGAGAACTGGGACAAAAACAGCCCAGAAATCGCCCCCAGCAATTTTTGGTACGTACAGGTCGCTGCAAAGTCACATGTCCGTGTAATCCACGTGTTTGCGTCACCTGGCTTCAGGGCAGGTATGAAAAATTATATATCGTTGCGAAGCCCCAGACGTTAGCTTTCCAATGCAACTAGAACTGTGTCATTTGGACTTCTGTAGCTCAAGTTATGGTCGATTTGTACCAAGAGGTCAGGTTGGACAGCTTTAGCAGTTCCTTCAGTTTCTTGTATTCCTTCCACTTTTGCATGCTTCCTTTCCATCCTCTAAGCCATTCCTGCCCTGTAATCTCTGAAATCACTTAACACACATACCATGGCATTGAATGGTAATAAGAGAGGACTAAACATAGCAAATTAAGATCAAAGAAACATGTTTTCAATCATAGCACAGAATTAGGAAGGAAATTGTAAGACCATGCATTTAGTATGAATAAGTGTGCAAAGACTTGATAAAAACCACTCAATTGAGCACATGATAAACCATAAAATACTGGTTTATTAGGCATCAAGTTGATTAGTGCGGTCTTCAGTTCAAAATCTGCAGCCGGATTTAGATGACGCACTTGATACGGTTGCAGTGTAAAATCTGGGGCTCCAGCTTCCTGGAGAGTAATCCTCCTAGGTGCCGCCATGTTACCTGCGCCTAAATCAACCGGATTAGTAGAGACAGAGCTTGTTTCTTCTTCAGATGGCGCTTCAGATTCGCCCCTCAGATGAGACTGTGAATTGATAATAATCACTTCACCACCCTCAGAGGCTAGCCTACGCCGAGCTCGCCTAATACGTGAAAGAGTTCTTTCAATTTCAGGATCAAATGCGGCTAAGCTCGGATCAGGCAGTGAACGCGTCATTTAATGAAAGAAACATACAGCTCATGGTAATAAAATAAAATAAAATACGCGAAAATTAAAAATATGTACACTAATTAATAATTTAGCACACAATTGCAACTCCCCGGCAACGGCGCAAAAATTTGATGGGAGAGCAGAATTCAGCCAATTAAGAATTCAATATAGGAAATACGTTGCGAGTATAGCTCTTAACCAGCAAAAATCCGCCTCATCAATTTAGAAAGGTTGTCACAAAAGTTTAGAATAAAAATACTGGGAGTATGAGTCCCAGGTCGTCTCCCAACGAGTTGACAAAGAGGTGCTAATTTATTAATCAGGAGTTTTCTGGGTAATTTTGAGTTTGGGCAATGAGCAAATAAATAATTGTAAATTAAAGCAATGAAAATTAAAAGAGATTTATAACATTCTAAATAAAGGCCTTGATTGGGGAAATGATCAATCGGAAGTTCTATCCTTGTTGGAATTCTCTCAAGTGTAGTATAAAGAGGTTGTTATTTTCACTTATTTAACCCAGAAAGTCAAGTGATTGAGCTAACTCTTATTCGCAAATCCTAGTCCTCTCCCTTGGGAAGGTCTAGCATTAGTAAATACAGAATTAGCCAACAACTTCCAATTTAACTAATCACTTGAGCATTCCAACTCAAGTGTCTCTTTTTAATCAACCCCCATGTCATGTTGGGAATCTACTCCATAGACATGAGAATTACTTGCATAGAATTAAATAAGGAATAAAAAGAAGACATGATAATCAAATTAATTGGAAGCAATTAAACAAATAATAGATTTAAATGGAAAAGTACTCTTTGCATTAAGAATCCATGAAAATAATCCAATTGTAACTTTAAACAAGAATTAAGAATATGGAATAATAAAGGAGTAAGAAAACAAACTAGAATAGTATCTTCAACGGAGGTGATGACTCTTTCAATATCCAAAGCAAAAGCAACAAACTATGAAACTATGAATGTAAAAAAAAAAACCTAGAGGAAGAGTAATTTTCTCTCTAGATTTAGATCTAAAAACAAAAACTATGCTAATGAGAATGTGTGTTGAGTCTCTCCATGTTTCTTGGCTTTAGTCTGTGTTTCTGGGCCAGAAACTGGGTCAAAACTCGGTCCGAAATCGCCCCTAGCATTTTCTGTTATTTCTGCAGATCGCGCATGTCACGCGTACGCGTCAATCACGCGTGCGCGTCGCTAGTCATTTTGGCATGTCACGCGTGCGCGTCAGTCACGCGCACGCGTCTTTGTGCAAACTCCAATCCACGCATACGCGTCAGGCACGTGCACGCGTCGCTGCAAATTTCTCCATATTGCGCGCTCGTGTGAGCCATGCGTGCGCATCGATGCTCGCTGGTTATCTCCTTAGTTTCTTGTGTTCCTTCCATTTTTGCAAGCTTCTTCTCCATTCTCTAAGTCATTCCTGCCCTATAAAGCCTGAAACACTTAACATACGAATCACGGCATCAAATGGTATAAAGGAGAATTAAAATACACAAATTAAAGATTTTAGGAAGCAAGTTTTCAACCATAGAATAACACTAGGAAGGAATTGTAAAATCATGCAAATCATATGAATAAGTGGGTAAGAACTTGATAAAAATCACTCAAATGAACACAAGATAAACTATAAAATAGTGGTTTATCACCCCCCTTCACATGGAGTGAGGCCTTCCTTCATATAACACCCAATCAGCTTCAGAAAGTCCCAAAATTGGGCTCTGGAGGCCCAAAAATTGCCCCCAGCGATTTGCAATAAATGAGTCACGTGCTGGGACGTGTGCGTAAGCACAGGTGTGTGCGTACGCACACATGCTGATTTTCCTCTTGTGCGTACGCATAGGATGTTGTGCGTACGCACATATGGTTTTATGGCTTTTGTGCGTACGCACAGGTGGTTGTGCGCACGCACACTCCAATGTGTGCTTCTCCTTTGTTTTCTTCATGCTTTCTCCCTTTGTACATGCTTCCTTCCACTTTTGCCTTGCCAAACTTGCCTCTAGGACCTAAAATTACTCAACAAACATGTCATGGCATCGAATGGCATAAAAGTGGGATAAAAGTGATCAAAATAAGCATAAAATAGCATGTTTCACAATTAAGCTCAATTAAGGGAGAGAACACAAAAGCATGCTATTTGGATGAATAAATATGGGTTTAAGCGATGAAATCCACTCAAATCAAACCAAAATATATCGTCAAATATGGATTCATCAATGCTGCTCCTTCAAGAGTTTGATATAGAGATCAAGGACAGAAAGGGGTCAGAAAATCAAGTGGCTAACCACCTTTCCAGAATTGAACCTGAAGAGGGAGTGCAACCACCCTTAGCTGTGACTGAGAGATTCCCGGATGAGCAACTTTTTGTCATTTAGCAGGTGATGGAGAGAATTTAGTGTTGATCTAGAATTTCTTAATAGAATTCCTTCATTGCAAGTATGGTCTAAACCAACAACTAATTCTCAAATCAAATTTTAAATTCAAAAGATGTCACAATTCAAAACAAATATAAATCGAGAGTATTTAAACTCCCGGGTCGTCTTCCCTAGGAGTTGCAATGAAATGTTCCATTATTGGCTATGGGGGAAAATGGGGGTTTGATGGCATGAGGCAAGGAATGTAAATAGCAAGGAATGAAACAAGCATGCAAGGAATTAACTGGAAACAATTAAAGCAATAAAAAGGGAATTCAAATACTAAAAAGGACTCTTGGCAAGAATTGGGGAATTAAGGCTTCCTATCTTACTTATGGACCACAAACATGGTAATTGTGTAGAATTAATCCCAATTAGTCAATCCTAAGATCAAGAATTAGTCAAAAGGGCATAACTGATCTCAATCCATAAGTCCTAGCCAACTCTATTAATGGAAGGCTTAGAGTTAGTGGAAACCAAATCAACTAACAATCCTCACACAATGTAGAATGGACATCCACCACTCAAGTTCACCCAATTACCCAATTTTCCAACCATGAGTGTAAAAAACTAGGCAAAAATCCAACCAAGTATTTTATCAAACACTTGGAATGTATAAAAAGAAAGCATGATAAAATAATAAGAAATAATAAATTCTACAACTACCAAGCAAGGAAAGTAAGAATAACAACTTAATTAAGCAATAAAGGAACATAAAACATAAATTGCATTAAATGAAAATCAAAATAACAAGAGTGCTCATAAACATAAAAAGTAACCAAAATGAGAAATTAACAAGATAAACTAAGGAAATTAAGACAGTAAAACAAAGAAAGGTAGAAGAAACTAGATGAAAACAAGAATTAAAAAGAGAAATTACAAAGAAATTAAGCTAAAAACCTAATTTCTAGAGAGAAAAGGGAGCTTCTCTCTCTAGAAAATGATCTACATGATACTAAACTATACCTAATTGCTCTCCCCCTTTCACATGGAATGATGGCCCTTTGATATAGCACTCAATCAGCTTCAAAAAGTCTCAAAACTGGGCTTTGGAGGCCCAGAAATCGCTCTCAGTGATTTGCATTAATGAGGTCACGTGTGCTGAGTTTTGCGTACGCACAGACGTGTGCGTACGCACACTTGCTGATCTTTCACTTGTGTGTGTGCACAGATTGACGTGCGTGCGCATACATGGTGTTGAGCTTCTTGTGCGTATGCATAGCAGGTTGTGTGTACGCACACTCCAGTGTATGCTTCTCCTTTGATTTCTTCATGCTTCCTCCTCCTTGCATGCTCCTCTTCCATTCTCACCAAGCCATTCCTACCTTATACATCTGAAATCACTCACAAACAATATCAAGGTATCGAATGGAAGGCAAATGAAATAAAATAGGTCAAATTAAGCATAAGAGAGCATGTTTTCACAACCAAGCATAATTTAGGAGGAAAGCTCAAAAGCATGCTATTTAAGGGAATAAGTGTAGGTTTATATGATGAATTCCTCTCAATTCTAACCAAAAACTATCGTAAAATATGGATTCATCAGCAGGCTCCATGGTTTGCAGACATTGCAAATTACAAAGCCATGAAGTTCATTCTAAAAGAGTACAGTAAATAACAACTGAAGAAACTACTGACTGATGCAAAGTACTACTTTTGGGAGGAACCCTATCTTTTTAGAAGGTGCTCAGATGGTATAATTCAGAGGTGTGTCTCAGATGAAGAAACACAACAGATTCTTTGGCACTGTCATGGCTCTAATTATGGAGGCCACTTTGGTGGTGAGAGGACAGCTACAAAGGTCCTTCAGAGCATTTTTTACTGGCCGACTCTCTTCCGGGACTCAAGAGCATTTGTGAAGAATTGTGACAGATGTGAGGGAGCTAAGAATCTCCTTGCCAACCATGAGATACCACAGCAGGGAATTCTTGAGATTGAGTTGTTTGATGTGTGGGGTATTAACTTTATGAGACCTTTTCCACCCTCATACTCCAACATTTATATCTTGGTGGCCGTTGATTATGTCTCCAAGTGGGTGGAAGCTATGGCTCTGCCCACCAATGATGCCAAAGTGGTGATGAGCTTTCTTTAGAGGTATATTTTCAGCCAGTTTGGTATCTCAAGGACACTCATTAGTGATGGTGGAAGTCACTTCTGCAATAGACAGCTGGACTCACTTCTACAAAGATATGAAGTCCGTCATAAAGTGGCAACCCCTTATCACCCTCAGACAAGTGGATAGGGTGAGGTCTCCAATAGAGAACTCAAAAGGATTCTATAGAAGACTGTTAGCATTTCAAGAAAGGATTGGTCTAGGAAGCTTGATGACGCTCTCTGGGCATACCGGACAGCATACAAGACTCCTATTGGCTTGTCCCCTTATCAGTTAGTCTGTGGTAAAGCCTGTCACTTGCCAGTTGAGCTGGAGCATAGAGCATACTGGGTGATCAAGTTTCTAAACTTTGATGCTCTAGCTGTAGAAATAAAGAGGATGCTTCAGTTGAATTAGCTTGATGAATTCAGATATTCTGCCTATGAGAATGCCAAGCTCTATAAAGAGAGAACCAAGATATGGAATTACAAGAAAATTGCCATCAGATTCTTTGAGCCGGGTCAGAGAGTGCTATTGTTCAACTCAAGGCTCAAACTTTTTCTCGGAAAGCTGAAATCGCAGTGGTCAGGACTGTTTGTAGTAACTAGAGCATAGAGATTCAGGAAGAGAATTCTGACAGAAGGTTTACAGTGAATGGCTAGAGGTTGAAGCACTATCTTGGAGGTGAGATTGATTGCCAAAGGTCCACTCATCTGCTGAACTAGCAGAACTGACCGTCAAGCTAGTGACGTTAAAGAAGCGCTTGGCGGGAGGCAACCCGATGTTTTTTGTATCCTTTAGTTCGATTTCTTTTACTTTGATTTTTTTATTTAGTTAGTTTTGTTTGAGTTTCTACTATTTTCCCTTTGTTTTATGTGTATTTGGATCATGCAGAATGATTAAAACAGAAACAGGTGCATGAAGACAGAATTTTGGACACCCTGGAGAAGCTAGGTTCAGATTGGGTGGCGCCTAACTTCAAAACCTCAAGTTAGGCGCCA